>NW_027492092.1:0-656175 GCF_021521415.1 Bidens hawaiensis | reverse complement strand
ATGTAAGAGAAGCTTTGCTTGAAGTTAGGACATCGATACCGATACTAAAACTCAAAGCGATGCTCGTTCGTTATCAAAGAATGAAGTTTCTGAGTTTGAATTTTATATAGCAATTATCATTTGGTATGCAATATTATCAACGGTGAATTTCGTGAGCAAAAGATTGCAATCCAAGAATATGATTCTCGATGTTGTTATTAAACAAGTGAAGAAATTGATTAAATTCTTCAAGAATTATAGAAAAGTGGGCTTTACGAAAAACTATTTGGTATTTTGTTTCCTAAAAAGTTGAAGATGCTTGATGAAACAAAACTTAAAGTCGTGTTGTTATACTCTTCAAGAAGCATGGAGAAGAGTCCGATGTTGATGCCGAGGAGCTTTATTTGGAGTTGAAGTTATTTGAGACAGTTTTATCTAGTGATATTGTCACCTTTAGATGCTTTAAACAATGTGGTGCTACATGGTTTTCTCCCCAATGTGGTAAGTGCGTATCGAGTGATATTTGACTATTCCGGTAATTATGGCTTCGGCTGAAAGAAACTTTTCAAAATTGAAGTTGTGGAAGACTTACATGCGGTCCATAATGTCTGAAGAAAGACTTAACGACTTGGCGTTAATATCTATTGAGAGCGATGTGTTGGAAAGCATAAACTATGAAGACTTGATCGAGAGTTTTGCTTCAAAAAATGCTAAGAGAGCATCACGTTTCGTTTAGGTATGTAATTTAGATTATTTTTGCTACAATTATCATCATATGATTTACTTTTATTTGAGTTATCGAATTTTATATTTTACTTAAGTCTTTAGGCCTGAATTTATACTCGTCGTCGGCCCAAATTTTTTTAGCGATTTTCAGAGCCGGGCCTGGTAGCGCGCTGTGGGGGGGGCAGAGTGGACCGTGGACGCCGGCGGTCACGGTTTCACGACGAAGGTTTAAGGGTTTCACTTTTCAAATTTGATGTCTGATGCTGATGAGTAGTACGTCGACGCCTCCTGGTCTCCTAATTCATAATCTGATCAACAAAATTATAAATGGGTTATGGGCCTGAAAAATATTTTGGGCAATTGGAAAGTGTAGCTGGGCCTAATAAAACCGGCAGTCAGTTAAAAGAAAGCAGAAAAACAAATTTTTTAAATTTTCGGACCTATTGGGTAGTCGAGCCTAGGTCTGTCGATCACTCAACCCTTGCCAATGGTCGGACCTAACTTTACCCATCTTGACCCATACCCATCCTAAACCGAATAAAACCGAGAAATCGAAACCGAATAAAAATCGAAAACATTGAAACCGGATAGATACCGAAACGAAAAAAAGCAATAATGAACCGAAAAAAACCGAATCTGAACTGAGACAAAACCGAGTTTTTTTTAATGAACGAGGACAACGGGGACACATTTTAGTTATTTTAGTTTTCGCGTTTTTTATTTATATTTTGAGTTATTAATTTTTTATTAAATTTTTTGAATATTTTTTTGAGGGTTTTTGTAACCCTTTGCATTTTAACATTTACTTGGGTTAAGATAGATTAACTTTACTCATCTTGACCCATACTCATCCTAACCCTCTATTTTAAAAAGCGATCATGACCCAAACCCAGTTTAGCCCATGACCCAAATCCAAGCCCACCCACTCATATTGCCACCTCTATGTGAAAGTATAATAGTTAGTCTTTAAGCATGAGAAATTACGCCTACAATCCGATGTTAGTACAATTTTTACCTTTAAAAGAAATATGAATGAGATCTAAAGCAAACATCATAAACATCATCATCATTGTACTCAGTAAATCCCACCAATAGCAAAGCTATGGTAGGGTCTGAGGAGGGTAAGATGTAGACAGGTTTACCTCTATCCCGTAGGAATAGAGAGACTGCTTCTGGTGAGACCCCCCCGCTTGATAGTAGTTTTGCATCAAGCCTTGGACATAAGGCACATAACACTCAACCACCGGGACACCGACCGATTGGTGCGTGTACTCTTGTCTTTCGGTAACCAACGCCACCACATGATGCCTGATTAATCTTCCGCCACTTTTAACGTTATTTTCACGAGATTAGTAAATTAACGTTAAAATTAGTGCAATTTCACTTTTGCTCACCCGAGGGTTCACACATATATACATATATGGGCGCATCGCAAACAGGGCGTCAAACATCATAAATAGAAAGTATAAAATAATAGTTATAAACTTATCAAGAAAACAAAACGTGAAAAAAGAATCCAACACCATTGACGGCCATTCACGCCTTCCTTAAATCTAGCTCGTTGTCGGTAACATATGAACTTGACAGCTCGTCTTCGACCAATAAAAACCTTTTAAACCCTGTAATAGTTTATCTTCATCCCGTCTCATCTTCTAACCACCAAGCATGTTCTCGATGACTTGGGGTTTGGTGCTAGTTTGCCTGTACCAACTATCGAGTTCTAAAATCAATAGAACACGATTATGAAGTGGAGATGGTTGAAGGAGGTCTGTTGGCTCGTTTGTGGAAAAAATTTGTTGCCTAGAAAACATGTGTTGTTGGAAAAAATAGATGAATGTTGGTTTTTGTTAAGAAGATAAAGAGTATTTGAGTAATTCGGGTTAGGGGTGCAAACGAGCCGAGCCGAGCCGAGCCCGAGCTCGATTAGGCTCGAGCTCGGCTCGTTTCGAGTTCTATATTCAAAGCTCGAGCTCGGCTCGTGAGTAGATTTTCAAGCTCGAGCTCGGCTCGGGCTTGACTCGTTTACCATATATCAACTATTTTTTATATAATTATAATTATTTTTATATACTTTTTTCTATTATAACTTTATGTATAAAATAATATATATTATTTAGTTATTTTTATTTATTTTTTCATAACATTATATATATTAATTAATAATTATTAAATATATATTTTAAAAAATTATATAAATGACAGGCTTGTTTAGGTTCGCGAGCCGGCTCGAGCTCGATAAGGAAAGCTCGGGCTCAGGCTCGTTTATTAAACGCGCTTATTTTTAGGCTCAAGCTCAGGCTCGGGCTCGATTAAGCTCGGCTTGATCGAGCTTTTTAAAGAGCCGATCTCGAGTAGCTCGCGAGTAGCTCGGCTCATTTGCACCCCTAATTTGGGTAATTTGTGTATTTACTTGACCGACAATAATTTATCTTGTTATCTAAAATCACCCAACTTACTGAAGGATCCGAACATATCATAATTTTGATGAGGGAATACTCCTTATGTAACACCCCAACCCGGAACAGGCTAACGTGTTACTATTACAGATATCAAATCAACGCCACAATCCAAAATACAACAAAAATTAATGCAACCTACGTCATATTATTAAACAAAATGAATTAACTTTTAGAAGCTTGAACTTCATTTTTATCTCTCATCACTAAATTCCCCGAATCCCGGATTACCTGAAAACAAACTAAGAAAAACAAAACAAGAAAACACGGCTGAGCCAAAAATTGCCCAGTAACGGAAAGAACAATAGTATAGGTAAGGACAGACGTAAGAGAATAAATATACGAACTTCAATTCAAACTCGAAACCAACCCTTTTTACCGAAACATATACTTAACAAAATTCGGATGTATGATCCGACACTTGGCCAGAACATGGTCAAAACGCATGCGGAAATATATCAGAACTATAACAAAAACACCCAGAGCCAGAAACATATAACTTGTAACATATAATGTGTGACGTGTAACATATAACGTGTAACATTTAACTGAACTATAAATAAATGCGAAACATAATCCGATACATGATCGGGACGTAATCTGAATATACTCAAATTTAATCAAATGCATATACACATATCAAAACGGACCAGAAATATAGCGAAACAAAATATAATTACTAAAATACACGACGATGATGTTAAAATAAATAGGTCGTGTAATACGGAAGTACCCAGAGCCTAAACAGAGGGATACACAGCTAGCTAGTCCATGCACCAAGGAGACGGTGTGGGTGGCGTGCACACATTGTTCCATCTCAAACAGAAGTCAGGAGTCAGGAGTCAGGAGTCGGAGCTAAGATCGATCTATACGCCTCTAAGTGGCCAAGGTACTACATGAGTACTTTCAGAGACGCCGTGAACTTTTGATTACGCACTGTCACGATAAGTGCCATGTCAGGAGTCAGGAGTCAGGAGTCGGAGCTAAGATCGATCTATACGCCTCTAAGTGGCCATGGTACTACATGAGTACTTTCAGAGACGCCGTGAACTTTGATTACGCACTGTCACGATAAGTGCCATGTCGTTGACGCCCCAACGACAAGTCAGAATTGCTCGGGTAACAGAGTACTAAAACTAAAAACATATAACTAAAATATATTATATAAAATAACTGAACTCAAAATATAACCGACACGTAACGAAAATCCGTACTACAAAGTAATGGAATAGATTCAATACTATTAGTAACCAAAAACAGAAACCGTAATGAAGTAACGGAATATAATTTATACTATAAGTGATAGAAACCAGAAACCGTACCTTATTCAATGAGCAAAAACACACTAAATATTAACACCCCCTTATCTCTTGCGTGAACCTACAGTATCATTGTATTAATATTAAATCAATTATCCTTAGAGTTCGTTTCGTTTATGTAGTCATGCACTATTTATTTAGTTATTCAATTGGTGATGTTCATTGTATTGTATATAGATATTTTAATAATATATCTTTCATCAGTTTACTAAGTTACAAAGTTTAGCTATGAGACTGATAGCTTTAAAACTCCATTTATGCATTCATACTACAAGCTTTTTAACATTTATTGGTATTTATAAAACTGCATATATAAATATATGAACTCCATATAGATTACTATATTTATTTAATATTTAGTTACCATTTGAATATGGAAGCTTCTGTAGAAACGAATATATATAGAACAATAACTTCAACTAACTAAAACTTCCTTTTTTTAATTGTTCTATTTCATTCCAAAAACAAAACGCCCGCATCACGGTTCGTGTTTAACCCAACAAATATACAATTTATTAATGTTGTTTCATTAATCAGTTGTTCAAATTGGTGGAAACAAAACATGGAGTATGACTCAATATGGGTTACCTTCGATGGAGGTAGAAGCGTGGACGCGGCGTTGGTTCGTTCCGGTGGCAATGACTACGGCACTCGTGATTCCGGTGTAGGTGGCGTAACTTGAAAGAGCAGGTTCGCGGTTCGGTGATTCCTTGCAGCCACTGGCGCGTCCAAGGCTGTGGCGGTTGTCTCCGAAAGCGATCGTTAGCGGTCGATGTGGTTTCTGTCAGAAAGTTTCCGGCAGAAGTGACGCTTTTCCTGACGATTTGTAGGGCGGCGGTGGTGTGTATGGCAGAGAGATAGAATAAGATTTTTGGGTTTGATAAATGGATTATATATTATATATAACGAATCGTACTCAATAAGTTAATTCAAAATTTAAATTTATTTTGTGATAATGAGGTTTTAGATATTGTTATTGATTGAGAAATTAAAATTCTTGTCATTCTTATAAATCCGTTTATTTCAATCTTATTTCTTGTTTTAATTTATTTATTTAATTAGATTATCATATCAGTTTATTTATTTATTTTTTTAGCCATGCAACTATTATTATTATTATTATTATATAGTTTAAACAACATTTATATTAAAGTTATGGTTATTCGTTTGTTATCTAATACAAAAGTTTGGGTTATTATAATTATACTCCCCTAAAAAAAATTTCGTCCTCGAAATTGTAAGACGGTGACACATACTTTCGGATATCACGGAAACGAAACAAACTTAAAACTTTCATAATTTCAGACATGACAATTGCAAAGTCTTGGAAACAAATATTAGGACATATAAAACAGAATTCATATGAAATCAAAACCATCCAAACTGAAATAGCTGACTCGTTGCCATGATGATATTGAACGAAACTATGGGTAACCTAAAACTTGTATCGGATAATACTAGTTCTTATAAACGGAAATCAAAAATTTCATTTGAACACAGAATTACATATAACATAGTGGATAACTAATAACTAAAATAAATAAATTTTGATGAGCTAAAGCCTATGACTAAATTGTGTAATTAATAACCAAAACGAAAGACAGATAACTGAAACATGTGACTTATAAGTGGAAATAAAAAGTGATAACTATTATATTATTATTATTATTATTATTATTATTATTATTATTATTCAGGTTATATATTATATAATTATTATATGATAAGTTATAACATTCATATCTAAAGTGTTGATTATTCATCATTAACGTTCTCAGTTCAAAGTGACCATAACAATCATGCTTATTATTATTATTATTTTGATTCGAATTTTTCGTATGTTACAATTTCCCCTCTTAAAATAAATTTCGTCCTCGAAATTTGATAAATACAAGTAACAATTTTTATTTTATTTTATTTTTATTTCAATGTATGAAACATTACTTTAGGCTTCAATAGAAGAACAAATAACTAACAACTGATATGGAATAACGAATATCTAGAGACAGATAACTTGTAGAAGTCTTGTATTATTAAGTGAAAACTTGAGATTTAAGTAGAAATTAGTAAGAAAATTTAGTTGACCACATGTATTCAAAGCTGATAACTAATAGGTAAACTATTAACTGATTACACAAAAATTATTGAAGCGGATACTAATATATATAGCAGGAAACTAATGACTAAAGTGTATGTTAACATACATTTCTTAAATCATATACAAATAAATATATGAAAATATAAGAGGCACATAACATTTGTAAAAAGAAATAAATGGAAACTTATGACGAGGTCGTGTCGGAGTATTTGAGAGATATTACTATGCACACAGGGATTTTAGTAGCAAACATTCGTACCTGTATATTCACGATTACGTTCGCGACCATAATCGTCAATTTATCTTACGACCGTGTCCTAACTGTCCTTTCGTATGCATGTTAAAGACTTAACTAAGCTTAGAAGAAAAGACCCTTGTGTTAACAAACAAATTAAAAAAAAAAAAAGTGACAAAATCTTAAAGTACTAAAACCGAACGTCACGAGAACCTACAATACTTCAAAGTGGGGGATTCACGGTGGCGGTACATAGCGGCTTAATGCGGAAACACAGAGAGCGGAGGCGAGCGGTGGTGCGTGACTACCAGCGGTGTCGGCGACTTCTCTGGCGGGTTGCAAGGGCTGCGGTGACTAGTTTCGGCACCAGCGAATCGCGCGGCCTTCCTTCCAACGACCAACAGCGCTGGCTCAATATATATAAATATATAGCCGAACCGAACGTATCAAAGATCGAGCGAGAGCGGTGAGAGAATACGGATGCGTGATGGCGGCTAAAAAGCGGAACGCGACGTCAAACGGTGAGCAATAGTGACAGTATGCAGCGACCGTAGTGGCGTGGCAAGCGGCTGCAGCGGAAGAAGATGGTGGCGGGAATATGCAGTGGTGGTGGAGGTTATGGTATGGGTCTTTGAATGGGGAAAGTGGGTGGCATGAATGAGCAGAGTGATTTAGGGTTTTCCCAATCGTACACTAAAAGTTAACTTAAAATTTAAATTTATTTGATGATAACAATTGAGAATTCGAATATCGATCAAGAATTTAAAATATTTGTCACTCTAATAAATCCATTTGTTTTATTATCCTTTCCTGTTTTAATTTATTTAAATACATATATTTATATTTTGAAAATCCCTTCAAAAAAAATATATATATACACCAACAATCTACTTAATATCTATTCAATTAGATTATCATATCAATTTATTATTTATTATTTTATATTAAATATAATTTATATGTAAATCATGATTTTTCGTTTATTAACGGTTCATCGGTTTATCAATTTTCTAACAATCGACATTTATTATTTTATTGTTTCGAATTTTAGTATATTACAATATTGGAACGGGGTCGCAAACATGAGTTTTGCATTCAAAGTGGTTTTATATTAATAAAGTCGTATAAACCTATAACTATATAATGGCAAACTTATGACAAGGTCAGATTGGCGTATTCAAAGAAATATTAATATGCAAAATAAGATTGTAGTAGCACTCATGCGTCCGTATAAATTCACGGTTACATTTGCGACGTGCAATCGTTAATTTACTTTACAGTGTCTTTGCGGATTCAGAAAAACATTAATCTACATCATAGGGATTCAATAGCACACATATGTAACTGTAAATTCACCATTACGTTGATCAAGTGTAATCGTCAATTTACTTTACAGTAGTGTCCTAATTGTCCACCCATAATGCATCTCAAAGTCCTAGCTATGATTACAAAGAAATAACGTTGCGATGACAAACAAATTATGAAAGATGTCGGTTACTTAAAGGTGTTTACTAACACCAAGTCTCATATTTATTTAGATTATAGGTCATGCGGAATATGTCTCGAGGCGTACGAGGTAGCAAGGTCTAAATCGAGTGTAAAGAGGGTTAGTCAAAGTCATGATCTCTTTGATGGCTTCAAACAATGTCTTCGGAAGTCACTTCTTAAGTCATAGATCGCAAGCGGTGGAGAAGACAGAATAACTTAACTCATTGTACTTGACTAATTTATAAGGTTAAAAAGACGCCTATTGCTAACAACGACGGGTTTCTTACTGACATTGGGAAAATCACAAAATGATGAATAATGACAGGAAACATGAAACCCTAACAGGTTTTACTTTTAGGTTTAAGTTTTCTACAGGAAAGAGCCTTTGCTCTGATACCATAACTGTAACACCCCAACCCGGAACAGGCTAACGTGTTACTATTACAGATATCAAATCAACGCCACAATCCAAAATACAACAAAAATTAATGCAACCTACGTCATATTATTAAACAAAATGAATTAACTTTTAGAAGCTTGAACTTCATTTTTATCTCTCATCACTAAATTCCCCGAATCCCGGATTACCTGAAAACAAACTAAGAAAAACAAAACAAGAAAACACGGCTGAGCCAAAAATTGCCCAGTAACGGAAAGAACAATAGTATAGGTAAGGACAGACGTAAGAGAATAAATATACGAACTTCAATTCAAACTCGAAACCAACCCTTTTTACCGAAACATATACTTAACAAAATTCGGATGTATGATCCGACACTTGGCCAGAACATGGTCAAACGCATGCGGAAATATATCAGAACTATAACAAAAACACCCAGAGCCAGAAACATATAACTTGTAACATATAATGTGTGACGTGTAACATATAACGTGTAACATTTAACTGAACTATAAATAAATGCGAAACATAATCCGATACATGATCGGGACGTAATCTGAATATACTCAAATTTAATCAAATGCATATACACATATCAAAACGGACCAGAAATATAGCGAAACAAAATATAATTACTAAAATACACGACGATGATGTTAAAATAAATAGGTCGTGTAATACGGAAGTACCCAGAGCCTAAACAGAGGGATACACAGCTAGCTAGTCCATGCACCAAGGAGACGGTGTGGGTGGCGTGCACACATTGTTCCATCTCAAACAGAAGTCAGGAGTCAGGAGTCAGGAGTCGGAGCTAAGATCGATCTATACGCCTCTAAGTGGCCAAGGTACTACATGAGTACTTTCAGAGACGCCGTGAACTTTTGATTACGCACTGTCACGATAAGTGCCATGTCAGGAGTCAGGAGTCAGGAGTCGGAGCTAAGATCGATCTATACGCCTCTAAGTGGCCAAGGTACTACATGAGTACTTTCAGAGACGCCGTGAACTTTGATTACGCACTGTCACGATAAGTGCCATGTCGTTGACGCCCCAACGACAAGTCAGAATTGCTCGGGTAACAGAGTACTAAAACTAAAAACATATAACTAAAATATATTATATAAAATAACTGAACTCAAAATATAACCGACACGTAACGAAAATCCGTACTACAAAGTAATGGAATAGATTCAATACTATTAGTAACCAAAAACAGAAACCGTAATGAAGTAACGGAATATAATTTATACTATAAGTGATAGAAACCAGAAACCGTACCTTATTCAATGAGCAAAAACACACTAAATATTAACACCCCTTATCTCTTGCGTGAACCTACAGTATCATTGTATTAATATTAAATCAATTATCCTTAGAGTTCGTTTCGTTTATGTAGTCATGCACTATTTATTTAGTTATTCAATTGGTGATGTTCATTGTATTGTATATAGATATTTTAATAATATATCTTTCATCAGTTTACTAAGTTACAAAGTTTAGCTATGAGACTGATAGCTTTAAAACTCCATTTATGCATTCATACTACAAGCTTTTTAACATTTATTGGTATTTATAAAACTGCATATATAAATATATGAACTCCATATAGATTACTATATTTATTTAATATTTAGTTACCATTTGAATATGGAAGCTTCTGTAGAAACGAATATATATAGAACAATAACTTCAACTAACTAAAACTTCCTTTTTTTAATTGTTCTATTTCATTCCAAAAACAAAACGCCCGCATCACGGTTCGTGTTTAACCCAACAAATATACAATTTATTAATGTTGTTTCATTAATCAGTTGTTCAAATTGGTGGAAACAAAACATGGAGTATGACTCAATATGGGTTACCTTCGATGGAGGTAGAAGCGTGGACGCGGCGTTGGTTCGTTCCGGTGGCAATGACTACGGCACTCGTGATTCCGGTGTAGGTGGCGTAACTTGAAAGAGCAGGTTCGCGGTTCGGTGATTCCTTGCAGCCACTGGCGCGTCCAAGGCTGTGGCGGTTGTCTCCGAAAGCGATCGTTAGCGGTCGATGTGGTTTCTGTCAGAAAGTTTCCGGCAGAAGTGACGCTTTTCCTGACGATTTGTAGGGCGGCGGTGGTGTGTATGGCAGAGAGATAGAATAAGATTTTTGGGTTTGATAAATGGATTATATATTATATATAACGAATCGTACTCAATAAGTTAATTCAAAATTTAAATTTATTTTGTGATAATGAGGTTTTAGATATTGTTATTGATTGAGAAATTAAAATTCTTGTCATTCTTATAAATCCGTTTATTTCAATCTTATTTCTTGTTTTAATTTATTTATTTAATTAGATTATCATATCAGTTTATTTATTTATTTTTTTAGCCATGCAACTATTATTATTATTATTATTATTATATAGTTTAAACAACATTTATATTAAAGTTATGGTTATTCGTTTGTTATCTAATACAAAAGTTTGGGTTATTATAATTATACTCCCCTAAAAAAAATTTCGTCCTCGAAATTGTAAGACGGTGACACATACTTTCGGATATCACGGAAACGAAACAAACTTAAAACTTTCATAATTTCAGACATGACAATTGCAAAGTCTTGGAAACAAATATTAGGACATATAAAACAGAATTCATATGAAATCAAAACCATCCAAACTGAAATAGCTGACTCGTTGCCATGATGATATTGAACGAAACTATGGGTAACCTAAAACTTGTATCGGATAATACTAGTTCTTATAAACGGAAATCAAAAATTTCATTTGAACACAGAATTACATATAACATAGTGGATAACTAATAACTAAAATAAATAAATTTTGATGAGCTAAAGCCTATGACTAAATTGTGTAACTAATAACCAAAACGAAAGACAGATAACTGAAACATGTGACTTATAAGTGGAAATAAAAAGTGATAACTATTATATTATTATTATTATTATTATTATTATTATTATTATTATTCAGGTTATATATTATATAATTATTATATGATAAGTTATAACATTCATATCTAAAGTGTTGATTATTCATCATTAACGTTCTCAGTTCAAAGTGACCATAACAATCATGCTTATTATTATTATTATTTTGATTCGAATTTTTCGTATGTTACAATTTCCCCTCTTAAAATAAATTTCGTCCTCGAAATTTGATAAATACAAGTAACAATTTTTATTTTATTTTATTTTTATTTCAATGTATGAAACATTACTTTAGGCTTCAATAGAAGAACAAATAACTAACAACTGATATGGAATAACGAATATCTAGAGACAGATAACTTGTAGAAGTCTTGTATTATTAAGTGAAAACTTGAGATTTAAGTAGAAATTAGTAAGAAAATTTAGTTGACCACATGTATTCAAAGCTGATAACTAATAGGTAAACTATTAACTGATTACACAAAAATTATTGAAGCGGATACTAATATATATAGCAGGAAACTAATGACTAAAGTGTATGTTAACATACATTTCTTAAATCATATACAAATAAATATATGAAAATATAAGAGGCACATAACATTTGTAAAAAGAAATAAATGGAAACTTATGACGAGGTCGTGTCGGAGTATTTGAGAGATATTACTATGCACACAGGGATTTTAGTAGCAAACATTCGTACCTGTATATTCACGATTACGTTCGCGACCATAATCGTCAATTTATCTTACGACCGTGTCCTAACTGTCCTTTCGTATGCATGTTAAAGACTTAACTAAGCTTAGAAGAAAAGACCCTTGTGTTAACAAACAAATTAAAAAAAAAAAAAGTGACAAAATCTTAAAGTACTAAAACCGAACGTCACGAGAACCTACAATACTTCAAAGTGGGGGATTCACGGTGGCGGTACATAGCGGCTTAATGCGGAAACACAGAGAGCGGAGGCGAGCGGTGGTGCGTGACTACCAGCGGTGTCGGCGACTTCTCTGGCGGGTTGCAAGGGCTGCGGTGACTAGTTTCGGCACCAGCGAATCGCGCGGCCTTCCTTCCAACGACCAACAGCGCTGGCTCAATATATATAAATATATAGCCGAACCGAACGTATCAAAGATCGAGCGAGAGCGGTGAGAGAATACGGATGCGTGATGGCGGCTAAAAAGCGGAACGCGACGTCAAACGGTGAGCAATAGTGACAGTATGCAGCGACCGTAGTGGCGTGGCAAGCGGCTGCAGCGGAAGAAGATGGTGGCGGGAATATGCAGTGGTGGTGGAGGTTATGGTATGGGTCTTTGAATGGGGAAAGTGGGTGGCATGAATGAGCAGAGTGATTTAGGGTTTTCCCAATCGTACACTAAAAGTTAACTTAAAATTTAAATTTATTTGATGATAACAATTGAGAATTCGAATATCGATCAAGAATTTAAAATATTTGTCACTCTAATAAATCCATTTGTTTTATTATCCTTTCCTGTTTTAATTTATTTAAATACATATATTTATATTTTGAAAATCCCTTCAAAAAAAATATATATATACACCAACAATCTACTTAATATCTATTCAATTAGATTATCATATCAATTTATTATTTATTATTTTATATTAAATATAATTTATATGTAAATCATGATTTTTCGTTTATTAACGGTTCATCGGTTTATCAATTTTCTAACAATCGACATTTATTATTTTATTGTTTCGAATTTTAGTATATTACAATATTGGAACGGGGTCGCAAACATGAGTTTTGCATTCAAAGTGGTTTTATATTAATAAAGTCGTATAAACCTATAACTATATAATGGCAAACTTATGACAAGGTCAGATTGGCGTATTCAAAGAAATATTAATATGCAAAATAAGATTGTAGTAGCACTCATGCGTCCGTATAAATTCACGGTTACATTTGCGACGTGCAATCGTTAATTTACTTTACAGTGTCTTTGCGGATTCAGAAAAACATTAATCTACATCATAGGGATTCAATAGCACACATATGTAACTGTAAATTCACCATTACGTTGATCAAGTGTAATCGTCAATTTACTTTACAGTAGTGTCCTAATTGTCCACCCATAATGCATCTCAAAGTCCTAGCTATGATTACAAAGAAATAACGTTGCGATGACAAACAAATTATGAAAGATGTCGGTTACTTAAAGGTGTTTACTAACACCAAGTCTCATATTTATTTAGATTATAGGTCATGCGGAATATGTCTCGAGGCGTACGAGGTAGCAAGGTCTAAATCGAGTGTAAAGAGGGTTAGTCAAAGTCATGATCTCTTTGATGGCTTCAAACAATGTCTTCGGAAGTCACTTCTTAAGTCATAGAGCGCAAGCGGTGGAGAAGACAGAATAACTTAACTCATTGTACTTGACTAATTTATAAGGTTAAAAAGACGCCTATTGCTAACAACGACGGGTTTCTTACTGACATTGGGAAAATCACAAAATGATGAATAATGACAGGAAACATGAAACCCTAACCCAACGTCTACCCATTTCCTCACAGGTTTTACTTTTAGGTTTAAGTTTTCTACAGGAAAGAGCCTTTGCTCTGATACCATAACTGTAACACCCCAACCCGGAACAGGCTAACGTGTTACTATTACAGATATCAAATCAACGCCACAATCCAAAATACAACAAAAATTAATGCAACCTACGTCATATTATTAAACAAAATGAATTAACTTTTAGAAGCTTGAACTTCATTTTTATCTCTCATCACTAAATTCCCCGAATCCCGGATTACCTGAAAACAAACTAAGAAAAACAAAACAAGAAAACACGGCTGAGCCAAAAATTGCCCAGTAACGGAAAGAACAATAGTATAGGTAAGGACAGACGTAAGAGAATAAATATACGAACTTCAATTCAAACTCGAAACCAACCCTTTTTACCGAAACATATACTTAACAAAATTCGGATGTATGATCCGACACTTGGCCAGAACATGGTCAAACGCATGCGGAAATATATCAGAACTATAACAAAAACACCCAGAGCCAGAAACATATAACTTGTAACATATAATGTGTGACGTGTAACATATAACGTGTAACATTTAACTGAACTATAAATAAATGCGAAACATAATCCGATACATGATCGGGACGTAATCTGAATATACTCAAATTTAATCAAATGCATATACACATATCAAAACGGACCAGAAATATAGCGAAACAAAATATAATTACTAAAATACACGACGATGATGTTAAAATAAATAGGTCGTGTAATACGGAAGTACCCAGAGCCTAAACAGAGGGATACACAGCTAGCTAGTCCATGCACCAAGGAGACGGTGTGGGTGGCGTGCACACATTGTTCCATCTCAAACAGAAGTCAGGAGTCAGGAGTCAGGAGTCGGAGCTAAGATCGATCTATACGCCTCTAAGTGGCCAAGGTACTACATGAGTACTTTCAGAGACGCCGTGAACTTTGATTACGCACTGTCACGATAAGTGCCATGTCGTTGACGCCCCAACGACAAGTCAGAATTGCTCGGGTAACAGAGTACTAAAACTAAAAACATATAACTAAAATATATTATATAAAATAACTGAACTCAAAATATAACCGACACGTAACGAAAATCCGTACTACAAAGTAATGGAATAGATTCAATACTATTAGTAACCAAAAACAGAAACCGTAATGAAGTAACGGAATATAATTTATACTATAAGTGATAGAAACCAGAAACCGTACCTTATTCAATGAGCAAAAACACACTAAATATTAACACCCCTTATCTCTTGCGTGAACCTACAGTATCATTGTATTAATATTAAATCAATTATCCTTAGAGTTCGTTTCGTTTATGTAGTCATGCACTATTTATTTAGTTATTCAATTGGTGATGTTCATTGTATTGTATATAGATATTTTAATAATATATCTTTCATCAGTTTACTAAGTTACAAAGTTTAGCTATGAGACTGATAGCTTTAAAACTCCATTTATGCATTCATACTACAAGCTTTTTAACATTTATTGGTATTTATAAAACTGCATATATAAATATATGAACTCCATATAGATTACTATATTTATTTAATATTTAGTTACCATTTGAATATGGAAGCTTCTGTAGAAACGAATATATATAGAACAATAACTTCAACTAACTAAAACTTCCTTTTTTTAATTGTTCTATTTCATTCCAAAAACAAAACGCCCGCATCACGGTTCGTGTTTAACCCAACAAATATACAATTTATTAATGTTGTTTCATTAATCAGTTGTTCAAATTGGTGGAAACAAAACATGGAGTATGACTCAATATGGGTTACCTTCGATGGAGGTAGAAGCGTGGACGCGGCGTTGGTTCGTTCCGGTGGCAATGACTACGGCACTCGTGATTCCGGTGTAGGTGGCGTAACTTGAAAGAGCAGGTTCGCGGTTCGGTGATTCCTTGCAGCCACTGGCGCGTCCAAGGCTGTGGCGGTTGTCTCCGAAAGCGATCGTTAGCGGTCGATGTGGTTTCTGTCAGAAAGTTTCCGGCAGAAGTGACGCTTTTCCTGACGATTTGTAGGGCGGCGGTGGTGTGTATGGCAGAGAGATAGAATAAGATTTTTGGGTTTGATAAATGGATTATATATTATATATAACGAATCGTACTCAATAAGTTAATTCAAAATTTAAATTTATTTTGTGATAATGAGGTTTTAGATATTGTTATTGATTGAGAAATTAAAATTCTTGTCATTCTTATAAATCCGTTTATTTCAATCTTATTTCTTGTTTTAATTTATTTATTTAATTAGATTATCATATCAGTTTATTTATTTATTTTTTTAGCCATGCAACTATTATTATTATTATTATTATTATATAGTTTAAACAACATTTATATTAAAGTTATGGTTATTCGTTTGTTATCTAATACAAAAGTTTGGGTTATTATACCTTACCACCCGGATGAGCTCTTGATGGATTAGTTATGTGTTTCTTTTTTCTTAAAATAGAGAAGAAGAAAAACAATAATTAAAAAAAAAAAAACTAACACCTTTTTTGAACATCTACTCATTCCAAAGAAGCTGAGTGTGTGAGTTGAGTAAATAGTATGACCTATGCCCATAAGTTCTTATACCTGAGTACTAAATGTGAATTATTTTTACATACCACAAAGATGATTATACAAATTATAAATTTCTTTATTGTTCTTGAACCGTCTTATAAGTGTGAATTGTTTGGTGTAGTGGCAAACTATTATGTAACTGATTACATTAATTTTATGGAAGTGTCACCATGGGACTTCACTTGATGAGAAACGTGACCATTTACATACTTTGATACCACCTTGCTAGAAGCCACTTAGAATTGATTTAATGACAAAATTATGACGGTGGCTGTATTGTAAATGACGAAGTTAAATATACTGAAGTGAAAAAGAAAAAAAAAAGAAAAAGAAGTCAGTCTTGTCATCTTTTCATTTTAAATGTAGTTTCATTAATTTTTTTTATATATTTAGTTCACTATTAAATAAACATATATAATCAATCAAAATTTGTATTTACTTTTATTTATTTGTGTTCATGCAGTTTCACTATAGATTATAGTGTCTCGTCTAACACTCTAACTTCCTCATAGTACGTTTATGAGACAGAGCTAAATGTAAAACAAAGGCAAATAAAAACATAGGAAAAACTAAGTACTTGTTACAAAATCTAAGTTTGGTGTACACACCCTCTAACTTTTGTTTTTAGTCCCTTAGATCATATCATATTATATTTTTAACTTTCTTATGATATTATATAACTATTTACACATATATCCCAAAAACCGATTACCAATCTGTTTTTATCCCAATTATAAATAAATAATAACAATAATAGTATTAACAATAATAAAATTAAATAAAGGTATTTAAGATATAATTTTTTTCATTGTAAAATAAAGTTTAGAGAAAGATGCCTTCTCATATTTTTGTTGAGTTAAAACTTGAGCGTGTTAAAAACTTATAAGACTATGCGTTATGGGCGCGGAAGGGAGGGGGAGACGGGCACGGTGGGGGGAAAACACCGCCGAGAGGCACGGTGAGGTGGGGCGCGAAGGGGGGGGGGGTGAGGGGGTCCCACCACCAACGGTCATAAAGCCGTTTAAAAAAAATAATTTAAAACTAATATTTCTATATAAATTCAAATCCTTTTCTCAATTTTACTCAAACAACTTTCATATTCACACCAAATTTAACCATCTTCACAACATTCATCTTCACACCAAATCATGAACCCGAACCCGAACCCGGGCTCAAGCTCAACACCGAACCCAAACCCGAACCCGAATCAAAACCCGTGGGATCCGAGTTGTATGTGGTGGGCTAGTTTGCTCGCAAATAACGTCGACCTTAGCAACCCGTTCTATGCAAACCAACAACGACCGACGATTCCTCCACCCATGCCACTGTTTACCCCCGATATGTTCTTTCGGGCGCCAATGTCGTATACGTCCTCGCAAGTACCACAAACCCAGATACCCGAAACGCAAGTACCCGAAACGCAAGCACCCGAAACGCAAGTCCCGCGTCCAAAAAGAAGTCATAAAAAAAAGAACCCGGGTGACGTTCGAACAACCGAAAAGGGCGACGACAAATGTGGGAAGCGGACGAGGTAATGGCGTTAGCCTTAGTGTGGATCGACTCTTCCGAAGACTCGATTCAAGGTATATTATAAAAATATTTATATGTTTTCCATGTTATATTTTTTTGTTTACTAATATTAAGCTTTTATATGTATCGAAGGTGATGGCAAACCCTCGCCGGAGTTTTGGGTACAAATACGTACCAAGTTCTTTGCTTTAATGGGTCGAGGAGTGTATCGCGGGAATGATTCCGTCTACAACAAATGGAAGTCGTTACGCACAATAATAACCGACTTCACAACCTTTCACACCCGCGTGCAGAACAACAGAAAAAGCGGCATGAGGGATGCCGATGTGTTGGAGGCCTGCTTAAAACAATACAGAGCCTTTTATAATAAAGATTTTAGCATGTTGGATGTTTGGAGACAATGCATAAGCTCGCCAAAGTGGCATACGGTCCCGACATCATCACCACCGCGACCGTCCAAACGGTCAAAGACAAGGTCTACTTCGGCCGATCAATCGCCGTCGCAGCCCATGTCCGATGGTCGTTATCAAATTAATCTAAGCGAGTTGGATCCGGAATTAATTTTTGACGAACCGAATGAGTTGCCACGGCCGTTAGGAAGAGATAAAGCCAAGGCGGCGGCTAGAGGTGGAGGATCTTCGTCCAGAAGCACATCCTCTAAGAGTTCCGACACGAGCTCGCATCTAGAAAACTTGGAGCGGAGGCTAGCCGAGATTGCCAACATTAAAAAACAAAGACAAGATGGCCTCATGAAGGTGCACGAAGAAAGAAAGGCGATGCTTGCGGAATACAAAGCGATCCACAAGGAGCGAATGAAACAAAAGGAACTCGAGCTCATCACAAAAGATCTATCGCATCTAGATCTTGTGTCGCGTGCGGTGATGGAAAAAAGAAGAGCAAAGATACTGGCCAAATATGCAAACGAGAACGACGACGAGCATTAGTTATATTTTTATTTGTAGGATTTTTATTTTATTTGTATTGGTTTTTTTATTTATATGTTTTTTATTTTTATTTGTATTGGTTTTTTTAATTTATAAAAACAATAAAATAAAAAAGGTTGGGCTTCGAAGCCCCTCACCATAGAGAGGCATTATGCCCCGGGGCTTCGATGCCTCCAATGCCTACGTAGCGCTGACGTGATACTGTAAAGAGGCTTCGAAGCCCTCCACTATAGCACGCAGCCTAAGTATCCAAAAGTTGACTTTGTGTTGACAAAATGATTAGATGAACCTATCCTACTAAAATTCACTAATCACCAATCACGAACTGCCACGGTGGAACACAAGATTTCATAAATATTTTACTTTATCGTATCACATTACCTGCCGCCTACAACGTCATAATTTGACAAAGGTTGTTAAATGTTTAAATTTGCGGAAAATTCTCTATTTTATTTTGAAAATGGATTTCAGTTTTATCCCTCAAATTTAATAATTTTAAAAATGGTCATCTTTAACTAATCTTTGATCATGTGTTAGGAAATCTAACGCGTCGGAAATCTAATGCGTCTTTGATGACGTGTTAATACGTCGTCAAAGACGCGTTAGATTTCCTAACACATGGTTAAAGATGAGTTAAGCCTTCAAACACGTAGTCAAAGATATGTTAGCACCAAACGCATAGTCAAAGATATGTTAGCTTTTTGTTAGTTTTTTTAATATTATATTTTTATAACTAGTTTTACTTATATTTGTTTTTCTTTTATAACTTTAATGTATAAAAGTTTTATATTATTTCGAATATACCGACTAGACATGCTTACTTTTACCTACTGACCGACATAAACTTACTCAAACTCGAGCCGTGCCAAATCAATATCGAAATGTTCAATAAAATTTGACCCTTCTCGGTTTTAAATAAAATTTATGTCGGTCCGTAGATAAAAGTAACATTTCTCGTCGGTATATTCGAAATAATACAAAATTTTATATATTAAAAGTTATAAAAGAAAAAAAAATATAAGTAAAACTAGTTATAAAAGTATAATATTAAAAAAAAACTAGCAAAAAGCTAACATATCTTTGACTATGCGTTTGATGCTAAGATGTCTTTGACTACGTGTTTGGAGGCCTAACTCATCTTTAACCATGTGTTAGGAAATCTAACGCGTCTTTGACGACATGTTATGCCAACATGCCGTCAAAGAGGTGTTAGATTTTCTAACACATGATCAAGGATGAGTTAGAGAGGGCCATTTTTGAAATTATTAAATTTTGGAGACAAAACTAGAATCTATTTCCAAAATAGGGCTATTTTGGGAATTTTCTCTTAAATTTGGCTAATGTTTTAGGATTGCAAGTTATAGATTGTTATTGTTGAAGCTTTCAATTCAGTTGATTCTTTAATTTCACTACATAAGGGGGGTTGTGAATGGCTAAGGTGGGCCGTGGGCTGGTACTCTCACATGCCCTAGATAGGGGTGTACAAAATCGGTTTTAACTTCAAACCGAACCGGTTTGGTTAAAACACCGGTTCGGTTTAGAAACTGTTTTAGAAGCAAGAGATGTCGATCTAGTTCAGTTCGGTTCGTTTTAGAACCGATTTTTCTCAAACTGGTCCGGTTTTAAAACCGGTTTGGTTGTTCAAAAGAGGAATTGGTGTCAAAACCGACAATTTAGGTCGATTCATGACAAGCAAACCGGTTTGGGTCGGTTTGTCATGAACCGGTCTCAAACTGGTTATTTGTACACCTCTAGTCCCATATATGAAAGGATACCCTGCTTTGGTCATGACAATTAACAAGAAAGGCGAATTTGAAAAAAAAAAAAATCATAAGCTATGAAAGTCCCAAAATTGAAGATTATGCTAGAATTTAGTTGGATGTTTGTTGTTTATGTATCCGTCTTCTGAATAGTTGTGTAGTTTATATTATAAGTACTTGTGAAACACAACAAAAAATAATATAGAAATTGTCTTCCTTCAAATATAAAAATTATGAACTTTTTGTTTATTGGAGTAATAATATTAAAATATTTATTAAGTAGGATGAAACTAGTATATTTATCCCCCGCGTTGCGGCGGGTGTTAGAACTGTAACCGAAGCTTGCCATTATCTTACGTTGTTTAATATGACAAGAAGAATTATCGTAATGGTGTTGCACATTCAAATTATAGAAGCAAAAAGAAAATTGCCAACAATAAAAAAGCCAAAAAACCAACTAAACTCCGTTTAAACAAATTCAATCGGGCCTCAAAAAAGCAAAAATCGACATTCATATAACAAAAAACTAGACAGCAAAGAAAGTTTAACGTAATCAACATACCGGCGATCGGCGAGGAACTCAAAGCATCATAACTGAAGAAACACTAACCGGACCCCGGGCAGATTACTGGTAACCTGGGGGTTAGAGAGATGTTTCCCACGAGGGGTTAGACCCTTGGAAGATGGTTCTTCTGATAACCTGCAAAACAGACACCGTGAGCTCGTCACTGAGAAGGGGGGGGGGGGGTTCCTCCTTGTGACCACCCTCCGGCGTGAGAATCAGACTAGATTGCTCTTTAAATATAAAAGTATATTAAGAGATTGCTAGAGCAGATATCAGGTATAATATGATGATAATGTGATAAGATATGATGATAATGTGATATGATATGATGATAATGTGACATGATATGATAAGATGAGATGGTCATACCATTTGTGGTATTTATAGCCGAAGGTAGGTTTCCAAGGAGGTATGGCCGGCTGCAACAGTGTTCCTGTTCCACCAACAGTAGCCTACGCACGTGCCCTGCTGGTAGTTGGTGGGTAGGTAGCGGCTGATAGCGACCAGGCCTGCTGTATACTATTCCTTTTCCACCAACTGCCGGCTACGCACGTGGTATGACAGGAGTTGGTGAGTAGGCAGCGGCTAATAGTGACATACAGTGTAGGAGCATGCTGCTCGCCATACTGTTGTCCATAAGCTGTCGTTTCTTTAGTCAGATCTTTTTCCCATACCTCGTCAGGTACAGTACAGAAGATCTTCCCGTATCGTACGGACTGGCTTATTTGGGCGGGAGTATTCCCCCTCCCGCCCTTGTGCGGGATTGTTCCCAGCTTTGCTCATTCCTTCAGGTGACACTGAATGATCGAGAGCTAAGTGCCTTGTGCGTGTAGCCTTGCTGCGCGGGTGGCCTTCCCTAATGGCTTGTATCCGAGGCTGCGGGGACAGGCGGAGTCCTTCACCATTGGGAGGCATTTCCTGCGGGAACAGCTTGCGTACTGCGCGTAAGGACGTCACGTCTCTGAGCATGGTTGGTCCTGCGGATCCAGTTGGTTTCTGCGCAGACGTCCCTGTTCAAGGTGAGTCTTGCGGGTCCAACTGGGCTCTGCTGGGACCTACCTCTTCAAGTCCCCCCAGTCCAATGTTCTTCTCATGCGTGTTTAATAAAGTGAGGTGAACTTTTGGACTTAAGCAAAGGGTTTTGAAAAGGGTTTTTTAAGGTTTTCCATGGGGATTCTTCCCGCGGAAGTCCTTGTCACTTGCAGAAATTCCCGAGTTTCCTGCTTGGTCTTTGGGTATGATGCGGGTAGGTCTGTAACCTCCTCGCAAGTCAGGAGCGTTGAGTCCCACTTGTGTGGACTCTCCATGAGGTTTTGGTAGTTTTGAACATAGTGATCAATTATGTTAAAACCACCAATTCCATCCTGGAGCTTCAAACAACGTAGTTCTAGACGTTCCCGCTATGCGGGGATGTTATTTCCGTTTCCGCAAGCATTGCCCAGAAGATCCTTCTTGGTTTCAATTCCCAGCGGAGCGCTAGGTATGTGAAGGGTTTTGCCTTAACACTGTACCAGCGCTCGTCTTACGGTTACTTTACTTCCAAGGTATTCCTGGCGTCAATTTCCTGCGGGTGCTAGGTATGTGAAGGGTTTTGCCTTTACACTGTACCCGCACCTGTCTTATAGTTACTTGGTTGCCGAGGAATATTTGGCTTCAATTCCCTGCGGGTGCTAGGTATGTGAAGGGTTTTGCCTTTACACTGTACCCGCATCCGTCTTACGGTTACTTGTTTGCCAAGGTTTTACTTGGCTTCAATTCCCTGCGGGTGCTAGGTGCGTGAAGGGTTTTGCCTTTACACTGTACCCGCATCCGTCTTACGGTTACTTGTTTGCCAAGGTTTTACTTGGCTTCAATTCCCTGCGGGTGCTAGGTATGTGAAGGGTTTTGCCTTTACACTGTACCCGCATCCGTCTTACGGTTACTTGTTTGCCAAGGTTTTATTTGGCTTCAATTCCCTGCGGGTGCTAGGTATGTGAAGGGTTTTGCCTTTACACTGTACCCGCATCCGTCTTACGGTTACTTGTTTGCCAAGGTAAGGGGTATTTTCCCGCTTACTTTTTGATATTTTTAAATTTTGAATTTTGAAATTCGAAAGGTTGGTGGAAAGATAGGAACAGTCCAAACCTCTGAAACGTCGTGCGACGGTTTCTTCTGACTGTGTCAGGACGTGCAGGAAGTTATGGTGACGTGACATTATATGGTCATTCCAGACGCTTTTTCAGGCGCGTGGGCGCGACTTTTCGGGCGCGTGGCCGTGAAATTACTGGCACACGTCCTTTCAACAGCTGTTTCCAGCTTGCTTTTTGCCACGTGTCATAGTTTCATTGCACCTTCGATTTCT
Organism: Bidens hawaiensis; assembly: GCF_021521415.1. Classification (NCBI taxonomy): domain Eukaryota; kingdom Viridiplantae; phylum Streptophyta; class Magnoliopsida; order Asterales; family Asteraceae; genus Bidens; species Bidens hawaiensis. The sequence goes on along the minus strand of NW_027492092.1, from coordinate 632,291 downwards.
CTCTCCTCCGCATTAAATTCACCGCATTAATTGCGATTACTATATAAGGGGGGAGAGGGTTCTTTGTAATCCACACTTTCACCCTTCTCTTCTTCTTCTTAGCGATTTCCGGCAAATACTCCCCTTTTCAGGCAAGCATTTTCCCGAAATCGTTTTCTTCTTCCTCTGCAATATGTCTTCCCATGATGCTGAAGCTGTAGCCGACGATAGGAGTACTGCTGGCGAGTGCCAGTGTGCTCTACCTGTCGATCAGTACCAGTATGTCGTCAGGAAATTCATGCTTGAGTCTCTTGAGCCTGAGTTTCCTGAACCCCACCAGACTGTGTACGATGCCCCCAGTGGCAAGATCGGGGTATATGCTGCATTCTTTGTTTATGGGAACCTTAGGTTCCCATTGACAAAGTTTGTGTACCGTGTCTTGGAGAGGCACGGTGTGCACCTGACCGAGGTGCATCCGATGGCGATTGCCAAGATCCGGCACTTCGAGTGGGTGTGCCGGATTCTGGGTATTGAGCCCTATGTGGACCGCCTGATGACTTTCTATACTTGGAGGTGCATACAGGGGTGGTACACCCTGACAACCCGTATTAAGGGTTTGAAGATCTGCGTGACCGAGCGCAGTCTCCGATCGTGGAAGCGGGAGTTCTTCTACATTTCTGCCCGCGCCATCCCCATTGCCATGAAGTTTAAGAAGGGACAAGCGCTTCCGAGCCTTCACGCTTCCAGCTACCAGGAGGCGGAATGGTTCGCGAAGATATCCCGGGTCCAATCTCCGGTTTACCGGTTTGCGGAGTCCGGGATGGTGATGCTGGGGATGAGCCGGGTATGGAAGGATGCGTCTCGGTTTCCCATCCTTCTCGAATACGGTTTGAACTCTATTCCTTATGGTATGTCTTGTCTTTCTTGCTGATATGAGTTTGTCTTCTAACCGTTTCTTTTCTTTCAGAGGGGAACGATTTGGAGTCGCTCCTGTACCCGCGGGAAGCTGACGGTCCCGTGCGGGTGGGCACTCGTGCTCTAGACGAGAACGAGTTGCCCATCCTGGAGCAAACGACGGATCGGTTTGTGGAGGTCTATCCGCTGGGCCACGAGATCCTGAGCCAACGGCGGCCAGGTAAGGCGATACTCTATCCTCAACCCCTCAATGCTGTACCCGCTGCTGGAATTCCTGACATCCTGTCTTCTGAGGAATCCGCAGATGGTCCTCCGCTGGTGCGGAAGAAGAAGGCTGCCGGCGGGAAAGGGAAGGAGAAGGTGGCCTCCACAGCTGATCCGGTGCTCCTATCTGACTCCGAGTCAGATAGTGAAGAGGTGGCGGGGAACCCCGGTGGTGAGAAGACCACTGCTCCGGAGGCTACGACTGTTACCTCCGGAGAACCAACGACGACGACGGTGACCGGCATCAAGAGACCGGCTCCATCGGGCTCGTCCCCGCCCGTCCGTACGTTCAGGCTCAAGAAAACCCGTAAGTACAAACATCTTTGTTTTTGTAGATTTATCATACTTCATAAATTTATTGTTAACACTTATCTTCTTGTGCAGGCGTGGATGTTGACGCATTCCAGGGTGGAGCGCAGAGGAGTACCTCTCCGCCGATGACGGTAGGCTTGGTCAGCCTACCTGAGGCGTCGACCCAGGCGCCTGCGCCTGCTCCCGCTGGTTCAGTTGCTCACTCTGAGCTGACTGTTCCAGCCGAGTTGACGTCACCGCCGGCCGTGAGTGCGATTTTTACAGCATCCTTCACCGAGCCGGCGGTTACGATTGCTGCGGATTCTGCGGCAGCGACTATTGCGGCGGCTGCCACCATGCCCCCGCCACCGGCACCGACGGCCGGCCCATCAGGTACGCATGGGAGTACTCGCCAATCTTTGCCACCTTCCCATCTGCCTGACCTTTTGGATGGGTTTCCTTTGGGTTCAGGTGATGGGTTCGGCGGCTATAGGCCTGTTGTAGACCCTACAGGTGCGTAGGGTTCCTTTGGCCCTTTTTCACTTTTATTTTTTATCGTCTTTTTCCTAACTGCTTTTTTGTTTTTTGCAGTGTCGGATTCCAATGAAGTGTATGTTCCGCGATGGAACATACGCCGAGGAACAACCCTTCGTACCCCTGTGGAGTGCGTGGAATGGGCTCGCCACGCTGCTCCCCATGGTGCGTTGGGGGAAGCCATGGCTAGCTACCAGGAGGGTAGGCTAACCAACGAGCTTCGGGTTCTCCAAGCCCGGATGCAGCCGCGCGTCGAGCTGCTTTGTCGTGAAAACGACAAGTTGAAAGCAGCTCGCGCCAAAGAAGTATCTCAAGCGCGGGCTCTTCGGGAGGAGAACCAAAAGCTGTCCGCAGCTGCTACGGAGAAGGAGAAGGCCTTCAAGGCCCTCGAGGTTGAGGTTCAAGCGCGACTCGAGGCCCGCTCCAAGGCTGCCCAAGCTGTTAACGAACAGCTTCGGCTAGCTAAGGAGACTGCGAGGAACGCGACCGAGAGGGCCACCAAGGCTGAAGCCGTTGCTGAGCCTTTACGCATGGAGAACGAGGAGCTCAAGGCCAAATTAGAGGCTCTCCAACGTGCTCATGATGCCTTGGCGATGGAAGATGCCAAGAAGCTCCAGGAGATCTTGGACCAGAGGGGCGTGCTTGACCAAACCGAGCGGAAGCTTAAGGGCGTCGAAGAGGCTGCCGCAAAGGAAGTGCTACTTGCCAACCTTAACAAAAGCGAAGCCGAACGCGCCTGCACCCAAGCTCAAGCCGCCCTTAAAGAAGCTCTGGTTGCCAAGGAATGGCTTCTTCGAGAAGCGTTGTCTCAGGTATGTCTATCTTCATGTCTTCACGCTTTTCTTTGTAGATATGGTGTTGACACTTGTATATTTTCTTTTGTAGGTTGTGCATCGGGTCTTCTCAGAGACATCCTACGACGATGCTATGAGCGCAGCCCTCAACGCTTCTCACGAGGATGGGGAACGGGCCGGCTTCCTGCTTGGTCTAGGGTTCGTTGAGAAAGGCTTCCCGCCTTCCAACTTCCCTTTGTACAATGTTGATACTGAAGCCATATATGACCAAGCAGTAAATCAATATGCCGCCTTCCCGCATCCAGTGGTGGAGAAGGTGAACCAAGTAGCTGCTGCTGATGATGGGTTAGCTATCCTTAAAGCTTTCCTCGAACCGCCCCGTTCTTCTGATGGAGCGGGTCCAAGTGGAAGCGGCCCTGAAGCTTGATCCTGAAGATCCCTTCCCATTGCTAGGATAGTTTTGTACAGATGTATTTATTTTCTTTTCGTAGGCGGGTAGTTACCCGGCCATTCTTGTAATAATTCATTTGTGAACTATAAATCTTTGCGCGGCTAAGACCGCTTGATTCATTGGATTCCTTGCTTTATAAACGTTATATGACTTACATACTTAAGTTTAAATTAGCAATTTTTCAAGTGTTTAGAATAAGTTAACCTTTGAACGTGGTAGATAGGTGTGAAGTTTTGCTTCCTCTTCCGTGATTGTGCGGGTAGGACCGTCACTTGCACGTAGTAGGATGGCTAAACTTTACCATCTGACCTGCGTGTAGGTTTACCTTATTTGAGGATAAGTTAACCTTTGAACGTGGTAGATAATAGGTGTGAAGTTTTGCTTCCTCTTTCGTGATTGTGCGGGTATGACCGTCACTTGCACTTAGTAGGATGGCAAAACTTTACCCTTGTCTGACCTGCGTGTAGGTTTTCCTCATCTTTTGAGGATAAGTTAACCTTTGAACGTGGTTGATAATAGGTATGAAGTTTTGCTCTCTTTCGTGATTGTGCAGGTAGAACCGTCACTTGCACTTAGTAGGATGGCAAAACTTTTCCCTTGTCTGACCTGCGTGTAGGTTTTCCTCATCTTTTGAAGATAAGTTAACCTTTGAACGTGGTTGATAATAGGTGCGAAGTTTTGCTTCCTCTTTCGTGATTGTGCGGGTAGAACCGTCACTTGCACTTGGTAGGATGGCAAAACTTTACCCTTATCTTACCTGCGTGTAGGTTTTCCTCATCCTTTGAGGATAAGTTAACCTTTGAACGTGGTTGATAATAGGTGTGAAGTTTTGTTTCCTCTTTCGTGATTGTGCGGGTAGAACCGTCACTTGCACTTAGTAGGATAGCAAAACTTTACCCTTATCTGACCTGCGTGTAGGTTTTCCTCATCCTTTTAAGAATTTTGTTTTGAACCGTTCGACGCGCGGTTGTCAATAGGTTATTGTTCAGTTTCCTTTCATGATTCATGCGGATAGACCGGCACTTTCATTTAATGGGATAATTGAACTCTTCCCCTTCAACTGACCTGCGTGAAGGTTTGTCACGTTATTGGGTTTGTGCGGGTAGAACCGCCTTCCCACGCAACGACTTCACATAATGTGAATGCCGTCACCAGTGTTGCATAGTTTAACCGTTCGACGCGCGGTTGTTGATAGGTTATTGTTCAGTTTCCTCCTTATGATTCGTGCGGATAGACCGGCACTTTCATTTTTAGGTGTTGAACTTTTCCCCTTCAACTGACCTGCGTGAAGGTTTTTTCCTGTTATTGGGTTTGTGCGGGTAGGACCGCCTTCCCACGCAACGACTTCACGTAATGTGAATGCCGTCACCAGTGTTCAGAAAAGTATTAAATGTAAAATCATCAGCTTCGATGTTCTAAAGAGAATCATTTCCATTAGAAGTGGCTCTTGGCCTTTTCTTTACAAATTGGAATTGATTTACATGCAAACTGTGTAAATAAGCTCCCTTCCATATTGTTGGGATGGGAGTGCCATCGAGCCGATACGCACCTGGTTCGGGATCTCGTTCTTTACGCAGCATGTAGTCTCGACATTGAAGCTGGAATTTTTATTCGTGTTTTCCCCAGCTGGGGTTCTACACGCACCCGCCTGTTCAGCCTTTATTGCGCCACGAGGTGCGCGAGCGTCCCATCTCTGACAAATGCTTCGACCATGTCTTTTACGTCTATGCATTCTTCAGTGTTGTGGCCTTTTGTCTTGTGAAAGTCACAGTATTTGCTCCGATCAGCATCGTGACGATGTCGGATTATTGGAGGCTTTGGCCACGGGAGCTCTTCAGTGGCGAATATCTCAGTGACGCTTTTGGTGAGTGGCGTCCATCTGGAGTTTCGGTGCGGCTGTACATTATCCCTTCCGCCCAATCGATGTTGCAAGCCGGATGGGGTGTCAAAGTTTACCTTTGACTGCCAAATGCCTAGCTTCCGCTTTTTATTTAATCGGGCGGTGAGGACGTTGTCTTCTCTCGTCTTCTGAGTGTAGAGGTTTGTGCTCTGTGGGAGATCTCTACCCAGTTGCTTCTCCGTTTCCGCATAGCGTTTTGCTGCTGTCATGATGGCATCCCATGTGGATGGCATGCCATCTTTACCCGTTAGGGTGCGGATGAGCTCTGGGTCATGCGCGCCCTGGATGAAGGCAGCGCGAACAAGATCTTCGCTGATATTGCCCAAACTTAGCTTCTTTGAGTTGAAGCGAGTGATGAAGTTTGGCAGAGATTCATCTTCTTCTCGTATGCATTTGAGGATTGTCCATTGCTCCTCGGTATACTTCCGTTGCTGGCTGAAGTGTTGGATAAACTTCTGCTGGAAGTCTGCCCAGTCGTAGATGTGGTTGACCGGTAGACGATCAAACCAAGCTCTAGCAGCTCCAACAAGCGTCATTTGGAACATGTAACACCACGTGGGTTCCGTCCAATTGCTGACGGTTGCCCCCGCTATGAACCTGTTCAAATGATCGTCTGGATCAGATATACCGTCATATGTGCCTATGTTAGGCATTTGTTTGGCACTCTTTGGGGCGATTGCTTCCGCAATGTCCCTTGCAAATTTGGACGTTCCCGCATTTGCAACGTTTGGTCTGAACGTTTTGGAGAAGTCTCGTGGACTTCCACTTGTGCTTTTTGGTTTGAAGGCTTGTCCAAAATGCCTTTTCGGTTGGGATTCCGTTTCCTTACGCTTCCCTTTTGCCCTATGGCGAGGGTTCGCGTCGGAGTCGGATTCCTCCGATTCATCCTCCCAGTATTCGAATTCGTCGGCCTGTTGTACGGAACGCAAGCGTTCGTCCAACTCAGCCTGGAATTCCTTTTGTCGTGCCTCCGCCCATGCCTTAACTTCATCGAGAGTTTGGCGGGGGAATCTTCGTTTCTCAAACTGGGTATCAGTGGATCCCAGTAGGCGATCATTTACTGCACTTGCCCCAGCATGAGTAACTGGGGTAGTGTTCGTAAAATTTACTTCACTTGCCCCGGCTTGGGTAACCGGGGTAGTGTTTGTAAAAACTGTGTTACCGGTGTTACCCCCAGTAGCTGGGGTTGTGGTTACCGGAATTTCTCTAACCATCTTTGTAGAAGTTTGAAAAAACTGGAGAAAAATGTAGTTCTAGCTTTATGCACGGATGGCGCAAATGAAGAAACACTAACCGGACCCCGGGCAGATTACTGGTAACCTGGGGGTTAGAGAGATGTTTCCCACGAGGGGTTAGACCCTTGGAAGATGGTTCTTCTGATAACCTGCAAAACAGACACCGTGAGCTCGTCACTGAGAAGGGGGGGGGGGTTCCTCCTTGTGACCACCCTCCGGCGTGAGAATCAGACTAGATTGCTCTTTAAATATAAAAGTATATTAAGAGATTGCTAGAGCAGATATCAGGTATAATATGATGATAATGTGATAAGATATGATGATAATGTGATATGATATGATGATAATGTGATATGATATGATAAGATGAGATGGTCATACCATTTGTGGTATTTATAGCCGAAGGTAGGTTTCCAAGGAGGTATGGCCGGCTGCAACAGTGTTCCTGTTCCACCAACAGTAGCCTACGCACGTGCCCTGCTGGTAGTTGGTGGGTAGGTAGCGGCTGATAGCGACCAGGCCTGCTGTATACTATTCCTTTTCCACCAACTGCCGGCTACGCACGTGGTATGACAGGAGTTGGTGAGTAGGCAGCGGCTAATAGTGACATACAGTGTAGGAGCATGCTGCTCGCCATACTGTTGTCCATAAGCTGTCGTTTCTTTAGTCAGATCTTTTTCCCATACCTCGTCAGGTACAGTACAGAAGATCTTCCCGTATCGTACGGACTGGCTTATTTGGGCGGGAGTATTCCCCCTCCCGCCCTTGTGCGGGATTGTTCCCGGCTTTGCTCATTCCTTCAGGTGACACTGAATGATCGAGAGCTAAGTGCCTTGTGCGTGTAGCCTTGCTGCGCGGGTAGCCTTCCCTAATGGCTTGTATCCGAGGCTGCGGGGACAGGCGGAGTCCTTCACCATTGGGAGGCATTTCCTGCGGGAACAGCTTGCGTACTGCGCGTAAGGACGTCACGTCTCTGAGCATGGTTGGTCCTGCGGATCCAGTTGGTTTCTGCGCAGACGTCCCTGTTCAAGGTGAGTCTTGCGGGTCCAACTGGGCTCTGCTGGGACCTACCTCTTCAATAACAGTGACTAAACTTTTGATCATCTAGACCACCATAACCCATTATACAACTAAAGCATCGCTGAATCAAAAAGTAGCACATAATAGCCTAAAATTTTAAAGAAAGCATGCGATCAAGTTAACAACTTAAATAACTATTATGTAGAGGATGAATTATCGCTTACCCTAACAAATTGACACCAGCAAGCAAACGACACCAAAGACGCAAGCACTAACCATGTTTCCGATTCAGATCTCTGCATAACAAATTAGGAATTAAAATTAGGATTAAATTAATGAAATCTGAAGACGATTAACCTGCATAGACAAACCCTAACATAATAAGCCGCAATAAGAAAGCTACACACACCTGGGAATGACGAAAACCTCAGAGCAGACACTTACATATCAATATATACAGGTAGAAACTGACACTATTATGAACAAATGAAACCACAACTGACAACAAAAGTTTGAAAACACCAATGCGTACTAACCGAAGCAAGCAAAAGCATAGTGAACACTACACTAAACAAAATAACGATAGCATGCAGACAACGTGCGCAGGTAGTAACTGAAACCACATAACACATACCATATATGACAAAGCCAGCTACCGTCTTCTACCATAATCGTGCAACACCAATAATGTCGAAAACCTGTTACAGAACCACAAAGAAGATACCATTTTATGATTAATTATGGTTGCAGGTAGATTGTTGGTTTATTACATTTACATTTTTAGAAAAATGTTCGCAACTTGATATTATATATTTAGTTAGTGATCCTTTTAAATATGTTGAATTTAAATTAGCATGTAAGCTGTTATGATGCTGTTGAAGTATATTTATATGTAAAACCAAAAAAAAAAAAATTGGGTCAAACGGGCCATGGTCAAGCAGTAAATATGCGTGTGTCCAGTTCAGGTTCAGGTTCAGGTTCAGGTTAGGTGTGTTACATGTTTTTTAGGTTTAGATTGTGTTCAGGCTATACACACACTCACATGGTCTTTGGGTTTGGTTTCATGTCAGGTTTGACCCACCAAGCGTTGAACCTGCTCAGTAAAGTTGTTTATAGTTTTTTAGTTGATAACCAATTCAACGTGGCTAAGGATACACAATCCAGTAGAGTCAATTCAATATACCTCTTGGTCGCTACAAACCTAATACTACACCGACCCATCTCCAAATTTTATGTAAAAATTAGCTATAAGCATTTCATCAAACACCTTGTGAGCAAAACTAAAAGAATCGATCCAAAGGTCCCATTTCCATAATCGTACCTGGAATCTAATATTAAATTGTTGTTATAATATATACATTTAACAAGTTTGGATTGTATTAATGGTTGTATATTGTGCTTTATTAATATTTCTTTTTATTTTTTCCACTCTTTTTAACTTTAAACCCCTATACTTCCCATATATATCATTGCATTTTTTATCTTTTAATCCCAACACTTTTTTACTTTCAACTTTGCCCCTTATATTTTCATCTTTTTCAAATTTTTTTGTTTATAAATAAGTTTTGCAAGTTAACAAGCTACAACGCGTGTGTATGGTTCAACGTTTTTACGTCTATTGTTCCTCGTTTAACGGGCTGTTCACAAGGTGCAAATCCTAAGTTGAGTTAGCTATATTTGTCTATGTTTTACGTTTCGATCCAGTTTTTGTGTGTTAACACACCAAAACGGGCATGCTAGTTCAACATTTTTCCTTATGTTTTCCATTCATCTTTCTTAACGGCTCACGAAAGTTACTACCAGTAGAAGGGGGGATGGTGACTGAAGACGATAGTGGTGGTGGCTTTATGTTTTCGAGTGAAGTGGATGTATAATTCATAATCATATATAATACTTTTGTTTTTTGGTTTTTTTTTGGTACCAAATTATAGTTAAAAAATATATATTTGAAAGTGACAAAATGATTTAGTTGAATGTAATTTGATATTTTGTATAAAATCATTCATTTCATCAATCTAGTGTAATCGATGATAATTGTTATAAAATAGAACTTGGACATCTATACAGCAACTCATCAAAATTCTAATTACATTTCAGTTTCAACTAAAGTAGGTTAAATCTATAATATATATAAATGAAATCCCTAGAATTCTACGTGTCGTGATGTGGTCGCTCTCCCTTTTTATAGAAGCCATCAAATTGCTTAATTTTTAAATAGAGGTCTCTCATTGATTTAACCCAAATTCATAAGTATGGGTCTTACCAAAACCAAATAGCTCTTAAACAGGTTATAACATCTCATTAAAATAAAAACTAATCTTACCAATTATTTGATATGAAAATCCTATAAAATAGGGATATACTAAAATTTAATATCCAATTTAAAAATAAATAGATATTATTTATAATTAATAAAAAATTTTATAGTAAAAAACATAAGTGGGTCATAGATCACCAAATCCAGATAGCTTTTAAACGTGTTATAAAATTTCATTTATTTATGAAACTCTTTCATCATCAACCCTAAGTATATCATTAACTTTCTTACAATAAAGAAAATTAAAATCCAAAAAAAATGTAAAACAACAATTCTCTCAAGCAATCAGATTGCTTTATTTGTAAATGAAAGCTTCTCAAGCATTTGACCCGAATTCACGGGTAAAGGTCTTACCAAACTCAGATAACTCTTAAACGGGTTATAACATCTCATTATATTAAAAATTAATCTCATCAAATATTTGATATGAAATTCCTATAAGATAGGGATATACTAAAAATTAATATCCTATTTTATTTAAAAAAAGATATTATTAATAATTAAGAAGTATTTTTATAATAAAGAACATAAACGGTAATGAGTATTACCAAATCCAGATAGCTTTTAAACCGGATTATAACATATCATTTATTTGTGAAACCATTTTATTATCAAATCTCAAGTATATTAATTATTAACTTTCTTACAATAAATAAAATTAATATATATATATATATTAAAAACAAATAATGTAGAACAACCTCCGTAATACCGGAGATAAAATCTAGTATAATAATAATTGAATCAAATAAACGATTTTATATCACCCGTTATAATGCAAAGTTGTTAATACAAGTTATTATATAAATCCATAAATAAAAAATTCACTTCCTTTCTTTTTCTTTATATTTTTAGTAAATAACTCTGAAAAGTTAAAACCACATCATTTTGCATTAATATATTATATTCAAGGAAGTGACACAAGCCCAAAAGCCTCATAGAGTCCAAAGATTCCAACTGTCTCCCTACAAGCTCTTCCCCACTGATTTAATACTATTTAACCATGTCGTATAATTTTTTTTATAAGTGTTTGTTAATCAATTTATTTATACGTTACAATTAAATAAATAATGGATAATCTTATATAACTAAATGGAGTTGATGGGGGCACACCGATATACGAGCATTTCTTTGAGGACGTGCCGACCTAGCATCTCACGCTTTCATACTAGGAATGAGATTTTTTCCCAAATACTCGTATCCGTACCCGTAGCCGTGACTTTCTATTTGACGGGCCAGGCCCTTGTACGGGCACAGTTCAGGCTCCTGTATGAGCATAGTTAGGTCCTAGTATGTACAAAGTTTAGTAATGCCTTTGTGCATGCGTCGATAATTGCAATTACATATGTCAAGTCAGGAAGGTTAGATTGTCATGACTAGATCGACTTGCTTTAAACACGGTAAGTAAAGTTTAGTTTGTGCTAGCTTCGGCCCGCCATATGTTATTTTATTTATATAATAACTGTTACGTAGTGTAAAGCTAGAACTTACTTAGCACGTAGCTGAATTTTGTATGCGTATCAAATTAGCAGGTTCAGTCACGAAGGAGTAAGGAATACTGGGCACTGTGAGTTATCTGGGTAGCTAGTGGCATCCAAGTTTAGTTCAGTATTGTTATGACTTGTTTAGTTATACATTAGTCCAATATAGTCACAACATAGTTTACATTAAGTCACAATATATCCGAATAATTTCAATTGTTAATTCCAAATCTTACAAATAATTTAGATTATATTTTCAAATATGATCACAAATAAAACAAGTTGATGGTAACCCATAACATTCTTAAATGTGACAGGTTTTACAAATAAATTACGTTGCATATTCTGAACCCCTCAATATTTAATATTAAGTTTTGTGTAAGTTACATAGATTTTAATCATTAAACGGTGTATTACTTCATGCCCCGGTTGTTCAAAGGACAGCACATTCAAATAAGGTACCTTTATATATGTGCACATGAGAGAACATGCACACATAAGAAAACTCTTAGAACCAGCATGCCATTTTTATATTAACTTAGCATAACGCGCACCAGTTACATGGTCTTCAATTATGAGACCTCATATTCCAACAAAATCCTAACAAATATCTACACTGGCAATAACTCGTATCACAAGCTACGCCCAAGCAATAATTGGCTATATTTGAAATACATCGTTGTTATCAGTTTTAGAAAATCAAAACTACCAATGGATTTCTGACAAAAGTTCCATCGGGTTGGGCACCATTACCAACTTTTCTTTAATATATCAGGGGCAATTTTATTGGAAATCCAATCTCATAGTACCATCGGGTTTTCTAGGGATTGTTCGCTATTCTCCAACCAAATCGAAGAAATTTTGAAATTAAGTGCTATTTTTAAATATGTTTTACTTTTATTTTATTTTTTTAACGACAGTGTTTTAAGGAAATATCAACAGAAAACGCGCGTAAGTAGTTGTAGTCGGTGATACTCCTTTGGTTAGTAGTACATGTTATAAAGTATCCATATTTTCATTATCTTTACACTATAACAAAAATTCCCAACAATAATGTACATGTATAACTTAAAATCATATTATAATACCTTTATAGATAACAATGAAAACGAGTTATAAATAGAGTTGTATGAACCATATGGCTAGTTTTTCTTAATATTAAATGTTTATCGTTTTAACTTATTATCATTGTCAATAGAATACAGCTTAAATTGACTTCTATGTACAAAGTAATTTGAAATATCTAGGAGCTGTGTACCAAATCATATATCTTAACAGTAGCTTTTGAGCCTGATATTACACAACATTTATCAAATTTCAAATTAAAAAACGAATAATAAAGTCCATTACTTTAAATAAATACATAAAATTAAATATAAAAAAGAAATTAAATATATAGTACAAACAATAAGAAGTCTAGAATCTCAAATTTACATTCATATTATCTAGAAAAAAAATTAAATATTGCTATGAATTCGAAGAAGCAGTAAAAACATATTCATACGGTTTCATAACAATAACAAATAAAAAAAAAATAGAAGTATATTGAATGATTTGATACATGTCTAAGAGTTCAATACAGTGAGGAAAAGTTTTTTTTTATATGATCCTATTTATTTTAATGAGGTTGATTATATGATAAATGTTTATGAAATCCAGAAACCGGAATTGACGGTTTTCAAAAAGTAAAAAATCGGATTCATAAGTTTTCATCAAAAAACATGAATTTTAGGACTTCAAATTTTTTAGGTATAATTAATCATGATTTTTAATATTTAAAAGTTTTTTAGAATGATTATGTTTAAAACATTAAATTAAATACTTTCAAATTAAATAATCATGTTAATTAAAAATTTAAATTAAATAGCACAATTAAAACTTTATATATATGAAGTTAGAAGCTTTGCATAAGTCAAACTGAATTCACGAGTCCTTATAGTTAAAAAATGTTGATTTCTTTAATAAAAACTAAAAAGTAAGGTATATGTTGAGCATAATTATATTTTAGATGTTAAATTGTTGTAAATGGTCATTAATGTATGAATAATATCTTGAAATATATTGAAATTGTTGTAACTCATGGGCACCATTTTCACCCATAACCTATGGATAACATAGATTAAGAAGAATAGAGATTAGAAGATTAGAAGAGAATTTTCTGACATGATTGAATGTGGTTAGAACAACTAAGCATCATTATTTTTGTTTATTAGTATAGTAAGATAAGATAAGATTACAAATCGTTTTGAATATCATATATGTTTATATCTGACTATATATATATATAGTTCTTGTGTATTTTGACAGAGACAATTGGCTTAAAAGGTATGCTTAAGAATGGGGAGCATAATTAAGTAATAACTAGTATGTTGGAGATTAACAAACGGTACACCATTTAACTTATTATTACGGCTTAATGGATTTAGTGGGGCTTATAAATGGGATCAAGTGCCTTCTTGTCTATTTGGTTTTAATCAATTGATTAGGACAAATAAAAGGTTGTAATTTTTTTAATAAAAAAGAAATAAATTATGTATATAAAATATATATATATGTGTGTGTTTGTTATATTCTGTTTTCCCTTTTCTTTCGTGCCACTTAAAGAGAAAAAGATTTCAATTGGATCAAACAAGTAGGGTAGTAAAATGCCAGAACATGCTTTTACAAGAAATTGAATATACTTGACCAGCTACAATTATTTATTATATTTATGAGATTATTTAAGTCACTCATGTGTCATGTTGCATGGAAACAATATGCATCATATTCAAAACGTAACATTTGTGTGTAGCTGTTGATTGTACCAAATAGTAGTGTTTTTTAATAAGGGTTTTAACGTATTATTAAAAATAGTAAAAGAAAACTCCAAAAATTTGTAGTATTTACTAGTAGTGCATGCACGCAAGAGTATTAAAAAGTATATATAAAATAATATAAATTCTCATTAGCACCTTGCTTCACACACATGTATATTAATTAAACTGGATTATTTGCATCCCGAGTTTATCAAGTCATTTTGTGGTTCGTCGGACAACCATGTCTTGTGATTGATCTTGATCATATACGACTCTGTCTTAGCATCTTCATTCCTTCAACAAATTATATTGAATAATTAAAATTCTATATCTTATGTTTTTCAACACATTTCAGTTAGTTACTTGTTGTTAGAGATGTCACTAAAAAGTAATCTTTAAGTTTTGAATGGTAAAATTTTTATAATTCATATACTTTAAAATATTTCAAATAACAGACAAATTATAATTTAATATATATGTTTTAATCTGTCTCTTGGTCATATTTATGTTTTAATCATTGAAACAACTGGAGCCTGACATGTAATGGTATAATTTTTTAATATATAAAATTTTTTAATCAAATAAATATATAAAATTCCAAAGTGTAGTGTAATATAGAAAGATGGTTGAAGTGTCATAATCAAAAAAGGCAGTGCTCTGAAAACATGCAGACAAACTGATTAGGGTTATGTTTATGAGTGACTCACCACCACCACCTGCTAAGTCTGGGTCTTGGTGGGGTTGGACTCACTGCTCAACTGGACCTCTACTTGTCTCATTGTTCCACACAACACATCACATGTTTTCTAACTTTACACTTTTTCTTTCATTTTCCATATATTAACTCATTTACTCCTCACACAAATAATACTCAACTGGTGAAAAAATGTATGTTACATTGTTGCAACCCATAGTTTTGCTCTAAATGTTGGATTTGGTAATGGAAAATTTCTCAAAATAGCTTTTTTTAAAGAGAGAAATCCAAAATAACATTTTTTCTTGAAAACTTTTCAAAGTGGCCCTTAAAATCTGTCCATGGAGACACATTTGGTTTGAAATTCTACGGAGAAGAAGTTTCAAGAATGTCGTCACCTCCCCCCCCCCCCTCTATTTTGAGCTGAGATTGTACATTTGAAAATAGTCGGAGGAGAGGGAACTGAATTGAATATGGTCGGAGGAAACAAAGTTGAGTTGAAATAGTCGGAGGAGACGAAGTGTTGAGTTGAAAGTGGTCGGAGAAGACGAAGTTGAGTTGAAATTTGTCGAAGGAGACATATTTGGTTCAAAAAGGCACTTATTTAAATTTCCAAGACAGGTTTGAAATTTTACATAGGAGAAGGATTTGGGTTGAAAATGGTCGGAGTAGACGAAATTGAGTTGAAAACTTAAGTGATAGTTTGGATTTCTATCTTCTCAAAAGGGGTTGTATTGAGAATTTTCTCTTTCGATAATTGATCTTACTTGTGTCTAAAGGTTAATTTTCATTTGTATTTATGTCATTCAGGCATTCCCATAGGTAGATTTTTTTAAGAAAGTTAATTTAAGGGTAGGTGGTTGATGAAATAAATAGAAATTTAAATAGTGTCTAATTCATCTGTAAATGAAAGGGCGAAAACGATGGGACAAGATGTTATTTACAATTCATTTATGAAGGAACTTGGTTTGTTATTCCGTAGTTGTCATACATAATTTTCATTATTAAAATTTATACCAGTAGATTATATGATTTCTAACTTTTTAAAAAATAACTATCTACACCAAAATTTCATAGATGTTTGACTTAAGCATTTCTTTCATGTCTTTCTTCTTGAAGTGGCCATGAAGGAAGATAAAACTTCAAAGACAAATATTAGGATTTAATATGTTTTTTAGTTTTTGTAAATCATAAAATTTGAAAGGTTATACTAATTTAAGATGTTTATAACATTGTGATTATTAATGATCACTATATGACCCTATAAATGTGGCACACTGTTCACTTAGGTGAGACGTTACCTTTGTTAACTTTATTAGATGATAAACTTTGTGTGGTCCATAAACTTCACAGTATTAACTAAATTTGATTCAATTGTTGATTGAAGGAGGTCAAGGTGTTTTCTTCATCATAAAATGTCTCATAAATATATAAAAACTGTAGATTCACTAAAAAAAGCTCTATAAAGTTAACATACCTCATAAACAACAAAATAAAAACTTACAAAAGGAATCGAAACCATCTCAAAACTAAGGTATGTTACAGTTAGATATGTATACCATCATATTGTCTGGAAATCAACAACCACCATATGGGATGTATCAATGTGGCCATCAAGATCGTTGGGACATAAAGATTTCCATATGTAAGAGAAAAATATAGTCAATATTCATTTTCTCTTGTTCTTAAGGGATCATTGGTAAGATTCCACAAGATTGTCAATATGCATATGGTAGGCATGTGTCCACTAATTTTCACTTATGCAAAAGCCGATATGTTTTTTTTTTTTTTTTTGATGTTTTTGGCTTTTTCGGTTCTTTTATTATTATCTTTATTCCTCTTATTTTTCCGGTTCTATTGACTAGTTATGTTCTTTAAACTGATCACCATTGTATTACCTCAAACACAATCACGTCCATGGTCACATCCAATACCACACAGCCTCAAGATTGATCATCATATATGTATAAATCAAATTAGAGCATTACTTAAAATCCCTTATACTGTTATAAGAGATGAAAGGTAAAAATGTTCTTTTAAAACTTTTCCTATATAATAATCTTTTGTGTTCATATTCTTGTTGAAGAGTGAAGCTAAACATGACTGAGTCATGCTCACTTACCGACTTGAAGTCCTACTACCTTTGGTGACACTATTTGTTACAACCTTTAGGTAGTATCACACACTTGTTAATTGTATTTTTATTTAGGATTTTCTAAAAGAAAGGACAAGTGATTTTCTAACTCTAAGTATTCAAAGCCTTATTGGAGAAACTGACATTAAAAACTAATTTCCTTAAGAGTTATTTACTAGTACTATATCTCAAGGGTCAATTGAATTTAGGTGTATTTTAAAGTTCATTACCTAGAATAAATAGTTCTTTCACATCTAAAAAACATATTTGATAAAAATGAACTATGTTAGTGTAGGCACGGCCGACCACATACATGTCACACTCCATCCGGGCGGATTTTGTGTTCTCTATCCTCTTAGCTATTTTATCAACATTCTCTTCCATGGTAATTTGCCTTAACCTCTTAAGAGCTTAAAGAATGATACTATATAATGATATTTATTTCATATTCCAAACATGATTAAAAAAAAAAGAAAGAAAAAAAAAGAAGAAGAAGATGAAGGCAAGAGATTCAACAAGATGAATTAGTGTAATCTTTAATTCCAAGCATATATTATCAACCCCATATATGCAATTTGTGTTGGGTAATCACTGCCTAGTTAGTGTGAAGTTGAAAGGGCTACCTGATACTTGAGATGTTGAAGAGAACCAATATTTGATTAGTGAGATGTTTAAGGTGTGATTATTAACCGATTATAGAGGTAATTACTACCTTTTTAGCGAGACCCTATTGGTGAACCCTGAACTTAAAAATGAGTTTGTTGTAAGATACGCAGGTTATCTTTACGTTTGAAGAAAAAGGGCATTGGATAATCACTTACTTAGATGATGTAATAGTGATCTCTACTGGTTTAGCGAATGAATTCAATGAAGACGAACTACCAGTATGATGGATCTTATTAGCATCAATCACAACCACTATACATTTGGTAATTTTACATACTTTGAAAATATTATTTCCTAAAACTAACTAAAAGTTAAGAATCGAAAGAAATTGAAGAATAATCTATTCACTATTCTATGTTCTATAATATACAATAGTTAAGCATAGAAAGAAAAATAATCTATTCCTTAGTGAGCTAGTGTTGGAGTAATAATGGAGAGACTTTATGTTTCATGTGACATGGATTTGATTCCTGCCTCCAGCATTTAGTTTCAGAGACATCAGGGTGATGATGGGAAACTAGGTAAGTAGTTTTTCACTAGATGGATTCTTAAACCGAACGAGTTTTAAACTGAACGAGTATTCATGGGCGTTGGTCTTAGGTGAGGGTTTATCCCAGATCGAAAGACGAGTCCATCGTAATGTGATGAATTTAATCAGTAGCTCATTTGAAGGATTCGTTGGCCGTTAAAAAATATAAAATAGTTAAGCACATCATCAACCTTATGAATTAATAATGTTTTGGCCAAATGATTAACGCGTTATAATCATAAAGCTTTTATACACACATACACACACGATTACCAACCTTTTTGTGCATTAATGTGTTGTACTTAGTGCTTTGTTGATGTTTTTGTTCGACATTACGCATCTTTAGCCCTTAACTAAGGTTTTTCTTTTTTTTTTTCTTTACTTTCATTTTCTTTTTTCATTTTGATTATTTACCCTTACACTAAGTAATTATTATTCACTTCCATATGCACGTATGATTTTAGTTACAGACCAAATAGACATTATTAAGCTTTTGCATAATTTATTGTAAAATGGGTAGCGGTACAACTTGTGAGCTCTTTCTTATATATCGAGGTTCATCAAAATAAGCAAGAATACTATTTCTATAAAGAATACCATTTATGGGATACCTGAAGAAGGTATTAGTTGGTTCTCGCCTTCTTGAATCGAGTCGAGTGAGATGATGACTCTATTTCTTCTCCTCTTTGCCAATAAATCAGAATTTCCCTAGAGAATGCTTAGATATTTGATATTAAAACAATCAGTACATGTCATTCGATTAAGTTATGAATAATAAGGAATCCTCCTTTTTTTATTTTTACTAGAAAAATACGAACTAAAAAATTTATGTCTCGCTTGATTATTAGAACTGAGGGGTAAAAATATATCTTCGCTTAACATAAAGAAAATAAGCGTTCATTTGATCTTGATCCCTGTGGATCAAACAAGGGCATGGACTAGCTCTCCAGGGCTCCCCTAATAATATCTATAAATGACTTGTTTTAGGTAAGAGATGAATATTACCATATGTAAACTCAGGGCATGGTACACATCGGTATTCCAGTGCATTTCGCCCAACAAAATCAGAATTGTTTCAGTGTGGGCCGCGAGAGCGATACCAAATTAAGGCAAACTCTGAAAACTAGATACAACCTCAAATAAAAGGGGTCAAGGTCGGCCAGTGAGACGCTAAGGGATAAGCTTCATCGCCGAGAAGGAAACAGCTCGGATCGCCAGCTAAGGCCCCTAAATGACCGTCTAGTGATAAAGGAGGCAAGGGTGCATAGACAGCCAGGTGGTTTACCTAGAAGCAGCCACCTTACGAATATGATATTTATTGGGCATTTATGATAATATCACGTCTTATTCTTATTTTGGTATTTTTCATTTTGGGACTTTTAGCTCCAATTAGCAAAGAACTGAAGACACTTTCTAGTTATGAATCAGGTATAGAACCAATAGGCGACGCTTGGCTACAATTTAGAATCCTCTATTATATGTTTTTTTTTTGTTGAAACGGTTTTTTTTTATCCATGGGCAATGAGTTTCGGTGTATTAGGTGTATTTGTAGAAGCTTTAATTTTTGTGCTTATCTTAATTGTTGGTTTAGTTTATGCATGGTGAAAGGGAGCATTGTAATGGTCTTAGTTCCCGAATATTCAGACAATAAAAAGAACAACGGAAAAATGAGATAGTTATGAACTCCATCGAGTTTCTCTTATTTCCTCTTTAGATAATAGGTACTATAGCTGGTATTCTTGTGATCGGTTTAGTAGGCATTTTCTTTTATGGTTCATATCCCGGGTTGTTGACCAACGGAAAGAAAGGGATTGTGTCAAATTTGTTCCTTCATCTTTCTTCTCTTTTTATTTTATATTGTGTAAGGGGATCCCACGGGTGAATTGAAAGTTGGATCTACATTGGATCTTACCTGAATCGCCCCATCTATCCTCATGAAAAAAAGTTTGGTTTCAAACACGGTTCGAACAGGATGATTTCGCCATGCTAATGTGCCTTGGATGATCCACGTCTCAGGGTCAGGCGCCGATGAGCACATTGAACTATCCATGTGGCTGATAACCCTCACAGACCAGGCACAACGATGCAATTATTAAGGGCGCGCTCTACCCATTGAGCTAATAGCCTGTCGTGCGAGCCCCCCACCGGGGGCCCGCCATGCCAAAAGCGAGAGAAACCCCATCTCTCTCTCTTTCCTTTTTTCGTCCCCATGCCGTCGGTGTGGTAACATGGGGACGAAAAAGGGGGATGCTATCAACTTGTTCCGACCTGAGGTAATAAGCTCATGAGGTTGGTCTTACTTCACTGTCGAGAAACGAAAGAAGACTTCCATCTACAAATTTAACTTAGGCGTAGCTCCCTTCTTTTTTGGTGTGAAGCAGTGTCAAACCAAAATACCCGGCACGTATTAGCTCTCCTTGAAAAGGAGGTGATCTAGCCGCACCTTCCAGTACGGCTACCTTGTTACAACTTTACTCCATTTACTAGTCCTGCGGCTAGTTCAAAGCTAACCCGGGGCAAAACAAAAACGTTTACATGTTAAGGAGTTGATTTTTAATCCACCATATCCAACCAACATATAATATAATATAACACTATGACTAGAGCATCATAAATACGATATTAAAAACAATGGAATCAAATAAGTTCTTTTTTTCGACTTCCAGGTGACCGAAAACCTCATTAATAAGTGTATCTTGTATGTAAACATTTGAATTTAGGAAAAAAAATGATTATTGAACAGTAATGCATCGAAGTTACATATTTTTATGAGGTTAAATCATATTACATGACGCGTCAATATAAAAGTTTAAATATTTTGTAATAAAACAAAATAAATATAAAAATAAAGACACTAGCTACCTTGTTAATTAACCATATATGATTGCCACAATTCTCGTTAAATGTTCCACACCAGTAAAGTTCTAGTTTCTCCTGGCATGTTTATGAAAACGATGGTTTGTTTATAACAAATAATATCACATTATCTAATGTTTAATTAATATTATGGTTGTTTTAAAGTACACATGGGGTTTCTTAGGACAGAAAAGAAACAACATGTTTGTATGATAAGTTATGTCATGTTTGTTTAATTAATGTAATGACTAATGAGGGTTCCAGTTTTGGTAATCATGTATCCTAATCACACATTCATTTTATTCCACTTTTCTTTTTCACGTGTCATTTGATTAACATGTTTGAAAGTGGCATGATTTGTGAGTTTAGGTTTTAGATTTTTTTTAACGGCAAATTTCTTTTTAATTCTTGTTAGCAAGTCTCTCAAAACTGGATCTGACATAAACGACCAGATTTGCTTTTAATAAACGATCGAGACGGGCATTTGAAATCAAATGATCAAACTAATAATACAAAGATAATATAAGTGGTAATCATCTCGTAATCGGTATAAAAGATTAATATATTAAACGAACATCGATCCCACCCAAGGTGAGCTCCCTTGAGTGGTTGGTTTACAACACAAAAAAAAAAAAAAAAAAAAAAAACCACATGAATTCAAATGCCCTATTTATAGCTAAATAGGTCTAGTCTAGAAGTTCTCTCCCTATTGATAGCTAAATAATCTAAAGTTTCATCATGGATATAGAAAGTAGAAAACTACGGATATTTTTGCATAAAATCTGTAGATTTAGAAAACTACAGATATTTTCTAAATCATAGATTTAGAAGTCAATTTAAAATATGTGTGCGTATGAACATCATGTGAACGTGACGTTTTGCATAAAAAGAAGTTCATAAATCAAATCATATTTTCCATGTTGTTTACAAACTGACCCATTTTGTCATTTCAATTTATTCTTGTTCATCGTTTATCATTAATATTATATTCCCGATGATTTACTATTATCGTTCATTCGCTATCTATTTTTTTTATTAATTAACATAACTCCGAGGTTTAACGTTTTATTAAGTTTAAATGATTTCCAAACTTTACGAATCTAATACGAAGATATCCTTTATATTCCATTCTAACATATTTCAAAGTTCAAGGTTTGTTATGTAAATAATAATTATTTTCTATTTTAATATAATATGAAAGTAGAGGGCCTAAACTTGTAAATCTAATTCAAAATATGATATTTAATAAAACATAACCCAACCCCGTAAACCCCCCCCCCCCCAATTTATCTGCGTTTTTCTGGTGAAGTAGATTCCGACGACCTTAAAGAAATTCTGGTGACTCCAAAAACCCTTAAAACATGCTTGTTAATTCAATTAAAATCACGTAATGGCTTAGACCTTAACAACAAACCTCAATTATCGTCAAAAAAACGTCTAACAACAGCTAATCCGCGCGTTATTAAATTGCGAAACGGCCGGAAATCATATTACAATAACGAGCATTCATCAATAAACGCTCCAATTAGCATTATAAGTAGATCCTATGCATCCAACTAAACTTGTTCACAACTTCAAAATTCACTAATATACTCTCTGTAATCTCTAATTAACCCGTCAAAGTCGTTCTCCGGCGAGTCCTTGTTCATCATCAAACCTTCACCTTTCCATGTAATTAAATTATGGTTTTTGATAGTTTTGAAGCGATTAACAAAACCCCTAAACAATATAGAACAAACATGGAACGGATTAAACGAATTGGAATCCTAAGGTTTTTGATGAATATGATGAACATGTATAATACATATATACGTTTTGTTTCTGTAATGTAACAACTTGTTAAGCTTGACCAGATGGTTAAGACGCATGACTTTGGTACATCATACCCCGGTTCGAACTCGGGTCAGTGCACCTGTCTTATGTTGGGTTGGAAAATTGACAAGGAAGATTGAAATCTTCTTAACCTCCTCATAAAATGGCTAAATATGGAACACGAGCCAGCTTGGAGCTTCGAGCATGAAGTTTGCTACCTCCAGCATGATATCTTACGCTCGTAAGATTAACGTTTGGAATTCTAGCGTTGAAAGCTTCGAGTAAGCTACACTTCGTCGAGCAGGGATGTTATTCATCAAGCACAGTTTGCTATTCGAGCAAACACTTGATCTATCCAGCTTAAACCAAAGTCTACAAGCATTTTGGTGGGTCGAGCATGGATGCAATAAAGGATGATCTCAATATGTTCTAAGTAAAGCTTCGAGCATGGTTCAATCTCGAGCAAGTTTCAGTACCCGAAAATACTGGAGTTGTTCTCAATAAACCAAAGGGAAGATTGAAGAGGTCTAGAAGAATATGTTTGCTCGTGGGATTTATTCGAGAAAGTTGGAATAAGTCATGAAGATTCAAGTCTGCTGGAGTAGAATATTCTCTAAGGAAAATATTCTAAGTAAAGTTTGCTCGAAGACATGTTTCGAGCATACTCGGTATTACAAGGTCTGTTCAACAAGGATATATCATACACTAAGACTTATTTTACACTTGTATTTGTTTTAAATGTATTATGTAATCATTGGTGTTTCTAGAAGGAACGTCTATGGGCCTATATAAAGAATACTAGGTTCACATAATAGGTACACGTGCATAAACGATTAATGAGAGACTAAGACCTCATTTATGCTAACCTAGTACGGCCGTCATTGAATACCAAAAAACGTAGATGTTCCATGCAAACCCTATAAACACTTCCATTGTTCTGAGCGATTTATATTAATATACTGGAATCTTTGAGTATATTGTGAGTGGTTCTAGACGATCACATAGCTAGTCCAACATCCTGATTATAACTTATTCTGCCGGATATAATCAGTGGGTCTTCGTATTTCGATTTTGTGTATGTTCTTGTCAAATTGTTTTACGTGTAACACGAGATCCCGGTCCTGACATTTTATTATATTTCTTAAAACCATTTTCATTATTGTTAAAAATCAAACAAATTATTAAAAAATCATTAAAAATCAAATAAAATTATTTTACACTAACTAAAATTAATTATAAATTATACTTTATCATTTTCCTTAAAATCAAACTTTTGCTTTCGTTAAACCCGCTAATATTAGTTTATATTTCCGTTTCGTTAACTTTAATTCGTTAGCCTTATAATTCGTTAACTTTAATTCGTTTGTTTTTTTAATTCTTTAACTTTAATTCGTTAACATAATTATTTTTCAAAATAAGATCACCCTCTAAAATCCGCGCCTTGTAAATACCATAACTCTCATAATAGCAATAAGTTATAACATTAAAATAATAAATAGTTGAATTTTTGTTAGACTTAATAATATTATTAAAATAATAAATCTTTTGTCTAAAGTGTCTTTGTTGACTCCAGGAACGTAAGCCATTTTTGAAATTTCGTTTATTTATTTTTCGAACCCAACGCTTTATCGAATTATACGTTTGTATTTTGTTAACTCGATGCTACATTTAGTTACTCTGTTACTCTAGACTTCAAGGTTTCGTTAGAATTTTGCGATAATGTTTTTCATTCATTATTCTCGTTATTTTGTGCTACTCACGAGTCCCCCAATTTCGTTGTAAGTTTAATAACATCGTTTATTTTGTTTAAACTTCAATAGTTTCAATCATTTATTTTGATCTAATCTTTTCACTTATTCTTGATCTCAAGGATTTGTCTAAATATTATATTAATTTCGATTCTTTTAGCTTATTGATTTCCATATAAAAAAAATTTATGGCATTTATCGTATAAATCTTAAAACCACATAATAAGACGAATTATGTGGACCATCCGACGATAAAGGTAATAATGGGTCGACACGTAATTATTAAAGTCCTCGCATGGAAAACATAATAAGTACGGTTGTGTGCAATAACTCGAAACCTGGAATGATTTTTTGAAAGACGAAACAAATGCTGTATGATAAAGGCATGGTGGATACATCACTAGTGCATCCTATATATAAGTGACCTTGTCATATTTCCCATTTGTGGTGTCTTTCGGGTCATTGAAAGATCGACGTTATTGCTTTTATTTAATTATGTATATATATAAAAAATTGTTAAAACTATTAACAACTCCATGTATTAGTTGCTTCATTTTAAAAGTTTGTTTTTATTTTAATTTTGGGACGAAATTCCTAAAAGTTGTGAATCATGTAATATTTGTTGCTTTTCAAACCCAAAACCAGACCCATTTCAAATTTTCGGTTTTGTTTATAAGTGCGTGTGTGTGTGTTATAATGTTCTCAAGTTTCGTTTCATGCGGCATGCGTTAACGTTTATTTGAATTTGAATTTTCATTTGCATTCATTAAACTGATGTGTGTCTAATAACCCTATAATAATGACCCTCACAACTAAGCTTTAATATTAAAACGAAAATCCTAAAACCACACACAACCGACAAGTGTACCGATCGCAAGTAGTATAGACTTAGGAAGTCCGAGTATCGAATACGTGGACACGTTAGAACGCTAAAGATCACTAACCCTAAACAAGACCTACCTTAAAATAATAATTATATTGATTATTGATTTTTAAATACTTAACTGAACTAACTAGACTGACTGACAAAACTTACCAAAAATAGAAAACTTAACGACAAACTAACTGTGTTAACTTAGGATGGAGAAAAACGTCTACCTAGGTCTGAATCAAATTGTAGGCCTAACAAGCTAATGGATTGAATGACTTCAAGACACCGGTCCCTAAAGATGACACGACTAAGGATCGCTCGGGCTCACTGGATCACTTCTCGGTCTCACTCAACAAGCCTAAACTACTCAAAATCGGCTAAAACGACCAAACCGAGAAACAATTGCTAACGTGTTCTAATGCTAGATCACCTCTCGGTCTCACCAACACTCGACCCTAATGGCAATGAATACTATACAACCAAGGATAGAGGAACAATTCAACTTAAACCAAAATAGATCAACTAGTCACTCAAACACCTAAACCTGACAAGAAACGAACTCGCTCTCGCGCAATCCTTATTCTAGCATGCAAATGTAATGAGACAACCCTAACTTCCTATCACCTCTCGGTCTCAAAGAAGGTGTTTAACCGCTGTACTTAATCCAAATAATCATGCAACAAAACCCTACGGTTGTTCCTACCGCAAACAAACCCTAAACACAAAGTCTAGAATCAAACAATGCACCGATCAATCAATACAAAACTAATCAATCAACACACGGGGTTTATGCAATGAATCACCAAAATTTCCAGCCACTAAACACAACCTATTTCATGTCTAAATCAAACTTTACACAAGCAATTCAAGTCTATCAATCAAACAATCCATAAAACCTATCAAAACCTAACAAGAATCATCATTCCTCGGTAGAACTAACAAGATTAGCTGAGCATTATATTTGGACAGCAGCAAACACTTAATAAAACCATTAATAAACTCATACCAATCATCTTAACAATTGTCCAATGATCAATAATAATTATTAACACTTCAATCTCTAACACAATTGCAAAACAAATTAACAATTAAGCAAGAAAATAAAGTATGATGAACAATGTAAAAGATGGAAGGATATGGATGTTCCGGGCTGCTGTAAACTGGCGGTAAACGATCACCGAGGCTTGTTCTTGCTTGTTCTTCCTTCCCTAGCCACCACAAGCTCCAAACCCTAGCACACAAAACTTTTTTTTCTTTTCTTTTTTTCCTGCTGAAGTCCGATTGCGGCTACTGTAGCATCTAGGGTTTTTTTTTAATTTTTTTATAATATAATATAATATGGTCTTGGGCCTCCATGATGCATACGGGTCGGGCCTTGAGCTTTGTCTTGAACGTGTATGCGTAAAAAGGCTCGTAGAATGCTCGAAAAGTCCCGGTTTTCTTCTTTCTTTCACCCAAAACCTACAAGATTAATAAATGTATGTAAAACCTATCTAAAACAAGTTAAAACATATAAAATATAATATAATACGTAGATAAAACGTGCGGAAAATACGTGTGTTTTACAACACATCATAAACCGACCCATTTGGCCGTTTCAATGTATTCTTGTTCACCGTTTATCGTTAATTTATATTCCCGACGATTTACGATTATCGTTCGTTCGTTATCTATATGTTTTTATTAATTAATGAAACTTCAAGGTTTAATATTTTATTATGTTTAAACGATTTCCAAACTTTACGGGTCTAATACTAAAATATCCTTTCTATTCCATTCTAACATGTTTCAAAGTTTAAGGTTTGTTATGTAAATAATAATTATTTTCTGTTTTAATATAATATGAAAGTAGAGGGGCTAAACTTGTAAATCTAATTCGAAATATAATATTAAATAAAACAAAACCAAGCCCCATAACTCCCCACCCCACTTTATCCGCGTTTTTCTGACGAAGTGGATTCTGGCGACCTTAAAGAAATTCCGGCGACTCCAAAACCCCCTTAAAACACGCTTGTTAATTCAATTAAAATCGTGTAATGGCTTAGAACTTAACAACAAACCTTAATCATCGTAAAAAAAGCGTATAACAACAACTAATCCTTGCGTTATTAAATCGCGAAACGACCGGAATTATAATCAAATTTACAATAACGAGCATAATCAATAAACGCTCCAATTAGCATTATAAATAGATCCTATGTATCCAACTAAACTTGTTCACAACTTCAAAATTCACTAATATACTCTTTATAATCTCTAATTAACCTGTCAACGTTGTTCTTCGGCGAGTCGTTGTTCATCATCAAACCTTGTTCACTTCTATATTGTCACATGTGTTTTGAACAATTTGTACGTCACACTTTGGCGTTTCCGCTTAAGCCGGGGTGTTACACATTCATATATACTTAATACGATTTCTTCGAAATATATCCCTAAGTTTCTTATGACGTCTGCACATTAAGGAAATCAAATCAAGTCTAAAGTATATATGACATATTCCCACATCATTTACATTGTTGAAACTTCTCATGTAGCTTTTCTAGAGTTATCGAAGATCAGTGGGAGCCTTAAGTGGCTTATCATAACTTGCAAGATTTTCAAGAGTTGGTGATCGATGTCGAAAGGTCAATAAAAAACATTTGTAAAATACCTTCACTAGCTAGGACAAGTAAGGTGTCGAATCCACAGGGAATCAGTGGAAAGTGCTAATCAATTCTAATACTTAATTACTAAGTGGACAGATGATGTCAAGCGGTTTTAAAGATTTGGATTTGTAAGCAGTTATTAAAAAGCAACCAAACTCCAGGGTTCAGGTTTTGAAGCAAATTGGATAAATGATTAAACCTCTGGAATTATACTCTTTGTTTGAATCAATAAACCAAAAGACTAAATGTTTGACTATGGTGATCGTTAGAACTTAATCCAATTGATTGACACAGCTAAACAATAATCTACTTGATTGTAATCTTAGGCAATGATGAAATATTAGTTCTATGGTTAAAGATAACTAGGCCAATGACACTAAGAACTCAATCCTAGTTGTTGATGACCAAAAATCAATAACTGATAAACTGCAAATCTCGTTGATTACCCAAAAGTATGTTCAAGCACACAAACAAAATCCAAAAATAAGGTTTAGAGTACCAACAATCCAATGAACAACTCAACCCTACACCCGGAGATGGTCACGAGTGGTTTAGCCTAGCATGGTGGTCTTGAATAGCTTCTTTGATTCTTGAGTGGATGATGCCATGGATGATTCGGGTGATTGAAAGGTGTTAAGATGGTGGAAAGATGCTCCAAAAACGTCCAAGGTTGTTGTGATATCGAAGATGGGCGGCCTAGGGTTGAACCGGCCTTAAATAGTTCCAAAAAACCTGAAAAATCGATTTTCTCCCGTCCAGAAGACCGTAGGCTACGCTCTCCCCACCTTAGGCTACGGTGAGGACCGTAGCTTACGGTGAGACTTACTGCCTTACGGTGGCAGCCCCCACCGTAGGCTACGGTGGGGCACCGTAAACTATGGTGGCCTGTCACCCAGAATTTTGCTTTTCGCGTAACTTCTTCGTACGAACTCCGATTTATGCCTCGTTTTCGGCCACGTCTTCGTCTTCACTTGCTCTATCATTCCATGCAATAAAATCTTCCTTTCCTTTCCGTCTCATGTGCTCCCATTTAGCTCCTTTAAGCTCCGCACACCTGTAATTGCAAACACACACAAAGTAAACGTGTTTCCGGCATATAAACTTACAAAACAAGTGGTATAACTCATTCATTACACGATATTTCACCAACACATCACATTCCCACACTTATCCTTTTTCGTCCCGAAAAAGATATACAATGAAATCAGAACCAGAAACTGTTTTTATTAAATAATCTGCTTATTTTGAGTATCAACAAATAACACAAAAACCGTGATTGCCGATATTGCTATCCACTTAAACCCATGCCCTAATACTTACAGGGAATAAGGGGTGACAGTTTATTAGGTTATATGGTTAAATGGAGCCCACACATCAAAGCCTTGATGCCGCCTTACCATGCTTCATTATGGTTTTACCGAGCCAGACCACCCCAACTTGACTTAAACCTTAGAGTCATTTGATCAAAAATATGCACAACCATGTGTACCATTTAAAGCTCATATGCAATAGCTAAAACAATCCTGGATATTTTATCAAACCAAAGCCTAAACTTAAGCATCAAAGTCTACCAAAATGGTCATTAGATATGATTAAGGTACAATTATGTTACCAACTAGCCAATAGTCCCCACTACATGGTATACCCCCGTTATCAAGCAATACCCCAAAATCCATCTCTAGGGGTGAGTATGCACGAATTCATCTGTAGGGCTTACATGTGGCGTGTCCCGTGTGGTCCGTTTCTTAATGGTAATGAGACGCGAGCACAGGGACCCCACATGACTAACAGTGTGGATGATCAAGTCAGTAGTGTAATTGTACTTTGAAAGCACGTAATGATCATGTTTAATGACTTATAGTTGGCAGATAAACTGCGGGTTAGCTCTTTGAGCTCTTTTAATATTCATAAATCCACTTAGGAGATGTGAATACCCAGATGATATACCGCATAAAGACCCCTGGTGTCTGAACCCTAGAGCATCCCATCAATACAGGATTTAAGGTTATAAAACCATACACCTATGACCCGTTAACCACTTAAACTAGAAGTATTTTCGTTATGTTTATATCACAAGCCAGCTAGCATACTCTAAGGTTAAGCCTATCCAAGCATCATTCAGTAGTCTATTCATATTTTAAAAATTTCTTTTGGTGATCAAATCTAACAAAAAGGCTTGAGTATGGCCCGACCTTTCATCCTAGTCCTTACACAGGCTTAGCTAAACAAACAAAACCCGAATTTTTTTTTCAAGATCAAGCAATTAGAGGTTCAATTATGTCAACAACCAAACCGCCCCTTCATTCTTAAGGCTGAGCCTACCAAAACATCCCAAGTTAAGTGTGTTAATGTTCTATTATTATTATTATTATTATTATTATTATTTTATTTTATTTATTATTTTAGTTATTTATTTATTTTCATTTATTTGTTTTAACAGTTCCAGTTTTTCTATCATTTTTTATTTTTTATAAGTATAACAATTTCGGGACATTCTTCACATTTTTCACTTTCAAACCAAGCCCGCATCCCCACGCTTAAACACTACATTGCCCCCAACGTAAGCTACCATCAAAACATAAGTGAGGCATCCAGAAAATCCTACCTGATTACCCATAAAAACGACACTAAACACAAGCGACCATACACAAAAGATAACAAATTCAACGCCACCTTCGACCACACATAGTTCACAAACAAACAAACAAACATACCAACTGCCACCTCCCAACTGCCCAAATACATAAAACAAAAACAAATGTTCAACGTAAACATAGAGATAAGGAGAGACACATGGTCCTGATCAGCCGATCAGCGAGTGCTCAATAATACGTGGGTTGCGGGTCACTAAAGATCGATCGCATCGTCTCCATCACTCAAGAAAAGTTAAATGCATCCGATTTGAGCTACCTGCTTGTGAATCTCGCGCCGCATCTGCATGTGGATCTACCCAGCGTGAGTGTTGAAGTTGCGGTGGTGGATAATGGATACTACCGTCATAAGGTCCCAGGGTAGTGTAATCGATCATAGGCTGGTTTTCCCCCACCGACTCCCCGCGATGCCATGCTGTAACGTCCGTAAATTTTGGTAAAAAGGGGTATGCCTAACAAAGCTTGTATATTCTTGGGATTTATCCAGCATTCCTCGGAGACCTTCTCGTTATTACCGTAAGCTAAATCTATTAATTTCCGTTCGAAGAATGTTGCACCTTTCATAGTTGAGGGGCTAAAATGTTAATTATTATATCATAACAAGAAAAACCCTAGCCCCCCACCATAATTCCAATCGGCAGCAGCTAGGGGAGGCTCCTCCTTGATTTCCGTGCAGGGTCCAGCCATTCTCCGGCCTCCCGAGTCTAATTCAAGGTCAGTTCTATCTTAGTATAACTCTTTTTAACCATTAAACCCTTTGTTGAACACGTTATTGATTATAACAATTTCTGACAGATTCTTATTCGTTTATTGCTCGGTCTTTAATTCGATGAAAATATATTGTTTTTGATCGATTCTTATTTCTATGATGTTCTACTTTGAGTCTAGTTTCCATAAAGGTATA
Organism: Bidens hawaiensis; assembly: GCF_021521415.1. Lineage (NCBI taxonomy): Eukaryota > Viridiplantae > Streptophyta > Magnoliopsida > Asterales > Asteraceae > Bidens > Bidens hawaiensis. The sequence goes on along the minus strand of NW_027492092.1, from coordinate 600,805 downwards.
ATACGTAATTTTTGGACGAGATTTGAATACTTTTTATGATTTTATAAGATCGAGTGTCAAAGCTGATGCGGGATGACGGATTCTGGTCTGTCTTCCCGACATCATAAACCTTTTTCGACATGTCTAAATTGGTTGGTTCTACTTCTGAAAGTTAATATTTTGAGTTTGGAACCAAACCCAATTGTAATCGTTTAATTTGGCTGGGTAACGATTTTTATAAAAATAAAACCATTTTGTTGCGCACTGAAATAGCTGCACATACCTTTCTGTGTTGGAGAAATTTTTATGATTTTTGTGTCTACTAGAAAAATATAATAAAAATATTTTTATAAACCTAAGACATTTATTAAAGTCTGGTAAAAATTTAATAATTTATTTCAAAGGTTATCCTATGTAATTAAATACATCTTCGCATGCTAAAATCTGCTTGTTTTACTTGTTATTGATCGATAAGTTCATTTTAGGTTTAACCGGTGGATGTTCAATTGTGATTGTGTCGGGGCTGTTTGAAGTGAGTTTTTGCACCAACATTTTCCTAGGTATGTCTAGTATTACTTACTTTAAAATCATGTCCTTTGGTGTTTGTTTGATTGGTCAACTAGTTGTAGTTTGAAAGATTGTTTTCGGTTGGCTAGAATAGTGTTTTGTAGCGTTTAACGCGAGGGATGAAGTAAGTGATGACCAATTCAGTTCGGATAGTTTCGGGTTAATGTACGGGCTTTGGGAAAAAAATTTTTATGGTTTAGGGGTGGAATTGGTTGTCGGTTACTCAAACGGGTCGGTGCAACGCGCATTCGCGTTTATTGATTAGTTGGTGCGTTGTGCTTCGAGTTACCGACCCATTTGACTCGTGTAGCGTCGTGTGGACTTGTTGGCTGTGAAATTATCATAACGGGTCCACATGGGGCTGAGCTGGATGTTAATTGCCTAAACAACTCTTAAACGCGCATACTAGTCCCACCTAGTGCTTCCGGGGGTAATTTGGGAATTCTTTATTCCCGGGAGTATCTAAGGGTTGTTTTGGCGTATACAAGGCCTCGGGGGCTGTTATAATTGAACTTATTGAGGTCGAGGCTTTAGGTGACTCGAACCATGTTTGAACGCCTCGTAGGATAAACGAGTCATTTCGGTGTCGTTAGTGATGTTGTATGTGTTAGTGCACGGATTTGGTGTCCGCAGCTGTTCGAATAGGATAGGGGTTGTTTAGTCTTTATATTAATGTATAAAGGCACATTCGATAAGGATGTTTAGCGAATGGGCCTCATTCGTTAAAGGCTAGACATATTCGTTAATGTAAGAGCTCATTCGTTACTACTGTGTAACGAATGGAGGCTCATTCGTTAAAGTAATGCCCATTCGCTAAGGATGTTTAGCGAATGGGAGGTCATTCGCTATGGGAAGCCTCATTCGTTAGTGATGTTAACGAATGAGAAGGACTGCCTATAAATAGGCCTTCCCTAGTGAATGTGCATAGAGATCTGTGCCATATTTATGTTTATGTACCGTTATGCTGCCGGATTCTCTCTAGACTCATAATGTATCTCCATCATGTAATGTAATCATCATTTAACGTATTGAATGAACACGACTTAACGTATCGATTTGCGACTAGATATTGGCTCGTAAACGTTCGTAATAACGTATTCACAGTATGTAAATTGACAGGCGTTTGAGTTATGGGGATACTTAGAGGTTCTCTAGCTCGTGGTGATTTTGTGCCTTGTGTCAGGAGAGTTCATGATGCCCCTTTTCACTCTTTTCAAGTTTTGGGCTAGCATACACACCGAACTGTTTTTACTTGATAAACCGCTTAAATGATTTTGCATAGACTCACTTGTACTATGGTATATTTTGTGATGATATTTAAGTACGTATACACATGTTATACCTTATGGCCTTAGGCTTACTTGTAATATGGTATATTTTGGGATAATATATATATATATATATATGTATGTATATATATATGTATGTATGTATGTATGTGCATGTGTTATCCGATGGCCTATGATTAGGGATGTTAATTAGCCATTCGTGACTAAGGATGGCTTACTTACGTTATGGTATATTTTGGGATTATATATCCATATGTATGAGTATGTGTTACCTTATAGCCTACGGTTGTATGATGACATTTAGTTCCTTGTGACTAAGAATGATGTGAGTAGGCTTATTGATGTGTGTGTGCATGGTGATTACGGCCGGGTCAAATATATTACTCGGGTTTTCAAATCCCGTGGTGGAGAGGCCCGCGTGGCGTGATCATCATTTTGGCGGGTCAAATATATTACTCGGGTTTTAAAATCCCGTGGTGAAGAAGCCCGTTGTATGTTAAACCGTGATCGGGTCAAATATATTACTTGGGTTGTACTCGTGGTGGAGAGGCCCGTATCACGTGTTTGGATGTGTAAGCCGTGGCCGAGTCAAATATATTACTCGGGTTTGACTCGTGGTGGAGAGGCTCGTGTCACGTGCTTAGGTCTTACCGCGTCCGGGTCAAATATATTACTCGAGTCTTGACTCGTGGTGGAGAGGCCCATGTACGTGTGTTCGACGATGAATGTATTATTTGGTGAACTATAATTATTTATTTTATTATTATCCTCTCTTCTGTTTAAAGCTATAACTTTGAAATAAAGCATGAATTATTGTTTATGAAAACTTGAAGTCACTCAGCTCTAGCTGACTTTGTGTGTATGTTAGATTGACTTTCAGGTTAAGGAGTGGATGTTACCGCTTGGACGTGCTGGATGCTACTCGGAGTTGAAGGCATTTCTAGACGAGGACTTTAAAATAAAACAAACACTTCACTTTATATTCAGTTTTGGGATTTTAGATACTTAACTTTTTCCCACTGTTTATCATTTGGTATTTTTCCGGTTTTGGGAATTTTTGATGCTTATGAATTTCTGCTGTTAAATTACTCTGAAATGGTTTTAAATAAAATGAAACGTTTGGTTTTAAATTTTTGGGGAAATTGTGGATGTGATTACCAACTGTAGGATTCCCGAGATTCGGGGTCTTACACATGCCTCATGCATCCTATGGTGGCGATCGTCCATGTGCCGGTCATTAATCTCCTGCTGAAAATTATAAGCATGGGTTTGGTTCCACAGCTCCATCCTGTCATACAATTACTGAGTTTCCCGACGCTGTAATTCCGCGTTCCGATTCTGTTGGTCGTACATGTATTGAAACTCATTACTCCAACCCCCATAACTGTCAGGCCTTGAATTGTGAAGCCATTCGGTCGTACGCGCATCATCCTGAAACATCACATGCGGTTCCTGGACTGGAATAAAATGTGGCTGCTCGAACACACCACCCGCTTGACTACTCTCAATACCACCTCGTGGTGCTGCCCCATTACTGACCCCGCCAACCATCGGCTCATACACTTCTTCCACGACGTCATCACCATCACTATTCTTCGAAGCTCTCAACAGCGTCTTGGTGTCCCAATGTTTCAAAATCAAATACTGCTCTGTTCGCTCAATCTCCCACCCTTCCTTCTCTATTTGGTCCATCGAAAAAGGAGTATGGATTTTTTCAAAAGTCGGTGTATCCTCCCCGATGGCACCTTTCATTTTTAGCAGAGCCGTTATCAGTGGGCAATGTGGGATAATCAATTTCTTCTTCGACCGACGGGCCTCCCAAATATTCATCATGACCAAGTAGCGGAACGAAATTTTCGGTGTCCCTTTCATTAACGCATACAAAATAAGGATCTCCCACTGCCGCACACTTGTTCGATCCCCCCTTCGCGGCATAACATTACTAATCACCAAACTCAACAATAATCGTACCTGTCCCCTTAGATTATTCCTCAACAACTGGTGACCCATCCCTGGTTTAAACAATTCCGCCTTCATCATTTCATATGTGGGGTGTTTGTCTGGGTGTCGGTAGAGATCGGCTTCCGACGGGTAGATGTATTCCCCTGATGGCCGCGAATCAAACTGAGCGATACGGCGAAGACTGTCCATTGACATAACAACCTCCTTACGGTTGACCGCTCCTATCAACCGCATCGTTTTCGGTGGATTATTACCCCAATCCAATCTCAAAGTGGATACCCACTCCTGAATACTCTCCATATACAAAACCCTGGTTTCACCATCATAGCATTTCAACGCAGCTTCCCATCCTTGATTCTTATAAGCATTCTGACAATCCCGAACGGTTTCATGTCACTAACATCAACTTTCTTCTCACAAATAAACCCTAGATTCTTCGCATGCAAATTATTCATCTCATCATTAAATAACTCTGCCTGCCACCGTGGGTCAATTGCTGACAATGGACCTCCTTTCCAGGTTGGCTTAAGAGGAGGTGCTATGCCTTCATCTTCATACGGTTCCTCCATCGGATCATGGTCCTCATCATCATCCCTTAAAATTAGCCTCCGTTTTGGTAGTGGAGGCTCTGGTGCAAGCCGAAGACGATGTTGCCTTACCCTTGTTCCGTGGTGGATTCCTGCAAGTATCACCTGTCTTTCCCATCCTACACACAACGTAACAAACAAAATGCGTTAACCGAGGTTCTCACTATGACTAATACCAACCCAAAATTTCCCCACACTTGTCGTTGATCATGTGTTCATGGTTAGTCATACCTATGTAGTAAACCCCATTAACAATTCATTCCCAAAATTCCATGATTATGAACACATCTTTTTTTTGTTACCAAACTCGTGTTTTACTCGTTAAATTCCAACTTTCAAAAATATCAAACCATGATAACAATCCTACCAATCAATGACCCGAGACACAAGTATACTAACCCCCTGTAAGTCCCGAAAACTGATCTTTCATTGTGATATCAATATACTCGATAATTAAGCGGAAAATAATCACCAAGCTGATTCTATGAGGCAATAAAGAACACAAGCAAAACACACAAAGAAGCTTCAAAACACACGTATATTATACGTCGGGTGCTTAGGCCCTTAACTTACACGGTTGAATGATCAAAAATTGAACGAACCACCAACTAGCAACCCTACAAATGTAAACATTCATCCTATATATAGACTACTAACCTAGGCCCAATACATGCAAAGCCCACCGAATCCCTTGATTTCAGTTTACATGGTGTAGACCAACAATAAGCCCAATATATAAAGCATAAACCACAAATATGACCCAACAATCTCCCCTTGGTTTATTGCTTTATTTGTGCTTGAGAATATCTTCAAAAATCTGTTCTTGAGTTTGTTGAGCAGCATTAGATGGGCCTTGAGTTGTCTAAGCTTCAACAGTAACAGGCTCAGCAACAGTTGGTTAAGTAGTTGGTATCACATAACTAGCCAACACACCGGGTCTCGGATCTTTCTTTTGTCGTTTTCGTGGAATGAAATCGGTGGCTAGCTCTTCTTCAATATTATCTTCAACATGTGTCACAACGATTGATTGAGGAGGCTTCAATGCAGTTGACTGGAGCTTTTCTTTGAACGCTTCAAACTTTCTAACTTGCTCAGCAGTAGGTACTGACTGTTGTACTTGATGTTCAGTCTCCATATGTTGTGATAAAGAACTATCTGACTCATCATCATCATCAGACAAGGTCTCAAAGGCGGTGACGTGCCTTTGAGCAGGAACCACATGTTCCTCAGCTATAGTTGCACCAGCAGCATCAACATCTGCCTCGATCTCAGCAAATCTTCCAAACTTAACCAAAGGATGAAGACCTTGATAACCACTTTGACTCCTTTCCAAACTTATTCAAATCTGTAAACAAAACCTTTTGAACTTCTTAGATATATCCATCTAGGCCAAGAACCCAAATGGGCTGAGAACAGACATTTGGAACATGTTGGGCCAAACAGAATGGTCCAAAGGTCAAGACCAGCAACAGTCAAATTTCATGATCTAAAAACAATCCCGATTCATGTGAAAATGATTTCTTAAAGATATTAGTTTCAACATGAGTAAATATGAGGAAAATAAAAATATAAGTTAAATTAAAAATAAAATAGAATTAGAATAAAAACTAAACTAAACGAAAAAATTTAACCATCTGGTCTTCAGTAAATTTAACATATTTTGGGATCAAATTTTAGCCGTTTTAAACAAGCGACACCTTTTTATGAAAAGATCCGAACATGAAATCATATTGATTACAATACTTTCACAATGATTCATTTTCAGCATTATTGTGACATAGTGAAAAGGTTGATAGCAGGTAATTATCATGATTTTCATTGCGCCAGTGATATGATTAGATTTAATTAGGCATAAAGCTTACATGGACATCACTTATGGACCTCTGATGCCCCTTATCTATTCTCAAGGTGTATTTGGCTTTCCCCAGATCACCCCAATTTGACTCCAACCCCCTAGTACTTGATCAAAATATTTTTCTCTACACAAAATAATTTTAAGCTTTAAGGTTGAACATTGGACTTACATGTCATCCGGACTTACAAGCCTTACATTCAGGGTGTTTAGGACTTATTTGTATGCCCCACCCCTGTAGTTCCCTGGGACCCCTTTAAGCTTTTGGAAACCAAATTTGAATGACAATAATTTTCATATATATTTACATCATAATTTTTTTTTGGCTTAAATGAAATATAATATATTTGGTGATCAAGACACTAACGGGCTCGTGTATGACTGGGTAATTACTTTTCTGCCTATCATTCAAAGATATGTATCTAGGGACATGCAAAGCATCTTCAAAATGACTCTCCACAATAAGTTTAGCATATTTAGTTTATATCACTTCAAACTTTTAATTATCATGGAAAGCTACCATACACATCAATGACTGTTCAAAAGCCTTTTTAGCCTATAACTTCACATGTTAGGCACACAAAATCAATTTATCTATCATTTCTCAAAGGTTGGATCAATTTTCATTTGAAAATATTTTAAGCTTCTAAAAGGCTTTTAGCTGAATAATAATATCACTTCCCAAATGATAATCCCGAAGAAAATTTTAAATCCAATCACCCCATTTACCTTCAGTTTTCAGGTGAATGGCTATCCTATGAGTCTACAGGTAGACGATAGGACCAAACACATAAAATGTGTCCCTCGAACTTTAGGCGGCCGACATAATTTTCAGTGAGAGAACTTAAAACGATAGTTAAAGAAAAATAATTTTTGTGTTCAGTTGCCCCGGTCACTTTCAGCCCTAAGGTTTATGGCTATCCCGTGAGTCAAGAATTTATGACAGGACCAAACATATGAAATACGTCCGTTGAACTTGAGTAACCGGCAAGATTTTAAGCAAAGGAACAAAACAGATTTTTTTTATTAATTTTTTAATTAAGAACACACACACACACTCTCTTTTTGTATTTTTCTTTTTCTCCCCCTAAATTTGTACAGAATTTATGATAAAATCAGAAAAATATTTATGTACAAAATTTAACCACAAAAATACTCAGTCATGAAAATGTAGCATCTTAAGAAACCCTACAAGCACATTAAATCTGGTTGTTTCGACCGGTTTTGTAAATAAGTCTGCCACATTATTATCAGTGTGGACCTGTTCAAGATGAATTAGCTTCCGGTCGTAACAGTCACCAATAAAATGAATTTTGATATCTATGTGCTTGGTTTTAGAATGCTGAACCGGGTTTTTAACAGAAGCAATGACAGCATCATTATCGCAGAAAATAGGAATGTTAAGAAATTTCAAACCGTAATCCAGAAATTTATGTTGCATCCATATGACCTGAGAACATCAGTCTCTTACACCCTTCTGTGTAATATTTCCCTTCTCTCATCCCGCAAAGGAAACATACCCTCAATTGAAAATTTGAATGTCGTGTAGTTGAGAGATGTGTCATGTCATGTGCCTGGAACAACCACTATCAACATACCATGGTTTGATGATATTCCTCCATAGCTGTTCCTACACGATATGCGAGATTAGTTAGTCTTAGGTACCCAGTCCATAGTCGTTCTGGGTAAACCTGACTTATTCAAACGTGTCACAGGTTGCCATGACATGTCTTCCTGATTATCAAAAATTGAACCAGAGGGCTTTGAAGACTTTGTTATCAGAGACTTGGGCAACCATTTGTAGTTTGGTTTTAAAACTTTGTGATTTACACAAACGGTTGACTTGGTCTCCGGTTTGCGAATGGGATACACATTTGACTTTGTTCTTCTAAACGATTTTGATTCTGAGGCCCACTTGGGTCTCGGAGCCGAACCCGAGTTTCTGTTCCGCTTTTGAACCGAATAAGGCTTGGTCTGATGGAAACTTGACCTGTCAGCCTTGTTTCTCCTCCAATCACCGTCAGAGGGCTTTGCCTTATAATACCTTGTTTTATGTGAGTTAAAATTTTTGTAGGTATTTTGAGGCATAGTCCTCTGATGGTGTCTGTAATATGCAACATACGGGAGACGAGATCAATTTCTAGCAATGTGACTGGGAATGCCACAGTTGAAACAAGTTTGCCTTTTAACGTAAAAATCGTAGTGGCCGATTCCCGGTCTTGCTCTGTTGTGTGAGCTTGTTTGTCCTCCTTTGGACTTAGCACTGGATTTCTCACAGTTACAAGTACATGAACTTCCTTCTTTAACAAACTTGGGTGATGAATATTTATGAAAATTCTTAGTTTTATCAAGTTTATTAGAAAGCATATCACTGTTTTTAGAAGTTTTAGAGAAATCAACCACACGATTGTCTTTGTTTTTTAAAACAGAGCCCACACAAATATTTGTAGCAATAGTATTCAAAACAGGCAAGTTCAAAGAAACATGAGAAATAGTACGTGAATCATCATCCTCATCAGTCTAATCCTTAACTATTACTTCATCTGCACATGAAGTAAACACATTAGAATCGTTCACTTTCACAACCGATTGAGCTGGTTTGACAAACCCGGGTATTATCTTTTCATTAATTTCAGGTTTGCCATATTTCAAAGATTTCTCTTTAACTTCCTCAATAACAAAAGGAGAGGGAGTATAATTATCATTGTATGGAGGTGGAACCTCATTATACCCAATTCCCTCGCCCCTCTTTTCTTTCCATCTTAATTGCTTTTCAATCATTGACTCAACGACGGCACTAGAAACATCAAATTTTTTAAAATTGAACTCAGCGTTTTCAAATTTATTCGTTAATTTGGCGTTTTCCAAAATAGATGCTTCAAGTTTGGCGGTTAGATCAGCAATTTTCTTATTGGCATCTAAGATGTGACAACAGTTGACACTGAAATCACTTTGCAGTTTTAAAAAGTCTTTGTTTGATGCTTCTAATTTTTCTGTAAGACCCTTCTCAAGTTTCTTAAGTATATAGTTTTCTTGTTTTATATTTTCCATTTCCCTAACAAGATTACTATTATGCACACGAAATAGCTCTACCTTTCTAATGCATGCTTGAGAACTCAAATTAGAGTTTACCTCAGATGATTTGGTGGAGGTGAAGGCCATGAAATTACCTCGGATGACACGCCCAATGAATCAGAAGCCCACTTGAACAAAATCTAAAGCCCAACAAAGGTGGGCCCAACGCAACCAGAAACCCTAGAACCTTACAAGTAACTGAGAACCTTGAAAAGTAGCCGAGAACGTTGAAATTTAACCGAAACTTTGAACAGTGGCCGAGAACTTTGATTATTGACAGAGAACTTTGATACTTAACAGAGAACTATGATTCTTGACAGAGAACTCTGATACTTAACAGAGAACTATGATTCTTGACAGAGAACTCTCAAAATTTCCCTAGAACCCAATAAAATCAGCCGAAAACTATCAAGGCTCTTGATATGGAAATCTTTGAAGATTTAGTCAAATCCCGAGAATTAAGGAATGTTCTTGATTTGGTAAACTTAAAGATAGAATCAAATCCCGAGAATGAAGGGATTTGAATTTAATTCGAAGATTGACCCAAATCTTTTCCAGTAAAACTTCAACAACCCAAAGAACACGAAGAACAGTTTATCTTCAAGATCCAGAATTCTTCAACCAAAACACGCACCCGTAAATCACCGGCAATAAAGAACACAAGCAAAACACACAAAGAAGCTTCAAAACACACGTATATTATACGTCGGGTGCTTAAGCCCTTAACTTACACGGTTGAATGATCAAAAATTGAACGAACCACCAACTAGCAACCCTACAAATGTAAACATACATCCTATATATAGACTACTAACCTAGGCCCAATACATGCAAAGCCCACCGAATCCCTTGATTTCGGTTTACATAGTGTAGTCCAACAATAAGCCCAATATACAAAGCATAAACCACAAATATGACCCAACACCCCCAATAAAACCAATGCCCATAAGCTGTAGAACACTATCATAAACCAACCCAAAACCATATACCAACCCAAGTACATTCACTAAGTCTCTAGATATTCCAATTACTAAAATAAAACAAGAAACACGAAAAACCCCAACTTAGATTTCTAGGGTTCGTCACCCTCCACCACGAGTCCGGCGAAAAACAGAGAGGAATTGAATGAAACCGACACTACAATTGAATTCCTCTCGAAAAACTAGTAAGATTAGAGTCCGGAATCTGAAGATTTGAAGGAGGATTGAAGGAGTTAGGGTGGTATGGGAAGATGGTTATGGTGGAAGAGAAGAAGAAGAAGAAGAAGAAGAAGAAGATGGTAGGTTAAATATGTGGTTGGGGTTTTTTTTTTAAGTTTTTTTTTCTTCTTTTTTTTTTAATTACAACCCGGTTCCGCGACCTGTGCCCACCGTAAGCTACGCAAGGACCGTAGCCTACGGTCTAAGCCTCACCGTAAGGCAATTTGTAGAACCGTAGCCTATGGTGCCACCGTAAACCACGGTATGGCCACCGTAAGCTACGGTGGCTTCAGGTCTTGAATTTTTTTTTTTATAAATAGTGCATACTTAACAAGATTGAAAATGTGTAAAACAAACTTGGGTTGCCTCCCGAGAAGCGCTGCATTTATCGTCTACAGCCTGACGTTACCTGGCCCTTAACAGTCGGCGGAATATGTCGGTGCACTTGCTATGAAGCTCACCACCGACTCATGTATGGTTTTGTTTAAATATGCATTTTCCAAATATGGTTTTAATCGATGCCCATTCACCACCTGTCTTAAATGATCGTCGAAATCTTTAATTTCAACCTCCCCGAACTTATCGACACGCTTAACCTGGTATGGTCCCAACCATTTGCTCTTCAACTTACCTGGAAACAGCTTTGCTCTTCAATTGTATAACCAGACCCGTTGACCTTCTTCAAATTCCTTTCGCTTAATCTTCGCATCGTGTACTCGCTTCATCCTATCTTTATATGCTGAAGCACACTCATACGCTTCATCTCTAAGCTCCTCCAACTCGCAAATATTCAACTTCCGCTCCTTACCAGCACACTCATAATCCAAATTAACATTCTTCACAGCCCATAATGCCCGATGAGCAAGCTCTAGGGGTAAATGACAACCCTTTCCATAAACCAACCAATAGGGGGTGGTGCCGATAGGCGTTTTGAAAGTAGTTCGGTAGGCCCATAAAGCATCATTTAACTTTGTAGACCAATCTTTTCGATCGAGCCTCACCGTCTTTTGTAAAATTTCTTTAAGCTGCCTATTGGACACCTCCACCTGACCACTCGTTTGCGGATAATATGGTGTGGCTATTCGGTGGTTTACGCCATACCGTTTAAGTAGTTTTCCAAAGTTAAAAATTTTAAAATGTGATCCCCCGTCACTTACTATAATGCGGGGGACACCAAATCTGGAAAATATGTTCGTTTGGACAAACTTACAAACAGCGGCATGGTCATTTGTTTTGGTGGCGATTGCTTCGACCCGTTTTGAAACATAATCAACCGCCACCAAAATGTAATAATTCCTGAAGGAATTTGGAAACCGGCACATAAAATCAATCCCCCAAACATCAAAAATGTCGACTACGAGGATTGGTTGGATGGGCATCTCGTTTCTCTTGGAAATGCTACCCAACTGTTGACATCTCACACAGTTTTTAGCATATTCCACCGAATCCTTGAAAATAGTGGGCCAGTAAAAACCACATGCTAAAATCTTATGACCAGTTTTCTGCCCACTGAAATGGCCACCAAATGCAAGTGAATGCGCGTGTGTCAAAACACTCCGGATCTCCTCATCTGGAATACATCTTTGAAACACTTGATCCGCCCCGACCTTAAACAAGTCTGGGTCCTCCCATACATACTATTTCACCTTAGCCATGAATTGATGCTTCTTGTTCTTTAGCCAAAAATCTGGGATGGTACCTGTAACAAGAAAATTAAGAATGTCAACATACCATGGCAGGGTTGACACGGAGAACAGTTCATCCGGGAATGACTCGTTTATCTCTCGGGCATCTTCCTCCTCTTCTCTTTCTACCAATCTGGAAAGATGGTCCGCAACAACATTCTCACTCCCCTTCTTATCGCGAATCTCCACATCAAATTATTGAAGGAGTAAAATCCACCTTATCAAGCGCGGCTTTGCATCTTTCTTCTCCATCAAGTATTTCACTATGCTATGATCTGAAAACACAACAACTTTGCTTCCCCCACAGATAAGATCTAAATTTATCCAACGCATACACTACCGCGAGCGACTCCTTTTCCGTGGTGGTATAATTAATTTGAGCATCGGAAATCGTCCATAAAAATTTCTAGTGAATCCCCTACCATATCTGAGAAGATACTCATCATGCACCTTTGAAAGGTGGCCGGGGCATTACACAAGACAAAAGGCATTCGCCTAAATGCGAATGTGCCATATGGACACGTAAATGTGGTCTTATGTTGGTCATCGGGGTGAATGGCAATTTGATTGTACCCTGAATAACCGTCTAGAAAACAGTGAAACTTCTGACATGATAATTTCTCGATGATTTGGTCAATGAATGGTAAAGGGAAATGATCCTTGGAAGTCGCCGCGTTCAACTTCCAATAATGAACACAAATCCGCCACCCGGTTACCGGTCGGGTAGCAATTTCCTCACCTTTCTCATCACGGGTTATCTGAATACCCGCCTTCTTCAGGACTGTTTGTGTCAGACTCACCCAAGTACTATCCGAGATCGGTAAAATGATTCCCGCATCCAACCACTTCAACACCTCTTACTTCACAACCTCCCGCATATTCGGATTCAACCGTCTTTGTGCATCGTGGGCGGGTTTTACCTCGAGATCTGTGATAATCTTGTGCATCATGACACACGGACTAATACCCCATAAGTCCGCTATCGTCCATCCAATAGCTGCTCTATACTGCTTCAAAACTTCCATCAATGCCCTTTCTTGCTCGTCTGTTAAATTCGAGGAAATGATAGCCGGTAACGTCTCTCCCTCTCCCAAAAACACATACTTGAGATGTTTTGGGAGTTCCTTCAACTCCACTACCGGTGGACTCTCAAGTGATGGTTTCAACTTGGAGTCGATAGTAGTCTCTCTACCTGCTGAGACCAAGGTGGCTTCCCAATACTCACAGCGAACACCTCAACTGCCCTTTCCTCCTCTTTCAACTGCAACACATGCTCAACAGATTCCCTGCAACAAATAATGCACTCCTCTGTGGCATCTTCCTCACTTTCGTGAGGATTCAACCCGTCAATGACGTCAGCCGCGAAGCATTCATCACTCACCAGAGGGTTAGATACATTTGAAAACACATTGAGCCGAAGATTTTTATTACCAAAGGCCATGTTGACCACCCCGGTTCTACAGTTTATTAAAGCATTTGCAGTTGCCAAAAAGGGCCGACCGAAAATCACGTTTGGTTGCCGTTTCGGGTCAACTGTTATGTAGTCTTGTAGGTTCCTGGACGGATCGTACACGGGATGTCGCTATCTGCGCAGGTGCGGAATCCCTGCGTAGGTAGATACGAGTGCAGAATATGTATAAATCAAACACACGAGCAATAACCGAAACACGTTATATTGATAACCGAACACGTGACTCTAGGTCACTATTACAGACTGACTTGTAAACACGTAACACGCTCACTGAACAACTGAAACGAAACCTAACCGACCCCCTAAACTGTTACGGCGAACAGTATATAAACACGACAACTTCGCCTCAGGCGAAGTTGTCATTAACTTCGCTTGTTCAACAAGTTCGCCTGAGCGAACTTGTTGACAACTTCGCTTGTTACAAAAACATAAACATAATCAAAAACATAATTACATTACAGACTCGATTACAAATGCTAGACTATGAACTACTGACACACATGTACCAACAGACTCCCCCTTGGCAGTAGCTTCATATCTTGATCTTCAAATCTTGAGTCTTGTAATCTTGCATCTCTACGCGTGCGCTCCCTCTCTAACACACACCGACACCACCCGTTGATATTTCCTAGCTTGATCCTTCCAAGCAGGAATGTAGAAGATCTTCTTCTCGTTGAGCACCTTCAGATCAGCCTGCGATAGATTAACAAGATGCATCGGGTCGTAAACCCTAAGCACTTCTTGTTCATCCTCATCTTCCATTACCGCCTCCGCTGTCTCACAGTCCACAAACCACCATTTTAGGTCTTTGAGCACGTCCTTGGGCATGTGCTTCATCGGTACTTCTTTAAGGCACCGGATCGGTTTATATTTCATAACCATCCAAGGTTTTCCATCAGCTCTCAGACCTCTATCCTTGTCTTCAACAAGTTTCCCCTTTTGTGGTCTCATCAGCTCAAACTTCTTCTCCTTAATACACTCCTTCCACACGATCTTCCCTATGATTCTAGCCATGTTGTCTTCACTTCGGTTTATCAATCCCAATCTGGCTAAATCTTTTACTTCACATTCAGGCAGTGTGTTTAAAGATCTCAACGTTCTCCTGAAGTACTGAATTCCATCGTATCTTTTGATCACGAAGAGCCGCAGCTGCTCATCATATATCCAGCAGATAATACCTTTCTTTGCTTCTTCGTATCCCTTAATATTGTAACTTGTTTTGAACATTTTAGGGATCGCCAGCTTCTTCGTCTTTATGAACCAGTGAGCACAACCCTCCTTCCAATTCGGTTGTTCCTCCCATTCAGTATCTTCCTCAACAGTTTTATCACCCATCTCTGGCATCTCAACCTCCGGAATCTCGTGTTCCACGGAGTCATCTACAATCTCCCCTTCCTCTATCACATTTTCAACAGTAATTTGCTCACCGATCTTCTCAATCTCATCAACCGGCAGCACATCTTCTTCCAGCATAAAATCATCATCATCCTCATCCAGCTCTTTCAACGCGTCTATAACATCTTCAACATCAGCATCATCATCAACATCTACCACGTCGTCACCGGCTGCGCTTGTAGACTCCCCCTCAGCTGTGGAAGCCCCAAGAGCCTGAGAGGTTCTTGGCAGCTCACCACCTGCACCTTCCGGTGCATTGGGATCATCGTCTTGATCTTCTCTCCGTTTTGTCCTCAACTCATCTCCCCTACAAGTCTTCTCCCCCTGAGATGCCAAGAATGCCTTGAAGGCATCTATTACTTTCCCGTGTTCAACCAGGAGGGCTGCTTGTAGTCGATTGGATTCCACTAGGCGTTCAATGGTCTTTGACTGTACATCAACAATCCTCTCTAGCGATGTAATCCTTTCGGAATCTGAAGTAGGCGTTGGAGTTGGCGGGACATCAGCAGCAGAAGTGACCGCAGGTGGTACACTTGGTAACCCTGCAGTAGTAGTGACGGTCGACTCAACAAATCGTGCAACTACCACCGGTGGAGTAAGCAATTGGGGTGGTAGGGACACAACTGCTGGAGCCGACGTCTCAACGGCAGTAACCTGTGCTGTAGAAGGAATAAGAGACATACCAGACAAGGCAGGTGGAGCAAAACGTACCAGCCTTGAAGATTCTCCAGCTCCCGAACCCATACATGTCCGTTCTCTTCGTGAACGTCTGAGCACAATCTGAACTGCTTCCTCTTCATCAACTTCCTCATCATCCTCGTCAACAGTTCTCGGCCTCTTTCCAGTAGTTCTCTCCTGAGACACCATCAGTCGACTCGCTTCAGCAAATGTTTCGTCAAGATCGGAGTCAGCTACCGAAGTAACTGCTCTAGTAACCTCCATGACCTGAGAAACTGAGACCTCCATATCAAACAATCCATGGCCGCTAAAAGCAGCCTCAAGATCGACATCTGCATTAGTAGGCACAGCAGGAGATGCAGCAGCTGGCACAGCAGCAGAAATAGCAGTAGATACAACAGGCGCAGCTGGTACTGCATGGGATGCTGCCGCCTGATGTGGCTGTGGGTCTCTGAACTCGTCCCCTCCTGCAGGAACATACCCCGGGTTGATAAGATACCCGAACAGTGGAGTATGCCTGGGACGCAGCTCAGGCTTGCTACGTGTGCTCGAAGTCCAACACTGAGCGAAGATACGTTTCGTCACACATTCGACGTATCTTATAGGGCGTCTCTGCGGTAGCGACGGAGCGACATGATTGAGGATCATCTGTAAGAACCGAGGATACATAATAAATCGCTCGCGCGCCACAGCCCTCCTCTGACGATCAATCTCGTAAAATATCAGCTGACTAAATGAATATCGTCGGTTGTAAGTCAGGGCAATCATGGCTGACTGCATTGTCGCGCCCATCCCATCCGTTCCTGCCTTCCTCCCAGACATGCATACAATCAATACATGCATTAGGAAGCGCCACTGATCCAGTTAAAAACCTTTCCTCCTCTGTGTATCCCCCAACGGACCTGAATAACCCATCCTCAGGTACGCTCCATCACGAAAAGGAGCTACGAACTCCGTTGGGTCATCCCTTGTCTCTTCTCCAAACTGCAAAGCCAACCGTATATCTTCCGAAGAAAACTGTATAGCATGACCATTTACGGTTGCTCGCATCACTGGGGGCTCAGGCCTGCAATCATAATATACCGTCTGCCAAAAGTCTTCTATGTTAGGCAGTGAAATGGACAGGGTATTTGTGATCGCATGAAAGATCCTTGAGCGCTGGAGAAACGTGATTATC
The DNA here is from genome assembly GCF_021521415.1 of Bidens hawaiensis. NCBI lineage: Eukaryota > Viridiplantae > Streptophyta > Magnoliopsida > Asterales > Asteraceae > Bidens > Bidens hawaiensis. Next base: position 583,889 of record NW_027492092.1, on the reverse strand, counting down.
TCCCTGTAGTCTTCCACACCCCTTGCGTCTGGATCTAACGTGATGTACTGGTTATGGGCCGGAAAGAACTGTCTTTGATCATCACCGTCATCACCACCAACACCGCCAACAGCAGCCATATCTGCACAAAACAAAACAAGTTAGAGAACGGTTAGGCAACTCACAAGTTCGCTTTGTACCACGAGCGAAGTTGTGATTAAACCTGTACAGGCGAACTTAAAGGTGAGGCGAAGTTGGGAACAACTTCGCGTCATCTGTAAGTTCGTCTAAAACCTGTTAAGTGAATTGGTATAGGCGAAGTTGATGATAACTTCGCCTTATCACAACATCGCCTCAGGCGAACTTGAGTTCAAGGCGAAGTTACGGATAACTTCGCCACAGGCGAAATTAAGCTTCAGGCGAAGTTGTGGATAACTTCGCCTAAACCCTAACTTCGCCTGAATCTGAAATGGCGACTGTTCAGATTCAAAGGGGTCTAGATCCGATGATTTCGGACGATTTGAAGATCCAGGAGTGAAGAACAACACATATTAATGGAATTAGGACGAAAAGTTCGTCCATGAACACGTATTACAAGGTTGAAAAATTTGGTTTTGAAGGTCCGACGACCCGAGGTCTCGAACCGGGTAAAAACTATAAAGAACGAGTATGTTTGTGAAGGATATCGACAACACATACCCTCACTGAATAATAGAAACCGGAATCAAAGATCGAAAACGGAAATAACTCTAGTTCGCCGGAATTTTTGTAAGTTCGCCGGAAATAAGTTGAAGATAATGATATGATTACTGTTAAAAAGTCCTTATATAGGGCAGAGTTTGTTCAGGCGAAGTTACGCGAAGTTAAGCACAACTTCGCCGAATTCAACAACTTCGCCCGTAATTTCAAAATCAACCCTTTAAGTTTGAAGAATCTTGCACTTAACATTAGAAGCTTCCAAAAAGAGTTAAACAAAAATGATCATGTCCAAGTAACCAGTTATAAAATAATACAACTACAAAAATAGAAAAACTTATAAAAATTTAACGAAATACGGGATCAAATTTCAGTCTAGTTAGGGACCACTACGTTTTTAGAAAAGATCCTAACAGGAATCATACTAACTACGTGACTGTCACTTGGATCCGTGTTTAGCTGTATTATGACATAGAGAAACAGGTTGTAGGCATGTAAATAACTTAAATGGTTTTCATCGTTTCTGTGATACGGATTAAGGTTCAGTTAAACTCAAAATTTAAGTGGGCAACAACTCAGAGATAATGATGCCTTCTATCTATTCTCAAAGCGTATTTGGCTATACCCAAGTCATCCCGAATTGACTTCGACCCATAGTGTCTGATTAACTTGTAGATACACGTTGTCTGCCTCCCGTTCTCTTCTTACTCCAGAATTGAGAAGTCTTGATTGTTACAATGACTCATAAGTACTGAAAAATATACATGTATATATATATATATATATTTTTTTTTTTTAACTATACATACTTATAGACTTCGGAGTACTAAACCACTGCAAGTCCCGAATCTGGATCACTGCAGTGTCTTGAAATGCTTTCATTACGGGAATCAGAACACTCACGGGCTCGTGTATGACTGGGTAGTCGCTTTTCTGCCTATCATTCGGAAAGATATGTATGAAGACATTCAAAACTCTTAAGGAGTTTCCACGTAAAATCGAGGAATTTAAGTTAATATCACATACACTTTTACGCACCATAAAAATTACCATGACATACAATGACTGTTCTAAAGCCTTTTAAGCTTAATAACTTCACTAGTTAAGCACACACAATCAGTATATATATCATTTTCCAAGGTTGGATCAATTTTCTGTTAAACAAGCAAAGAACTTCTTACGAAGTATTAGACTTGAAAAGTAATTTCATTTCCCTCAAAAAAAAAAATTTGATTTCAATCGCCCCGATCACTTCAAAGTCTTCAGGTAAACGGCAATCCTGAAGATCCAATGGATCAACTGGACCGACCACATACAAGTATGTGTCCTTCTCGCTAAGAATGACCGACTAATTTTCAGCAACTGAAAGAAAACACGTCATAAATGCCCCGGTCACTTTCAGTCTTCTGGTTAATGGCGATCCTCATTCTCTAAGTCGAAACGAGGACCAAAACATATCCGAGGATATGTCCATCAAACTGAGGTAACCGACTAATTTTAAGCAATAATGACATTTTTTTTTTTATTAAATAAACACAAAGACATGGTTACTCGGGATTGATCATCCCGTTCAGCTCAATTAGGTTTAGAAATCTGGATTTATCAAACGCTTTTGTAAACAAATCAGCAAAATTTTCCAGTGTATCAACCTTTTCGATCTTGATCAGTTTCTTCTCAGCACAATCCCGTATGAAGTGATGACGAATGTCAATATGCTTAGTTTTACTGTGCTTCAAGGGATTGTTAATTACTGAGATGGCGGCAGTGTTATCAATTAAAATAGGAGTGAGTAAGAAATTCAGACCATAGTCGCGTAATTGTTGCTGAATCCACAAAACCTGAGAGCAGCAATGGATGCTGCCATATATTCAGCTTCGCATGTTGAAATTGCAACTGATGTCTGTTTCTTGCACTGCCAGGAAACTAATCTTCCTCCAAGAAACTGACAGCCTCCTGTTGTTGACTTCCGACTCTGATTGCAACCTCCATAATCAGAGTCTGTATATGCCACCAGTTCAACGTCTCCTCCCTTTGGGTACCACAACCCTAGCTTCGCTTTGCCTTTGAGATACCGCAAAATCCTCTTCACACCTTTCATGTGAGATTCCTTTGGGTTTGCCTGAAAACGAGCACAAAGACACACAGCAAACATTATATCAGGCCTAGAAGCAGTTAAATACATTAATGAACCTATTATCGCCCGATACAGAGTTGGGTCCACATCTGCGTCACCATCTGATTCAGCGCCTAATTTGTGATTGACGCAGATTGATGTGTCATATGGAGAGCTGTCCTCCATCTTGAATCTCTTGAGCACATCATGAACGTACTTCGTCTGATGAATGAACATCCCGTCCTTCTTCTGATCAACCTGCAATCCTAGAAAGAAAGTTAGTTCACCCATAGCACTCATCTCGAATCGTTTCTTCATGACAGCCTCAAAATCCTGACACATGGATATTCTTGATGCAGCAAAAATGATATCATCCACGTAGACTTGAACCAGCAGGAAGTCACTTCCTTCTCTCTTCACAAACAAAGTACTGTCGATCAATCCTCTTTCAAAACCATTTTCCAGCAAGTAGTCTAATAACGTTGAATACCAGGCACGAGGTGCCTGATGTAAACCATACAGCGCCTTGCTCAACTTGTATACGTGATCAGGAAAGTCTGGGTCAGGAAAACCCGGAGGTTGCTCAACATACACAACCTCATCAACTTTCCCATTTAAGAACGCGCTCTTCACATCCAACTGAAATACCTTCATCTTTTTAAAAGAAGCAAATGCCAGAAACAATCTAATCGCCTCCAACAGGGCTACAGGAGCGAACACCTCATTGTAATCAATACCCTCTTGCTGATTAAAACCTTTAACAACCAGCCTCGCCTTATTTCTTATGATAATCCCCTTATCATCTCTCTTGCATTTGAACACCCATTTTGTGCCTATAGCATGCACATTCTTTGGTTTTTCAACCAAAGTCCAAACTTCCATCTTCTCGAATTGAGCCAACTCTTCTTGCATGGCCTCGACCCACGAGCTGTCCTTAAGAGCCATTTGATAATTTTTCGGTTCAATCTGGCTAATAAAGCAGGAGTACAGACATTCGTTCAGTATACCCGTTTCCTTAATGCTTGTATAAACACAGGTGTGCTCATTCAAGCTACTTCTGGTTTGTACACTGGAGGACACATCACCTATAATATTCTCCAATGGGTGATCTTTGTGAATTCTCGTGGTCGGAACAGCACCGACATGCAAATTATCTTCCAAATTTGAAGAGATCTCATCAATGGTTATTTCTGGCTGAGAGTGAAATGGATTGATAAACTCATCTTCAGGTAAGGCAGCAGGGGTACCAAAGGTGTTTGATGTGGAAGGTTGAGATTTATCAATCAGCTGTCGTTGCAATAGATTCTCTTCCTCATCAAGTATCATCTTCGTCACAGCTCTTTCGTCTTCTTCAGAAATTTCCAAATCAGGTACGTTAAACGACTTAAAAAGCTTAACATAGTCGAAAAGCTCAGCAGGTCCATTGCTTGGTTTTGGCGATTGGTAACTAGTAATGTCGGTGTTACAAACCACCTCCACCTTGCAAGTCGAAGTATTGAAGACCCGTCTGTTGGGAGTCCCAACTACATAACCGACTAAGATTCCTTCATCGGCTACTTCACCAAATTTCGAATTAGTCTTCAAAATCGAACAAGGAGACCCAAATGGTTCAAGACCGCACAAGTTGGGCTTCCTTCCATGCATAAGCTCGTAACAAGTTTTTCCAAGTCTCTTAACGGTTAACACCCTATTCAGAACATAGCAGGCTGTAGCAACTGCTTCAGCCCAGAACATCACAGGAAGCTTCGAGTCTGCCAGCATAGTTCTGGCTCCTTCAATTAACGTTCGGTTCTTCCTTTCAGCCACTCCATTCTGTTGCGGAGTATACGGAGCGCTGTATTGATGTCCAATTCCTTTCTGAAGACAGAAGATTTCCATTTCAAAGTTCTTGAACTCTGTCCCATTGTCACTTCTGATGTATTTAACTGATTTACTCATGACGTTCTCAACTTTTGTAATTAGATTCTTCACCATTTGAGCCGTCTCATCTTTCGTTTTCAGAAAATATACCCACGAATATATCGAGTAGTCATCAGTGATCACCAAGCAGTAAGAAGTACCACCTAGACTTTTTACATTCACTGGACCGAAGAGATCCATATGAAGTAGTTCTAGAGTACCGGCAATAGAGTTAATCTTCTTGGTGAGATGTGATTTCTTGTGTTGCTTTCCCTTCTTGCATGCTATACATTTGTCTTCAAAGTTAAAACTTTTTAAGGGAACGCCCATCACAAGCCCATTCTTGACAATGAAGTTCATCTTCCGAAGATGAATATGTCCCATTCTCCTGTGCCACAATTCTGATTCTGATTCGCTTGCTTTTGTCATTAAACAAGATTCTCCGGTGGCCATTTCAGTAGACCTCATGTCCATCACATATGTATTCGTTTCACGTGGAGCTTTCATTACTATCCATTCGTCTGGTATCTGAAAACCAGGCTTCAATACTATCGCTTCATTCTTCGTGAAATGGACAGTGTAATCTTTATCACAAATCTGCGACACACTCAGCAGATTGTGTTTTAATTCCTCCACAAAATTCACATTCTCAAGTGTCATCCTTCCATTTGACACTGTTCCTCTACCAGTAATCCTTCCTCCGCTCTCACCAGCAAAACTAACTCTTGCTCCCTGAACAGGTTTTAAATCTTGCAACAAGTGTTTGTTGCCCGTCATGTGCCGGGAACAGCCGCTATCTACAATCCAAAGACTGTTGGCAGCCCTGTTCAACTGTTCCTGCACAATAAAACAAAGAGTTAGAATCTTGGGACCCAAGACCAATTGGTCTTGGATCGATACGTCCCGTACCCTGGCTTTCTCAAGTTAGCATCAGGATAATTTCTGTAAGTCCTGTTAGGAAATCTCCTTGCAGATTGAGTGTAATGCCTCCCAAACCTATGTGAATTGAAAGTGTTATATCTTGTGGTTTGGTTGAAAAACTGAGGTTTGTTTTTATGAAAACTTGAATTAGTTACATTTTGGCATTTTGTAGAGTTTTCATTTTTAGTAGTAACAAAATGACGCTTATCCTCAGTTTTATTTGGCTTCACACCTCTGAATCTCGGCTTCAGAGGGCAATCTGCAACTAGATGTCCTAATTTGTTACATCTAAAGCAACATCGACTCTCCATTTTCTTGTCAAATGTTGGTTTGGATGTAGAGGCAGTGTTACCAGCCGTTCGTCTCACATAAGGTGGGACATACGGATTGAGTGGAGAACTCTTTTTAGAAATTTTATGTTTATCTCCACCGGTGGGTAACCCTACCTTCTCTTTTGTCTGACCAGATTCAGACAACTTTTCCGATTCCAATGAGACTGGACTCGAGACAGAAACTTTCACATTTGAAACAGGCGAACTCGTTTCGCCACAGCTAACACTTGGTTCTATATTTGTAACCTTGATGGGAGTTGTCTGAGTAACCTCGAAATCAACAGATTTCTGAACACTCGGATTATAAGTATAGTTGTGGTTAAAGGGTGGTGGAACCTCGTGATAACCGATTCCTCCCCTCTTTGCAGAGGTACCTTGATCACTCACGAGGTGATCAAGGATGGCCGAGGAATTCCTGAACTGCTCAAGTTTGCGGTTCAGTTCCACTACCTTCACCTGGTGGTCAGCAATCTGTTTATCCCGATCAGCAATCAATTTAGTTTTTTCTTCTAAAACTTCATAACTAAGATCAATTATTTCAATTTTCTCAGCAAGTTTAGTTTTTAAGCTTTGAATGTCTTTTTCACATGCTTTTATTTTAATTTTATAACTGTTTTCTCTTGCTTTCGTAAAATGGTGATCTTCTTTAATAGTTTTAAAATCAGCATCTAAACGGACGTACTGATCAGTTATTGTTGTTAGTTGCTCAGACAAATTCTCACAATTAGTACAAATATTCTTATTACTTACCTCGGAGCGATTGTCCTTGTCATCTGCCATGAAAGCTGTTTCTTCTTCAGTAGCTTTCTCAATTCCATCAACCTTCTCACATTCTTTAACCTCAGCCTCAGCCATGTTCGCCTGCTCACCAGATTCATTTGAATGCAGGTTCCAGTTGTATTCACCTGCCTCTCTGGTCAACATGGCATTAATCTCTCTATTAACTCCAGAGTGTTGTGTAGGCCGACCTTGTCCACGTTCAACTCTTTCATTTCTGCATTCTTTGGCAAAGTGCCCGTATTGCTAACAATTATAGCACCTTACCTTAGATTTGTCGAATCCAGGCCTACCACCAACAAACTTTCTCCCAGTTTTATTCATAAACCGTTTTACTCGCCTCACAATCATTGCCATTTGCCATTGCAAATCCATCTCCTCCAGATCATCAGCATCGATCTGGTCATAGTCCTCATCCAGAACAGCAGGGTCCACAATCTTCCCCTGGATGTAGTTTTCGTAGGATGCAATAAATGATGCATAGACTGCAAACTGCTCTTCAGCAGATTTTACACTCATAGGCATCTTGGAATAATTGTTGCTTGAGGCATTTGCAGAGAAACCACTTGTGGATGCTTGAGGCTTTGAAGTACGTGATCCTCCAGCAACGAAACAGACATCACCATTCGAGTTTACAGAAACGTTTCCTTCATTAGAAGAGTCAGAACCTGACTCCCCTTTTGAGTAATAAGCAGCTGTTTCAGGCCTCGAACTTGAGCCTGAGTTAACCTTTGCACCATACATACCAGGGTCTTGTATCTGATCTGTTGGTGTTTCTTTTCGAACCATATTAAGCTCATAAGTTCTGAGCTTGTTTACTGCCGTTTCCAGATCATAATTAGGAAAGTCTCTGTCTTCCCTCATAAGAACGGTGTACATTTCCCACTTCGGTGGGAGAGCATCGAGAAGCTTTTCAACGATCTCTTCTTCTCGGTAAGCAATCGAATAATTGCTAAGCTCTGTCATTAGATGATAGTATCTGGTGATAATATCATCCAGTGATTCGTTCTTCAAAAATTTGAAGACGGAGAACTGAGTCTTCAAAAGTTTAATCTTTGATGCACGGATACCCACGTTCCCCTCGAATCTATTTTCAAGAGCATCCCAAAGCTCTCTCGCAGAAGTGTACTTTCGGAACGTATGGAGAACCTCTTGAGGAAGTGCCATTGTTATAGCAGCATGGGCCTTGCTCTCGGCCTCATACATTTTCTTTTCTTCGTCCTCCATTTTGCTATACTTCTTAACCACATCACGACCTTCGTATTGCATAGTTGGAGGGATATATCCATCCTGGATGCACACCCACATTTTTGCATCCTGATATTTAATGTATTGGATGAATCTGTCCTTCCATGCCACGAAGTCAGTTCCTTTCATCAACCTCGGGGCCTTAGTGGCTGACCCCGCTTCTACTTCCATCTTGACCAAATCGGAGATGTTAATTGACGACATCTTTGCGAAAACACGAAAACCAGAAAATTTAAAAAAAAATCTTCCAAACAGCACAGTAGGCGAAGTTAAGAATAACTTCGCTTGAAAGTTAACTTCGCTAGAAAGTGTAACTTCGCAGGGTCTTAAATTCGCTTGACTGGGCGAAGTTAAGAATAACTTCGCTTAGAATGAGCGAACTTAGGAGGTAAGCGAACTTGGGAGGTAAGCGAAGTTGAGGATAACTTCGCTTAGGCGAACTTATGAGGTAGGCGAAGTTGTGGTTAACTTCGCTTAATCCTTATATCTTCGCCGAAACCCTACTTCCAGTGACGGCAACTTCGCCTGAAGAACGGTAACTTCGCCCGATGAACAAGGAAACTGTTCAGATCTGATTTCGTCAATCTAGAAGTTTCCGATCGATGTAATGGCTTGAAAATGACTGTCAAACACGAGTATAACACAATCCCAATAAAAACACGTCCCGCGAATAGGTCAAACGAGACGTTTTCTACACCCGCGTGAAATCCCGAACCTCACAATCGAGCCGATGGCTCTGATACCAATTGTAGGTTCCTGGACGGATCGTACACGGGATGTCGCTATCTGCGCAGGTGCGGAATCCCTGCGTAGGTAGATACGAGTGCAGAATATGTATAAATCAAACACACGAGCAATAACCGAAACACGTTATATTGATAACCGAACACGTGACTCTAGGTCACTATTACAGACTGACTTGTAAACACGTAACAAGCTCACTGAACAACTGAAACGAAACCTAACCGACCCCCTAAACTGTTACGGCGAACAGTATATAAACACGACAACTTCGCCTCAGGCGAAGTTGTCATTAACTTCGCTTGTTCAACAAGTTCACCTGAGCGAACTTGTTGACAACTTCGCTTGTTACAAAAACATAAACATAATCAAAAACATTACAGACTCGATTACAAATGCTAGACTATGAACTACTGACACACATGTACCAACAAGTCTAGAACCAGAAAGTCAACCGGATAATAAAAATCTTCAATCATGACAATCACATCAGTCACGATTCCCCTAGGAAGCTTGAGTATCAGATCGGCCAACCCCACGGTGGTGTCGGCTTTTCTAAGTGGACCAAATTCATATTGGTCGTACAAGCTTCCCTGGAGAATGCTCAACCCGGCTCCAAGATCGAGTAACGCCCTTGTCATTTTGAAGTCGCCCACTTGAATGAGTATTATTGGCGTTCCCGGATCTTGAAGTTTGGATGGGAGGATTCCCGTCAAAACCGAACTCACGTTAGCCGTTAAGTCAACTTGTTTAGGCATTTTATGAGTTCGTGTTTGAGTGCACAAGTCCTTCAAATACTTAGCATATGCGAGAACTTGTTTTATAGCATTAATGAGGGGTAGATTAATTTTTACTTGCTTGAAAATTTCCCACATTTCCTCCTGTTGTGGGCCCCTCTTTCTAAGTGACGATGATGTTTCAGGATTCACCAAAGCCTGAGGAAACGGAACGGTTTTACTCGTTGAATCCGCCTCCTTTGTAATGGATGCTCCCGTTTTAATTACCGATTCATTTAAATTTTTATTAATTGATTTTCTCGATTGATTTCCGGGTTCGATTTCTACATCATCATCACTTTTACCATCTTCTCCCAAGTCTTCCACCACACCCTCAATGAAGGGTGGTGGACTTACCCCATTATCATAAACTTTACCATTTCTAAGGGTACTTACCTGGTTAATGTGAGTGTTTTTCCCACTCGATGAGTTGCTACCTTGTCGATTCGGGTTCTTTAGTGTGTCGCTTGGTAGCTTCTTCGGATCTTTCTTCAAGGTGGCCAACTCCTCGGCCAATTGACTCATCTTTTTGTCTCTAGCGGTGTTTGCCTTTTCTTGAATCTCCATTCTTCGACTCAAATCTTTCAAGAGTGTCAAGATTTCCGAATCGTGCGAAGAACTTTGACTTTGAGTTGCCCCCTTACTTTGCTGATAATTCTTCTGATAACTTTTGTTGTAACCACCCGAATCTCTCTGATTGTGCCCACTTTGCCCATTACTTGAACCATTCCCATACTGCCTCTGATTCGAGTGATAACTGGTTTTCTTATTAGTGCCCTGGAAATTTGGGTTTTGTTGGGTATTCGGGTTTCCAAAGCTGAAATTAGGGTGGTTTCTGAGGCCCGAGTGGTATGTGTTAGAGTTCATATTACCACTATTATTGTACCTTTTATCCCCTTGTACAAAATTCACCTCTTCTTCCTCTTCATCCTCCAACTCTTCCACAACTCCACAACTCGCTACCTCGTGTCCCAACTCACCACAATGTTCACAAACTGGATATGCTTTTCCTGATTTCCCTTTTTCCTTCGTACCAACAACCATTAACTGATCTAGCTTCTTTTCTAATCGTGCCATCCGATCATCTGAACTTCCACTGTCTACTGCCTTCACCACTGCCCTCTTTATCATCCTGTTCGACTGGGCCTGCCTCTTAGAATTCAAAAGCGTGTCTCTCCAGATGCCCCCAATCCACATGTTCATCATTCGTTAGAAAAGATCCATTAGTGGTAGATTGGAGGTCTCGCACATCATCAGTCGATAAACCATCATGGAACGCCTTTATCAACTCCTACAGAGCTATGCCATGGTGAGGGCAAGTCCTCAACAACAACTTGAACCGCTGGAAAGCTTCATAGAAAGTTTCTCCTGTACGCTGCTGATAATTTCTGTTGGATGTTCTAGCTTCTGAGGTTCTTTGCGGCGTATAATACTCATCCAAGAACTATTGTGCCAAATCTTGCCACATATAAATACTGGATGACGGCAATGAGAGAAACCACTGCTTTGTTGTATTTTTCAGACTGAATTGGAAAACTACCATTTTTACCTCCTCTGCAGTGAATCCTTGACTGGAGATTGTTGCACAGATTGAGTTAAAATCGTTCAAGTGTAAATACGGTTCTTCTGTGGCCTTTCCATGAAATGTAGGTATCCCGGTTAGACTGCTCTGCCTGACTGAAAATGTTCTTCAATTTCTCACCGGAATAATGATTGGCAAAGGATTTGTAGCCACCTGTGGAATAAAATGGCTCTGAACCCCTCAGATGGGTGGTGGAACGAAAGCTCTCGGGACCCCGTCATCAAACTAATAGATGCGAACATGTGGTTCTCTAACAACTGGACGTCTCTGTGCTTGTCGATACCTCGGTTGCTGGTTCGGTTGATGATTTCTGTTAGGTACCCGACCATCTTGAGGGAATTGTTGTTAGGTGCTTGTCGATGCCTCTCGTAGTACTGATCCCCATTGTAATCCTCATATTCTTCTTCATCTTCCGGCTCAGGATCCCACTCTTCCATCTCATCCTCATTTTCAGCCCTTTCGTCACCCAAATCGAATCCGATATCAATTTCCGCAAATTGAAACGGCCCTTGGCGGTTCCTTGGTGCCAAATGAATTGATTGATTATCGTCAAGGTTTTGAGGTCTTCGATTCCGGTTGCCACCCCCACGGTTCACTGGAAGTCTGTTACGGTTCACATTCGGATTCTGGGCGAATACAGGCTCGTGTTGTGGGATTTGTTGCTCTTGATTCAATGGTTGGTTTTGGGGTTCAGGTGGGTGTGCCAATGGTTCTTGATTGTTTTGTGTACTCATGTTCTCCTCCTTCGGTTTTCTGTTGAAAATTGCTTTCTGAGATGCTCGATTCCTCTTTGCTATCTTTTCAATCTTAGGATCAAACTGAAGTGGTTCTTTCTCACGAGAATATCTTGTTTGCATTAACCTGGAGACTTCTTTGCACACACTAAAACACCAAAACCCCACGTAAAATCAACGAAGAAAAAGAAATAAAAACTGAAATTAAAATTACACTTAACTAGACTAACTAAAAACTGGAATTAAAATTACACTTAACTAACCTAACTAAACTAGCACTTCCCATATATACTTAATACGATTTCTTTGAAATATATCCCTAAGTTTCTTATGACGTCTGAACATTAAGGAAATCAAATCAAGTCTAAAGTATATATGACAGATTCCCACATCATTTACATTGTTGAAACTTCTCATGTAGCTTTCCTAGAGATATCGAAGATCAGTGGGAGCATTAAGTGGCTTATCATAAGTTGCAAGATTTTCAAGAGTTGGTGATCGATGTCGAAAGGTCAATAAAAAACATTTGTAAAATACCTTCACTAGCTAGGACAAGTAAGGTGTCGAATCCACAGGGAATCAGTGGAAAGTGCTAATCAATTCTAATACTTAATTACTAAGTGGACAGACGATGTCAAGCGGTTTTAAAGATTTGGATTTGTAAGAAGTTATTAAAAAGCAACCAAACTCCAGGGTTCAGGTTTTGAAGCAAATTGGATAAATGATTAAACCTCTGGAATTATACTCTTTGTTTGAATCAATAAAGCAAAAGACTAAATGTTTGACTATGGTGATCGTTAGAACTTAATCCAATTGATTGACACAGCTAAACAATAATCTACTTGATTGTAATCTTAGGCAATGATTAAATATTAGTTCTATGGTTAAAGATAACTAGGCCAATGACACTAAGAACTCAATCCTAGTTGTTGATGACCAAAAATCAATAACTGATAAACTGCAAATCTCGTTGATTACCCAAAAGTATGTTCAAGCACACAAACAAAATCCAAAAATAAGGTTTAGAGTACCAACAATCCAATGAACAACTCAACCCTACACCCGGAGATGGTCACGAGTGGTTTAACCTAGCATGGTGGTCTTGAATAGCTTCTTTGATTCTTGAGTGGATGATGCCATGGATGATTCGGGTGATTGAAAGGTGTTAAGATTGTGGAAATATGCTCCAAAAACGTCCAAGGGTGTTGTGATATCGAAGATGGGCGGCCTAGGGTTGAACCGGCCTTAAATAGTTTCAAAAAACCTGAAAAATTGATTTTCTCCCGTCCAGAAGACCGTAGGCTATGGTGGGGACCGTAGCTTACGGTGAGACTTACTGCCTTACGGTGGCAGCCCCCACCGTAGGCTACGGTGGGGCACCGTAAACTACGGTGGCCTGTCACCCAGAATTTTGCTTTTCGCGTAACTTCTTCGTCCGAACTCCGATTTATGCCCCGCTTTCGGCCACGTCTTTGTCTTCACTTGCTCTATCATTCCATGCAATAAAATCTTCCTTTCCTTTCCATCTAATGTGCTCCCATTTAGCTCCTTTAAGCTCCGCACACCTGTAATTGCAAACACACACAAAGTAAACGTGTTTCCGGCATATAAACTCACAAAACAAGTGGTATAACTCATTCATTACACGATATTTCACCAACACATTAGTTGGGAGCGAAAACTTGATATCATATCAATGTAAATCTCTTATACAAGGCACTACTCTATCACAACACCATTCAATCAAAACTTATCTCCTTAGAATCTAATGCTACTCTTACAAAAGTTTCATTGTTGCTTAAGTGTGGGTGTATTCAAATTTCTTACTAATCTAATCCTTACCAAGAGAAATTGCGACAGCTTATATTATTAACTTGTTTCTCTATTAGAATCTATTGGTTTTCAATTTTGACCCTAAGCGTGCTAATTTCCTAAAGGTTTCTAAGGTCAGTGGGAGCAGTAAAAGTCTTTATATTGAATTGTCAGAAGTACAAGAACCGGGGGGGAGAGTCATTAAATTTTACTCGAATTTAACTATGATTATACCTCTTGTACACCATACTCAACCAACTTTTACACACTTAGAATCTTAAAAATGATAGCAACCTAACCAAGAGCTAATCCATAAAACTGAAACTTCTAAAAATTACCCAATAATCAACTCTAGGTTTTAAAACCTACTGGCATTGATGATTATGAACCACCCTAACTAAAGTTGAAATAGATGTTGGAAAGTTTACTAATCCTACCTCTTCTAATTAAACCATTAGCATCAATCAATCTTCTGAATGGAATAAAGCTATGATTGGAAAACTAAACTAAATTCTATAAGTCGCATTTGGGATTTGGTTGAATCTACTAAGAGTATTCATAACTAAACTAAATACTAATACAAACGTTAAGACACTAAGAAACATGATTTATTTTTAAAGGTTATATCCAAGAGGGAATAAATCATCAAAAAATCTTCTCACATATATTACCAAAGATTTCTCTAAGGATCATTACCGTTATAGTAACTTATAATAGTTGAGAACTACATTAAATAAACATTATAACAACTTTCCATGTATGGGTTAATACAGACATAAAAATGTGATGAAATCTTTATACTGTTATTTTCAAAAAGAACCAAGTGGATAATGTACCTACCTAAAGATGAGTGGAAACAACTAAAAACAAACTTGTCCTTATATAGATGACATTTTTTTACAAGTATATGTTACATAAGTCAAAACACTGTTAACACATACTTTGATATGAAAGATCTCAGAGATATCCCTTATGTAATATATTTCATAACATTTAAAGATATACCCAAAGGACGTTAGTTTTGTTCCATAATTTTTACCTTAAATGAGTCCTCACACATGTAACAAACAATATTGCTCTCTTTTAGAGGATAATAATAAGATCATTGAGATTCTTTTCTTATGCTTCATTAAGTAAAAGCCTTTTAAAGGTTCAAGTCTATACTCATTTAGATATTACTCAAATTGCAAAAGAGTATGTAAAGCATATAAAAGAGTATTAAAATATCTTTAAAGGTAATGAGAGACTACAATTTAAAGGAAGATGTGAGAACTCAAACCGGTTGATTACTCTAAACTTTTTAATATTTAAAGATAACATAATTTAATTTTTGGGATGTATCCTTATGTTAGCAGATAAATCTATATCAATAGAGGAGTCATAATGAGCTGATAATAGCAGCCTAAGTCATGATGAAATTGTAGGTCCAATGGCGGGTGGATCTAACAATGTTCTTGGATCAACCGAGCTTAGTGCTAGCGGAAATCACACTAAGCCACCTAAGCGGTCTCGGAACTTGAGATGTTATTTCGGGTAGAGAGAGAGACAAGAGAAAGTAAGAGAGTGTATTAGCAAAAGGTTTTTCTATTTTAAATCAACTTTTATCTCTCATGGCATGCTTCTCTATTTATAGAGAAGCATGCATGAGAAACATGTCACATCGTATGCCCAATGGGCTTCTTTACATTATTTCCCTTGGGCCTATAGATGCAAAATAAACTACTAAAGCCCATAAAAAAATACATTCAATACAAAAGACTTAGATAAACAAAATGGGTCTAACAATCTCCCTCTAGTCTTTAGTATTGAAAACCGTCGATGTCGTAATCCAGCCAGCCGTCCTTTGGTAGTGGAAGTTCAACAACCCTTTTAACAAACTTGTTGAAGGTTTAAACTATCCGGTCTATGTTCTGACGACCAATGTCCTCGACGGTTCAAGGGGTGAGTTGTAGAGCTTCTTGATATCTTCTTTATGCAGCCTCATTAGCTTGTACTCGTCAAATATACGAATCTCCATCAGATTTTTGCAGCGTATGACGGCCTCCCCTGTCGTGTTATCGAACTCCCAGCCAATGAAGTCTCAGAGGATGTTAGGAGTATAGGGCTAACCATGGTAGATGATATGACAATCCTTTGGTGCCCTGTATCTCCACATTGTTCGTGGCTATCCGGTGACTGGGTCTATCTCCCTTGGGTTTTTGTACTTGCGACCCTTATTCATCTCGAAATCTTTGTAGTCGACTTTCGATTGACGATGTAGATATTCTGGGACCCAACTCTCTAACGTACTCCCAACTGCACCATGGCCTAGAGATTTTCGGAGATAATTAATGTCAAGCTCTGGTAACGACTTCAGCTCGCGGTGGTTGAGATAGATCAGATCGCCACTATATCGTCTGATGGCCCAACACTCGTTCTCCTTATTATATTTCGCGTAGACGATCAGCGAATCATCGTGGTAAGGGTAAATGAGCTCGCGGGCACATGCACGACTTGACACAATATGATTCTTTCTCTTCTTCTTTGGTGGTTCCTGTGTTGGATTGGAGACGGGATCAGCGGCTGGTGTCTCTGAAGCTTGAACTTGAGCTGGAGGCGTATCTGGATTTGGAGAGTAGTTGAGGTAGTCCTCTTCTACTGCCTCCTCCGTGTTAGCAGTAATGTATTGCTCAAAGTCCACACCAGCAAAATCATCAGGTAATATATCTTTATACATATCATCAATCTCCGTGTCGTGCTGCCTGACTTTGCCAGCTGAGTCGTGAGCAGCAGGGTCTTGAATATCTTGTTGAGTGTGTGGAGGTGATTGAGTTTTAGCTCCACCTCCACCTCCTACTGCCTCGGCTCCTCCATCTCCTCCGTTTCCACCTTTATCACCATCACCATCATCATTATCATCAAAGTTGTCATGTATGTTGTCATCGTCATCGTCTTCACCATCATCATCATCATCTTCGTCATCAACATAATCACTTTCATTATCACCATCATCTTCCTTTTCACCTTCCTTTCCACCACCAATACTACTAGACTGGCCGCCCTGTTGTACCAACCGACCAACAGTCGCCTCATCTTCAGATGCTACAACCCTAACTCCTCGCAAGGCCACACTCGGACCTGCGGTAGGCTGTGATCCACCGACTTGAGAAGTCTCACCAGACCTTCTCCAAGCTTTAAACACCGCATCCAGCCTATCCTCCAGACCATGAAAATCATCCTCATGAATGCCCATAAGGTCTGAGGCCGCTTGATATTTGCTCACCAACTCTTCATTCGTCTTTAGTTGGAGCTCATTAAGACGATCATGCTCTATTTCCTTTTCTTGAATTGCCTCCATCTCTGTTCGTAGTGTATCAAGGGAGGCAGATGATGCGAGCTGATTCTCTAAATTTGTGACTTTGGAGTTTGTAGCCTCACTCTCAACATCCCACTTTCTCGTCGCGTCCTCGATTTTCTTGTTAACACTTGTTCTGAGAGCGCTTGCACTTGGTAAGTTTCTCTCTAATGTAGTCATTCTGTCTCCAAGCCTTGAATGATCTGCTCTCAAATTTGAGTTTTCAAAGGCTTCAAGGTTCATTAGCACTTGCAGATTCTGGATTCGGGTATTGAAGGTGTTTGTTAACAATCTCTGATTTTCAGCAAGTGCATCGCTTGCCTCCTTCTGCTATTCCAATACCCTTATCCTCTCCCTTAGAGCTGCCTTCTCTTTCTCATCCTCAATCGCTTTTTGTTTCATGTCTTTGATAAACTTGAGGAGCACAATTTCTCGTTCCGCCCTTTTAGTAATGGATTCCTCCTGTGCGACAATCCTATCGAGGATAGGATCGGCGTATACTGAAGGTGTCGAAGATTTCCCTCGGGCAATAGGTTTGGGCGAAATGATAGTGGATGGTGGTGTGATGGACACTATGGGTGGTGAGATTGTTTGCAAAGGTAGGGTAATGGATTGGGTAAGGATTGGTGAAGTTGTATTGGTGGGTGGTATTGGTTGTGTGATAGGTGGTGTTGTGGATTGGGTTGGGGAAGTTATAACGGTTTGGCTCCATAAGCTGGTTGTTTGGATTGGTGAGCTGAAGACAAATGATGTGAATATTGAGGAGGTCGTTGGTTCGGTGATTGGTTATATGGGTGGTGTTGTGGCTTGGGAAGGTTCAGTTTCGGTTTGGGTTGATTGTTTGACTAGAGTTATAGGTTGGTCTTGAGGTGGTGAGGGTGGTATTTGGGGTAGGAAGGTCGAGATTGGTTGGTCTATTGGAGTGGATTCGGGTGAGGATTCGGGTGAGTTGTAGAGTAAGGTTTTGGTTTTCTTGGATTTTGCTTTCTTTCTGGTCTTTAGCCTTTTGTAAGTAGGGATCTAGATTTTGGTTATATCTAATTCCTGGAGCGCTTTGGCTAGGGCTTCTTTGGTGATTTTTGGTTGGTCAGTGGGTTTATCTTGAGAGGGAATCTTGACAATAAACTTGGATGACTTCTGGGAGTCCCCAAGTTTCCTCAGACGCTTCAAGGGCGGCTGGTCTTCCTCTTCCTCCTCTAACTCAACAATCTTGCCCTTCTCCGCATACTTCCTCTTTAAATCATGTTTGGATTTCGTGCGGTCCTCGGAAGGCTCATCAGACGAATTTTTTTCTACCTCAACCTCTGGCTCATCATCCTCTTCACTCTCAACAGACGCCTCATCCCCAGCAGGCTCTGTTTCCTCAAACAAACCGAACTTAGGACCCGGCCTTGGTCCCTGATATTGATATCCCCTTCCTTTGGTACTCAACAACACTCCAAAAATAGACGTCTTGATCTCATTCAGATGATAAGGCTCGGGATGAGATTTCTTGTCTTTAGCCTACTTTGACCCCAGCCTTGGAACATCTGGAATCAAATCATCTAACAGCATCTGTACGAATCTCGGGTACATAAGCCATGTGGCCTCACTCCTGATATTTCCCATCATACACAAGAATATTCTTCGAGAGTAATTGAACTTCTCTCGAGTCGTCAATGCAAACGTGATGCGGACCCAGTCAACCCTCATGCTATCAAATCCTCCACGAATATCCACAAAGCAATGAGTGACGATGTGGAATAGAAACCTCTAGTATGGTGAGAGATGTTTCTTCTCGAGGCTCTTCCACTCTGTGTCATATCCCATCTGTGTAACAAACTCAACCAGCTTCTTCCTGTCTCCCTTCTCATAAGTATAATCTGGCTCGTCAGCAATCTTTAACACCCGTCTAATGTCTGCTTCAGTGATAGTCAACTCTTTTCTGGTAACCTTTGTTGTAAAGGATAGAGAATCATCAGCAACCTTGGCAAAATCCTAGAAGTCTAAAACCCACTTGTAATAAATAGCTGGATCAGCAGAGAAAGCATGTGCAAGGGGTGATTGCTTAAGCCCCTTGACCATAGACATGAACGCTTTGTCCTTTTTAGATTTTGGAAGATCAAGGGCACAAAATTGATTATGACCCTGAAATCAATACCACAAGATCATGAGAATCATCATTAGATAAAAACAAAGCAAGATGAGTTATATACATATGCCTTAAATATTTATCTATTACTTAATTTAATTAATTACTTATAGTTAATTAATTATATACATTTTAGATTTAATAAGTTAATAGGTTAATTTTAGTTTATTTATAGGTTACTTAGTCCAATATCAACAAAGATTAAGTCCAAAACAGTCTGTGAGTCCAAACAGTTCATTAGTCCAAAACAGTCCAGAAGTTATCAGTCTGAAAACCAAAAAAAATTGCTAAGTTAGACTTTTTCGCATGGTTCTTATTTCGCTTCGCCTGGGGGATGCGAAGCGAAACAGATGATATTTCGCATGGGAATTTATTTCGCTTCCCATTGGGTCAAGCGAAGCGAAACAGAAGTTTCATTCGCTTCGCATGAGAGCAAGCGAAGCGAAACAGAATTTTTATTTCGCTTCGCATGATCCCAAGCGAAGCAAAACAGAATTTTCATTTCGCTTCGCATGATCCCAAGCGAAGCGAAACAGAGAAGTGTTTCGCTTCGCATGAGAGATGCGAAGCGAAAAAGCCTTTTCATGCAAAAAATTGTCACTTGGCCAATTTTGATCCCCTTTTCATTTCTCGTGTAACACCTAGACCCGAATTAGGTTTCTGGAAAGATTGAACTAAAACCCTTTTGATTTACACGGTCAATTGAACCTCAGACTCCCTGAACAAACCCTATGACTACAAACTGTACACAAACAAACCTATAGCTAACAAATAATGATGATAAACATAAATCTAAGGTCCTAATAACATATTATGTCCATGAGAACACCACAAACTATGTGATCTGTCTTAGATCTAGCCGACGGTTCATAAGAACCGCCGTCTCGATCCACGAGAACCCAGAAACAAAGATGAAAGGATGAACGGTGGTGTTTATGAAGTTATACCGAGGGAACATGATCTGGATTCAACGGCATAATTGATAATGAGTAGGCCGGATCTTGGAAAACTTAAGAAAAGTTAGGGTTTGAAGGTTGAAGATGAGAGAGAAGAGAGAGAGTGAAAAGTAAAATTGTTTGGTGAATAGTGAAAGATATTTTAGGTTTCCCATTTATATAGGGTCAGCCTATCTCGCGATAAGGTCAAAACATCGCGAGTATTCACCAAAAATACACTCTCAGTCCTCGTTCTTTAAAAGAATTTGCATATTCAAACCCGAAAAACATTTACTCATCGAATCCAAACACTTGTTTATTTATTTTATATTTCTTTTGTCGGTCCGTTACTGTTAACCTTTGCATTGACGATCTCTTAAACATAAGCATAAAAATAAGAAAAAAAATTAAAAATAAAAATAAAATTAAATAAAAATAGAAATAAAAAATAAAATTAAAATTAAAATAAAATAAAATAAAATAAAAATTAAAAATAAAACTTAAAATATTTAACTGTACAGGTACTTAATATTTTAGAAAACAAAAACAAAATAAACAAAAAAAAATTTAAAACATTTTAAAGTTAAGAGCAATATTGAATTAATTTACATAGATCTTTTCTTTAGTTAATTTACAAAGAACGATCGTGACATGGAATCATATTGATTTGCACAGTCCTAGATCATGTTTTCATTTTGAAGTTATTGTGACACAAATTCATCATTGACTGTAGATATTGTCCGTTTATTAAACTTGACAAGTGTTTCGTTGCCAAAGTGATACATTTGAAGTTCAATTAGGCACGGTGCTTATGTGGTCCCCACTTAATCAGACATGTTACTGATTCCATCATATCTCAGGCCTACTTTTTCTTAAAATATCACCTCAACTTGACTTAAACCTTTCTTAGTTGATCATAGTGCTCTTATTAACATACTTGACACTTTGTACTTTATACACTCCACACTTTGTGCTTTGCACACTTGACTCGATCTAGAAATGTTAAAATAAAGCAGAAGTTCAGGCCATAACAATCAAGTCGGATAATACCATATTATCGCGCAGAGAAAGTCCAAGGTTTGAACAAAAGAAAGAAAATAAAACAAAGCAGAAGACTCAGGGCCTTAACAATCAGATCTTGTATGACTACAAACGTAGAAAGTCCAAGGCTTGAGTCAACAATAAATGAAGAAATAAAGCAGAAGTTAAAATTCCTAGGACTGACTCTCTTTCTGACTCTTTTTGTTTTTCTTTTCTTTTCTTTTCTTGACACTTTACTTGACTCAATAGAAATTAAAAATTGACACTTATTTCATAAGACAACTGTGATCAGGTAAAGAGAGGCTTGGGTATGACATGTGTGATTACATTTAATCCTTTATTGATATGACTTCACGGAATCATGCAACCGCTTCTTAACGGCAATAGTTTAAGTTTATATCACCCAATACTTGTTTGTCTAGCCTATCTACACATCAATGAATGACTTTGTAGCCTTTTGTTCTATTCTTTTAACTTGCTAGGATCAATACATACCAATGTACTATAACTTTCCACATTGTCGGATCAAATTCTTAATTGAAAATTTTAAAATAGCCGACTCCCTCTACGAAGGAGCTCCCTCTAAACGGGACAACACTTTTAGAGTTTTCTTAAGATTTTCTTAAATAGGAGTAAAGATGAAAGAAATATTAGATATACAAATTAAAATCTTTTTGTTAAGTTAAGTGACTTGATTTTGTTTTACTAAAAGTAAATTTAAAATCTTTTTTTGAGTTAAAGTTAACTCATTTTCTCCCTCTAAAATTGTGACATATTTGAAAAATATTTACAATTTTAAAACCTAAAAGATAAAATTTACTCAAAGGAAATCATGCCCAATGACTCAACGAGAAACAAAAATCGGGCACGACTAAAAGCTTTGGTAAAGAGATCTGCAAAGTTATAGTCAGAATGGACCCTTTTTATATCGACAAGCTTACGATCAAAACAATCACGAATAAAGTGTATTCAGATGTCGATGTGCTTAGTCTTTGACTACTGGACCGAGTTTTTAACAATTGCAACGGCCGCCTCATTATCACATTTGATCGTGGTTCCATAGAAATTCAAACCGTAATCCAGCAGCTGGATGCGGCAATGTATTCGGCTTCTGCTGTGGAGGTGGACACAGTAACTTGTTTCTTGCATTGCCACGAGATCAACCGGTCTCCCAGGAATTGACATCCACCCGATGTTGATTTTCGGTCCAAGTTGCATCCCCCATAATCACTGTCGGTGTAAGCATGAAGTTCCAAGGGAGACTCTTTTGGATACCAAAGACCCAATCGTGGTCTACCCTTTAAGTATCTGAAAATACGCTTGAAAGCCGTCATGTGGGATTCTCTCAGGTCAAACTGATATCTGGCACACTGACAAACAGGGAACATGATGTCCGGTCTGCTTGCAGTGAGATACATAAGGGAACCAATCATTGACCTGTAAAGGTGTTGATCGACTGGTTTTCCCGATGGATCAGGAGCAAGAACAGGTCGAGTAGCGATTGGAGTCATGAAATATGTTGAGTCCTTGAAACTAAACTTCTTAACAATGTCGTGAACGTACTTCTCTTGGTGTATTAAAGTCCCATCCTTCTTTTGCTCAACTTGTAAGCCCAGGTAGAAAGTCATCTCCCCTAAGGAACTCATTTCAAACCGCTGTTGCATAACCTTAGAGAACTCCTTGCAAAGATTCTCATTCGTGGACCCAAAGATAATGTCATCAACATAAACTTGTACCAGAATCAGATCACCCTTGACCTTCTTGACAAAGGGAGTTTGATCGACAATTCTTCTCTTGTATCCGTTCTTCACTAAATGATCAGCCAGTGTGGCATACCATGCACGAGGTGCTTGGTGAAGACCATCAAGTGCTTTGTCAAGGCGGTAAACGTGATCAGGATGACTTGGATCTTCAAAACTTGGAGGTTGACTGACGTAGATATCTTCTTTCACTTTCCCGTACAAGAAAGCAGTCTTCACATCCATTTGAAACACTTTGAAGTTCATGTACGAGGTGTATGCCAGAAAGATACGAATTGCTTCTAATCTGGCTACCGGTGCATAGACTTCATCGTATTCGAGACCTTCACGTTGCCAAAAGCCTTGCACAACAAGCCGGGCTTTATTTCTAATAATCACCCCCTTGTCATCTTTCTTGTTTCGAAACACCCACTTAGTTCCGATTGGCTTCTTATTTTCTGGTTTCTTCACTAGCCTCCAAACATTCAGCTTCTTGAATTGTAACAGCTCTTCTTGCATGGCTTCAACCCAGGAGTTCTCTTTCAGTGCAACTTTATAGTCCTTGGGTTCCACCTGTGAAATAAAATAAGCAAAAAGACATCTGTTAATAATACCAGAGGTGCTACGTGTTTGAATGCCAGCGGATGGATCTCCAATGATATTCTCAGTCGGATGTCGACGATGAATAGGTAACTGTGGAATTTGCTCGACATGCTCGACTAGTGTTGCC
The DNA here is from genome assembly GCF_021521415.1 of Bidens hawaiensis. Taxonomy (NCBI): domain Eukaryota; kingdom Viridiplantae; phylum Streptophyta; class Magnoliopsida; order Asterales; family Asteraceae; genus Bidens; species Bidens hawaiensis. Next base: position 560,369 of record NW_027492092.1, on the reverse strand, counting down.
TCAAGCTGAATGCTCAAGCTCTCTATGGGATGAAAAACAGTGGTTGCTGGTACAGAAGCAGTTGGTTGAGGATCAATTTCACCTTCTTGTTGATCGACCAAGTGTTCTGGAACAATGGGACCTTCCCATAGGTTTTCATAAAATGGGATAACAACGGCTGGAACAGAGATTGTGTTGGTGTTATCAGAAGCTTCATTCGCACATGGATCAACCTGCACATTTGATGCATCGACCTCCATTGCAGGACCTTGATTTTCTTCTTCTGATGGATGTGTGGGAACAGATTCCACCACACTTGGTTCTGCAGGAGGTGGCTCTGCTTGTTCAACATGAACATTTTCATTGTTGTCGGATGACACATATGAATCAGAATCTGAATCAGTCATGTCTTCAACAACTGCCATTTCTGTTGTATTCGCAGAGGGTTGCACATTGTTTATCGGGGCTGGTTGATTTGCCACGGGTTGTACATTGAGTATGGGTGCAGCAGCAGCTATATTAAAATCTCCAATATCTCTCAATACAGCATGCATCAGGATAGTTTGGTCATCAGCAGGTTGAACCGGTGGAGAAACAACAGGGAAAACCGTTGGTACAGCGGGTGTCATATACGTTTACGAAACTGCTTGAACAAACTCTCATAATCAAACATTCAGTCCGGACCATTGTGTGCATCGGTAGTGTTCAATTCTTGCCAATCAATATTGAAAGACTCCAAGATTACTCTTGTTTTCTTGTTGTAGACCCGATAAGCACATTTGTCAGCAGAGTAACCAACCAAATAGCACTCATCCGCCTTTTCAGCAAACTTGGAGGTTGTTCCAGCATTGGTTTGGAGTATGGTACAGGGACATCCAAACGTTCTGAAGAAATTTACCCTTGGCTTTGTTCCATAGAAGGCTTCATAAGGAGTATTGTTCAATCTTTTGTTCAGAAGCACACGATTTTGGGTAAAGCATGCAGCGTTAATAGCTTCACCCCAGAAAATCAATGGCAGTTTGGAATATGACAGCATTGTTCTAGCGGCTTCAACCAACGTACGGTTTCTTCGTTCAGCCACCCCATTTTGTTCTGGAGTGTAGGGTGCGCTAAGTCTATGAATAATTTCCTTGTTGTGACAGAATTCATTCACCACTTTGTTGCAGAATTCTGTACCATTGTCACTCCTGATACACTTCACCTTCTTGTCAGTTTGATTCTCAACTAACACAATAAACCTGAGCAGGAACTGTGATGTCTCATCCTTGTACCCTAACAGAATGTCCAACTGAAACGCGAAAAATCATCAGTAATAACCGGAAAATAGGCTTTTCGACCTATTGCCATTGGTTGAATTGGACCAAAGAGGTCCATGTGCAACAGCTGAAGAGTGGAATCGATGGAATTGACAGTCTTGGGTCTGTGAGGGAGTTTGTGTTGTTTGCATTTTGAGCAAGATAAACATTTTTCAGCATACCGAAAAGATTTTACAGGCAGTCCCCTCACATGGTCACCTTTAACCAACTTATTCAAGTTCTTAAAGTTGACATGACCCAAACGTCGATGCCACAAAGATGAATCGTTCTCCGAGGCCTTGGACATCAAACAAGAAGTGGAACGCATGGAATAATTGCTTCTCATGTCCAGAATGTATGCATCGTTATGCCTCGGAGTACGCAACATAATCCATTATTCAGGGACTTTAAAACCTGGTTTCAATATGAGACACTCATTTTCTGTAAATAGGGTTGAGAATTTCTTATCACAAATTTGAGACACACTGCGCAGGTTGTGGTTGAGCTGTTCCACCAGATTGACCTCATCGAACGTCAAAGTACCATTCAAGACCTTTCCTTGCTTTGTAATTTCTCCTCCAATGTCACCGGCAAAAAAAACGTGCCCGTCGTCGAATGATTTAATGTTGAACAACAGCGACTCGTCTCCTGTCATGTGTCGGGTACAGCCACTGTCTAAGTACCAAATACTGATGACAGGCCGTCCAGGCTGACCCTACACACACGAACAATTAGTTAGTGGAGGGTTTCCCGAGACGTACTTGTCTTGGGAAAATTAAACACAAAATCACCAAATCTAATTTTATGATTTCTGAAAATGTAGTCTCTTGGTGAGTCAGAATTTGAAGAGAAATCCCTCGAGGAACTTGAGTTATGATTTCCTCGGTTTTGAAATGGTTTTCTGGATTGCCTTTGTTTTGGTTTGGGCTTAACCACAAAATCTTCTTGGTTAGCCTTGGTGAAAAATTTTGAAGAGTTCTTGGGCTTTTTAGCTTCAGACCCCTTAGCTAACCGCTTCCTTTCTCTTTGGGTTAGCCAGAACGGTTTCTTGGGTTTCTTATTTTTCTTGGGTCTTGAATCCGTCTCACTAGCTGAAGTGTAAGTTTTGTGAGGCATTTTCTTAGTTTGAGTATTAAACTTAAGAAATGTCTGACCAAACTTACTGTTGAAGTCTCTTTGTTGCTTATGCCAGTTCTTGCAATGTCTTGTAAGATGAGATGGATTGCCACATACAAAACAGCATTTTCTCTTATTGCAATTATAGACATCTTGATCACTGACATATGTGGGATAGGGTGATGTAGTAGGGTTAACTTGTTTGTAACCTGTATCTGTCTGATAATGATGAACATTTAAAATGTTGAAGCAAAATAATTTGAATGCCTTGGTTTTTGTTGAGAATAGTAATAAGCACTATCGAACTGATCATAATGTTGAGAACTGTTGCTATATGAAGTATTTTGAGAAAATGAAGTTTTCTTTGGTGGCACATATTTACAGGAAGTTCTTGGTTTTTCATTTTCAAACTGGATTTCTCTTTAGTTAAGTTCTTAAAATGATGATCAGTTGATGAGCAGCTAGGACTTTTCTGTTCATCAACCTTCGCTTCGATTGTTTCATCAAAAATAGTTTCACGTTCAGAATCAGATGAAGAACATTCACTTTCATTACAAGCATTTGTACAACTGTCATCACTGGATGTTTCACAAAATACAGCTTTTGATCCTGACATTAGACTTCCTAACATTGACTCACACACTTTATTACAGGCAGGATTGTTAATTGATTTTGTTAGACCCACACAGGACTCAAAACGGGGTTCTAACTCTCCTTTTGGCTTACAACCCTGGTTAACCTTTCCACAATCATCACTTACATCACCTACTACACAAGACACGTTGACGTTAGACTTATCAGATGATGGAATTGGAGCAGCTGATGGAGAAGCAGCAGAAACAAATTTCACTAGTTTTGGTAGTTTACCAATACCATATGCCATTTCTTCATCAGGAGAAGTATTATAGCTAAAGTGGGGTAGGTTAGTGTAATTATCATTCAACGGTGGAGGTACTGCTGAATAATCATATCCTAGCCCCGCTTTAACTTTAGTACTTCTCTGGGCTCCAATAAGATCATCTAATTGCTCAAATGATGCTTCAAATCTTTCAACTTGTTTTTCTTTTTCACTTTTATCAGAAGCATCAAGTTTTAATTTCTCAATTTCATCTTTTAACTAATTAATTATATTTTTATAATAGATGACAACTTGCTCCTTAGCAAAATTTTTAGTCTAAGATTTGCAATATCATCATGGTGAGTTTTTATCTTTTCAACATAAATCTTGTCAACCTTAACATACTCTGCATTCAATTGACGAAGTTTTGAATTTTCTTTCAAAACTTCGTCTTGATGATATCTATAATATTTCACTTTGTTTATGCAAGCTTGAGTACATAGAGTGTGATGTACCTCATCGATGGGTGATTTATCAGAACTTGCAGCAGTGGATGAGGATGCTTCATTGTTTATTGTGAAAGCCATGCCTGCTATGTTAAGAGGATTCTGCAACTCTTGAAATTGATCATCCCAATCTACACCAACTTGGACCTCCATTTGGGAGACAAGGGCCTTTGTGTTTGAGCTTGAGTTGCCCTTGTGTGGATGACTTCCAATTCCTTGAGCTGAGCTGCTTGGCTTCTGCACCTCATGCCTCTTTCCTGCAGCTTTGCTGTTTTCTTCCTCTATCACCTCGGTCACACGAATATCATTTGCTGGCTTTGAAGGATTCGTGCATTCTCGTGAAAAGTGACCTACCTCACCGCAGTTGTAACATCGTAGCTTCGACTTGTCAAACCCAATCCTTTTCCTGTCAGAATCCTTGAAGCTATCCTTCCCATACATCTTCATGAAGTTTGTAGCTCTTTGCACGGCCATTGCCATTTGATACTTGATATCCATCTTTTCAATATCCTTTTGATTTATATCTCTCAAATCCCCAATCTCAAATTGCGGAGGCAATAGATTTCCCTGCATCAACTCTTCATGGCTTGACAGAAAAGCATGAACTATTGAGATGTTTGAATCATTCAGCAACGGTAGAGCTTCACAGTAGCTTGAAGGTTTGCTTGGTTGAGGTTTTGAAGATGATGAAATTCCGTGGGCCTTTAGAGCTTGCTCAACAGCACTATTGACTGCCTTCTTAAATGAGCTAGACTCAGATGGTCCAGATTTACTTCCCGTTGAGATAAAGGCAATAGTCTGTGGAGGAACACTTGATGAAAACTGTGGAGCAGTCACTTGGTACACATTCTGCTGAGTTTTGCTGATAAAACCAGTTGGCATTAATGATGCAGTACTCTTCCCAACCTGATTCAGAGAACTCAGATGATTGTTCATTCTCATCTATTCATCCATTTCAAATGATTTGATGGTGGATATCAAATCACTGTTTGTTATAGCATTCAGATTGGTGGTTCTCTTGATTGTGATTGTATTTGTACTCCAACTATAAGGCAATGAATTCATCAACTTGTGATTAACCTCGGAGTTGGTGATGTTGACACTTGCAGCTCTTATTCTCACCATTAGTTTCTCAAATCTCTTCACTATGTCCAATACAGCTTCACCCTGACGATGATTGAACATATTAAACTCTTCTTTCAGCAGGGCTTTCTTGTTTTCCCTTATCGCAACATTGCCTTCTATCTCCTCAACAAGTGCATCCCACAAGCACTTTGCAGTTCTGTGTTCCCATAAAGTCTCAGTGATCTCATTTGAAAGACAAACAGTCAAAATGAGATATGCTTTCCTGTCTTGTGCTAACAGGTCCCTATCATTTTGATCATAATCTTCAGGATCCTTTAGTTGTTCCCCAGCTTGTGTAACAGTCACCGGAACATGAGTACCTTGTTCAAAACATCTCATCAAATCAGTTTCAGTCAATGAAATATAGTTCATGAACCTCCATTTGAAGTCAGCAAAATTATCATCTAGGGTCATAAATTTTGGAGGTTTTTGAGGTGTTCCCACTTGGTTTTCCAACAGTAAATAACCCTTCAACAGCTCAGAATCAGTGCTAGCCATGGTCTTAGCAGTCTCAAACACTTAACAGTCTTAAACAGTTCTGAATTTTAAATCAGGAAACTTTTTCGCACAAAACAGCTTTTCAAGCGAAGCGAAAAAGTTTTTCTTTGCGAAGCGAAAAAAATGAAGCGAAGCGAAACACCACGCGAAGCGAAACCCCAGGCAATGCGAAAAAACTATGCGATGTGAAAAACTTTCTTGAGCGAAAAAGTTCAGTTTCCTAGAAGAAATCTTTCTTGGGATCAGTTCCACCTAACTTGTCAGTACTAGGTCAAAAGTTGGTACACTGATTTTTATGCCATGAGAAGCGAAAATTTAAATTGTCAATTTTAACAATTTTCAAACCCGTAAACACCAACTTTAACACTTTTAAACCCAAAACATTTGGATCTAAGGCTAGTATACTGTTTATTTTCACCAAGAACACAATCTAAGTCATGTTCACAAACCAAAAACCGATTCTTTTGTATTTTTTTTGTTTTCTTTGCATGAAGCTTTCTTATCTTCTTCTCAAGATCAAAACCCAAGGTTGTGATCCAACAACCCTCAACTAGTGAGCCGAAGCTCTGATACCAATCGTAGGTCCCGTGGCGGGTGGATCTAACAATGTTCTTGGATCAACCGAGCTTAGTACTAGTGGAAATCACACTAAACCACCTAAGCGGTCTCGGATCTTGAAATGTTATTTCGGGTAGAGAGAGAGACGAGAGAAAGTAAGAGAGTGTATTAGCAAAAGGTTTTTCTATTTGGAATCAACTTTTATCTCTCATGGCATGCTTCTCTATTTATAGAGAAGCATGCATGAGAAACATGTCACATCGTATGCCTAATGGGCTTCTTAACATTATTTCCCTTAGGCCTATACATGCAAAATAAACTACTAAAGCCCATAACAAAAATACATTCAATACAAAAGACTTAGATAAACAAAATGGGTCTAACAGACATACCATGTTGATTGATCACAACACAATTGTCAATAAGTGTTGCTGAAAATTTATCAGTGGACTCATAAGTTTATTGGCCCCATATAAATTATTTATTGAAGACTTATTGTAATAAAGTCAACTACCGTGTTTTCTTAATCACTAACAGTTTGAGAGGTGTTGCATTAAAATTTGATATGAAATTAATTATTCATTTATGAACGAATTGAGGAAACTAAATTTTCGTATAGAATACATTCATGACATGCTTAAGGATTTTATAACTAAACGTCTATCGCCCAATATTATTATGAAAGCATTTATAATCATGACGGGTTTATTGATGACCATGTACAACTGCATAGAATACTGTGAATGATTAACTATTGTTTTTTATCCTCAAAAGTTTTGACTTTGTATGTCTCTTAATATGTTCTGCATACATAATAACACATAGACGAATTACTATACAAATCAAACGCTCTGAAAGGTTTACATGAAATTTTGATCATATAACTACTTAGGTTCTAAATAAGATTATGATTAATGAGGGTCTTGAGCTGATTTCTCTGCTTCAATTTGAGTTTAAACTAAAATGAGTGTTAATTCCTTATCAGACTTATCTAATACTCATAATAAATGATTACTCGGTCAAGTGGGAGGATGTAAGAATAAATATATATTATATATTTATTAATATGGTCAGCGTTATCGTTTATATTACAATAGATCAAAATAAAATTATACCTTATTATATATTAGTTTGGTAATTGTTAATAGGCCATATTACCCTTACTAACTAATAAAGGTTTCTCTTTTGATGTATATAAGGGAGATATTAAAAAATAGCATCATAACCTAATCTCATAAACATATCAATTTTGTGGCATTCTCTCCTCTACCGAAATCAGTTCTCCCAAGAACCCTAAATCCCATAATTAACTATACATCCTAAAGGGGAACTTGACCAATCTGATAATCATGTCATCTGGATCATACTCCTCTGTAGTGGCTACTCTCCATACTGTAACAGGCATGCATGTTATCATAGGTTTATCATATTATCATGTTTTTCCATTAATAACATGAAGAACTAATCAACATAAAACTCCAATGAGCTTTAGTTAAACTGGTAATGGAGAGGAGCTTAAAATCTGGGCTCCATACCACAATGTCTTGTGTTTGAATCTGATCCCAACCGTGTTTTACCGTAGTAGATTTTCGGGCTACGGGTTTTTCGTGGAACAGGCATTGTGGATTTGGGATATCCAGTGCTGTTCATAATTACGGGCGTATAAGATCTCTTTTTATTATTGAATTAATCTAATATCTGGATTTTATTTGTTGGTCGTTAAAGAAGATTGCAAATTCAAAAAGTTTTTTTTTTTTCAAACAACGTTAATCTAGGATTTTACAACGCAATCAGTGTTCTCGAATTGGCTGAGTCAAGGGGGTGGGACCCAGACGATGGAGAGGAGGGCCCACCACTGATTTATGGATTGAATGATAAAAAAGAGCTCCTCACGTGGACTCTGAACCAAAGGCCTCTGTCCAACCACAATTAAAAGGACTTCTTCATTTTTGGTTTTATATTTGTAAACTTAATATTTGTTATCATAAAAAATAAAAATATATATTTAAAAAGTATTTAAAACAATATAAATGTTGTGTGTTTGATATAAGTTCGAGTTTTGTTCGTGATAGATTCAAAATCTTATAAATCAACGTCATCTGATTTTTGAATATATAAATAATACATAAAGTATCTCACATTATATAATACATAAATATAAAAATTTACAGCGTGTATCATGTGTGACACTGATGTTATTAGATCCGTGGATTGAATTTTATACAAATAGTCAAGAATTTATTTACTTTTGTATATTTTATAAAAAAGGTTAAAACAAAAATGATAGCAATATCTGGAAAAGAAATTCCTTTTTTGATACGTTTCAATCAATTTTAAAGATACCAGCAAAGATGTCAACAAAGTAATTTCTTAATTTCTCTTTGTTCCCATTTTTCAATTATACCCATTACCTATCATCTAACCTACATTATGCTCCCTATACTTCAATTCTCTCAACTTTGACTACTAATTAAACTTGCATTCTCAATACCTCTTTCTACTAGGCTGCATACAAGCTATGTAATAAGTGGTAGAACCATGATTTCTTTTCATTTGGGGGTGTTGGGCCGGGGGGGGGGGGGGTGGTTCTGAGTCTTAACCAAAATTTTATGGCAGATGATCGAGATTTAAGCGTATAAATAAAACTGAAATTCTCACAATATATATGATTATATCATATCATGTATGCCTTTAAATTTAATTGGTTAAAACGTTTTCATTGTGCCAATATACGCGTCTATTGTTGTATAAAATGAGAGTTACATCAAAGCAGCACCACTATAGACTTCCAATTTATGGTTATAAAAATGGCCACTTAACTTGTTAAAAAGAGATACATACACACATTCGTTAATGACCATGTGCATTCACAAACATCTACACAAGAACATGCTAAAAAAAGTTCATATCCCAATACAAGTATAACACAAGTGGATCGACGTCGACTACACATGCGGACGCGTTCCTTCAGTGTTTAAATTCTAACACCAATCCTTTTCAAGTGGAAGGACTATAAATGCAGAGTCACCAATAGTTTATACACCAAACACATATTACAACATTCATTCTTAGTTTTTCCATTTGTTTTGGTTTTAGCTTTTTAAAGCTCACACCCTTATAATTCCCACTCATTACCTTTGTTGCTTAAAGCTTGCTCTCTTCTTATCCTCCCACATATCTTTAAAACATCAAATGTATATCAAGAGAGAGACTGTTAGTAACTTAGAATGTTCTTGAAAGAGAAAGAAATCAAGACTTACAAAAAACCCTAAATTAAGAGAGAGAGAGAGAAAGTGTGTGTTTTTTCACTTTTTTGTAGGTTTTAGTGTGTGTATTATCATCTCATGTGATCATGGACGGTGGAGATGATCATTTCCACCACCACCACCACCGGCCAAACTTCCCTATACAATTACTAGGAAAAAAAGATGATGAAGCCGCCACCGCAGCATACCCGTCTCTCGCGATCTCCGCCGACACCTCTAATATGCAAATAACCACCACCACCACCACCTCCTCCTCCGGTGAACCATCAAAAAAACATCCCCCTAAAAGAACCTCCACCAAAGACCGCCACACGAAAGTCGACGGCCGCGGCCGACGTATCCGCATGCCCGCGTTATGCGCAGCTAGGGTTTTCCAACTCACCCGCGAGCTGGGACATAAATCCGACGGCGAAACAATAGAGTGGCTGCTACAACAAGCCGAACCGGCTGTTATAGCAGCGACTGGAACCGGTACAATCCCAGCAAACTTTACTTCACTTAATATCTCATTAAGAAGCTCAGGCTCAAGCATGTCCGTACCATCTCAACTCCGATCCACTTACTTCAACCCTAATTTCGCCATCCCACAAAGGCGAAATCTATTCCCACAACTCGGATTATCGAATACTAATGATAACAATAATAATAACACAAATCTATATCAGATGTTACAAGCAAAGCAAGAGATGAGAGAGAACAACAATAATGATACTAATAATAATCTGGAGTTATCAGAAACTGAGGATAGTATGGGAAGGAAGCGGCGGCCACCGGGTGAGCTCGAATTGTCACCGCACCAACATTTTGGGAGCTACTTGATGCAGTCAAGCACGGGCGCTGTGGCGGCGAGTCACCCGTCGATTCCGGCTAACTTTTGGATGGTTGCGAATAATAATCAACACCAAGTCATGAATGGAGACCCTATATTGACGTTTCCGAATGTTAGCAGTAACGCGGCCGTGTATCGAGGGACGGTTTCTAGTGGTTTGCATTTTATGAATTTTCCGGCACCGGGACAAGGTGGTAATGGTGGTGGTGGTTATAGTGAAGGTGGGTTGAATATGTTTGCGGGTTTGAATCCATATAGGCAAATGTTTGGTGGTCCGGGAACGTCTGAAACTCCGGCGAGTGGGCGCGGCGGAGGAAGTGATGATAGACATGATACAAGCAGCCACAACTCCTAGGGGATTCATGCTCCTAGATTGCGTTGTTAAATTTGATGTGTAAACACACGTGAGGTTTGGTTTTCTACAATTTTTTTGAGATTTTTGAACCAATTCTTATATATTATGATTTTATTTTTTATTTACTTTATTTTCTATTTCATTTGTGTGATTAATATTATGAAGATGTTCCAAGGGTTTGGGGGAAAATGTGGTTTTTAGTTATACAAGTTTTCCCAATTCGAATTTTGCATCATTCTTGAATTTATGATGTGTATGATACAGAAAATGTATGATTTAGTTGTTCGATCTCAAGAGGTGTTAATTCGTTGGATCGAATAATTCGAACTGAATTCGAATTAAGAATTCGAATTCAGTTCCGAGTTTCATTTCAGTCGGTTTCTTGAATTCTAATTTGAATAATCTAAAGCACTACCCGAATTGGGTTGTACTTATGATTCATCAATTTGATCGTACTCCTGCCCTTCTTGTATATTTTGCATTTTTTTGTGTTTCCACAGTTATCTTTTATAGTTTGACTTTGTCACAATATTCGCCATCGTCTACTTCTTTTGAAGAAGGTTGTGGTTTCGTGGTGGAACATTGAGGAGCAAACTTTCTAATTGATGGTGGTTGGGAGTAACTACTATTCAAATCAAGTTGGTATGTGATATACAGATATGTATTACTTTTAACTAACTAAGCTAGGTGTCATTATGTTATAATAATTTATAATGATTTAGGCTGTCCTTTTTACGTCATCACCACGTAGAAAACGGGGTTTCAAAGCCCCTTTTCATAACTACGTATGTGTGTATGTGAGGGATAGAGAGAGAGGTGCAGGCCTCACCATTCCCCCATGTCGCCCTTCATTGTGATGTAGCAACCCCCCTCCCCAAAAAAAAAATCCAATCACCCTCTGTCGCCTCAGCGTGTTTCTCCCCCCAAGTCGCCCTTTGTCGCCCACATTGTAGCCCACAGTAGGTGGTTTTATGGAGGACAAAAGGAAAAAAAGGCATATGACTAGGGATAGTAAAAAGAGCTTGCTTGATCGGAAAACCTATATTTAGGATGGGTATTCAAGTATAAATAGAGTACATTGTAAAAAATTGGCAAATTGAAAATAAATAATTTCATTTTTTATGTATTGGCCGATAATAATCTCACCTTTAAAAATCACTATCAACGGTCCAGCCTTTCAACTATTTTTGTCTCAATGGTCATCAGTTAAAAAACACTTAACGCCGTTACGTATTTTTCCAAGTTTCAAACCGATATTTTAGGGCTTTTGATCGGAAAATTGATACGAGTCAATTAATGTAAAACTTATCTCGAAACGATGCATCAAAAGGATTGATTTTTGGTAATTGGAAAGTCAAACACCCGAATTGAAACACCGTTTTGTCGTTTGGATCACCATTTCGAAATAAGTTTTATATCAGTTGACTCGTATCCTTCTTCCGATCAAAATCCCTAAAGCATTGGTTTGAAAGTCGGAAAAAAAAACGTAATGACGTTAAGTATTTTTTTAACGGAGGACCATTGGGACAAAAACAGTTGAAAGGTTGGACCGTTGGTAGTGATATTTAAATATATGATTATTATCGGCCAATACACAAAATATGAGATTATTTATTTTCAATTTACCTAAAAAAAATTTATGGATATAAGATGAACATAAGATTAGGTGCTACTCCACATAATTACTTGAAATCATATATCCGTTTATTCAAACTTCTGTTTTTATATTCCCTTGACCTTTGTCTAGTGTTGTTTTATTAAGCTATCGTAATACTGTAAAATATTAACTTTTCTTTTGAGACATGAATTTGATGATATAAAATATATTTTGTATGCTATGACATATGATCTTATCATTTGAAATTTCCATCATCACAAAATTATATGTTTTAGATATTTCAACTTTTTTATGGTGAAGTTGATTATCGATAATATGTAATTTATCATATTCTAATATGTTTTATTAATACTCATCCTATTGGCATGCCAACATAGAAAATGCTCATTCTATTGGCATCCCAAAGTATAAAGCTTCTTTCTTGTTCACCAAAAGGTAAATATATTATAGTTACTTGTATTGAAGTAAAATGTGATATATACGTACATATAACACGAGATTTGTTATAAAAACTATTTGTAAACTCAAAACGATGTTGTGATTCGGAATATTTTATGATGTGAACTGTATATAAGAGTGTAAAAAATAAGCACTGGTACAAAAAAAGAGACCTAAATAAGACGTTTTTTTAATAAAATAAGACGGTAACCTTACCCCCTTAAAAGCCACCGTGGTATTTGATCATTGACCGTCTTATTTATTGCTAAAACTTTTTAAGACGGTTGTTATATATAACCGCCTTAAAATGGTTTACTAAAACCGTCATATTTGGCATAAAAATATACCATATTAAAGCACCTTATTAGAGCCTAATAAGACGGTTTGAGTTTTAAAATAAATAATTAGGCGTCATATTAAAGCCTAATAAGACGGTTTGTTGTGTGGGCTGATAAGGCATTAAATAGGGTTTTCATTCAATTTTTTAAATATGTATTTAACCTACATCATCACCATTCAATCCTTTAATCCATCAATATCAAAGTCATATAAATACAGATTATAAAAAAATATACCAAACAAAAAGCAATTTTATAAATAGCTTAAAAAGCTAAATCATCCATATTGACATATTGGTCTAAAGAATTCACTGACATACAAAAATTATCCAAACATTCACTTTAACCCAAATACAAACAACCATTCAAAAACCTTCTATGACTTCGTATAACCTCCTTTATTCACCACAATAACAACAAGCTCTAAAGTTAACTAGAATCCTTTTGCCACTGATCAATACACATTAAAAAATTCTCAATTAGAATCATGGAGGAAATTTAAATTAGAATCAACATTAATACCACGTCCTTTAGGACTCCTAGAAACACCTAACATTATATGTGATCTATATTGTTAAAAAACCCTTTAGAGCGCATAGACCTAGGGTCAAATGTGTCACACCCCAACCTAAGGCGGAAATGTCGGGGCGTGATCCGATCGCTCACAACTCGAAGATACTATCATATATAAAATGTGACAATATCTAATTAATTATTTTATTTAAAAAAAATACACACCATATCCAAGTATAGCAAACAATATAAGTACATGAATGTAAACTCGAATAATATTTTCTTGTTTATATCCTAAGATCTTGTCTACGTGTCCAACTTCAGTCTTCAATACAAGCAACATGCATATGCGTAGAAAATGGAGTTTTTGTCAACAACACATGTTGAGTGAGTTTATCACCAGTTTTTGACACCACAAATAATGTTGATATAATAAATAAGAAAACTAAGCAGAATGTAATAAATGCAGTAATGAAATCAAACCATGAGCAAGTAAGTTGTCGATTATACCATTGCCAAGCAAATCGGGCGTTGGTCAATGAGAACCCTCTCCAAGAGGATATGTCAAACGATTGCATACAAAGACAAATAATCACATAACAAGTATATTTGATTAATCACACACAATTACACGTTTGCTATTTTTGACATATATATTTATATATAGTATAATATATGCATATGTCCCCAAAACATTATGAAAACTGAGTAAAAAGGGGAATGATAACACTCACCTTAGATTAACGACAAACGAATATAAATACGATTAAGCGAACCAACGAATAAGCGAGTTGTCCACTACACGTCAAATGATATGAACAAATCAGAATCTGAGATTTTATTATATGATAATATAAATAAAAACAAACTCGTGGCCGCTGGAATCAATCCAAATGGATGTCTAGAACTCGAGTTACGTTATATTTAAGATTTAAGCGAGCTGGTACTGACCAGAATCCGAACAGCGAGTCGGAAATCAGGTTTTGGTCAGTAACCTTAAAATTTTGTTACGAGAATAAAAGTCTTCTGGACCGAATGTTGAATCCGACCAGAAGTATGAGAAAACATAAAGTCAAACTTGTTGACTGTTTTGCCATTTAACGAGTTTTAAGCGAATTGACCAGTCAACACCCTTCAACCATCGAAATTGATTGAAGGTTATTGACTAGGGAATATATATGAACGATTCCTATGTTTACAACTTACCCGAAAAGCGAAAGGATCGATGAAAAACGGAAGTCAAAGGTCGGTACATAAGTAAAGTCAACCGATTAAGCGTGTATCTTCAACAATAATGCAAAAACCGAAGAAAATGGAGTATGGAAGAGGTAGGTGACGGTTGGGATTTGTGTTTTAGGGTTTAGGGATGATTTATGAAAGAGAAATAATGATATGTTTATATAGAGATTGCTAAAACGAACTATATATGGTAACTTACTCGTTTTAGAACCAGATGGGCCTTTGATGATCAAATCAATATTAAAATCAGTAAATTTCATTCTTGATCACGGGTTAAGGAGTATGGACATGTATCTAAACTATATTAGTTTCCCTGGGTCTTAAAACACTCGATTATGTCCTAAAATAAGCGATTTCGATGCTAAAAATGAAGTAGGAAAAAAAATCGACAAACGAAACTAATCAGATAGGCCATGGCGCCGCGTGGCCAGCCCCTGAAGGTGCCATCGCGCAGCACCCCGGATACTAGGGGTTTTTAATTTGATTTTTGGCAATAATAGCCCTTGTAGTTTAATATTTGATCAATTATTGAACTTTTTATGTTTTAGATAAAGATTTAGACATTATATAAAGTATGAGGGGTATAAATTGAACATTAGAAACTTAAATGTACTATTTTTGTATAATAATGAAGATCTTAATAATTCCCGGGTCGGGTTAAAAGTAAACGATTACGGTTTGAAAATTCCGAGATGTTACAGTCTCCCCTACTTTAGCGAATTTCGTCTCGAAATTAAGGAAAACCAAAACATCATCGTTTTTTTTTAAATAATTAACTTTAAATAAAAAAATATCGTAACATAGAACTTCTAATAACCGAAGCAACGCTTCAAATGACAATCCGATAAGGGCACTTATATATAGGATGTACCAGCGGCGTATCCACCATGTCCTTATCATCACAACATTCGTACTGTTACTCAAATTACGTTCCGTTCTAAATCATGACACACAATTGTACATATTATGATTTCCATGCGAGGACTTGGATAATTATGTTCGCGGCCATAATTACTTTTATCGTCGAATGGTCTGCATAATTCGTTTCATCATGTGGGTTATAAAATATTTAGAACTTTCATTTTGAAAGAAAAGAAATGTTTTGATAATTTTTAAATATAAAATCAAAAGATAATTAATACATGTTCGAGTTGAATTTGTTAAAACCGTGAAATTTCTAAACACCTTTTATAGCAAAGTTACAAATTTTAGAGTTTGGAATGGATTTCGTGAAACAGACATTTGAAGTGAATTATGATGATCGATAATAAGCTAAGAGTAGAATATGAAGTTAAACGTTATAGATAAAGGAACTTGTTTCATGAGATGATATGCGCAAAAGTTTAATTTATAACAATTTTTAAGATAGTTAATAACATGTGGAATCTTTAAAGATCGTATTCATTATAATGAAATTCTTAAGATCGAGAGTATAAGTTAAAACGAAGATTTTGGTGAGTCGAGTTTGATTAGTTCGAGAACTTATGGGATTTAAAGAGAAGTTAATATAAAGTTATAACTTTTCAAGTTGGTAATTTTGAGATTAGATTAATTCGATTAAGATATTCTAAAATATTATAATAGTTAGTTAATAATTTAAATATTAATGATAATGCGAAAATATACATATTTGAATTAAATTGTTAATAGATTAAACTGGGAAGTGGATATTCCCGAATCACCGAGATAGTCCTATTCCAATTAAATCTTTAAAATGAGATAAAATATAAATTAGGTAATTGAAGATATTAAATTAGAGTAAATTGAGAATTCATTGATTTTTTCCTTTATCACAAAATTGTTATAAATATTAGGAAATAAATAAATTGAATTATCGATAATAAAAATTTAAGTAAATAACAAATTTTAAATTAGAGTGAAGCATATAATAAAATAAGATAAATGCAAGGATAGAAATGCATGAACCACCATGACTATTCTAACAACTACGAATTTATCATTTAAAACGTTCAAGATTCTCAAGGTGTATCAAAAATCAAAGTAGGGGGTTGTAGTATTATTTATGAACGAACGTTTTGTTTTCAACTAATTAACGAACTTAATCAATAAGTAAAGTGAGTGATGAGTTTTAATGAAGATTTATCAAAAAGTCAATTTTAATAGTAAAAATTTAATCAATGGAAGATTTAATTTAATAATGAAAATTAAATTTGAATGATGAACAATGTAGTTTAATATCAATGAAACTTACAATATTTGTATTTTTAATAATAAAAACTTATAAAATGAAAATTAAGTTGTGAAAAGTAACATGAGGAAAAACAAGAGGTAATAAAATATTTATAGTTTAAAATTGAGGGTATTGATTGAAATATACTCGATAATTTATAGTTTGAGAATATAGAAATAAATAAAAAAAATGATTTAAATAATATTTTAACAGATATGAGTTAGTGTAAGATTTCTTGTTCGGTGTATTTTAGTTTTGTCGAGATTGGCGGTCGTTTTGATTAACGAAATACATCAGCAAACTCCTTGTCGATTCTAGTAGTCGAACGGAAATCACGAGAAGAAGGTGAACGACGTTGATTATGATGATTGATTCCTAGGAGAGACACTCTATGAGGACCAACAACGAAATTGTATAAGATGATGGGTAAGTTGTGGAAATGAGTTGATGTGAGATAATAGGGATGCGTCCGTATACGTATGTATATAAATTAGTGCTAGTGAAGACTCGAGGACGAGTCGGGGTTTAAAATAATATGTATAAGTTTGAAGCATTTAAGTAAATGAACAATGTTTATAAAATTTTCCAAGAATAAAATAACCAAGCATATCAAACAAGTTGACCTCCCATGAGCTTTCCATGGCAATTTGAACGGCCCAACTAACTAAAGCAACATAAAGTTTGTAAAATTGGCCTCCCATGAGCGTTCCATAGCAATTTGTTGGCCCAATTCAAATAATGAGTAAATAACAATTGAGTTGGTCAGCCCATGAGCGTGTACATGGCGTTTAACTGACCCAACTAATTAACGAATTATCAAATCAATGGAGTTGTTCTGACCATGAGCGTTACATGGCATTTAACCGACCCAACTAAATATCGAATAAACGAATCAAATATAAGTAGTTGGTGTATCTCGGGAACCACCCCGGACGATACGTTCCAACCCAAAAATCAAATCGAAAATGGTTTAAGAAATGAATAGTTGGAGTGCCCATGGATTTCCATGGATTTTTCACCCAACTAAGCATTTAACATAATTTGAAAACACAATTTGAAAGTATAACCGTGTAGCCGGTTATGTTTACCACGCAACCGTTTAGCCGATTACGGGTACCACTTAAAGTTATGGTTGTATGACATTGGTCATACCCCAATGCTTCAAAGTGAATATACAAAACAAAATACGGGAATTCTTAAGGAATTTCCCACAATAAAAGGCAATATACCAAAAATTAAGAGGATTTAAAAATATTTTGGAAGTGAGGTGTAACCTCAGAATTCGTGTGTGTGTGCAACAAATAAATAAGATAAATACAATAAAATAATTAATCTAAGCAAGCTATAAACAATTTATTAAATAACACATAAGGCAGTTCAGATAAGCACGTATAGGGTCCTATGCATATGTCTAGGACAAATTCTAACGACCTATCTTATAACCTTCGGCTCTGATACTAAGCTGTCACACCCCAACCTAAGGCGAAAATGTCGGGGCGTGATCCGATTGCTCACAACTCAAATATACTATCATATATAAAATGTGATAATATGTAATTAATTATTTTATTTAAAAAAAATACACACCATATCCAAGTATAGCAAACAATATAAGTACATGAATGTAAAATCAAATAATATTTTCTTGTTTATATCCTAAGGTATTGTCTACGTGTCCAACTTCAGTCTTCAATACAATGCATATGCGTAGAAAATGGAGTTTTTGTCAACAACACATGTTGAGTGAGTTTATCACCAGTTTTTGACACCACAAATAATGTTAATATAATAAATAAGAAAAATAAGGAAAACGTAATAAATGCGGTAATGAAATCAAACCATGAGCAAGTAATTTGTCGATTAAACCATTACCAAGCGAATCGGGCGTTGGTAATCAAACATGAGCAAGTAATAATAATAAGATTGTTGCCAAGCGAATCGGGCATTGGTCAATGAGAACCCTCTCCAACGGGATATGTCAAACGATTGCATACAAAGACAAATAAGCACATAACAAGTATATTTGATTAATCACACGCAATTACACGTTTGCTATTTTTGACATATATATTTATATATAGTATAATATACGCATATGTCCCCAAAACATTGTGAAAACTGAGTAAAATAGGGGAATGATAAAACTCACATTAGATTAACGACAAACGAATATAAATACGATTAAGCGAACTAACGAATAAGCGAGTTGTCCACTTCACGTCAAATGATATGAACAAATCAGAATCTGAGATTTTATTATATGATAATATAAATAAAAACGAACTCATGGCCGCTGGAATCAATCCAAATGGATCTCTAGAACTCAAGTTACGTTATATTTAAGATTTAAGCGAGCTGATACTGACCAGAATCCGAACAGCGAGTCGGAAATCGGGTTTTGGTCAGTAGCCTTAAAATTTTGTTACAAGAATAAAAGTCTTTTGGACCGAATGTTGAATCCGACCAGAAGTATGAGAAAACATAAAGTCAAACTTGTTGACTGTTTTGCCCTTTAACGAGTTTTAAGAGAATTGAACAGTCAACACCCTTCAACCATCGAAATTGATTGAAGGTTATTGACTAGGGAATATATATGAACGATTCCTATGTTTACAACTTACCCGGAAAGCGAAAGGATCGATGAGAAACGGAAGTCAAAGGTCGGTACATAAGCAAAGTCAACCGATTAAGCGTTTATCTTCAACAATAATGCAAAAACCGAAGAAGATGGAGTATGGAAGAGGTAGGTGACGGTTGGGATTTGTGTATTAGGGTTTAGGGATGATTTATGGAAGAGAAATAATGATATGTTTATATAGAGATTGCTAAAACGAACTATATATGGTAACTTACTCGTTTTAGAACTAGATGGGCCTTTGATGATCAAATCAATATTAAAATCAGTAAATTTCGTTCGTGATCACGGGTTAAGGAGTATGGACATGTATCTAAGCTATATTAGTTTCCCTGGGTCTTAAAACACTCGATTATGTTCTAAAATAAGCGATTTCGATGCTAAAAACGAACTAGGAAAGGAAATCGACAAACGAAACCGATCAGATAGCCCATGGCGCAACGTGGCCAGCCCTTGAGGGTGCCATCGCGCAGCGCCCTGGCTACTAGGGGTTTTTAATTTGATTTTTGGCAATAATAGCCCTTGTAGTTTAATATTTGATCAATTATTGAACTTTTTATGTTTTAGATAAAGATTTTAGACATTATATAAAGTATGAGGGGTATAAATTGAACATTAGAAACTTAAATGTACTATTTTTGTACAATAATGAAGATCTTAATAATTCCCGGGTCGGGTTAAAAGTGAACGATTACGGTTTGAAAAATCCGAGATGTTACAAAATGGACGACTGGTCAAAGTGGGCTAACGAGCCTAAATAACGCAGCCATCCATGCAATGAACTCTCAATATAATGAATAAAAAGATTGTGTTCCGAGACTCACTCAATTGCTCTAAACAATTACTTAAGAAAACGAAAACAAAAACTATAAAAGAGATAACATACTGATATACTGACCTTCATTCATCCTCCTCATCCTCATAGACAGCAAATAATGTTGTAAACACCTTTAAAGTACGCTTTACAAATTTATTAATTTCACGTTGATCAACCATTCTTGTATTATTTACCAGCTAAAACATAAAGATAGATACAAGTTAGATTATGCTTAATATACATTGTAGTTAAACATATATAAAATATAAATGGAAGTGTATAAAATATGCTTACCCGGTTATCAACAATAATTAAAAATAAATAAACATGTGAGTTAACTGGTTAAAGTAGTGCTAGTCTCAATTTTTTTAGTAAGTAAATACATTGATTGTTGGACAACTAAACACACTCATGAGTGGTTTTGTACATGAAGGACATGCATGTATAACAAAGATAATAAAAATGAATAAAGCATGACTTACATAATAGATGCTCACATGGTGTGACCTTGAAATTTTTGCGCACTCACATTTTTCATCATAATGTAGCGAATATAAAATGCTTTTAATTTTTTATCAGGATTGATTTACTATTTATCGTATATCAATTGAATTCATGGTCTTGTGCTACATCATGACACAGAATCAAAATCAACAAGATAACAATGATCAGCAGCCTGCAACGTTATTCATGCCATGACACTATAGAACCTCAAAATTAGATCTTTTATGCAAATTCTACTATATTGCACAATAAAGTAAATGGCAGATGTTTATAGTTTAAGAAAATATTACATATTTTTAAAACAAATTAAACAACTTCAGTAACTAGTTTAAAAAGACTTCCATGAATAGTTGGGACTAATGGATGATCTTACAACTGAATTTTAAAGTTTTCATACATTAAGCACATTTTTGGGTCCTTAAACACACTATCATATAACTAGAAATATGTTTCAAGGCATTTGCAATGTTATCTTACTATGCTAATTCCCAATAGCAGTGCATACTAGCAAAAAATAGATAGTCCTTTGAAATGTAATTACATTTAAATATGGTTTAAAATAAATACACCAACACATAAACTTGAAAACAATATCCTAATGCTGAATCATAGAAACATACCCTATATATGGTCTAAAGTTCAAGTTCAAATAATGGAAACTTGAATTCCAAAACATTATTCAATAATGAATTATCATAAAGACACGTGCTTCACATCAATAGGTGTATTGTCCAGGGTCAGCATGGCTTGAAAATATAACATACCATAAATCAAGCAAAGGTACTAAAAGCAACAAAGAGCTGACAGTAGAAATTTTCACAAACATATGAGAGCAGTACTCGCTGTAGACATTTTCACAAACACATGGGGTGCATCATTAACGTTTAAAAGGAAAAACGATAAAATCAACATCAATTATGATAAAAATAACAAATATATTATGTTATATGGAAAAAGTTAAAATACAAAGGGAGACAAAAATGAGAATTGTGATAATGATTTGTGACCAAAAGAATATAAAAAAAATCGTAACTCAGAATATAAATAAAACGTTTCTCCTGTCATTCTCGTTCCAAAAAAATGGCGAAAAGCACAATGCCTAGATAAAATGACACAATGACGAAAATTAACAAAACACACAATTATTAATAAAAATGACAAAATACATCACATAATATAACACAATACCGAACAAAATATAACATAATGTTGAGTCTTGTAACATTCGGTCATTCACACCACCAATATTGTCCACTCCACTTTGCCCACAAAGAGCTTATGGATTTGTTTTTGGTTGCCCAGATGGAGACTTCCCAGGAGGTCACTCATCTTGCTACTAATTCCATATAAGCACGCTTAACTATGGAGCTCTCCTCTCATCCACTAGGGTTAAGTTAGAATAAAAACACACTTGAGTTGTGAAAACTCTAGAAACTCATTCTCAACCACATGTTTTTAATTAAAGATTAAATCTTGTGGTCTAGAATTAAAGTTAATAAAAAATGTAAATATAAATATAACATTTTCTCTTTTCTAAAAACATATATAAAAAATTAGTAAAAAAATGTTAAAAAATAGCAAAACAATTTTTTTTAGTTTTCGATTTTTGTATTAAATGGTACAATATATATTACATGTGTAAAAAAACCGATGTTACATAGGGTTTTAATGGGTTTTCACAACTCAAGTGGGTTTTCATTTTATACTTCCCCTATATATATATATATATATATATATATATATATATAGGATCAGGATCGTGTGAGAACTTTTTGGGAATTGAGAACTATGAGAACCATTTTGGACCACAAAAAAACCCAAAAATAAAAAAAATCATAAAACAAAAAAAAACACAAAAATAAAAAAAGTAAAAAAAACCAAAGTTCTTATTTATCATCCCGGTTTCTAAAAATTATTCTCGGTTTATCTAAATTATACATATACATATATGTATAATATGTACATATATGTACACACATGTTTTTTTCCTATACACATATGTATAATTTATGGTAAATGATAATGTACATATGTGTACATTACATAACTAGAGATTAAATAAAAGTATACATATGTGTATAGGTATGATACGAATTAAAAAGAAAAAAAATCGGCTTTTTTTATTATACATATATGTATAATATGTACACACATGTTTTTTCCTATACACATATGTATAATTTAAGGTAAATGATAATGTATATATGTGTATATTACGTAACTAGAGATTAAATGAAAGTATACATATGTGTATAGGTATAATACGAATTAAAAAGAAAAAAATATCGGTTTTTTTAATGAAACCGGAATGAAATATAAGAATTTTAGTTTTTTTACTTTTTTAAAATTTTCGATTTTGTTTGTTTTATAATTTTTTTAATATTTTTTAGAGGGTTTTTTTAGTGGTCCAAAATGGTTCTCAAAGTTCTCAATTTGCCAATGGTTATCTTAGGATTCTTACCCTATATATATATATATATATATATATATATATATATATATATAATTCATCAAATAAGGCAGTTTCAATAAACAATTCATATATATATATATATAATTCATCATGTTCCATCAAATAAGGCAGTTTCAATAAATAAAGTCCGTTTAATTTCAACAATCAAATGAGACGGTTATATCAAAGTATCAAATAAGGCGATTCCATTAAATAAGGCGGTTCCAATAATTTGTTTAATTTAAAAAATTGGTTTAAGTCTCAAATATGACGGTTTATTGTTAATAATCAAATGAGACGGTCATATCAAATTATCAAATAAGGCGATCCCAGCAAATAAGGCGGTTCTAATAAATTATTTAGGGAATGTTTGGCAATGAGCTTTTAGGAGCTTTTAGGGGATTCAAGCTTCAAGCTTTTAAGAAAAAGCTCTTACCGAACAAAAAACCTTGTTTGGTTCAATGGGCTTAAAACTTTTATATTATGAGAAAAAGCTCTTTTTCTAAACGCTACTACTATTAGCGCGTTTGAGAAAAAGCAATAAGCTTTTACAATTGAATTTACAATTTTGGTACTTGAACTTTCATCAACTTTTGTTAATTTATATAATAGTTACATATTTTACCCTTATTCAAAACTAACTACCCCCGTGACTCTTTAAAAGTCCATAACTTTTTCACACGTCAATATTTTTTTTAAACACACTATGTCATAAAAAAAGAGTATTTTATTCTCTTTAATTTGAGTGTGATATTGATATACTTATTTACAGGTTATGATTGGCAACAAGTCGAGTCAGACGAGCTCGGGTCATGTGTAAGACCAAATTAGGGTCGGAACGAGTCGATAAAAAAATGGTTAATTTAGTTCGGTTCGCGTCGGTACGGTTTTGGGTCGAAAGGGGCCAGGTCATAACATGTTTCAGATTAAAACGATGTCAGGTCGGAAAGGGTTTCAAATCAACAGAGGTTGGTTTAAAAAACCATCTATTTGAAATTACTGTATATTTTAGCTTTGATTATTGATTTTCGCCACGATTACACGCTTGCTGCCTTTGCACGAACTACACATCTTCATTCGGGTTATGCGTGCACTAATATCAAGTGAATCACGTACCGACACTGATTATGCGGTTGATCTCAGGTTGCGCGCGCACTTCGCCGCACCAAGCTGGCACCCAATTAGTTTTATTAAAAGCTCCAGCTACTCTGCCAAATACCTAAATATATCTACAATGCTCCAGCTACTCTGCCAGACACCTAAATATATCTAAAAAGCTACAGCTAAGAGCTACCAGCTACAGCTACCAACTTCTAGCTTCTAACTACCAGCTTCCAGCTAGTTTTTCCTAACATACTCTATTGGTTTAAACCTCAAATATGACGGTTTTCATCAAAGCCGCCTTAAAAGGTTTTCCCACACCGTCTTATTTGATGTTTTTGTACTAGTGAAGGGCTAGAATATTGCAACTAGAGGCGATCATGAAGATACGAATGTAATTAATAAGTTGTTCTAATTTAAAAAGTATAGTAGGGAATATAACTTATAGATCATTTGTATCTTAATAAAGAAAAATAATGATATCAGAGTAAATTATGAAGAAAAAAAATCATGTTTTTTTTCTAATTTATTGTTATAAATCAGTCGTGTTAGATAACTATACATCTACAGACAATAGATAGGAAAATCTATAGTCATGTGTACTTTTGCTCGCATATCTGATCATATTTCACTTTTGCATGTGCATCTAATCAATAATTCAACTATGCATACTTGAATCACAACTCGCATATCATCACCGAACTTACATTTAAATGACCAAACTCAATAAATATGCCATATGGAGTAACTATATAATATTTGTTTTCTTCGCGAAATGCAGAGTAACTCTTGAGTTTTCTATTAAGGTAAGGATTGTAGCGAAGACTATACTTACTCCTAACTCCTAACCGATTTAAATACACACACAAAGATACAAATTTAAGTAGAATTTTATCCATGAAATTAAATTGATCAAACATATTATAAGGTTTTTATAGTCACAAAAGCAATCGTTATTGATTGATAGTTTGCTTTTAAGACAAATAACGTGAGTGGTGTTATAAAACGTAATTAACTTATCAAAAGGTGATAGCTGACTTAACAGGAAATGATAGGGTATTCGTATAGTTTGGTGCTCGTTTACAAAAGGGTTAAGTTTTCCTTACCCTGTTAATAAATTAAAACTGCATCAACCCCATATGATGATGTTTGTACATGATAAGCTTTTTAGACCTCATAATGCATTCAGAGTTAGCAGAAATGGTAAGGACATGTAGTTAAATCATAAATGATGTCCTTTTAGTATGTCACCATTTCATAATTTTGTGATCACTGGTCTTTGATTGAAACTTTTATGGAATTGATACATCAAATTTCAAATTTTGTGTACTACACTAGTCAAATCCAAGATGACGTGCAGCTTTTAAAAAAATACATTAACATTTGCTTTCAAATTGGAGTACTATTTAGCATTTAGAATGTGTCAATAAGGCTATTATTTCTTATAGGAAAATTGAATTTTAATAATGCAAACTTTCTGTTATTGGTCGATTATAATCCCAACTTAGTATATTCCCACCAGTGGTCCCAAATTTAAAAAAATTGGCTTTCAATGGTCCCCCGTTAAAAAAACCTAACGGCATTAAGTTTTTTTCGAATTTCAAACTGATTGTTTAGGGCCTTTGATTGGAAGAATGATAAGAGTCGATTGATGTAATACTTAGCTCGCAACGATACTCTAAACAGCATAATTTTTGTTAATTTGAAGTTCAAACACCCGATTTGAAGCACTAATCAAGCCATTTGAAGCATCATTTCGAGCTAAGTTTTACGTTAATCGACTCGTATCCTTCTTACGATCAAAAGCCCTAAAAATCAGTTTGAAATTCTGAAAAAATTTAACGCCGTTAGGTTTTTTTTTAACGGGAGACCATTGAGAGCCAACTTTTTAAAATTTGGGACCATAGGTGGGAATAAACTAAGTTGGAATTATTATCGACCAATAACAGAAAGTTGGGGTTATTAAAATCCAATTTTCCTTTCTGATATGCATATTTTTCTAAGAAATTTTAAGTGTAGTTTAGTATTATTCTATCGATTTATGTCCTATGATAATAACTGAGCACTAGCTATTGTTTGGCTAAGTTGTGTCTAGCTAAGTGTTAGCTAGTGTGAATTACTTGATTAAGATTGTGCATATTGAACCCACAGTTGGATTAATTAATTTGATGAAAACATGTTGCACGCACGTGTTTCCAACGGGAAACTCACGAGTTTTTAAACCTGGACAACTAGGCAACTAGCCTAGAGTGATCTTATTCATAGTGTTTGGGATGAGTTCTCTACCCACCATGGTGATATCCACCATGTTTTTAGGAACAAACCATTCCTTAGGGTGCTCTTTGTATCCAAGTCAAAGAAAAAAGTAACTGTGGAAATTGTTGATTTTGTGTGCTAGATTAAGTTATAAAAATTTGAATATTGTACACCTTATGTATCTGTTTTGATTATGAACAGATTCACTGTTTTGTGTTAAAATGTTATCTAGACATCACATTACCATTATGTTTGACTGCAAAGTAAATATAATAATATATTTTAAGTTTGGCTTGAGAAACTTGGTTTTAGGTTTGAGGTGTTAAAATGGCGCAAGGCATTCTCTAACAAAGAACTATGACATGGTGGTCTACGGTAGTGGTACCTGATGAAACTTCACATGTACGTTCTACCTCTTGTGTATGATTCTTTTTGCTTATTTGAGTATCACAACTATGGTGACTATCGTAGAGTTCTTAGATTGGGTTTTGCGATTCAAAAAGGGGTAGCGACGCAGCTTGTTGCCCGCTTGCCTTCTGTTTCGATGTAATTCAATAAACAATCAAATTTATTGCTTTATTATTCTTTAACTCCTATTATGTATGATGCATATTAAACCGTAGTTGAAGGCTATAAGGTAGAGGTGTTCAAAAAAACCGGTTATAGAACCGGTTTGGTCGGTTTAACCGAAAACCGGTTAATAGAAAAACCGGTTATTAAAAAACCGGTTAGACCGGTTATTGAACCGCCGGTTAGTACTTCGGTTACTCATTCGTGGACAAAAACCGGTTATTGAACCAGTTAGTAAAAAAACCGGTTAAATTTAAAAACCGGTTATTAAAAAACCGGTTAACCTAAAAACCGGTTAACCGGTTTTTAGGTTAACCGGTTTTTGACCGTTATAAAACGGCCATATGACCGTTTGGGTCCTTTTTTGCCCGTTTTTTCTTGATTTCTAGCCGTTTTTTTTAACATTTTACCCCCACAAACAACTATATATAGTTTAGGTTGGGTAGGTTAGCTCACACTCGATTATACAACTCTACTAGCTCTAAACGTTTATTTCATACGCGATTATTTTGTTATCTCACACTCAATTATACCACATTACCACTCCATACGCTCTTATTTCGTAGTCGTTTATTTCATACTCGTACTCGTTTATTTCATACTCGATTATACGCTCTTATTATCATGGCCTCCCAAAGTGCTGCTTCATCCGTCAACATGGGTGCCTCGAACACAGACATAACGGTCGTTCGGATCATCCCCACGAAACGAAACCAAGATGTGTGGCAACATTTCGACCTATGCGAACTGTCTAACGGTCGCCAAAAAGCTCGATGCAAGCACTATTTGAATTTCTATGCCAAAGATGCAAACTCCACTTTAAAAGGGCATATACAACAGCGCTTTTGCAAGGCCTTGAAGGACGAAGCGGGAAGTAGTTCGCAGCCGGAGATGACGAATCAAGGAGGGGTGTTTACGTACGACGTTGAAGCGGTACGTCAACAGTTTTCAAACTTTGTGATTCAACAAACACTTCCTTTCAACCACTTCGACAACCCTCAATTCACGGAGATGATGCAAAACTATGTTCAACCACGCTACCAACACGTAAGTCGTTCGACCCTTATAATAGATTGTCTTAAAGCATGGAAAAACGCTAAATCCGAACTAATTTCATACTTTTCAAACTTACAAACTGGTGTAAACTTAACAACGGATGTTTGGTCGGTACCTCATGGTTCGCCCGACTCATACATTTGTGTGACGGCTCATTGGGTTGACCCCGAGTCGTGGCAAATGATGAAACGAACCGTTGCGTTTCAATTGTTTGATTACCCGCACACGGGTAGAAATATTTTTCAAATCTTGGATAAAGTCATTCGACAATACAAAATTGAAGATAAAATCTTTTCAATTTCGTTTGATAACGCGTCCAACAATACGGCCGCGGTTGGCCATTTAAAATTAAAGTATAAACCTATTTGTGATGGAGCGTTTTTTCATAGCCGATGCATTGCACATATTATCAACTTGGCCATGCAAGATGGGTTAAACGTGATCGAAACGCAAAGAAACAGTTTTAAAAGAATGTTGCGAGATGTTTTTAGCAACAATAAAACATTTTCAAGATACAAAAAATTTTGTGTAGAAGCTAATTGTCAATGGTTGGGGCCAAATTGGGATTGTCCAACAAGATGGAACTCGACTTGTAATATGTTTGAGAAAGCCATCCAACAAAAAGAATCATTAATTGCGTTTCATCAAATTTTGTCAAGTAGGGGTAAATGTGCACCATATGATCCTAGAAACTGGTTATTGATTGAGATCGTTACGGAGGTCCTTCAAATTTTTAAATCTTGCACAACTAGTTTATCCGGGGTTTACTATCCAACAAGCCCCATTGCTTTACCAAAAATTGCTGTCATGTGCACAAAGTTGAGTGAACTTGATTGTAGGGGTGCACCTTATTTTGATATGGGTGTAAAAATGAAAGAAAAATTTAGAAAATATTTTCAACAACTACCCGCTGTTTTGACATGTGCTGCTGCGTTAAACCCTTGCATCAATGTTGGTGGTGTTGAAGCTTTAATAGAAAAAATTTGTGATGAGCTTGGGTTAAACGACGATCAAAACCCCTATTATAGCCAAACTTTAAAGAATGCTTTCAACACCACCTTGTCAAACATGTATGATGTCTACCTTACAAAATACGGGTCGTCTTCCCAAATTCATGACTCGTTAAGAGTTGTTGCCCAATCCCAATCCCAAACCGACCTTGAAATGGGGATGTACTACATGATTTGGGAAGACGCCGGTAAACGTCAAAGGGTAAACACCCCAAGCAGTGAACTTGGAAGGTATGGTGGTACCAACTTTGTGAAACACATGACTCCGGATGAATTTAGAAGTCTTGATTTGCTGGCTTGGTGGAGAGGTAAGGAGGATGAGTTTCCGATCCTCGCCGCCATGGCCAAAGATTTACTAACGGTCCAAGCTTCCACGGTAGCTTCGGAGTCTGCTTTTTCTGTTTCTGGCAGGGTTATATCGATTAGGAGGACTCGACTCACTGCACCAGCTATAGAGATGTCGATTTGCTACAAGGATTACTTGCACTCTTTAGATAGGGCACAACATCAACGCTCACTCGAGGGGGAAATGGAGTATGAAGCGGGCTTGTATGAAGACGAGGTCAATGAAGGACACACTCAACCAATGACCGATGAAGAAGCCGCGTACGACGATTACCTAAGAAATAGCTCGGGATCGGGTAGCGAAGAAAATTAGTTAAAGAAACAGCAAACATGGAGGCAAATCATGAGTAAGAAACAGCAAGTTGTTCATGTAATCGTGTCTAAGCATTCTTTTTCCTAATAGGTGCTCTTATTTACTTGTTGATTTGGATTTTTCTAATTTAGTTAAAGAAACAGCAAACATGGAGGCAAATCATGAACAAACTGCGATTGGGAACAACAGGAGCATCTGCTAGTTCACGATTTAATGTTTGTATTTTTGAGTTAAATCATGAACAACAGTTCTTGGCAAAAATTTCTTCAGTGTTAATGATTTAATGTTTGTATTTTTGAGTTACGAATATGCGATAACGATTTAATGTTTGTATTTTTAATGTAAAAACTATAAATGAAAGTTATGTGTTTTTAATCTTTGGTTTGTTGAAAACACATTCACCAACACACACTCATACTCATCTTCCAAGCAAAGAACCCTAACAACGAAAGCAAAGAATGGCTTCGGTCAGTCCGTTTTGCCTTGTAGTTACCGGTTTGCCTTGTAGTTACCGGTTTGTTTATACTGTGAAAAAATAATGGTCTTCATTAAGTACAAAATATAAAAAACAAGTATTCGTATTTGAAACCGCGAAATTTAAAAAAAAAAAAAAAAAAAAAAAAAAAAACCGGTTAATAAAAAAAACCGGTTAATAAAAAAACCGGTTTCTAAACCGGTCCTAACCGGTTAGACCGGTTAGGGTTTTGACAGAAAAAAACCGGTTATTAACCGGTCCGGTTATTAACCGAACCGGTTTTTTTCCGGGCCAAAAAAAACCGGTCCGGTTAATAACCGAACCGGTTTTTTTAAAAAAACCGGTTTGTGCACCTCTACTATAAGGTATAGAAATAAATGGCAATTGGACAGACAAACAAGGTTATTTTGTGAAGATAAATGACAGAACCTAAAATAAATAAAACTAATATTCATCTGAACCACTAAAAATTGTATGTTAATATTTATCTGTCCTCAAACTTGTTCAACATTGTATCGCAATCAAATAAATTCTAACAATTAATATTGTATTATTAAGGAAAACCTTTTAAAGGTGATAATAAATGCATTCACCTTTCTTGACAAAGTAGCAATAGCAAGTTTTATCAAGAGTCGGCTAAATAAATATGAAGGCCTAAATCAAAATAAAATTTTAGAGTTTTTTTATAACAATTGTTAAGAAATAAAACTGAAAAACATTGCTTAATAAAGGTTTTGAGCTCATGGCCTATACTTTATTTAGTAACAACCAAGCAAACCGTCACACCAATACATTACTTTGAATTTAATTTATACATTACTAGATTTTATTCCCCGTATTACGGGGGTTGTTTTACATTTTGTTTTTAATATATATATATATATATATATATTTGGATTTTAATTTTATTTATTATAAGAAAGTTAATAATTAATATACTTGAGGTTTGATGATAAAATGGTTTCACAAATAAATGATATGTTATAATCAAGTTTAAAAGCTATCTGGGTTTTGTGATACCCATTACCCGTTTATTTTCTTTATTATAAATTATTTCTTATTTATAAATAATATCTTTTTTTAAATAAAATAAGATATTAATTTTTAGTATATCCCTATTTTATAGGATTTTCATATCAAATATTTGATGAGGTTAATTTTTAATATAATGAGATGTTATAGCCCGTTTAAGAGCTATCTGAATTTGGTGAGACCTTTACCCGTGAATTTGAGTCAAATGCGTGAGAAAATGGTTGTTTTACATTTTTTGTTTTTTAATATTTATTTTTTGGATTTTAATTTTCTTTATTGTAAGAAAGTTAATAATATACTTAGGGTTTGATAATGAAAGGGTTTCATAAATAAATGATATGTTATAACCCGTTTAAAAGCTATTTGGATTTGGTGACCCATGACCCGCTTATGTTTTTTACTATAAAATTGTTTATTAATTATAAATAATATTTTTTTCTTTTTAAATTGGATATTAAATTTTAGTATATCCCTATTTTATAGGATTTTCATATCAAATAATTGGTAAGATTAATTTTTAATTTAATGAGATGTTATAACCCGTTTAATAGTTATCTGGTTTTGGTAAGACTCATACCTATGAATTTGGGTTAAATCAATAACAGGCCTCCATTTAAAAATCAAGCAATCTGGTGGCTTCCATAAAAGGGGGAAGCGACCACATCGCGACGCGTAGGATTTTAAGGCTTTCATTTATATATATTATAGATGATATATCTATATATAATTTTTTTAGACTTGGAGGCCTTAAGTAAGTGCGGTTCTAAAGTCCTAACTTGTTTTCGCTGACATACAAGCCAACCCTGGTTTTATCTTTCTATTGACAGGGGTGTTCATACAAGCAATCAAATGTATTCATGTGAAATCACATTTATAGCAAAAGCTATTAGGATAATTTAGAGATGGTGAAATAACGACAAGCATTTTCTCTATCTATTAGATAGAGAGGTCTCTCCCATGAGACTAATTGTATCGAACTAACGATACCAAGAACATAAGCTGACTAGTTGTAACACTCTAGGCAAATCTTGTATCAGCTGTGAACATGAGGGATTTTTGGGTTATAAAGAAATGTCATGCCTCTTAAATCATCAATGCGTTTTGGGTTTAGTTGATTGTGGAGCACATGAAAAGTCAGCGGTTAAACATGCTAATTAGGTGAAAATAGTACTAGGATAGATGACCTCCTATGAAGTCTTCACCGAAACAACTAAAAACAAATCTGTAAGTTTTCTAATGGTCATCCATTAAAAACAAAGCAGACAACATTGGTGATACTCCTGGTTCATAAAAAACATGTCATATAAAATTTGATATGGAATCATAAACCAACAAGACACATGAGTGCTAACACATATACAACGCTAAGGCAAGGCCAGAACAAAACAAAAGTGTTATTCTACGATAAACTTACAGAGTATCAAAGAGGGACACTTATCCACCCTTATCCAACATCTACAACCGCTTCTATCCCCGACGAGGGCTGTGCAACGGTTTAAAACCGTCATAATCTAGCCGGAACCGATAAAGGAAGAAAAATGAAATCAGCACCGGACCCTATCATAGTAAATCGGTTCGGTTCCAGAACCGGTAAAGTCAGTTCTTGCTAATCGGTTTTGTCTGGTTTGGTCGGTTATTTATCAAATGAGTTGTACAAGCTTTGCAAATTGCAACACAAGTTTATTTAATTGCATGTCTTCTATCACGATAAATTTGATTAGATTACAACATGAGCATCCATTATATGTTTTGATTAAAAACTAATTACTGAAGTTAAATAAATCTTTGGTGGCGATAGAATAAAGATCATACCGTTATATATTATATTACCTTGAAAGCTTGAATCAGAATTGAACTTGGCTGCTAGGTATTTAACGCGGGGAAGGAAAATTTCAAATTAAAGATTGATTAAATGGATGCCGACTAATAAGTTACACCCTATAAAAACCTGGATTGGTAATTTTATTTAAAAAATTAATAAAATATTCCGGTTCTTCGGTTCCACGTCTAGAACCATTGATTTTACCCGGAACCGAACCGGAAGACATTTAATACAAAATCTAAGAACTGAGAACCGTGAGATAATACACGTTAGTGGTTCTAAGACACCGGTTCAGTTCCGAACCGTATCCCCTACCATATTTAAGTCTAATAAATCTATGTATCATATGCTCATCCTTAGGGAGGCCTCCTCTTAAGAAAGTGCATCGCCTCAACATCCTCTCATCTCTGTTACCTCAATCTTGCATGTTTTGTTTTCTTAACCGTCCAACCATTTTGACTGGTTCACTCGCCGTGATCTCTCATCCTACCGAAATCCAATTCAAATCCTTATAGAGATCTAATAATAATATTAAGAAATGGCTAGGGTTAGAAACTGGTATAATCAATCCAAATCAGCAGCTGCTTTGATCATCTGGTTCATCTCCTTCATTACCTTCTACGTTCTCTTCCGTACGGCTTCCAAACTATCTACTTCTTCTTCTTCTTCAATAGGTACGTAATCCATCCATCTCATCTATTATTATTATTCACTCCACTTTCGTATCAAACTGAAATTGACACAATTAGCTAGGTTAATCTTGATGCAATTAATTTAGTGGCTGTTCATTTATGGTAAAACTTGTTTCCATATATTGTATCTAGTTGCAATTATACTCTATAGATTGCGTTTTTGGATTTTTTTTTTATGCTTTAGACTTCAAATTAATTTTCTTAATTAGGGCTGTAAATGAACTGAACGTTTCACGAACATGACAAATTTCGTTTGAATAACTAAAATGAACAAATGTGAATATTGGCCATGCTCGTGAACGTTTTGATAATGTGTAGTTTATGTTCATTAATGCTTGTGTGTTTGTTCATTAAAGGTTTCTTATACTTTTTAATGACTTTGCTAATCTTATCATATAAATTTAAGCAAAATTATAAACTATAAAACTAAAATTTATATTAGTATTATGTGATAATTTATATGTAAAATTATTAACATATATTAATATGAATGTTACAATAACACTAACACAACTAGGTAGCCGGACCGAATGGTTGACACTGAACATTCTCGGTTAGACAAATCAATTAAAACATTGTGTTCATTTGTGTTTTGTTATTTTTTGTTCGTGAATTGTTCATGAACAAGTTTGTGTCCTTTATGAATGAACACAAACAAGAAATTTCGCTCTTTGTTGTTCGTGAACCGGTCACTTGTCTGATAAAATCTTAATGGACAAACATGAGCAGGGCCTTGTTTGGTTCGGTTCGGTCGGTTTGTTTACAGCCCTAGCCCTACCTTAGTTCCTTTGGCCTAATTGTATCAAGGTAATGAATAGTCTTAGCCTTTCTAAGTTGTGAGGGTTCAAATCCCATGGGTGACAAATTTATATACAAAAAGAAGTAGATAACAGCCCTAATTTAGCAGATCTTCTGGTTTCAAATGGGGAGAGGTTGAAATTATATGAGAAAATGAGCAGAGATCTGGATGAACACGGGGCGCTTTTTCTTAAACACGGAGAGACTTCGCAGTCGTTGTTGCTTTCTGATCTCTTTGATATTGCAAACGGATCTGTCACGCCTGTTTTGAAGGTGATTACGCGATAACTGATAAACTGATATTCACACTTTTATAAAAATCATATTTTCATTTATGAACATTGTAATTTGCTGTTGTTCTCACTTCTACAGGCTGCTAATCCTCCCGTTCGAACTAATGTCCTGTATTTAACCTCTGAATATTCACTACCAATGGCGTATGGAAGTTGAAATCTTACTTAATGTCTGATCTGTTATCATGTTTCTATGAATTTATGCATGTTGTTTGTTGATGCAGGAAAGCAATCAGGGACATATTTTCACCGACTCTTAATGAAGGTAAGTTTAATGTTTTATAGCTTCCATTGTAGATGTGTTTATCTTTCTTGTTAAGCTTAATCATTTTTGTGTTAGTAATTTGGTTTCAGAATTCTGAGCTTTACCATTTTAGTATGTTTCATGCTTCACACCACATTTCACCCGTTCCCGCTTCAGAAGAGGAAGTAAGCATCTTTTTGTAGCCCCTTAATTCTTTTTAAATGTTTATTTTTATTTTAAATGTAAGTTTGTTAGATTGAAGCAGAAGTAGATGCTGTGAAATCAGTTGCAAACCAACTCTGGCCGTTGAATATTATGTTGGATCGGGTTGTTTTGACTTCAACCGGTGTGCTTTTAGGTTGCTGGCAGGTAGTTTTTATGATTTCATTCAATTATGGTTTCTTTAGCATTTAACGAATACAGATTTGATTATTTAGGTGATATCGGGGACGGATCCTGTAAATATCCGTTCTAAGTTAAGGAATGCTCTTCCACATGCACCAGAGAAGCAACTTGTAAGGATCTTATCAAATTACCGATCTTACCCTTGAATCTTTTATGTAAAGATCCGGTTGACTAAGTTTGACTTTTATGATGTAGTATGCTCCTGCTATACTTCATACATCACTTGCAAGGATTCTTGGTCACCCTAAAAACTCATCCGAGGTTGTATTCATATGGTTGCTTTAAACTTGTTAAAGATATAGCCTATATAGATTTTCTCATTTCCCTTTGACTTGTGATTATTGATACTATTTAGGAAACGGATGTCGATTCAGAATTGCAACATTTTCGTGAACTAGTAGTTCGTTTGAACAAACACATAGGTGGCACTAAGGTGATCTTTTTATTGTCATTTTACATTAAATAACTATTTTGTCTTGTTCAATTATTATGTGTGCATGAGTTGCCATTATTTGCAGGTAATAATATCTGAGTTATGGTATGTAGAAGAGTATGACGTGTTGGCGTTGGCATTAGATGGGAAAATGAAAATACACCGGTTCCAATTTGGATGTTTGAAAGCATGAGAGTTGAATACGCGTATTTTGTTTTTGTAATAGATTTTTAATGATTTAATAAGTTTAGTTGTATTTAATCACATGTATCGTGTTTGCTCATATGTATTGTATCATCATATTACGAAAATTCGTAATAGAGTTTATAAAATATTTACATGATTGGCTGTAAATAATATTAATTTTCATTAAAAAAAATTGGTGGAAGATAAACTTTTACACCCATATTTAGAGCATTCTCATCCAACCCCTCATTTAATGTGGGGTGTTTTTATAATTTAGGAAGTGATTTAGGGTGTTGCGAGTGAAGAGTTTTTATATTTTAGAAAAAGTGGTGATTTTTCTGTATATCTGAAAAGTTACTGTATATCCTCTATAATTTTTTAATATATTTTGAGAGTGATTGTGAGTGAAAGAAAAAGTAATGATAAAAGGTATAAAAAGTATTATTTAATTGAAGAGGTAGGTCCCAGTAGAGCCCAGTTGGACCCGCAGGACTCACCTTGAAGATAGACGTCTGCGCGGAAACCAACTGGATCCGCAGGACCCACCATGCTCAGAGACGTGACGTCCTTACGCGCAGTACGCAAGCTGTTCCCGCAGGAAATGCCTCCCAATGGTGAAGTACTCCGCCTGTTCCCGCAGCTGCGGATACAAGCCATCAGGGAAGGCCACCCGCGCAGCAAGGCTACACGCACAAGGCACTTAGCTCTCAAAATAATTCAGTAATGTCACCTGAAGAAGGAATGAGCAAAGCCGGGAACAATCCCGCACAAAGGCGGGAGGGGGAATACTCCCGCCCAAATGAGCCAGTCCGTACGATACTGGAGGATCTTTTGTACTGTACCTGACGAGGTATGGGCAAAAGATCTGACCAGAGATACGACAGCTCATTGACAACAGTATGGCGAGCAGCATGCTCTTGTACTGTATGTCACTATTAGCCGCTGCCTACTCACCAACTCCTGTCATACCACGTGCATAGCCTGCAGTTGGTGGAAAAGGAATAGTACACAGCAGGCCTGGTCACTGTCAGCCGCTGCCTACCCACCAACTACCAGCATGGCACGTGCGTAGGCCACAGTTGGTAGAACAGGAATACTATTCAGCCGGCTATACCTTCTTGGAAACCTACCTTCGGCTATAAATACCCTAAATGGTATGATCATCTTATCTTATCTTGTATCTTATATCTTATACCTGATATCTGCTCTAGCAATCTCTTAATATACACTTATATTTAAGAGCAATCTAGTCTGATTCTCACGCCGGAGGGTGGTCACAAGGAGGTACCCCCCCCCCCCCTTCTCAGTGACGAGCTCACGGTGTCTGTTTTGCAGGTTATCAGAAGAACCATCTTTGCCGGATCTAACCCCTCGTGGGAAACATCTATTTAACCCCCATATTATCCGTAATCTGCCCGGGGTCACTTAGTGTTTCTTCATTGGCGCCATCCGTGCATAAAAGCTAGAACTTAATTTCTTTTTTCAGTTTTTTCAAACTTCTGGAAAGATGGTTAAAGAAACTCCGGTAACCACAACCCCAGCTACTGGGGGGAATACCGGCGACTACACAGTTTTACGAACACTACCCCGGGTTACCCAAGCCGGGGCAAGTGAAGTAAATTTTACGAACACTACCCCAGTTACCCAAGCTGGGGCAAGTGCAGTAAATAATCGCTCACTGGGATTCACCGATACCCAGTTAGAGAGACAACGAACGAGGCTCCCCCGCCAAACACTCGATGAAGTTAAAGCGTGGGCGGAAGCACGTCAAAAAGAATTCCAAGCTGAGTTGGATGAACGCTTACGTTTACTCCAACAGGCTGATGAATTCGTAGAGTACTTTGACGATGATTCGGAGGAATCCGATAGTGACGCAAACCCTCGTCATAGGGCGAAAGGGAAGCGTAAGGAAACGGACTCCCAACCGAGAAGGCATTTTGGAGAAACCTTCAAACCAAAAAACGCGGGTGGAAACCCACGTGACTTCTCCAAAGCATTTAGACCAACTGCGGCAAATGCGGGAACGTCCAAATTTGCAAGGGACATTGCGGAAGCAATCGCCCCGACAAGTGCCAAACAGATGTCCAACATCGGCACTTACGATGGTATATCTGATCCAGACGATCATTTAAACAGATTCATAGCGGGGGCAACCGTCAGTAATTGGACGGAACCTACGTGGTGTTACATGTTCCAAATGACGCTTGTTGGGCCAGCTAGAGCGTGGTTCGATCGTCTACCGGTCAACCACATCTACGATTGGGCAGACTTCCAACAGAAGTTTAGCCAACACTTCAGCCAACAAAGAAAGTATACCGAAGAGCAATGGACAATCCTCAAATGCATTCGAGAGGAAGATGAATCTTTGCCAGACTTCATCACTCGCTTCAACTCAAAGAAGCTAAGTCTGGGTAATATTAGCGAAGATCTTGTTCGCGCTGCTTTTATCCAGGGCGCGAACGACCCAGAGCTCATCCGCACCTTAACGGGTAAAGATGGCATGCCATCCACATGGGATGCCATCATGACAGCAGCTAAACGCTTTGCGGAAACGGAGAATCAACTGGGTAGAGATCTCCCCCAGAGCACAAACCTCTACACCCAGAAAACAAGAGAAGACAACGTCCTTACCGCCCGACTAAACAAAAAGCGGAAGCTAGGCATTTGGCAGTCAAGGGTAAACTTTGACACCTCATCCGGTTTGCAACATCAGTTAGGCGGAAGGGATAACGTACAGTCGAACCAGAACTCCAGATGGACGCCACTCACCAAAAGCGTCACCGAGATATTCGCCACTGAGGAGCTCCCATGGCCAAAGGCTCCAATAATCCGACATCGTCACAATGCTGATCGGAGCAAATACTGTGACTTTCACAGGACAAAAGGCCACAACACTGAAGAATGCACAGACGTAAAGGACATCGTCGAAGCATTTGTCAGAGATGGGACGCTCGCGCACCTCGTGGCGTAACGAACGCTGAGCAGGCTGATGCGTGTAGAACCCCAGTTGGGGAAAACACGAATAAAATTGCAGCTTCAATGTTGGAGACTACATACTGCGTAAACAACGAGATCCCGAACCAGGTGCATATCGGCTCGATGGCACTCCCATCCCAACAACATGGAAGGGAGCTCAATTACACAGTTTGCATGTAGATCAATTCCAAATTTGTAAAGAAAAGGCCCAGAGCCACTTCTAATGGAAATGATTCTCCTTAGAACATCGATGCTGATGATCTTACATTTATACTTATGAACTTTCCACACTGATATGCCGGTCTTCACCGCATACATAAGTGGGGAAGTCGTTGCTTGTGGAAGGCGGCAAAACCCGCATAAACACAAAAAACGGCAAACCTTCACGCAGGTCAGTCATAGGTAAAGTTGGGTCATCCCACTAAATGAAAGTGCCGGTCCTAACCGCACAAATCATGATGGAGGAAACCGAACTAACCTATTGACAACCGCGCGTCGAACGGTTAATTTATTCAAAACACTGATGCCGGTTTTCACCGCATAAATAAGTGTAAAGAAATCGTTGCTTGTGGAAGGCGGCAAAACCCCATAAACACAAAAAACGGCAAACCTTCACGCAGGTCAGTCATAGGTAAAGTTTGGTGATCCCACTAAATGAAAGTGCCGGTCTTAACCGCACAAATCATGATGGAAGAAACCGAACTAACCTATTGACAACCACGCGTCGAACGGTTACCCTATTCAAAACACTTAAAAATTTTCTAACAAAAAGACGAGGAAAACCTCCACGCAGGTCAGATATAGGTAAAGTTTAGCCATCCTACTAATTGCAAGTGACGGTCCTACCCGCACAATCACGAAGGAGAAAGCAAAACTTCAACCTATTATCTACCACGTTCAAAGGTTAACTTATTCTAAACACTTGGAAAATTGCTAATTTAAACTAAAGTATGCATGAGCAAGTCATATAACGTTTATAAAGCAAGTCATCCAGTGAAAGTAGCGGTCTTACCCGCACAAAGATTTATATTTCATAATAATTCATTACAAGAATGGCCGGGTAACTACCCGCCTACAAGAATATAAATCTATACAAGCTAAACCTATCCTAACAGTGGGAAGGGATCTTAAGGTTCAAGCTTCAGGACCACTCCCTCCAAACCAACTTGTACCCGCACCATCAGTTGGCTGTGGCGGTTCAAGGAAGGTCTTTAGAATGGCTAGCCCATCATCAGCAGCAGCAACTTCGTTCACCTTCTCCACCACCGGATGCGGGAAGGCGGCATACTGATTCGCTGCTTGGTCATATACAGCTTCAGTATCAACATCATATAAAGGGAAGTTGGAAGGCGGGATGCCTTTCTCAACGAACCCTAGACCAAGCAGGAAGCCGGCCTTTTCCCCATCCTCGTGAGAAGCGTTGAGGGCTGCGCTCATGGCATCGTCGTATGATGTGTCCGTGAAGACTCGATGCACGACCTACAAGAAAAAATACAAGTATCAAAACCTTTTCTATTTACAAAGAAAAGCGTGAAGACATTATGAAGCTAAGCTTACCTGCGACAACGCTTCTCGAAGAAGCCATTCCTTGGTAACCAGAGCTTCCTGGAGGGCAGCTTGAGCTTGGTTATGGGCGCGTTCGGCTTCACTTTTGTTGAGGTTGGCAAGCAACACTTCTTTAGCCGCAGCCTCTTCAACGCCCTTTAGCTTCCGCTCAGTGTGGTCAAGCACCCCCCTCTGGTCCAAGATCTCTTGGAGCTTCTTGGCGTCTTCCATCGCCA
Organism: Bidens hawaiensis; assembly: GCF_021521415.1. Lineage (NCBI taxonomy): Eukaryota > Viridiplantae > Streptophyta > Magnoliopsida > Asterales > Asteraceae > Bidens > Bidens hawaiensis. The sequence goes on along the minus strand of NW_027492092.1, from coordinate 519,471 downwards.
AGGCATCATGAGCCTGTTGGAGCGCTTCTAGTTTGGCTTTAAGTTCCTCATTCTCGAGGCGTAGAGGCTCAGCAACAGCTTCAGCCTTGGTGGCCCTCTCAGTTGCGTTCCGTGCAGTTTCCTTAGCCAGCCGAAGCTGTTCGTTAACAGCTTGGGCAGCCTTGGAACGGGCCTCGAGCCGGGCCTGAACTTCAACCTCGAGGGCCTTGAAGGCCTTCTCCTTTTCCGCAGCCACTGCGGTAAGCCTCTTGTTCTCCTCCCGGACAGCCCGCGCCTGTGCTACTTCTTGAATACGAGCTGCTTTTAACTTGTCGTTTTCACGACAGAGCAGCTCGACGCGCGGCTGCATTCGGGCCAGGAGAATCCGAAGCTCGTTGGTTAGCCTACCCTCCTGGTAGCTAGCCATTGCTTCCCCCAACGCACCACTGGGAGCTGCGTGACGAGCCCACTCCACGCACTCCACAGGCGTGCGAAGGGTTGTTCCTCGGCGGATGTTCCATCGTGGAACATACACTTCATTGGAATCCGACACTGCAAAAAACAAAAAGCAGTTAGGAAAAGATGATATATATAAAAAAAAAGGCCAAAAGAACCCTACGCACCTGTAGGGTCGACAACAGGCCGATAGCCGCCAAACTCATCACCTGAACCCAAGGGAAATCCATCCAAAAGGTCAGGAAGATGGGAAGGAGGCAGAGGTTGGCGAGAAGCCCCAAGCATACCTGAAGGATCGGCCGTAGCTGCCGACGTCGGAGGAGGCATAGAGGCCGCCGCGGTAGAAACCAACGGAGGTGAACTCACAACCGTGGTCGCCGCTGCGGAAGTACCCGCAGAGATAGTCACCGCCGGCTCAGTGAAAGATTCAGTAAATATGGCACTGACAGCCGGCGGAGATGTCATCACAGTTGGAACAGTTGGCTCAACTGGGTGAGCAACTGAACCAACAACTGAAGCAGGCGCAGCCGCCTGGGTCATCGCCTCAGGTAGGTTGACCAAGCCTACCGTCATGGGTCCGGAGGTGCTCCTCCCCGCTCCACCCTGGAATGCGGTAGCATCCACGCCTGCACAAAGAAGATATAAGTATAATGACGGAAAGATATGAAGTTAAAAAGTAAAGGAAGTTTGTACTTACGGGTTTTCTTGAGCCTAAAAGTGCGAACAGGCGGGGACGAACCCGATGGAGCCGGCCTCTTCACGCCACTCACCGTCGTTGTCCTGGGCTGCTCGGAGGTGACGGTCGTCTCAGCCTCCGGAGCAGTGGTCTTATCACCACCAGGGTTCCCCGCCACCTCCTCGCTCTCGGTCTCTGAATCAGACCGATGCACCGGATCGGCAGTGGAGGCAACCTTCGCCTTCCCCTTCCCGCCGGCAGCCTTCTTCTTCCGCACCAACGGAGGACCATCTGCGGATTCCTCATCAGAAGATGACAAGATTAGAGGAATTCCAGCAGAGTTTTCAGCATTGAGAGGTCGAGGGTTGAATAACGCCTTACCTGGCCGCGTGGCGCTCAGAATAAGGTGGCCTGGCGGGTAGACCTCCACAAACCGATCCCTTGTTTGCTCCAAGATGGGCAACTCGTTCTCATCGAGAGCATGAGTACCCATCCGAGCGGGACCATCACTCTCCCGCGGCTGCAGGAGAGACTGCAAGTCGTTCCCCTCTGAAATAAAAGAAACAAACAGTTAGAAGACAAACCTATATAAACAAAGAAGACAGAGCATACCGTAAGGGACAGAGTTCAAACCGTATTCGAGGACGATGGGAACCTGTGACGCCTCCTTCCACACCCGGCTCATCCCAAGCATCACCATCCCAGACTCCGCAAAGCGGTATACCGGAGTCTGGACCCAGGAGATCTTGGCGAACCACTCCGCCTCCTGGTAGTTGAGGGCGTGAAGGGCGGGGAGTGCTCTCCCATTCTTAAAGGTCATCGCAAGGGGGACGACGCGAGCGGAGATATAAAAAAACTCACGCTTCCACGACCGAAGACTGCGCTCGGTAGCGCAGATCTTCAACCCCTTGATCCGATTGACCAAGGTGTACCACCCCTGGATGCACTCCAGGAGTAGAAGGTCATCAACCGATCTACGTGGGGCTCCACGCCCAGAATGAGGCACACCCACTCAAAGTGGCGGATCTTGGCGACCGCCATCGGGTGTACCTCCGTCAAATGCACCCCGTGCCTCTCCAAGACACGGTATACAAACTTCGTTAATGGGAACCTGAGATTCCCATAAACGAAGAATGCAGCGTACACCCCTATCTTGCCCTTGGGGGCATCGTACACCGTCTGGTGTGGCTCCGGAAACTCAGGCTCGAACGGCTCGAGCATGAACTTCCGGACGATGTACTGAAAAAGCTCAGTGGGAAGAGCACACTGGCATTCGCCAGCAGTGCTCTTATCGTCTTTATCAGACGTAGACGTCGGGATCTCGACGTGCACGTCAGATTCCTCGGCAGCAGCTTCGAAATCGTGAGTAGAAGACATGGTTTGGAGGTAAAGGAATGATTTCAGGAGAATGCTTGGCAGAAAGTATTCGCCGGAAATCGTTTACAAGAAGAGGAGTGAAAGTATGAATTACAAAGGACCCTCTCCCCCTTTATATACTCATCGCAATTAATGCGATGAATTTAATGCGGAAGAGAGAGAAATCACAGGTGCAATGAAACTATGACACGTGGCAAAGTGCAAGCTGGCAACAGCTGTTGAAAGGACGCGTGCCATTAATTTCGCGGCCACGCGCCCGAAAAATCGCGCCCACGCGCCTGAAAAAGCGTCTGGAATGACCATGTACTGTCACATCGCCATAACTTCCTGCACGTCCTGACACAGTCAGAAGAAACCGTCGGACGACGTTTCAACAGTTTGGACTGTTCTTATCCTTTCACCAACTCTTCGAATTTCAAAATTTCAAAAAGATTCAAAAGTAAGCGGGAAAATACCCCTTACCTTGGCAACCAAGTAACTATAAGACAGGTGCGAGTACAGTGTTAAGGCAAAACCCTTCACATACTTAGCACCTGCAGGGAATTGAAGCCAATAATACCTCGGCAACCAAGTAACCATAAGACGGGTGCGGGTACAGTGTCAAGGCAAAACCCTTCACATACTGAGCACCCGCAGGGAATTGACGCCAGGAATACCTTGGAAGTAAAGTAACTGTAAGATGAGTGCGGGTATAGTGTCAAGGCAAAACCCTTCACATACCTAGCGCTCCGCAGGGAATTGAAACCAAGAAGGATCTTCTGGGCAATGCTTGCGGAAACGGGAATAACATCCCGCATAGCGGGAACGTCGAGAACTACATTGTTTGAAGCTCCAAGATGGAATTGGTGGTTTTAACATAATTGATCACTATGTTCAAAACTACCAAAACCTCATGGAGAATCTACACAAGTGGGACTCAACGCTCCTGACTTGCGAGGAGGTTACAGACCTACCCGCATCATACTCAAAGATCAAGGAAAGTCGGGAATTTCTGCAAGTGACATTAGGACTTCCGCGGGAAGAATCCCCATGGAAAACCTTAAAACTAAACCCTTTTCAAAACCCTTTGCTTAAGTCCAAAAGTTCACCTCACTTATTAAACATTCATGAGAAGAACATTGGACTGGGGGACTTGAAGAGGTAGGTCCCAGCAGAGCCCAGTTGGACCCACATGACTCACCTTGAAGAGAGACGTCTGCGCGGAAACCAACTGGATCCGCAGGACCCACCATGCTCAGAGACGTGACGTCCTTACGCGCAGTACGCAAGCTGTTCCCGCAGGAAATGCCTCCCAATGGTGAAGTACTCCGCCTGTTCCCGCAACTGCGGATACAAGCCATCAGGGAAGGCCACCCGCGCAGCAAGGCTACACGCACAAGGCACTTAGCTCTCAAAATAATTCAGTAATGTCACCTGAAGAAGGAATGAGCAAAGCCGGGAACAATCCCGCACAAAGGCGGGAGGGGGAATACTCCCGCCCAAATGAGCCAGTCCGTACGATACTGGAGGATCTTTTGTACTGTACCTGACGAGGTATGGGCAAAAGATCTGACCAGAGATACGACAGCTCATTGACAACAGTATGGCGAGCAGCATGCTCTTGTACTGTATGTCATTATTAGCCGCTGCCTACTCACCAACTCCTGTCATACCACGTGCATAGCCTGCAGTTGGTGGAAAAGGAATAGTACACAGCAGGCCTGGTCACTGTCAGCCGCTGCCTACCCACCAACTACCAGCATGGCACGTGCGTAGGCTACAGTTGGTAGAACAGGAATACTATTCAGCCGGCTATACCTTCTTGGAAACCTACCTTCGGCTATAAATACCCCAAATGGTATGATCATCTTATCTTATCTTGTATCTTATATCTTATACCTGATATCTGCTCTAGCAATCTCTTAATATACACTTATATTCAAGAGCAATCTAGTCTGATTCTCACGCCGGAGGGTGGTCACAAGGAGGTACCCCCCCCCCCCATTCTCAGTGACGAGCTCACGGTGTCTGTTTTGCAGGTTATCAGAAGAACCATCTTTGCCGGATCTAACCCCTCGTGGGAAACATTTATTTAACCCCCAGATTATCCGTAATCTGCCCGGGGTCACTTAGTGTTTCTTCAGGCTGTAAATAATATTAATTTTCATTAAAAAAAATTGGTGGAAGATAAACTTTTACACCCATATTTAGAGCATTCTCATCCAACCCCTCATTTAATGTGGGGTGTTTTTATAATTTAGGAAGTGATTCAGGGTGTTGCGAGTGAAGAGTTTTTATATTTTAGAAAAAGTGGTGATTTTTCTGTATATCTGAAAAGGTACTGTATATCCTCTATAATTTTTTAATATATTTTGAGAGTGATTGTGAGTGAAAGAAAAATTAATGATAAAAGGTATAAAAAGTATTATTTAATTGAAATAAAGAGAGAAAATATAGTGAGTTTTAATGTAATTTTTGATTTAGGGATAAGGGTGGAATGAGAATGCTCTTATATGTGAAGTGTATCTTTATCAAGATGTATATACTTTTTACACCCATATTCAACAAAGTGGTTATATTTTAATGAGTAAAGTAACCATGATTCACATTTTGAAGTCCTTTAATTTCCTTTTCCTATTCAAAGTAGTTTCTTTCTAACAACTTCTGTTATTCAAAAGGTTTGATAAAAAAGAAATGTGTTTAATGATTGTCTTACATAGTACAATTGTTAGCATAACTACCTATAAATATGACTTAAAATACAACTTACGAGTGCTTGCTACACTTTTAACTATAATCCACTATATCAAAGTGGATCGGACTAGAAACAGTTCAATATGCCTACTCAATTTGTAAGGTGTTACGATATTTTGATCAGATCAGTCTTTAATTTGCGGTAAATTAGTAATGCGGGTTTACAGTTGTACCAATCACACATCTTTTTAGAATGAACAATAACATAACCATTAATCAAAACGAAAATTGACAAAAAGAATTGCAGTTGCCAAAAACTGAATTAACGAAAATTGGTTATTGGTTCCTTTTGTGGCAGGTTAACTAAATCGCTCGATCATATTTCATATATTTCTAGTTTTTGTATCTCCATTTCTTGTGTATTTCACGTTTTATATGTTCATTTCATTATCTATACCTCCATTTCATGTATGTATAATCTATATCTCCATTCAATGTATTTCCAGGCAAAAGTTTTAGACAAGTTTGGTTTTGGTTATTAACCAAACCAAATCGAAAATCGATAAACTAATCGAATTAATCAAGAATTTGCGTTTACACACCCCTAAGACAAAAGACCATGTGTAGTGGGCACTTTGGAAGGGGTGAAAGAGCCCCAAACACCGCCCTAGGGGTTCTTTGAGGGGGCTTTTTGTACATACCCCCCCCCCCCCCCCCAATCAAATTAATCAATCAATCAAATTATTCCTACAAACTGCATCCAATCACACATTTATCTTATATATACTTAATTAAATTATAGTAGCCGAGTAATGATTAGAGTGGCTCTATCTACCACACCTCTTTTCAAGAAAACGTCTCAATGCTCACATGGCCCAAAATGAATCATTGAGGATCCAATATACATGTTCTAAATAAAATTGGAGAAAATTTCCAAAATGTTCCATTAATAAAGAGAGATTCTACTCTTGTCCTTACAAATAAAAGTTTCTAAAAATGTCTCATACAAACACGTTTTTGACTACGCGTTAGACTTCAACGCATCTTTCATGACTTGTTTGGCCACCAAACGCGTCGTTCCCGACCTGCTAGACTCAAATGCGCGTCTTTCACGACATGTTTGGCCTATTGATTGCTTTTTTTAATATTACATTATTAAAATTAATTTAATCCGTATTTGGTTTTCTTTTATAACTTGTAATATATAAATTTATATATAATTTTGAATAAGTCATTATGACGTGCTTATTTTTTCTACATATTGTCATAAATCTTACTCAAAACTGAGTGTCAAATTGAAATCAAAACGCCCAATAAATGTTTAATAAAATTTGACCACTCTCTTTTTAAGTAAAGTTTATGCCAACATGAAAATAAAAATAAGCACGTCTTAATGGTATATTTGTACTTTATAAAACTTTATGTATTACAAGTTATTAAAAAAACCAAGCATGAGTAAAATTAATTATAATAATGTAATATTAAAAAAAACAATCAATAGGGCAAACATGTAATGAAAGACGCGTTAGAGGCTAACAGACCGTGAAATACGTGCATTAGAGGCTAACAGGTCGTGAACGACACGTTGAAGTCTAACATGTCGTCAAAGACGTATTTGTAAGAGACATTTCTTAAAACTTTTGTTTACGAGAAAAAAAAAGAAACTCATTTTAAGAATTTTTGGCATAAAATGAGTATAGTGTGGTGTTAGTTAGTATTATCTATCCTAGGTGGCAATATTTAATTAGTAATTAGAAAAGCATGTAATGTAGGTTGCAGGCAGGTGGCGGCCACGCTCCGCCCTATCTCCTATAAAACCACTTCTTTTGCCCGCCACACGCTTCCCACTATTCACGACGCTCGGTCTTCCCTTCCCCTCAATTATTATTATTATTATTATTATTATTATTATTATTATTATTATTAATCAAGGTATGTACGTCTCTCGTGCTCTTTCGTATACCCTAGTTTACAGATCGCTTCATCTGCTCTTGTGATTCTGATTTAATCTCCGATTATGTGTTTTCGTTCTTACTGAAGGTTAATTCAATATATGTATGTGCTTAATCTCTGTATCGTGAAATCTAGGGTTTATGATTAACTTTTAGATGTGAGGTATCGATTGTTTGTGTTTCAACGGTTCCGATTCAAGGTTGATTTACTATTTGATTATGCATATGGATTATTGGATTAGGAAACTTGGACTTTGATAAGTAAAACTGATATCGATTGGCCGATAATAATACATGCTTGCACTTTTGATGCCAAGAGCAATCTCCGTAGCGTAATAATCAGAAATTTATTATTCGATTATTCTTGATTTTCAGCTGGTTGCTGTTAAGGTAATGATTATGAATGGAATGGATAAAAGTATTAGCGAAATCAAATATAAATGAAATGAAATGAAACGCAAACCGAGTGTAGAAATATTTGATGATTATGCTACCGGGATTGCTTTTGGCAACAAAAGTGAAAGTTAGGATTGTTATTGGTTGAAGTGTAAGTGTGTGATGGTTTGGATTATTAAAATCCTTTTTTTTTAATATATTCTTAATCGAATTTGGACTGGAATTAACCAAATTTTCTGTGATGATGAATTGGATTATAATCAAAATAACTATGAATTTGTTTGTTCTTTGTTTTTGAGATGATGAAGATTTAGGAAACAGGAAATTGAAGCTTTTTATGTGTCGTTTGATCCGTTTTTTGTAAAATTCTGAAGTTGATGTTCTCTTCTGATTGATTCTGTAATTTTTTTTTTCTTGTAGTGTTCATCTGCTTGCCAGCTATAATTTGTAAATATTGATTATTCTTTGATTTTGTTGCATTCTTTTACTTACCAGTAACTAGTTAATACACTGGATATGTGTATAGCTGTTAAAATTAAAATCTTTGGTTCATTATTGTTACTTTTATTAAAGATCTTTAATTTGTTGCAGTTATCAGATAAGAATAAGATCGGCATAGATTTCTGAGATTTACATCTAACAAAACCAGCATGGGAGCCGAAAGATCACCAACTTGGTCAGTAATACCAAGTTTTACTTTTTATTTCTTCACTACTTTACTTAAAAAAGTAAATAATAATAATAAAATTAACAAATTTGATGCAGCTTGGAGACTAGCAAGAAAAATCCAGCTAAAGTTCCCAAACGAATCCACAAAGCCGAAAGAGAAAAACTAAAGCGTGAACATTTGAATGAACTGTTTCTTGAGTTAGCGAATGCACTTGGTAATTTCTGATTAATGTTTAAACTTTAATTAAACATTTACTGGCTATCTGCATATGTTTGATCAATGTTATTTGCTACATTGCAGAACTTACTGAACAAAACAGTGGGAAAGCCTCAGTTTTAGGTGAAACGACTCGTGTTGTAAAAGACATGATTGATGAAATCAAGTCTCTCAAGAAGGAGAATGCAGCTTTACAATCCGAAACACAATATGTAAGTTTTTAACAAATCGACCCATTTAAGAAATGAATCAAAGTTGCAGCTTTTTTCATTTTAGTATGAAACGTTTGGTTTTATGAGCAGGTGACAGGTGAAAGGAATGAACTTCAGGGTGAAACTTGTACTCTACAAAAGCAAATCAGTGCATTACAGAGCATATTAAAGGAAAGAAACGTCCAAACTACCCTTGACCTGAACGCACCCGCAATCGAATCTCAAGAACCACAATTACCGACTTATTATCCACAAGAGATGACAAGAGTGTTACCATCTGGTGATTCAGTTTTGAATCCGGTATTTGTTATTCCTGGTTGTCACGGTGTTCAAGCTCACATGCAAGCGGATTTGGGTACAGGTACCGGTATGGGCAACAGAGCCGTGTCAAATGTGAGTAAACCGTACCCAAGGTATCCCACTGCATCTGATTCCTGGCCTTCCCAGCTTCTTGAAAACTCGTCTCGAGAAGTCGGGAAGGAACGCACGGAGCGCGTATAGTATTCGTGATAATAACAAAGGTGTGTTAGTTGTAATTTGCCAATATTGTTGTTAAAAGAAATGGTTAACTGTTGTGTTGATATTATGAACCTGAGTGTCTATATAAAGCTTGAAGGTAATCATGATAATTGTTGTCACCAATGCTATGATTTGGCCTCTTTGTTTTGCATTCAAAAGTGTAGGCATTCAGCGAACAAATAATAGAAAATGGTTAGTTGCATCATAGTGAATGTCTTGAAAGGTTCTTTTTGGTAGTTTTTATTTATTTTTTTGGCAAATTATAAGCTTTGTTTAGATGATAAAAATAGTACATGAACTTTAAATGTCAATGAATGGCCTTTGAACTTATATAAATAAAAGTTATGATTGCTGGCATTGTTCGTACAACTAAAATATATGTGTGTGATGAGGCAATTAAATGATATAATACACATATTTAATAAAAGAAAATGACAAGATTTATTTATTTTAACGGCCAACGAACATAGAATGCCTAGGTACTCCGTACGAGGTGACCCAATGGCAAAATGCCATCGTCAGCTGGCCCAACCCAGCCGTACGGAGCCCTTAAGCGCCTCCAAGTTATCTCCAATTCCGAAGAAAACCTACTGTCCGAAGGCCCACTGGTAGTAAAACCCGGTTGCCCTCAGGATCGAACTGAAAATCACAAAGATCTCAGTCTTCCTTCATAGAACCACCCATAACTCCCCAAAGTGTTGTAACTGGGAATTGAACTTGAGTCTTTATTGAGAAACCCAAGCTCCCTACCACTATACCACATTGAATGGATAACAAGATTTATTTATACCTTAAATTTCTCGCTCATACTATTATTCTATTTTTAATTTAAAAATATCTATGTCAGTGTAATCAAAACGTATCAATCCATTTCTGATCAAATAAATATACCTAATTTGTAGAGATTAAAAATATGTGGGTATTTTTGTTAATATAATCAAATTATTTATATTTTTAATTAAATAAGATCTACTTGTTTTTTATTTAATTAATTTATATACACCTTTGAGTGTATAAGATATATGTGATAAAATTCAATGAACGATATTTATAGGTTTAAGATGATAAATACAAGAAGAAAGTACGAATGAATAACAACTTTATTCTCACATATTCATTCAACCTTATTTTTATTAAACTACTGAAAATTAATTGTTGGGTAAAATTGGTTTTAGCTTTGATTCGTTTCTTGGTTTGGTTTGAATATATTAGTTCAAGAAGAAAACAAACTCTGCAAATAATAAGGTATATTGGTTTTTATTAATCTCAAATATCGTCTTTTGGTCACTACCGGTTCCAACTAATGAATTTGCTGCTGACGGTCCCAACTGTTAACGTATTTGTTCCTGATGGTCCGCGACTAATAGAATCCTAACGGCGTTAGTTTCAGGTCGCCGGAAAAACATTATTGGCCGGAAAACTCAATTTTTTTCCCGAAAACTCAACATTTCCGTCCTAAGCATCTTGGTAACATTGTATCGGACCTTTTTTCTAGTAAAAGCCCCAATTGTTGAGATCGCCGTAAACCCTAGAACCATCGTCGAAATCGGTTGATGGTGCTCAAGTGGTGATAGTTGGTTGGCGGTGAGTCAATTTGTGGTAGTTGCGGTGTTCAGGTGGTGTTCTCCGGCAACAAATTTGACTTTTCTGGCCAAAAACGTTTTTCCGAGGACCTAAAACTAACGGCATTAGGATTCTGTTAGTCGCGGACCATTAGGAACAAATACTTTAAAAGTTGGGACCGTCAATAGCTAATTCATTAGTTGGGACCAGTGACCAAAAGACAATCGTTGGGATTAATAAAAACCAATATACCAAATAATAATGACATAATGATAATTTCGTAGCAAGCCCCCTCCCTCTTTATGTTAATCGAAAAGAAAGAACTGCATTCGCAATGTATAAGTATGAATCGTAGTCAAAAAACAATCTTTAGTGATACCTTTTTAGTTAGGTTCTAAGTCTTTAAAATAATAGCTTTCAAGAGAATTTAAGGGGTACTTTTGATCAACTAAACCTTTTTAGTTAGACTCTAATCTTTAACATAAAAGCTTTTAAGGTCGCATTCGTTTAATAGAATTCGTGGGAATTCAAAAAAATTGGAATTAAAATCCAACGACATGGTGTGTTTGTTTCGTTGGAATTAGATTTTAATTTCCTTTTAATGCGTTCGGTTGTCAAGGAATTGGAATTGCAATTGCAATTCAATTCCTTCAAATTTCTTTAAATAAAGGGATTATAAATCCTTCCAAAATGTGGAGGATTTTAAGTGAATTCGTTAGAATCTTTTCTCGAGATTTTTTAAGGAGAACAATGAATAAAATATTTTGGTTTTTTACCTTTTTTGTTCTCGATTTATATTTTGAGTTATGAATTTTTTATTATTATTTTTGAATATTTTTTTGATGGGTTTTTTATCTTAATAGAAAACCCCTAAAAATTTTTTTAAAAAAATAATAAAAAAATCATAACACAAAATATATATAGAAAATAAAAAATCTAAAAAAACTAAAATGTTTTTGCCGTTATCCTCGTTAAAAAAAATCGATTCCAATTCATTTGTCAGATGAACACATCAAGAAATGGAATTGGATTTCAATTCCTTCAAATTTCAATTCCTATTGGAATGTTCAGATTCCAAATCCTATTCAAATTCAAATTCCAATTCCATTCCATTCTGTGAAACAAACACGTCCTAAGAGAATTTAGGTGGTTCTTTTGATCAACTAAGGAATTGAGATATAAAATAAAGAGATTTTTGCATACATCACCTCTCTAACTTCCTTTATTACATAGTTTCCCATGCTAAACCTTAAATTACATATTTCTCCTTCTAGTTTTTAATTACCATTTTACCTTTTTACAATTATATGTAAATGCTCCTATATTTATTTGAGCATAATTGAATTTACATAATTTGACATTTTGACTTTGATACTTTTTTATAATGCTTTTTTTTATTGTAATTAATAAAATCAAATTAAATAAACTTATTTTGTAACCTACATATTGAAAAGCAGTTGAAATTTTATATATTATATAACCATATTAGTGCATTTTCTAAATAACTACTACGTAATTATTTGATATTATTTGTAAAAATCCCTTTATACAATATTACGTGATATAATTTGTCGATTTCTCATGTTAGAAATGTTGAACCTATATATATATATATATGTTAGCGATTAAAAAAATCGACTTCAATTAAATATATTAGCTTCGATATGTTCGTCTTAAAACCAACCCGGTTTGGGTTTAAATTGGGGATATATGTTATTGTTACTATTAAGAATGACATATATGTATATTAGTTCATTAAGGGTACAATGGTCATTTTGTTAGTTAATTTAAATGAAATGGGGAACTATATAATATATATGGTTTAGGGAGGGGAAATATGTAATTTAAGATTTAGCATTGGGGAAATATATAATAAGAGAAATTAGAAAGAGGATATATATAAATGCCCCAATAATAGATGTCCGATACGATGCTCAATTCACTTTCGGTGTATGTATTTTGATTGTGGATCATCCTATATCTATCTACAAGGGAATATATGCCTTTATTTGATTCTAAATGTGGAACATGAAAGGAAACCAACCTCCAATAATGATGAAAACAATGACTTAAAATAAAAATACAAAGCAACAAGTTTTCTATATAAAGTTGTGTAATCCTTTAACACTCTCCATAGACAAACACAACAAAACCAAATCCTTTCCCAACTTTTCACTTCAAACGACCCCAACTAACAAATATGTCATATTATTCCAAGTCGAAAACAGAGCTTGCAAAAATTGGTGGGGATGCATTTGCTCTCCTGGATTTCTCTAGTGGGCACAAATCCATTCATAAGTATTCGACATCAAGTGTGAGTGCTCCATCTTATCAAAGTACTAACTTGTTCCACTATCAACATTACCATCAACCAGCATATCAGGTTCGACAACAAGTGTATGCCACCCAAGTTCATGCGACAAGGTATGAGACCACTGTTGATTGCTACGAAGCAACCAAAAAGTATGGTGGGACTGTCATTATAGATTATGCTAAGAGAAAACCCGTCCGCAGAGGTTTCTTTGACTGAGGTCCCATCATTCCATGTGGAATAATCCTCTTGTCCTTGGCTTTAATATACGCCTATTGGATATGTATACCTTGCTATCATCGTGTGTTGTGGTTAAGACTAAGTTAAGTAATGTAATAAATTAAATAATCAATGCATGTGTAGCTTTTGTTTAAAATTGCCTCCCATTCTCTTTGCTGTAATGGTTGTCGGTTGAACTGTCGAACCTCACAAGAACGATGCTCGTAAAATATTAGAATGGTTATTTTATTTATTTATGCAGAAAACTAATTATTTTTATCCTATATTATGAAACTAGCTTTATAACCCGTGTAATACACATGATGCATAAAAAAATACAATTAAGCTATATAAATTAATTTATTAGATTTTTTTTGAAAAAAAACGTTATCGAATTTAATTTAATGGTTTGATAAGTTCAGGTTATATTTTAGAGTAAAGTGCCAAAATCGTCTATAATTTTTGATCAATTATGCGATTTTCATCCAAAATGTTTTTTCGTGCAACTGAACCACCAAGGTTTTCCAATTGTTGCCAATATAGTCCGTTTTGCTAACTCCTTTAATAATTTTTGTTGTTAACTCTGGGATAATATGGACATTTTATCTATTTATTTATTAAAATACTATTAGGATTAGTTTTCCCCCAAACAAACATGTCTCGTCCTCATGAGTTCTATGTGTATATTACAGGGGTGTTTGGTATTCCTTATTTTACCTTTTTATAACTGTTCATTAAGTTAATAAGTTATAACATTATAACTTATTAAAATTTTCCTCTCACAATATAAGCAACCTCAAACACCTTGTTACTTTTCAAAAAGTTTATAAGTTATAAGTTGGTGAAAATAAGCAATCTCACACCCCCTAAATCATCCATCACCACCTCCGAAAAAAACATATTGTAGGTCGCCTCTGGCTCCGGCCATCTGTGGTCGAAAACATAGATCCAAATCTCTCTAATCTAAAGGTTAACCCCAAAACAACACCAAGTTTCCCATCTCTCCTCTCACCTTGAACAAAAACCCCCAATTTCATAACTAGGGTTTCATGATTTAAGATCTGTGTTGCGGGTGCTGATTCAATTAAGATGTTTTGTTTTGAAAAGTAAGAAATGATTTCCATTGCTCAAGATTGATGATACGATGTTTCATTATAAATGACATAAAAAAATAACACCATGTACAAACTTATCATGAATAAAACATGCTTTTTTATTATAGTTTCGAAAGAGACGGATAAAAACTCAATGAATTCATGAAAATTGAATGAATATGTGACAATAAAATTGTTATTCATTCGTAATTTCTTCTTATTTTCATCATCTTAATCCTATAAATGTCGTTCATTGAATTTTAACACATTCATTTTCTGCAATCAAAAGTGTATATAAATTGATTTAATATAGTTTCATTAAATATATAAATATTTTGATTATGTTGACATAAATACCAATATATTTTTAATCCCTATAATTTAGGTCGTTAGTTATTTGATTAAAGGATAACTTGATATGTTTTGATTATACAAACATAAATATTTTTTAATAAAGATAGAAAAATAGTTTGAATGGAAAATTTATGTCAGTAATGAATCTTCAAATGACATGTGTCATTAGTTATTTTCTTTTAGTATAATAGATAGAGGTAGTATGATCAAATCCCAATGTCAAAACTAAGTTAAATACTTTTTGCATAGCAAGACGTATAGTTACTAGAAATATAATACTAAGATAATCTCATTAGTATTGTTTATAGTTTCTGTAGTTTTTTTTGTCAAAAAGAATTTGTCAATTAAGTTTAATCATGCATTTATGTATGGATTAAGACTTACTAAGATTGTGTCAAATAGTAAGTAACTAGGGTTAAGTTTATTCTATAAAGGCTCATACAAATAAGAAATATAATAAGCCATAATTAGTTAGACATGAAGTGAGATCAAAGTGAGAAAGACATAAAAGTAATAACAAATATTTTTTTCCTTTCACGTGTAAGACACATGCCAATTTAGCCATCTTTTTAAAGCATCCATGACCTTTTCATATGATATTTATTTTTTTGAAAGTTTAGCATAATAACATGCGTTTTTTATCTTTAATATGAGTATGACTTTGTTATATAAAAATTAAAACAAAAAATTACATCATTTTGTCTTTCTACTTGTCATTATGTTTTTTTACGCCATTTTATTTTTCCACTCAGCATTGTGTATTTTATATTTTTAATACTAATAGCACCGTTGTGTAACCAAAATATGTAAATATAATGATAAAAAAATAACAAAAAAAATTATCAAATACATAAAACACAATGATTAATACATATTATACAATAACTTGAAACACAAAACACAATGGTGAATACTTATTACACAATAATCTGAAACGTAAAATACAATGAAAAATAAATATTACATAATGACCTAAAACGTAAAACACAATGGAAAATAAATATAAAACGATGACCTGAACGTAATACTTTTTTTCTCAAATTAAGTGAATGTCAAATTTCGATCTCCAACAAAAGGCAATGAAGTAATACACAATTACTAAAGCACAACGATGAGTAGAAAGCCACAATGACGAACAAAAAGACACAACATCGTAAATTTTGTTTTAATTTTTATCTTGAACATTAGTATCAATGGAAAAACACAATGAGCAGAACCGTAAGAACATCCACAATAAGAAGGTATAAAAACTTCAAAAAAACACGTCTAGCCAGCTACCACATCATTAAAATATCATTTTTTTAAACATTCAAACCCCATCTAATAAAGATTTATAAAAATATGCAAAAACATTGTCATACATCATCATCTTTTATATCCAAAAAACCCCCCCACCCGACCCTACCACCTACAAAAGACCCCACATTTATCTCATTTTTTCTAGTTTTTGTAAAAGAACTTACTTGAAGCATGCATTCTAAAAATCACTCCCCTAATAAAGAGAAATGGATGAGTTGAAAAAACACCCCCCCCCCCCCCCCAAGACCACTCTCATTGGCAAATCCAACATAGGTTTGTCCCACTATTTAAATTATAAAAAAAACAAGAATATATGACAAACTAGTTTGGTGTCTTGGGTTTGTCACATGTCACCATCTTAATAGACATGTTTTTAGTTTATTTTCTTTTTTTCTTTTCACACTAATTAGTTTAAGCTCTAATATCGATTTTTTTCTAATAACCTTTAATGATTAAGTTTGAAAAAAATATTATTGTTTAACAATTTTTTCATGAACACACCGGTATAAATTATATAAAAAAGTAGAGTTTGTTTAAAATTATACTTTTTAATATAAAATAAGTATTAATCATTACCGAACTTTTTTTTATTTTTTTTAAATAATTTCATATTAAATATATATTGTTTATTTTAAATAAAGAAATTATTTTTTATATTTCTAGTCACTTTTAATAAAAAAAACAATAATTGTAAATAGTGAAGTCTGGGTTACTAATTAATGTGGAAAGTTTGGTTAGGTTGGGTTGGATAGATGAAATAGATAGAAATTAGTTTTATAATAAAGATTGGTTTTGGTTGGCTTGTGAATGTGGACAGTCAAAATCACTTTATTCGGAAAACCAATTGAAAAACATGATGACCAACTAATAATACAATGTATAAAACTCACTATTTATTTTATTTTTTATACTAGCTTTAGAACCCGTGTGATACACGGAAAGCTCAAAAGAAATACAATTAAACTATAGAAATTAAATGATTAAATTAAAAAAACTATATTTTATCAAATTAAATAGTTTAATTAAGTACAAGTTATATTTTCTAATGGAATATTAATATGAATACATGGTGCATTCTACGCAATTTCTTCATAATCACGAAAAATATGCACATGGTGATTTTATAAGTTGTAATTATATTTTTTTAATGAAATAGCGAATTTTAACAAAAGATGATAGATGTTTCATTATAATTGACATAGAAAAAGAACATCATATATAAAATTAGCATGACTAAAACATACTTTTATATTACAGATTTGAAAGAGATTGATGAAAACTCTATGGATCCATGGAGGTTGAATTAATACGTGAGAATAAAATTGTTATTCATTCATAATTTCTTCTTGTTTTTATTTTCTTATACCTATAAATATCGTTCATTAATTTTTACCACATTCATCTCCAACACTGAAAAGTGTTTACAAATTGATTTAATGAAAAAAAAAGGTTGATATGATTTCATTAAAGATATAATTTTTTTTATTATACTGACGTAGATGCATGCATATTTTTCATCTCTGTAATTTAGGTAATTAGTTATTACTGATGTGCGTATCTCGCATTTTAAAATAAAAACAAGAAACAAAATCACAAAAAAAAAAATCGAAACGACATATACCTGATCAGATTTGAAAACATTTTCATCTCTCACTTCCATATAACTTGCAGATTTCATATTTTCAATTTATGATGTGGTTAGACAATTAAGCAATTTGGACTTATCATTTTTTTAAAAACAAAATAAAATTTAGGTTTGGAAAGTTGAGCTCAAAAGGTTGGGGTTGGGACACTGAAAATAATAAGGATGAGCACATGAGACGTTGCGCTTAATATATTAAATGTTTATAACATAAACTAGAAAAAGAAAAAACTGCATTGGCGATGTATCAAAGTATGAATTGAATAGTCAACAAACAACATTTTAGTTAAGTTTTAAGTCTTTAAAATAAAAGCTTTCAAGAGAATTTGGGGGTACTTTTGATCAGGTTCTAATCTTTAACATAGAAGCTTTTAAGAGAATTTAGGTGGTTCTTTTGATCAACTAAGGAATTGAGATTTAAAATAAATGGCCGATACGATGCTCAATCACTTTCGGTGTATGTATTTTGATTGTGGATCATCTTATATCTATCTACAAGGGAATATATGCCTTTATTTGATTCCAATGTGGAACATGGAAGGAAACTAACCTCCAATAATGCTGAAAACAATGACTTAAAATAAAAATACAAAGCATCATCATCATCATCATCATCATCATCATCATCGTACTCAGTATATCCCACCAATAGCAAAGCTATGGTAGGGTCTGAGGAGGGTAAGATGTAGACAGCCTTACCTCTACCCCATAAGGATAGAGAGGCTGCTTCCGGTGAGACCCCCGGCAAAAATACAAAGCAAAAGTTTTCTATATAAAGTTGTGTAATCCTTTAACACTCTCCATAGACAAACGCAACAAAACCAAATCCCTCTCTCAACTAACAAAATGTCGTATTATTCCAAGTCGAAAACAGAACTTGCCAACATTGGTGGTGACGCATTTGCTCTCCTAGATTTCTCTGGTGGGCACAAATCCAATCATAAGTATTCGACATCAACTACAAGTGTTCCACCTTATCAAAGTACTAACTTGTTCCACTATCAGCATTATCGTCAACCAACATATGTGGTTCGACAACAAGTGTATGCCACCCAAGATCATGCCACAAGGTGTGAGACCACTGTTGATTGCTACAAAGCAACTAAGAGGTGTGGTGGGACTGTTATTGTAGATTATGGTAAGAGAAAACCTGCCCGCAGAGGTTTCTTTGATTGAGGTCCCATCATTCCATGTAGAATAATCCTCTTGTCCTTGGCTTTAATATACGCCTATTGGATATGTATACCTTGTTATCATCGTGTGTTGTGGTTAAGACTAAGTTAAGTAATGTAATAAATTAAATAATCAATGCATGTGTAGCTTTTGTTTTAAAATGTCTCATTTTTTCACTGTAATGATTGCCAGTTGAACTGTCGAACCTCAAAAGAACGATGCTCTTAAATACTAGAATTGTTAATTTTTTTATTTATGTAGAAAAATAACTATTTTTATCCTATATTATTAAACTAGCTTTTGAACCCGTGTAATACACGGGATGCATAAAAGAAATACAATTAAGCTATAGAATTTACATGATTAGATTAAAAAAAACGATACTTTATCAAATTTAATGGTTTGATAACTTCAAGTTATATTTTAGAGTAAAGTGTCAAAATCATCTCTAAGTTTTGGTTAATTATACGATTTTCATCCAAAATGTTTTTCACACAAAATCCAACCCATTTTTCACCCACTACGCATAGTCTAATGAGGTAATTAAAGGATATAATTAACCTATTTCTATTTTTAATGTAAACATATTTATGTTAGTGTAATCAAAATATTTTAATCCATTTTTAATCAAATGACTAATTACCTAAATTATAAATATTAAAAATATGTGAGTATTTAAAGCATTCTCAGCCCGTCCTTTAGAATTATGTGAGATGGTTTGCAAATTATAGGGTGTGGTTGTGAGTGATTGAGTGCAAGTTATAGGGTGTAGATAGATAAGGTAGCGATTTTTTGTAAATTTTGGAAAACTTTGTTTGCCTGTATTTGTTTTTTGATATTTTTTGAAGTGGTTGTGAGTAGATGAGAGAGAAAACTGTAGTGATAAAGATATAAAACAAATATTATTTAATTGAACAGCAGAGGAAAATGTAGTGTATTTTTGTATAATTATAGAGATGAGGATGGGGGACAGGCTGGGAATGCCCTAAGTTAATATAATCAAATTATTTATATTTTTAGTGAAATCAGATTTACTTGTCTTTATTTAATTAATTTACATATACTTTTAAGTGTATGAGATGAATATGATAAAATCCAATGAACGATAGAATAGTTCTGGTCAAACTAAAACGGTTCAACCTAGGTCGGGTCAAACCAAAATGAGGCAGGTAAAAATGCTGCATTAAATAAACTATGTATAGAAATTTAAGCAACAAATTTTATTAAACATAATAAACAAAGTATATATTACAATCGACCTTTCCATGATTTTATTTTTTGAAAACGGTCAATTATAGCCTTACTCATAACACTTGTAAGTGCTTTTTTTATCATTTAAATATTGTGAAACTATTAATCATTAAAAGATGATACTATTTATAAATTCAAATTTCGGTCTAATTATTATAACAGTCATATTAGACTCTAAATTAGCTAGGATGTTTTAGAAACCTAGATCCCAAATTATCGTTCCTCAAATGACAACAAAAATCCCATTCCTTTTGAATTTCAAGAAACACGAAACAATCAAATTAAAACGAAACCAACGAAAATTAAAATAAAAAATGTAAACTATTGATGAGCGTATCTCGTATTTCAAAATAAAAACAAGAAAACCGAAATCACAACAAAAATCTGAACGACATATACCTGATCAGATTTGAAAACCTTTTCATCTCTCACTCCCGTATAACTTGCAGATTCCAAATTTTCAATTTATGATGTGGTTAGACAATGAAGCAATTTGGACTTGTCATTTTTTTAAAAACAAAATAAAATTTAGGTTTGAAAAGTTAAGCTCAAAAGGCTAAGATTGGGGCATTGAAAAAAAATAAGGATAGGACACACCGGTCGTTATGCTTAATATATTAAAAGTTTGTAACATAAACTAGAGATTTGATTGGGTGCCTCCACTCCTCATGACCCAACACTAAATCCCCACCCACCCACACACACACACATTCGCTCATGGTTATCAAACAAGAAAGAACTGCATAAGCAATGTATCAAGTATGAATCGAATAGTCAAAAAACAATCTTAGTGATGCCTTTTAGTTAGGTTCTAAGTCTTTAAAGTAAAAGCTTTCAAGAGAAATTAGGGGGTACTTTTGATCAACTAAACCTTTTTAGTTAGGCTCAAATCTTTAACATAAAATCTTTTAAGAAAATTTAGGTGGTCCTTTTGATCATCCAAGGAATTGAGATATAAATAAATGGCCGATACGATGCTCAAACACTTTCGGTGTATGTATTTTGGTTGTGGATCATGTTATATCTACAAGGGAATATATGCCTTTATTTGATTCCAATGTGGAACATGGAAGGAAACTAACCTCCAATAATGCTGAAAACAATGACTTAAAATAAAAATACAAAGCAAAAGTTTTCTATATAAAGTTGTGTAATCCTTTATCACTCTCCATAGACAAACGCAACAAAACCAAATCCCTCTCCCAACTAACAAAAATGTTGTATTATTCCAAGTCGAAAACAGAACTTGCCAACATTGGTGCAGATGCATTTGCTCTCCTAGATTTCTCTGGCGGGCACAAATCCAATCATAAGTATTCGACATTAGCTGTTAAGTGTTCCACCTTATCAAAGTACTAACTTGTTCCACTATCAACATTATCGTCAACCAGCATATGTGGTTCGACAACAAGTGTATGCCACCCAAGTTCATGCGACAAGGTATGAGACCACAGTTGATTGTTACGAAGCAACCAAGAGGTATGGTGGGACTGCTATTGTAGATTATGGTAAGAGAAAACCTGCCCGTAGAGGTTTCTTTGATTAAGGTCCCATCAGTCCATGTAGAATGATCCTCTTGTCCTTGGCTTTAATATACGCCTATTGGATATGTATACCATGTTATCATCGTGTGTGTTGTGGTTAAGACTAAGTTAAGTAATGTAATAAATTAAATAATCAATGTTGTGTAGCTTTTGTTTAAAAATGTCTCTCATTCTCTTCACTGTAATGGTTGTCGGTTGAACTGTCGACCCCTCACAAGAACGATGCTCGTAAAATATTTGAATGGTAATTTTTTTTTATTTATGCAGAAAACTAATTATTTTTATCCTATATTATGAAATATTTACTTGGAAAACGATAGTATGATAAAATCCCAATGTCAAACCAAATAGTCGTTAAATATTTTTTGCATAGCCACTAGAAATATAATAATACTAAGATAATCTCATTTGTAATATCTGTACTTTCTGTAGGTTTTTTTTTATCAAAAAGAATTTGTCTAAGTTTAATCATGCTTGTGTATGGATTATGACTAAAGATTGTGTCAAATAATAAGCAACAGGATTGAGTTATTTTATAAAGATTCATAAAAATGAGAATTGTGAGAAGTCATAATTAATTGACATGTATCTTATGAGATCAAAATAAGAAACGTATAAAAGTAATAACACATATTTTCTCTCTCTACATGCAAGACACATGCTAATTCTCTTATCATTTTAAAACGTTTATAACTTTTTCATATGATACTTTAAAAAAAAAGTTTAGCATAATAATAAGTGTTTTTTTATCTTTAATATGAATATAACTTTGTTATATAAAAATTAAAACAAAAATAGCAAATATTTTTTTTATAAACCCAATTAAAAAACACCTTATTCATAAACCCAATTGAAAAACATAATGACCAACTATAAAAACCACTATTTTTTTATTTTATATAACAATATGATACTCATATTAAAAATAAAAAAAAACGTTTGTTATCATGGTGAGTTAAAAAAACAAAAAGCTGACGTATGAAAAATTATGATTGTTTTAAGATGATAGGGGAATTCACATGTGTTATGCATGCAGATACAGAAATTCAATAAATGTGGTTATTCTTTTTATGTTTTTTTTTATTTTTTTTCTCTTAAATTAATCACAGTCATTTAAATATATTAGATTAATAAACTAGATTGTTTCTTCCACTTCCTATTTTTATAATCCTTTGTATTTTAATTTTATTCTAACTAACTAATCGTTTTTAACTGTCATTCTATGTGGATTTTTTTTTCTTTAATGTATGTAAGAGCAATGGTGAGTTGTGACTAAATTTCCTTGAAATAAGAATAATGCAATCGTGCAATCTTTACGTCACTGCGACCGTTTATTAACTTAAGGTTTTTTAGGATTTCATTTTCTAACCTTCTTTTATTTCAACTAAAAATGTTATTATTGATAAAGTGAACTTTCATTTTGATAAAGTGAACTTTATTTTAATATGTTTTTATGTTTACGTGTGCACATATCTTAGTTTAGACTTTAGATTTAGTTACGATTTGTATTCCCATATATAATATATATTTTATGGCGGAAAGTTCGTTTATGTTCGTCTGTTTAATAAACAAACAAGACACGAACAAAATTTTGTTCGGTAAGTTTAATGGACAAACATGGACACAGGCTGCATTCGTTCAATAGCGTTCGTGAATGTCCGGTAACGTCCATCCAGTAACGTCCGTTTTATAATTTTGTGTATGTTGGAATTCCTTGAAACATAATGAATTTGAAGCTTGCAGGGGTGTTTAGAATTTGATTCGAATTCGAAACATTCGAAGTTCGATTCGAATTCGATTCGAATTCGATTATTAAGATTTAAATTCGTTTTTAAAAAATTCGAATTCGATTCGTATTCGAGTATAGTGATCGAATATGAATCGAATACGAATTTATGATTTATTATTCAATTCGATTTGATTTCCAATTAATATATATATATGGTAAGGATCCTAAGAGAACCATTGGCAAATTGAGAATTTTGAGAACCATTTTGGACCACTAAAAAAACCTCTAAGAAAATATTTAAAAAATTATAAAACAAAAAAAAACAAAAATTTTAAAAAAGTAAAAAACCCAAAATTCTTATATTTCATTCCGGTTTAATTAAAAAAACTGATTTTTTTTCTTTTTAATTCGTATTATAGTATTATACCTATACACATATGTATACTTTCATTTAATCTCTAGTTACGTAATATACACATATGTACATTATCATTTACCTTAAATTATACATATGTGTATAGAAAAAATATGCGTGAACATATTATACATATATGTATAATAAAAAAAACAATTTTTTTTTCTTTTTAATTCGTATTATACCTATATACATATGTATACTTTCATTTAATCTCTGGTTACGTAATGTACACATATGTATATTATCATTTACCTTAAATTATACATATGTGTATAGAAAAAAACATGTGTGTACATATATGTACATATTATACATATATGTATAATTTAGCTAAATCGAGAAATTTTTTTTTAGAAACCGGGATGATAAATAAGAACTTTGGTTGTTTTAGTTTTTTTATTTTTGTTTTTTTTATGAATTTTTTTATTTTTGGGTTTTTTTTGTGGTCCAAAATGGTTCTCACAGTTCTCAATTCCCAAAAAATTCTCACATGATCCTGTATATATATATTTATATATATAATTTGTTTGTTTGTGCCAAATCCATAAATAATAAATGTCCATTACAAAATATTGAACCCAATAGCACATATTATTTTTTATCTTATTGTATTTGTATTTTAATTTTGAACTTATTATCACATGGTGCTGTAACTACTTTAAACTAATATTTGTGTATTTTACAATTATGATTTTGATTTTTGAAAATTTTAACATAGGTTAACTTGAATTAAATCGAATTTATCCGAATTTGGTTCGTATCTGATTCGAATTCGAGTTTCAAATACGAATCGAATTGAATTTCGGATATGACATATAATACGAATATGAATTCGAATCGAATAATTCAACTTTTGTTCGAATACGATTATGAATACTAGCAAAAAATTAAATAATTCAGATTATTCGATTCGATTAACTTGAAAATTCGTTATTCGATTCGATGAACACCCCTAGAAGCTTGTTTCTCATTAAACAATGTGGATTTTGAACACCAAAACATTATTTTGATATGATTATACTATGTTATGTATTAAGTATTTTTGGATATCATGTGGTATAATTTTGATTAGTGTTTATTGTAAGTAGTTTGATATGTTTATGTTTGTTTGTCCATTAGCATTCACTAGTGTCTATTGGTGTTTGTTTGTGCATTAATGTCTGTTAGTGTCCGGTTGTCCATTAGCATGACCGGCCCAACTTCATTATAAACCCAAGCTAAGGCTTTAGACCCCGAAATACTTAAGGCCCCATTTCATAAATATTTATAAATAATATAATATTATCACTTATTCGATAAATAAATAATTTTTGTGTTGGCTTGGTGGTAGCTGGCAAAAAACTTGACTTAAATGCATCAACACTAAAAATCCCATCCCATGTTCGACTCGCTCTGTAAATTCTTTTTACCAAGATTTTTTAATACAATATGGCACAAGCAGGCTATAGGGTGAAATGCTAAAAAAATGGTAAACAATTCAATTTCTTTTTGTTGGTTTAGTGGTTTAACACTATGCTAAAAAAAATCTGATGCATAACAAATTTCTAACTTTTTTTAATTTTATTTTTCAAGTGCGCTTCATTTATATAAATAAAAGTTATTGTTGCATAAAATACAAGCCTAAACATATTGAGATAACCATAATATTTTATCGTGATTTATTGTTTTATTTGACGAACTCAGCACATTTTATGCCAAAATGTAGTTTATAAGTTCCTTAGATAATCAAATAGAATTTGAAAATAAAAACCCCAACCTACATTTTTGAAAAGGTCCCCGATTTTTGTTTTCCGCTTTAGGTCACAAAAATGACTGGGCCGGCCTGTCCATTAGTGTCCGCTTACAATACTAAAGAACGGACACGGGCAAACTCAATTCTTTAATGAACGGACACGGATTTTCATTCGGTAGGATGTTCGTGAACCGTCCATTTGTCCGACAAAAGCTTAACGGGCGAGCGTCCGAACCCCCCCCCCCCCCCCCCCGGCGCCCGACGCCATGTTACTCCGATGGCACTCCAAGATCCAAGTAGACTTTGCTCTTGGCAACAATGAGAATGGCTGAGCTAGCAGGGGAGACTGCCTGGCTGAGCTATACAACCACAACGCTCAAGTCTAAGACCAAGTTATACTAAGTGAAAGCCTGAAAGATGAGGGGAGAATGGCCATGCCATGTAGGCCGGAACACCACACTGAAGTGGTGCTCAGGGGCCTCGTGAGTAGAGGTGCACAAGCTAATTGGTTAACCGGTTTGTAACCTGAAACCTAACTGCTTATTACCCGGTCCAATAAACCGGTTTATACCTGGTTATACCCGACGGATTACAACCGGTTATACATTTGGCCCAAAAATTGGTTAATAACCGGTTAACCGAAATTGGTTTTAGGCTTTTTAATTAGCAGTTATTTACCGGTTAACTAGTTCGGTTATAATCGAAACCAGTTATACTGGTTAAGGTTTTTATGCTTGAAAACCAGGTAGTATCCGACTCGATTAACCAGTCTAACTGGTTAGTTAACCACTAACCGGTTATTAAATTAACCGGTTTTCAAATAACTGATTAATCGGTTTGCGCATATCTACTCATGAGTGTGCTCATGGACATGAAGCATTCATTTTTTTAAGTATTAAATTTTCATATTAATTCAATGATTATTTTATAAATGATTGATTAAAAGTAATTACTCACCACACATTGTAAGTCACTGAATCTCTTCCCTGTTTATTCACCATATCTTTGTGACGGTGCTCATTATTTATAACACATACTCTTTTAGTGTTTTTAAGTGTTTTAGAAAAAGACAACCGAAAAGACAACTAAAACAGCCACGGATGAATGAAACAAAAGAAATGTGCAAAGTTAAAACTTGTATATCAGTTCAAAGACTTCAAACAAAACAACATTACACATTTGTCATAAGTTAGGAAAAGTAGTGTACAACGTTCAACCATAACCGTTTAACTCTCAACAACTTCAACACAGCATAATCTACTTTACCTGTGGTGAGATATGACACTTTCATAACTTAATCTTACACATGATATTAATGAAGATTTTCTCCATTATTATCATGATGTTTCACTTTGGTCAACTGTCATTCATTGACCGGCAGATATAATTTGTTGAGCTTCAGCAAGTGCAGACTCCTCATCTGCAGCATAAAGTACCTTCTTGACCGCCACAACCATCTGTCATAAAACTCCCATTAGCCATTCTACCGGAAACTTCTGTTTGTTATTTTTTTTCACTTAATTGATGTAACGTCTGTAAACGAACCGAACGCACAGTGAACCGTTCGACTGAAAGCTCATTTATGTTTCTTTATTTAATATATGAACATGAACGCAGGCCTCGCTCGTTCATATATTTCGTTTATGTTTGTTCATTTATGCTCATTTATGTTCGTTAGTTTGCGTTTGTTTAAGTTCATTAATATATTCATCTTAAATTTTAGGCCCATTATAGTCTAGTATAGTTAATAACTTTTTAGGCCCACCACATTGTTGTTCACATTTACTTTTAATTGGTTTTATCTGAGTTATGTTCATTCGTGAACCATTCGTTCATATTGTTATGTTAATGAACACACATGAACGAACATAAACGAACATGAACACGCTCATCAAACAATAATATTCACAGCAGGTTGTTACATTACCGGAATATTTTCCAGTTCAGGTGCCTGGCAAAGTATTTCTATGTCCCGTAACTTTGCAAAATAATAATCTCTTTCTTTCTCCAAAAGATCAACAGATACCTTCAGCTCTGTAATCTAAGAATAAAAATAAGAACTTTAATCGTAATTAACGTTTGCAATCTATCAAATCTCAACAGACCAATCGGGATTACCTCATTGGAAAAAGCCTGAATTTCCTCTGAACAATCAGACTCGACTACCGCATTTGGTCTTTGTTTAGTCCCTAAAACAATCAGCATTAGAATCAATAATCATATATACACACAATAACATTATGAGTAAAAACTGGTAAATAAAATACCTGATATTTTGGGAATGTTCAATTTGTCAACTGAACCAGGATTCTGTGAGTTGTTTGTTTGCAGAGATTTTGAATTCTTCTGGGATGCTTTTAGATTACGTTCTTTGCATACCTTACCTCGACGTTCCACAGGATTATAATTCCTGCACAAATATTAAACATATAACTAAACACAAAAGGGAAAAACACGTGTTATAGTTGAGGATTGTAACATTAACATACTCATTCATGATGCCACCGTTAACAGATTCACAATATCGTTTCAACCATTGCAGAAACTCCAAGTTGTCCAATGGTCGACCCTTAACCAGCCTATTTACTTCAATATGCTGAAACAAAAAAAAAAAAAAATAGTAGTTTTTTACTTGTTTATCAAATTATCTTAAATCTAACTTCATGGAAAGCGTACTTACCTTATCAATTTTGAGTTTGTTGAATACATCTTGCAGCACTTTGTAGTTTTGGATCATATCATATTCCGTCCTTGCATCAAAGTAAACCTGTGTCAGACTCAAACAGCATCATATCAACAATTGGATTGGTTTAAAGATCAAATATCTACAAGATGAATCGTGAGCTCGTTACCTTGTGCATAGGAACAGTCCCTGGATAGGTCATGTCCATCATCTGGCACTGCACAGCACCTGAAGCAGCCTGTATACCAACATTCCATTTATTAAGTCACAAGCGAATTAATCAGAATTCACTAACATGCAATAGAAAGTTTGAATGCAAATATTTAAAAGTGTTTCAACCTTCATCAACATAATATTTAAACGAACCGAACGTTCATGACCTGTTCGGCAGAAAGTTCGTTTATGTTTGTTTATTTAACAAACGAACGAACATAAACACACGCTTTGTTCGTTCATTTATGTTCATGAACCTCCGTTTATGTTCGTTTAAATTTCAAAATACATAATTACTTGGTCGATTCTGTTCGTTTATTTGTTCAATTATGTCTGCTTAAATTTTAAAGGCATTAAACTAACGGTTACGAAAATGCACATTTTCTAAATGAACAAAAAAAATCTGTTTGATCATATGTTCGTGTTCGTTCGGCCTAATTACTATTAATTAATCACCAATTCTAGTTGCTAATAATCAGTAATTTGAATATAAGTTATGGATCAAATACACAATCATAAATAGGTTAATTTGCAGGCTATCTAGAATCTAATACCGAACAGACTTGCATAATAATAACAATGAAAAGTACCTCTTCGATACGAGAGAGATTGAGTTGAAGTCTGGCATTGATCCATGACAGAAGCTCGTTACGAAGTACGCACTGTCCATCATTCCGATATTCTATTCTTCTTCTCTATGTTCGAAATTCAAATCACAATAATACAATTGAAGAACAATTGCAGCAATGGCGTCACCAACCGGCCACCCAAAAAGATGACTCTTTTAAAAGAAAAATAATAATTTCATAAATCTCAAGTCTTATTGTGTTTAAGCCAAGTCTTTGGAAAAACTACCTGGAAGTCGGAAGCCAACAGGTGTAGCTAATAGTTGTTTTTTAGATATACTTAATTAATTGTATTGTTTTTAATAAAACATATAAAATGATTAAAATGGATATCACTAGAAAAACATAATATTAAATGTATATATCTTAGAAGATTATTTAAGTAATTTTAAATAGTAAATGTTTGTAACTCTTTTTAAACGCTATTATTAGGAGCTTCAAGCTTCAGTTTTTTCTCCGAACCTAAGAGTTTCAAACCAAATAAGGTTTTTTATTAATGGGTTGGAGTTTTTTCTTAAAAGCTTGAAATTAAAAGACCCCTTCAATGTGTTACTTTAACATTGCATAGACAAGCTTGCATAGACCTTTGGCTCGTTTAAGGCACTACACATGAGATCGAGCTGAACTTAGGCCCATCTTATATTTTTCTTAAAGTATAAAAAAGTAATTTGAATTAAATAAAATTAATTAAAAATAAACGAGTTGAGCCAAGGCCAAGCTCGAACTTAAAAAAGTAACTCAGAAACCAAGGTCCAGCTTTAGAAAAATAGATCGAAATAAGCAAGTATCAAAATAAACTCTCGTAAGTCAAATCAAGTTGAACTCGAACCTTGTGAAAATTAGATAAATTGTATCTTTCATGTCATAGATCTAACTAAAGTGGATAAAATTTGTTCAACTAATATGATTACAATATGTAAACACGTATATGATTAATAATTTCTTGTTGCAATCATGCAATGCATATTTAAAAACTTTTGTTACAGTTACTGTATTTTTATGACTTTTGTACAACTATTTGATAAACATACGGAAAGTAATTAAGTAGCAATATGACAAAGTCATGTATGTATTCGATGATAGATCATGACTTGCTTATGATATATGTTGCCAATCGTAACATGAAAACACATGGGTCGGCCGGTCTTGTCACTATTGAAAATTATATTATCATTAACATGCGTATAAAAAGAAAATAAAAATAGAAAGTGGTCGTAGTAGTAACATAACCGGTCGTTTATCGACGATTATGAAATATTGTTGCATCGTTAATACGTATATAAAATAGGGAAAATTAATGAAACTAAAAAAACATACAACCGTGTGAATCAAGTAATGTAAAAATATATACAATTAGTAATTATGTAATTACACCACACTATAATTACACTATGTTTTATATATAATTATACTACTTAATTCGCACAGTTATCACATTAATTTTGATTTGTATTTGTTCCGGACCCTCTTAATAAAATGAGAAAAAAGTGACTTGTAAGACTGACATTACATTAGAAGGGTGCAAGGGTGTTGTTTGAAAAATAATGCAGTTAGTAATATCATCTTCCAAGTGTAATGTTTTAGAAAACACTTGTTTAAAGAAAAGAATGAGTCAGGTGGGACCACGGGCTGGGTCATGTGCATAGCTTCGGTCGGGCCCTCGAGTGAGACAAGGTCACAAGGCTCCTTAGCCGGTATCCGCGTGAACCATGGCTTGATGGTGACTCCTTATAATGGACTCTAGTATTCGTCTTTTTCAAACTAATACATCAAACACTTGTACCATGTGCTTGTCAAGTAGTACCTGATATGTTTTTTTATTAATATTCTCTATTCATGTATTGTAAGGCTATAAAAATGTATTGGTAAGTTGTGTATTTTTATTAGTTTAGGCATTAAATAGACCAGCTAGATTTTTAACTAATTTTCTTTGTTTTGTTTTTTTTTCTTTTTATATGAATATTAAGTACCTATATTATATTACACAACTACTTACTCATTATTGATAATAAATTCGGCTATGAAGTTGAATTATGGCCTTGGAAATGAAAGCATAAAAAAATGATATTTGGTCTGTAAAACGATTTTCAGTTTTCGCTATCTTTTAAAAAAAAATCTATGTTTTAAGAGCTTACAAATATGTTATTGTCTCAAATCTCAAGTTTAATATATAACTTTAAGTAGAGAATTATGATAGTACTGCTACATAAAAATTTGTAATACGTAACTAAAAATCTAAATCGTTTATCATATTTTATGTTTTCATGGTTTTGTATTAGAAATTAATTACATTGGACAATTTATTACAACGTTATAAATTTGAATCTATAATTCGATGGTTGTGGTTGATGGTTCTTGATACTGGATTTCATAAAATTGAAAGAGTCTTATGTTTTTATCAAAACATAAAAAACCATTACAATTAGTCATAAAGTTAACGGTTGGTTGTTTAGTAATAAAGAAAGCACAAATGATTAATAACAATCTGCCACATCATTAATATAAGTTTAAGAAAAAGCAAGATAAGTTCAACAAGTCTTATCATAGGTTATTCATAAGTACCTAATCAACTAGTTCACCATCATTATCATTATGGAGATTTTGTGACGTGTGGGGGTGAGAGAGGCGTCCTCAGGGACCCACAGTCAGGTAGGGTACCTGAATTATGGTACACCGTTGTTTTTAAAGTTTTTTATTTTGCCCTTTATCGAGATATACAACCCATCCCTAAATTTGTCTAGCAGCTCGAGCTTGTGAATCGGCACATGAACATTGACTAGGAGATGCGTGTGGACCCTATTAAGACTTTAAAAAAGTACGAGATCTAGGAGAAAGCCATAGAAATTCCCCTTGGCTTGTTCAAAATTGTGCTATTTTGCCCTATACCAGGGTACACAGCCCATCCCTAAAATTGTCCAGCGCTCGGGCTTGTAAGATCATATCTAAATTTCATATTAATCAGAAACATTAAACTAGAATAATTAAAAAAAAATAAAGAGTTTTCTTAACAAACTTGCTTCATCCTAATATTGATCTTTGAAAATATATCATGTAAGTATTTGTCTTTGAATCAAGTGAAAAGTTACTATTACGTTAACTTCTTTTAACATATGGTTGTGGATGTTGACAAAAAAAACCCTGTTTCAGGGTCCAAAGTGCAAAATGTAATGTACTAAAATATAAATGCACTAGCCGGGAATCGAACCCGGGTATGTACCGTGGCAGGGTACTATTCTACCACCAGACCACTGGTGCTGGATGTTAGTTTCTTCTTTATAGTCTTACTAGTTCAGTTTAAATTTTGCAGATAAATAAAGTGTACGGATTCTTGTGATGCATATATCAATTTAAAACATTAGTTTTTAATGAATAAATCTAAGGTGTGTGTGTTTCAAATTATATATGCGGTTAAGGTGAATGGAAAGCGTGTGCCAGACAAAATAAATGAAGGCGATAAGAATGGCTTTCTAGTTTTTGCGCACTTATATCCACCATTAATACAAATTACAATATGTTAGCTTTTGTGGTGTTGGTATGATACAATAAAAGTTTTTGTGAATGTGAAACTAGTTTTCTGTAAAAATGTATGAAGGAGACCACCTCAAGAAGTGTTTCTGTACTTCATTTACCACATTTGGTTTCGTTAGACCCACACACATACATTTCTGGATAGCTCTATTCTCTTGTAGATCCAGTCAAATTGCTCAGATGTCGGTTGTGAACAGATCACCCCGGCCAGCATCAGATCCTAAAAGTTCAATAAAAGTGATGCTCCTATCTAGAAAGTGCACTGATATATAATGTTGGGACTTGGGAGGATCCTTTTGCTATTGCTTACATTTACAAATAATCATGGTCCTTTTCTGTATATAATTTTGGTCGGTTGAGGTGGCCAAAACAGCAAAAGCAACCATCTGCTGCTGGTTAAGCGTGCGCTAGGCTCAATGCTTCCACTTCAATCCTAACTGAAAACAGAATTTGGAGCTAGTGTTTGTTTAACAGCATCTATTGCACCAGGGACCGGTTGACTTTGAAGTTTGACCTTAACAATATCAAAAAGGATGTCCAACCTATCGCTTCTCCCATCTGCAAGTTCATAAGAAAACGCCCAACACCATGTTCAGGCCCGTCTTCGAAAACGATAAAAAAAAAATTTAGGCCCTGTGCGGAAAAAAATATTGGGCCTTCTCTCTATAATATAAATAAATAGTGTCAAATAAAATAAACAAAATGTAAATATATGAACTTAAAATCAAATATGTTATTAAAATAAAAGGTAAAAAACTTTGTGAATGTCTTTCGAAATTTATCATAATTAATTATTGACTTGTACTGACGTATTGTGTACTAGATGTACATGCCAATTTATTAAGCAATAAACAATTCAAAACATAAAGACAAATAAATAAACAACTCATAGTCATCATCTTCAATTCACATTTCCCCACACTTTTCTGAATATTGCAGCACCGTTTTTTTTTTCCGATGACCGGAAAATATATTAATAAGTAATTTCTTTCTCCATATTCTACCATTTTTGTGAGAGCCAAAACTTGTAAGAACGGTCATGGTGTCACAACCACGTTAAACCTCTTTGACATTTTGGGCCTCGTGCCTACTGAGCCAATGCACCACCATGTCTCAGGTGAAGCAGGTTCACGCTCACACCCTCCGCACCACTCACCTTCTTCCTCCACCATTCATCTCTCCACTACGCTCTCAAGTTCTTCCACACCCACATCCATAACCCCAACTCCTTCGCTTGGAACACCATCATCAGACCCTCTGCTCGAAGCACCCATCACAAGCTATTCAACTCTACCAAAACATGTTATTAGCATCCACTGTTGCTCCCGATAACCATTCTTTCCCCTTTGTCTTAAAGGCTTGCACGCGCATGTTTTTAAACTTGGGTTTGCCTCGGATTTGTATATAAACAACAGTTTGATCCATTTTTATGCCTCCTGTGGGAGCTTGGACGATGCACGCCACGTGTTCGATGAAATGCCTCAAAGAAGTGTCGTCTCGTGGAACGTCATGATCGACGCCCTTGTTCAGTTTAACGAGTTCGACGATGCGTTGATGTGTTTCCACGAGATGCAACAAAGTTTCAAAGCGGACAGTTTTGCAATTCAGAGCGTGTTACGTGCGTGTGCCGGCTTGGGGGCGTTATCACTTGGAATGTGGGCTCATGCGTACGCGTTGAGGAATGAAATGGCGGATGATGTTCTGGTTAATAATTATCTGTTGGAAATGTACTGTAAATGTGGGTCGTTGGATAATGCGAAGTACATATTTGAAAGAATGGCGAAACGTGATGTGACGTCGTGGAACGTGATGATTCATGGATTCGCAATGCACGGGCAGGCTGCGGCGGCTTTAGAGTACCTGAGACGAATGGTTGATGAAGGATGGGTGACCCCGAATTCGATTACATTCAGTGGGGTTTTAAGTGCTTGTAGACACAGCGGCATGGTGGACGAGGGCCGGAACTATTTTACTGTGATGACAACACGTTATGGGATTGAACCAGTGTTGGAGCATTATGGTTGCCTGGTTGACCTCCTGGCTCGAACAGGGCTTATTGGCGAGGCGCTAGACGTTGTGTCCAGCATGCCCATGAAACCTGATGTTGTAATCTGGAGGAGCATTCTTGATGCCTGCTCTAGAAGAAGCGTAAGCGTGGGAGTCGAAGAGGCTATGGCCCGAAAGATCATGGATTCGGAAGAAGGTAGTGGTGCGTACATGCTTTTGTCGAGAGTTTATGCAGTGGCTCGCAAGTGGGATGAGGTGGGTGCGGTGAGAAAGCTAATGGTGGATAAGGGTGTAGCCAAGGAGCCTGGTTGCAGCACCATTGAAATAGATGGTGTGACTCATGAGTTCTTCGCGGGTGACGTCTCTCTTTCGCAAATATTGAATACTTAGCTATGCAATTCATACATGTTGGCATGTTTCAAATGAGAATGTACCTAAGCAATCTAGTATCATATATTTTGATAAACTTAAGCACAAAAAGATGTATCATAATTCATACATGCATATTCATATAATAATAGTATTCACTCCTTATGATATGTGTATGTGCAACATTATTAACTAATTGATAGTTGAGAAATGAATCATTCATTCATCTTGCTGAGAAGAGGAGTTGTGAACGACGACAACTTTCATCATAACATTGTTGGGAGGAAGCTGCAATCGAAGAGGGTAAAGGCTCCCATCCAATGGACTACGTGTGCATACCGTTATGTTCTTTAGTTCTGTTTCTTCTTCCAGCTTGCGCGTTAACTCTGTCACATCGTTCCCCTTGAAGTTAATGCAAAACCCTTGCGCATTTTCATCCATTTCCCCAAAATCATCCGAAACCAGATGGTAATATATTGCCCGACCTTCCTCCATCTTTGCGGCTGCTGGTGATGAGCTATCTATCAACACATGAAACCGAAAAAACTAAACAGAAACAAAACCCAACGATTAAATTTTATGTTTTTGTAAAAACCGATCCCATTATAGATTTTCATTTTTTATTTTAAGTACTTTATAAGAATTTAGTAGATTATGCAACTCACACACTATAGTTGCAATATATAATATTGATTAGTTATTAATTAATAAAATGATTCAGACCCAAATTCATTCTTTTATTATTTTTCAAACCAAAATTTTAGAAATGGTAAGACTGATCAAACCCTCAGTTTTGGTTTTTGGTTTGGTTTTAATCTAAAACCGACCCAACCCGAACTATGCACAACGATTATATTCATTCATTTCATCAAAGCAAAAAACACATATGTGAAGATCATGTGAACCTTGAACAGATATGTAATGTTGAGGCTATTCTAACCCCTGCGCATTGCGGCATGCCCCTAGTATGTTAAAAGAAAATTGCCAACCTGAGGCTCAAGACGGTATCACGGCTGCAATGTTTTTCGCCACACCAAAAGCCTAAATATCATCATAGCCATAAAAGTTAAAACGAATCTCATAAGGTGTAACCACATCACACCGGCTGCAACATAAGTTGCCACGCCAAAGTGTGAATCATCATCACAACCATAAACGAATCTGATGACGCAATTAAAAAGTATACGCTTAGAATGTAAAAAAAAAGGCATATAAAATTGTTAACCCGAGTCTCAGGTTGGTATGACGGCTGCAACATACGTTGCTATGTCAAAAACCGAACCCTCATCATAGCCATAAACCGATCTTAATAGATGGAATTAATAGACTCTGGTCGGATTATTACGTACAACTGAAAATGGGTTTTGCAGAAGTCGAATCTATTCTCGGATTCTCCTATCTCCACTCCCTCTTATGTGGTCTGTCACCCGTAGAAGAAAAGAGTTGTAACAATTTTGAGATCTCATTGCTTTATCAAATTACTAACTAAATACAAACTGAATGTTAACAAATTGTTTACCTATTTTGATTATTTATTTTAAAAGTTAATAAGCGTATTAAATTAAAAACCTTCCTTACTAAAAATTTATAATCCAGGTTTTAAACAGATAACTACCATATGAAAGGTAATTACATATTATAAAACCTTCTGTACAAAATATGTTCATTTAATTTAACTTTTATTTAAAAACTATGTTTAAGTTAAGCTAGTAATTTTACCCGCGTAATGCGCCAATTTGATTCATATATACGACACAACGGTAGTCAATAAAAAGTTAGTTCGTTTAAAACAATGAGCGTAAATATGAAAGCTTATATAAAAAAGTAAAAATATACCATATTTGACTTCACTTGGTTTTAAATAAAAATTATGTCAAAGCGTAAATCAACTCGCATCCCGATAAAAGTTATGCCAAAACTTAAGAACCACCTAAAAAGAAATAGTAAAGTGAGTTTCTAATCAGTATATACGATATAAGAAAACCCAAGACTTAAAGTGGGAAATAATTAAACGTGCTTTATAATGAAATTGGGAAAATGGAACTTTGAGGACAAAAAGAAAATATTAGGTGTAATTGACCATAGAGTAACAAAAGCACTTTCTCCTCACAATAGGTTAATTGGTTGATGATTAATACATACTAGTAATCGTACCCACATGTTGTTGCGGGCAGAGTTAATGATATGTTTGTGGTCATTCATCTTTTCGTACAATCAAACTGTTGATAAAGTAGAAGTGGCCTATATAAGTGCAGCCATATTCATTTTCTATACACTAACTGATTAACTACAGACGAAGCAGTTGGTTTTCGACGAGTCAACATTAGGAAAACACAAACAAAAGGACTGAACACATACACAAAGCTGCTAAGAAGTAAACCACAAAACACATTAACGAAAAGCGAATCAGTATCTAACTCATAAGTTAAATAAAATTGTCCAAACAAACACCTTATGGTCTTAACTATCACACCCACATGTACACTAAACAAAAATAACCGTAACACTATACATGAACAACCATAACAAAAGTTGGCTCAAACGATGCAGATCATGGTCACCATGACAACCAAGCAAAGGAAGAATGAAGCAGTTTTATCAGCTATAAAAGAATCTATCTCCAATATCATTTTTTTAATACTCACACTCCTTTCATATAACTGCCCGTTTCGACCCACACCGCCATTCTGCTCTGAACCTGTTTTTTCAAAATGGGATTCCGTTAAATGTCTAAAATACCCTTGTAGATTCATACCTTTCTTTGCACCTTTCAAAAAACCATGACAGTGATGATTTGCACGCTTAGGGAACAACTGCATGCGACAAATGGGTAAATCAAGTTGAATCTGTGTCTCAATTCTACAGATATCTTTACCATCACTCATGACTCATGTGGTATGTTTACATGAACTTTATCAAAAAATTTCTTTTAATGCAGAGTTTTCAAAGCACCAAACAAAATGGTGAACTAAACCTTTAAATATCATTTCTAACTAAACTTTGGATCTTACAAAGTATTCAACCAAACTAAAATAACTGACGCGGGTTTAATTATTTCACAACATAAGAAATATGCTATAAAAAAAGTTAAAAAGGATGCAAACGACGAAAGGTAGATGTTGATGAAGACAATACCTGATCTCCGAGTAGCGATCAACCGAATCTTTTTTATTTAAGAAACAGTCATAACTTCTGTAATCTTACTATATTAGCCTTTGAACTTAACATAGAGCAAGTCTCCCCTGATGCTTCCTGGAACGTCCGTAGATTAATCTAGTCTCGACAAATTTTCTTGGAAGCTTTGTGTAGTCGTTTTCCCTTAGCACCTTTTTTAGGAGGCTCTTGCGTGTCCAGAATAAAAGGTCGGGAGATGGTGGTGGCATTTGACTTAAGTTATGGTCAACTTCCGTGGTATGCACGTCGTCATCTTGATCGAAAGACGTTAACGGGCGATAACAATTTCCCAGTGGATCCATATTCTTTAAGAAATGTGCTAGATTTTTTAAGGTGTGGAGAGAAACGAGATAGATTTTTAAAAGAATGTAAAAAGAAACAGAGATAGCATGGTGTGTAATTTTTAAAGATTAAAATGGTAGTTAAATTGTCTCCAACGATAAAAAAAGGGTTTCCCCATTTCCCAAAGCCTCAACTGCTAGAAAAGGGTTAGTGCCAGAACGGTTAGTCTTACACTTTAACAAGATTTTTTTAAATTAATTATTTGGGATTATACTTTATTATAGCTAGTAGTATTGGTTTAGGTCGTTTACACTACTTTATTGTAATGATTAATTAGAAAAGAGGCATACAATATTTACGTCTGCTTGTGAATTGCTTTAATTAGCCTCTAAATAGTTTGGCATTGGTTTGACCACCCAGTGGGTACACTACTGAAGAAACACTAAGTGACCCCGGGCAGATTACGGATAATCTGGGGGTTAAATAGATGTTTCCCACGAGGGTTAGGTCCGGCAAAGATGGTTATTCCTCTGATGACCTGCAAAACAGACACCGTGAGCTCGTCACTGAGAAGGGGGGGGGTACCTCCTTGTGACCACCCTCCGGCGTGAGAATCAGACTAGATTGCTCTTGAATATAAGTGTATATTAAGAGAAATTGCTAGAGCAGATATCAGATAACATATGGAGATATAAGATAATGATACCGTTCCAAGGTGTTGGAGTATTTATAGCCGAAGGTAGGTGTCCAAGCAGGTACAACCAGCTGTATAATATTCCTTTTCTACCAACTGTGGGCTACGCACGTGCCGTGCTGGTGGTTGGTGGGTAGGCAGCGGCTGATAGTGACATGGCCGGCTGTGTACTATTCCTTTTCCACCAACTGCAGACTATGTACGTGCCACGATGAGGGTTGGTGAGTAGGCAGCGGCTGATAGTGACATTAAGTACTAGAGCGTGCTGCTCGTCGTACTGTTGTCAGTGAGCTGTCACCCTATGATTGGTTCATGGGCTGCTTTGGTCAGATCTTGTCTATTTTGTCCATACCTTGGCAGGTATAGTACAAAAGATCCTCCAGAAGCGTACGGACTGGCTCATTTGGGCGGGAGTATTCCCGCCTTGCTCATTCCTTCTTCAGGTGACTACTGAATTATTGAGTTAGTGCCTTGTGCGTGTAGCCTTGCTATTAGTGCGGGTAGCCTTCCCTGATGGCTTGTATCCGCAGCTGCAGGAACAGGCGGGGTACTTCACCATTGGGAGGCTTTTCCTGCGGGAACAGCTGGCGTACTGCGCGTAAGGTCTTCATCTCTCTGAGCATGGTGGGTCCTGCAGAACCAGTTGGTCTTTGCGCAGACGTCCCTCTTCAAGGTGAGTCTTGCGGGTCCAACTGGGCCCTGCTGGGACCTACCTCTTCAACTACAAAAAAAAGTGATCATTAGAAACTATACTTTTAGGGACTGATATATCTGTTTCGAATGCTTAGTATCTGGGACTGATTTATCAGTTATCATTAATATTGGGGATTGATTTTTTTACGACTGATGTTAGGGACTGATAATTAGTCGCATACATTATTTGAGGCTAAATTTTAGTCATAAATAGATAAGAAAAATGGCACAAAAATTTGGTGACTAATCTTTAGTCTCTAACGTGAAAGGAACATATTAGAGGCCGGAAATCAGATCTTAATATTTCCAACACATATCGAATTAGGAATTGATATTCAGTACTTGACGTATTTTGTGTATGGAAAGATCAAGGACTTGTTCTTAGTCACTATTTGTTGGGAGCAAATTCTACAATATCAGGAAAAATATTAGGGGCTAAGAATCAGTCTCAGAAATCATGTAATGTATCTTTTTCGATACTGGTTTTTAATCTCTAAATATAATTTTTGATGAAGTTATTTAGGACTAATATGTAGTCTAATAACCACCGAATATTAGGGACTGATCTTCATTTTCCAAACATCATTGTCACTTCAACCGTTTTGTGTCTAAACTTTTAGGGACTGCTATATTAGTCTTAAATAAATGGTATTTGGGACAGATTTATTAGTTACTAATTAATTGGACAATATTAGCTTTATGTCGGAAAATTTATTGGAGACTGAATTTCAATCCCAAACTGATGATGAAAATTATTCATATGACAACTGATCTTCAGTCTCTAATATTAGAGATTGAAGATCAGTTACCTACGAATGTTTTTTTTAAAATTTATCACTAATGATTTAGTTCTATACAAGTCATGATTTCTATTCATAATTTATTTGAGTTTTTTTTTTTACCAATATTGGGTGTAGGGAAAAGTATTTACCAAAATGGGGTATTTGCAACTTATTTACCAAAATAAGTGATTTTGTGTAGATTTGTCTTTTCCCGTTATAATCTTATTGGGTAAAAATCAATTCTATTAAAAATTTTATCTTTGAAAAAGATAATAAAAAATAAATTAAAAAATAATGACATTTATATTTTTGTCTATCATCTTAGTTCTTCAAAAATAATCAATTACGATTTTTTAAGTTGTTTTCTAATCAACTAATTACACATTTTTTTTCATAACCAATTTCAGTTGTAAGATAAATATGGTATCTTCGCATATAAGTTTAGATGTTACCAATTTGAGTGTTCTGAACCTGGTTTTGTTTTTTCATAACCAATTTCTCTATGTTCTGAACTTGAGATTTGCGATTGAAGTGCCGAGAATTGGAGCCATGATCGAAGAACCGCTTATTGAAGAACGAAGAAGGATAATCGATTATCGAAGACAAAATCTGTTTGGTTTCTCTCAAACGAGGTATTAGGAGTTTTTTTTATCTATCTAAACCTTAAAAGATAATGAAAATAAGAGATAAAACAAGAAAACGTGGCCGGTCGGACCGGTCCGACCAGGATTCGGTCCTTATACAGGGCCGTGTCAATGTATTTGGGACAATTCTAAAAACCCAGCCAGGTTTTGCGGGTGGTGGTTGTCCCGGCGGGTGAACCGATAAAACCCATTTTTTATTAAATCTAAAATGAAATGTGTATGGCGGGATTCGAATTTGGGTCATTTAAGAGATAGAAGTTTTAATAATTACCGTATGAGCCAACCAACAAACCTTCATTAATGTCCTTATTGATCAAACATATATATTTAAAAAACAATGTTTAAAATATAAATAAATATTAAAGTTTGTTATTATTATTATTTTTGGTTATTAATATCTTTTATATGTATATATATATATATATATCTATACTATATATAATATATAAGTAAAGGGTAAATTAAGACGGTCATTTTAAGTATTTTACAACCACTAAAGCATATGGTACCATCTTTATTAAGGGTATAAGTGTTATTTTTATCTTAAATCTCACGTGCATTTTTTGTTTATTCAAAATAGTTACAATTTTAATCCCTCAAATTTTGTAAATTTAAATAATAGTTACAACATTAGTCCTTTATCTTTTACCTATATATTCTTATAATTTCATTTTTAACCCAACTTCCCACACGATTATTAAACGGTCATAACATTTTCATACGTCAATATTTTTTTTTAAAAAAAAATTGCACCATAAAAACGAGCATTTTACTCTCTTTAATTTGATTACCATATTGGTATAGTTTTCGAAGTTAACAAAAATTGCAATGGGGTGTGTTGCGGTCCGATTTTGATGGTTTTAAATTAAACAATGAGCCAAACCGTTACTAACGTTTTTTCTCATCAAAAATCGAAATTGAACCGTTGAAAATTGAAACCCAACCAAGGCAAACCATTACCAATTGTTAGGTTCCGATTTGGTTTGTACTTCGATAATAAATTGAGTTTAAAATAAGAATTATTAATCTATCTATATATTCATTTCAAATTAAGCACCAACTA
The DNA here is from genome assembly GCF_021521415.1 of Bidens hawaiensis. Taxonomy (NCBI): domain Eukaryota; kingdom Viridiplantae; phylum Streptophyta; class Magnoliopsida; order Asterales; family Asteraceae; genus Bidens; species Bidens hawaiensis. The sequence continues at coordinate 477,258 of NW_027492092.1, read as the reverse complement.
ATATTCTATTTAAGAGGATCATAATATGAACAAAGATAATTTTGGTCACGTAAATGATAAACTTTATTGGAATAAATAGAAGACAAAATCATAACAAAGAACAAAACCGATAAAAATCATACCAGAATTTAGGCTAAACTAAAGTTATAATAAACATGCTTACTCGTATTAAATAAAATTTTCTTAGTTCAACCGTAAAACCGAGCTAGTTTATATAAAGTTTCAAAATGCATAAGTAAACAATTAAAATTTCAAAATGCATTCAATATTTATGGTTCGCTTCAGGTCAACCGTGAAACCGAACCAGCGAACGGTTTCACAATTTCAAGCGAAAAAATGAACACCCATAAATTTATTACGTCATTACTAAAGTATGTGTTTCCCGCAGTATCGCGCGGGCACCCACCCGTCTAGTTATAATACATACATATAGGAAAGACAAGAAGGTAATTTCACCATAAAACTCTCAAAATTAAGAGTTTTACAACTCACATTGCCTTATGTACAACCCAGTGAAGCACACTTGCTTTCATTCAAACTTTTGTGATCCATTTTAGGGTTTCAAAATTTGAATCCCCCTTCAATAATGTCATCTCCAAATCGGCATCTTATGTCTCCAAGACACACAAATTCAGTATGTTACTTTTCATTTAGGTCGACCTGCACAAACCAATTTGCGTCATCGTGTCTATCGGAAATACAATTTACCATCGTTTGCTTAATTTGGAGCCCTAGGGATTCATGTTTATATTCTACCATTATAAGGATAAAACGTAAGTATGCTTTATATCACTAAAGTTTGCAATTGTTTGTATTATCTTTCTTATGGGAGGTAATTATATTAATATTGTGTGATTTTAAGTTTATAAGACTGTGATATATATTTGTACATCATTCGTCATTTTTGAACAATTAAAAATGTTAAATGTAGGCGCACTTGGAGCAATATTATGTAGATATTAGTCGAAGCCACACATGTATGTCGGATGCTTGAAATTAGGACCTGTTCTTGCTCACGAGTAAGCCAAATCCTTTTTGTCAAACTAATTTACTGCCTGAATTATGGTTTTATAGTCAATCTATAATTGAAAATCATGTTTATACATATGGCAAGGAATGGGCATGGCTTGATTTTAGGCTCCAACCGGACCAAAAAACTAAAAATTTTGTTTTTCAGGTTTTAAAACCCTTTGTTTTCTATGCATTTGGTTTTTGAGATTTACCTTGTTTACTTCTCACACTCACAGTCAAATTCAGCAAGTGGTTGAAGAACTTAGAAAAGCTGTCTACAGGTTGGTGTTGATTTCTTTTGATGATAGTTGTATACAACATCAGTTGGTTTATGGTTTTGAGTTGCTGTTTTACTTCTATGTAGTGGGTTTAATACGTAGGTGGCCTTAATATTATTAATTTGTTTTGTAAGTAATAATATTTTTTGTATTTGTAGGAAAGTACTTTTCACAGGGCAAACTGCTACACGAGGTAAGGATTATTTTTATTGTTCTTGATCAAGATTGTAATAAAAAATATGTCTATTAATAATAATTTAATTATGCAGATGTAGAGCCAGATTATCTTATATATATTCCACTCTCACACCCTGTAAATGAGCTGTTACTGATGCCAAACTCTGAGGTGTTTACTTTTTACTAGGCCAATAAAAGAACCGAGCAAACACGAACGAGGTATCTTCTTGTTCATTCGTTTAACTTTAACAGAAGAAATGATCAAATATGAATAGTTTATATATGCTTTAATTGGTTTTATGTATTTTGGGAAAAATCTTAAACGTGCCTAAGCTCGGATCGAGCTCGAGTAGTAATTTTTAAACGAGCCAAAGCGTTATGAAGGTTTTATGTTTTTTTATGTGCAAAAATAATATTAAAATTGCTTGCTTTCTCACATGTTGTATGCTTTTATGCAACTTTGTTGACAACAACTTTCTCTTGAGTGGTAACAAGGACTCTACTTTGAAGGTAATTTAATCTTGTTTGTAATTTATATTAAATAATCTAAGATCGATCTCATAGAGGTAGGCGTTGGACCGGTACTGAGGAAAAATGATCACTGGATGATATCGGATTCGTCTCAACCACCTTCAAGTGAGACCGAAAATCTTCAAAATCAGGTTGTTGCACTTAAGGAGGAACTGAAACAGAACCAGGAGAAACTTAGACAAAGTAATGAGCTATACGAAAAAATGTCAATGTTCATGAGTTAAAAGTTTCCAGATTTTGAGAACGTTGTAGATGCATCTGCAAGTAATGGAGGAAATGGATCGAGTGGACAACTCAATGAAAGTGGTAGCGAAGACCTGATCTAGCTGGCGTGTTAGTTAAAGACTTATTCTTTATGGTTTATTACTTGTTTTATTTACTAGCATTTTAATGTTTGGAAATACTGAATCAGGTTTTGTTTTTTTTTTATGTCTAGCATTTCAAAGTTATGATATTGTTGGTTTAGCATTACAATTATGATATTGGCAGTTAAATGAAGATATATGGAGACCCTAAAAGTAAATAAATTAAGACAATGCAAATACATATTAAGGACTGAACAAGATTTTATTGAAACTACTTTCTAGTCTTTAAAATAACCAAATTAGATTTAAATTTAATATCAAAGACTGATTTATAGTTATTGAAGGAGCGTATTAGAGAGTGATTTTTAGAATCTGATTAAACGTATTGGAGACTGGTAAATTTTGTTATTAGAGATTGAATTTTAGTTTATATAAAAAGATATTCGAGACTAAGATAGCAATGCATTTGAGATTAATTTTCAGTCACTAAAAAAACATATTAAGGACTAAAAAGGCATGTTATTAGAGAACAATTTTTAGTTACTAAAACACTTTATTAAAGATTGAAATTTGTGATATTAGAGACTAAACACTGGTCTCTAATACACCTTTTAGGAACTGATTTGGTACAGAGTTACGAATATAATAAAACACATTAGAGATAAATAGACATGACTTAGAAGACGGATTTTTAGTCCCTAAATAAATGCAATTGGGGCTGAAATATCATAATACTAGGGACTGATTTTTCCTCACAGAAGATACGTATTGGAGACTGAAATAACATGGTACTATTGATCAGTTTAACGACTGAATTTATGTGTATTGAACACCGAATGTTAGTCCCTGTTGACGTCACGCAATGGTGACTGTTTTTCAGTCACTAAAACTACTATTTAGGACTAGGAATAGGGGAATGACTTGGGACTGAAAAAATCAGTCCTTGATAACCATTAGGGACTGATTCGTTAGTATTGGTGATTGATTTTTCAGTCCCAAATACCGCTCTTTTTTGTAGTGGTAGTGTGTATGTATGTATTCGGAAAAGAAGTTTGAAGGTAAGCTGCTAACCCAAACCCAAACCCAACCCAACTAGGGGTGCAAATGAGCCGAGTTACTCAAGAGCGGCTCGTTAAAAAGCTCGATCGAGTCGAGCGCAAGCTTGAGCCTAAAAGTAAGCTCGTTTAATAAACAAGCCCGAGCCCAAGCTTTACTAATTGAGCTCGAGCTGGCTCGCGAGCCTAAACGACCCTGTCGTTTATATAATTTTTAAAAAAATATATTTAATAATTTGTATATATAATCTTATGAAAAAATAAATAAAAATAACTTAATAATATATATTATTTTATACATAAATTTATAATAGAAAAAATATATAAAAACTAATTGATAAATAATAAACGAGCCGAGCTCGAGCTTTGAAAATATAGTTCGAAACAAGTTTGTGCCCCTAAACCCAAGCCAACCAACCGAGATTATATTAAAATTAATAATTCCGGCATCAGCACGACGTTGATTGACTCCATCCATCCATCCATCCATCCATCCAGACCATTAATTAATTAGCAATAATAATAATAATATTGTTGTGTTGTGTTGTGTTGTGGAGTCGACCCGATTCATCCATCATCCCATTTATTATTTCGATTTTATTGATATTAACATTTTTGGAGGCAGCCCTCCCTGGTGAGCATAAGCAAATGCGGAATGAGAATAAGAAGAATCTGGGTTGTGTTGGATGAAAGATATGCCGTGTCGTTTATCATCATCGCCTCACTTGATTTCCCCTCTTGTTGTTGGCACAAATAATAATAATAATAATAATAATAATAATAATAATTTCAACAAGAAGATTAGTCCATGCCATTTCCAACACTGGTGGCTGGCTCACTCTAGGTTGGGAGGAGGAACATCATTTCACCACCACCAATCACACTGTAAGCAATGACTAGCAAGTTAGGTTAATCTATATAAACCAGGTTATTGTTACACATTATAGAACGTGTGAAATGCAACCGAGTTATGTGTAATAGGAGTTATATTTCCTTTATAATATTGGGAGTTATTCAATATTGATTATTATGTGTTTACGTTTTGGTGAGTTATATCAATTCATCCTTGACCTTCCTTCCTTACAAGGTCTTGATTTGTATTTCTCAATTAGGTGCTTATGTTCTCATACCCCTGCCCTAGGTGTCTCATGAATTAATTCATTAATATACTTGTGCTTTCATTGCTTTCACTTGTACTCCTTCCTTATTTTAAAATAAAACCAACACCCCTTTTGTTTCATACTATTAGTGAACAAATCTTGTTACCTCAACAACAACAACAACAAGATACAGGAGGAGGAGTGCAGGGTATACTAAATAGACTCGAGAAACCTAGGAGTTCCTCATTTGGCATTCATATGCAGGACAAAAATAAGCAGGCTTCCAGTAACATCTCGCCAACAACTCACGTGGGAGGTGAGTGAGTGAATGAGTTCTGTTGCTTGCTTTATGGCACCAGTCTTAGTTGTAAAATTAACTTACTTACTTTGTGATTTGTTTCTTCACATCACTTGCTGCTGCAGCTGCTAAGCTTGATTCACAGAGACAGATTAAGGATTTAAGCCCTGACAACATCACAGCGCGTCTTCAGCATATGCAACTAGAGCTTTCCTCTGCTATTCATTCATTGAGGTTCAAAAGCAAGATCAACCACACACTTTACCCGCAGGTTCATGAAAGCTGTGGCAACGATTTGCAGCAGCTTTTGGATGTCTGGGAGTTCCAGGAAAATGAGGTTATCAAGGCTGGGGATAAATTAAGATCCATACGTGCAAAACTGGCGGTGTTACAAGGCAAGATAGCACTATCAGTCATGTATGCTTTCTATTCTTTTTTATCCTCATCTGTCCATCCATTAAGTGAAACAAATTACAATCTGTATGGATGGTTTCAGGGATACACACAAGTTAGTAGAGGAGAAACAAAGGAGAATCGATAGTGCTCGTGCAACTTTGCAGCTTCTTCGCACCACCTGCATATTTTGGTCACATTCAGCGTCAGAAGAAGTTTTGTTACTTGGATCCTTTGATGGCTGGACTTCCAAGGTTCCGTCTTTAAAATTATTATGCAATTAACATTACAGAGTATGATTTGAAGCATAAATGGTTTTGATAAATGCAGGTAAAGATGGAGAAAACAAAGACAGGCGTTTTTTGTACATCCCTCAAGTTGTAACCAGGAAGATATGAGGTAAGTAATAATAGTCTACAGTCTACATATCCATCCTCGACCACGTATGGTATATGAAAATATGAAATGACCATTTTTTTTTTAATAATTTTGTAGATAAAATTCATTGTTGATGGAGCATGGAGAGTTGATCCTATGCTCCCTGTCATTCACAACAACGGCTATGAGAATAACATTCTAGTCGTCCACGAATCTGCATAGCAGCAGCTTCTTGTGTACAGCTTTTGATTCTACTAGCTAACCACATTCATAATTCTTTTATGAGAGTATTAGTCAAGCAACGCAATTTTGCGTGTGTGCATGCGCACTCCCGCTTGAATGCCACGGTTCAACAAAGTTAACTATGCCCGTGTAAGAGACTTTCTGGTCGTTAATGTTGACAAGTTGTCTTGTTAGACCAACTGATTGTTGTACTAGAATCTAGCGTTGATGTCACTTGACTTAGACTTGTCGAGTTGAGGTTTGGCCTAAGGTGAATGTTGGGATTGCCTTTGTCCTTCAACTTGAGTGTCGCTCGACTTAAATTCTTTTGTAAGAAGCCTCCTTTGAGACAAGAATCATAGATTGTTGGTGTGGTCATGAGTCGGAATTTATAATTAAGGATTTATGTTGTCTGTAAATATAGATGGTACAATAAAAGTTTTTGGGAATCTGAAACAAGTTTTCTGTAAAACTGTATGGAGGAGACCGCATCAAGAAGTGATTTGTTTACTACATTTTGTGGTCGCTTCCTCTGAAAGGGCTATTATCGTGAGTCCTACACACTTACGTTTCTGGATAACTGATGAATCTAGCCCTCTTCTTTTGAAGATCAAGTCAAACTTGATACCAACTCATGTTCAGATACAAAATTAGGAGCGGATCACCTCGTATGGATTTGCTTTCATCATCAGAGCCTGTGCTCGAAGCACACACCACAACCACAAGCAACAAGCTATTCTACTCTTACCAGTTTATGCGGGTGGCTAACCTGTACTTTCTTGTTCATATTAACAGTTTACGCTGGTGGCTAACCTGTACTTTCTTGTGTCGTTACTGACTTAGTTTCTTGTTCATATTAACAGTTTACGCGGGTGGCTAACCGCCTGTACTTTCTTATAATCTCTTGCTTATCGTTTTCTCCTGTTTCTGAATAATAACACTGAACTGCTGAAGATGAGCATGCTTATTGCCTTGTTGATGCAACCACAGGCCCAAAAAGTTTTGGGGCCCAAATGAAAACATATCAGGATATGCAATAGATAAAATAGATACAAACGAAACTAAGTTAAACATCTTTTGTAGCTCATTTGGTATACTGCTTTGTTTATATCCTGTGCACTCAGATTCGATACTTGGGTACTCCAGGGCTTGAATTGCAGTTTTTTCCAGAACTTGAATTGCAAGGCCAACGTTATTTTCTTTTCTTTTTATTGTTTGGATCAATTTCTTTGTTTGTATTAACATCTTTTATCTTATATATAAATATATCTAATATATATATTTTTTAAAGCAAAAGCTCATAACTAAATTTATAAAATTCCAATTTTGTTCAAAGAACAAAAAGTATGTCTTTTTGTCCAAATAGAATAATTCGAGCATTTTTTAGTTTCTCTTTAAAACCAAGTTCAAAATATAGGGGCCAATTTTTTTCCTTGCACAGGACCCTTGAAGTACTCCGCATCCTCAAAGACGGCCCTGATACTAGGCTTTAAAAAACGGCCACTTAAGGCGCATATGAATTTATGATACCATAACTCAAAAGTAGTTATATACGACTAAATTCGTATCGAGAAACCTATATTTACCTTTATATAAATTTGTTATTTTAAATGTACATAAGTTTGTTGGTTAACAAAAGGCACTCTATGTATACATAAAGGAATTATTGTTAAATAGCGTCTAAATCCATTTAAAACAACGCATAATCTCTTCTTTTGTTTCATGAAGAAAACAAGAGAGAAAGAAAGAATATAAGAATACCATTATATTTTTCTTTAAGGATAACACAACAGAAATTAAGCACACCTTGATCCACACCACATTCTTCACATGAGTTATCTTCAACCGCTTCTCTTTAGATAGAAAGAAATCACCGTCAAAAGTTTGTAATTTTAATTTCTTAATGTATTTTGAAGATTCTAAGTGACCTATATATGAAAAGTCAACAGGTGAGATTATACTTCAATTCATGTCATTACTTACAATTATTCTTCAATTCATGTGGTGCATATTATATAATTATTTTACTTTTAGTTTACTTTCAAATTTAAGGTTGAAAAGCAAGTTTGTTTGACATTTGAGTTGGTTGGTTATGTGTTTCCATCTTGCATTTTTCGTTTATAATCATTGGTCAAACCAACAGGCATTTATCTTACGATTTTGTTATGGGTTGCTTTTGTTACAGCAGCTACTATTGGTTGTGGTGTGTTCAAGTAACGACTGTTGATCTCGGTAAGTATTATTTGTCGTTCTTTACATTATGCCCGTGCTTTAGGATTTGGATTTAGGTTGATAAATTAAATATGATTTCCAACATTCATGCCGAAAATAACTAATTTCTAATACAAAATTAATTAAACTTTGGTGTGAAAAGGTTGACAATGTTGTATCATTTTTTTCTTATTTTAGTTATAATACTCACATCATGTGTATCTCGGTAGAGAGTTTATCTGGTCATTTGTTTCTTCACACACAATAGTATTTAATAGACATAATTTAAGAAGATTCTGAGAAGTTAATGGAAGACTCTCAAATTTCAGGTGTGATACTTATTTTCCATTAGGGAAAATTTCCAAAATAGCCCCTTTTACTAAGAGAAGTCTCAAAATAGCCATTTTTTCGTCAAAATCTTTTATAATTTGGACTGTCAAGTCGCATTGGGAAAAGATAAAAATAAAGACGAGATTTCGAAAGAAAGTCAGGTAAAAGACGAGATTTGGGGAAATAATGTCGGTAAAGTCCAAATTATTTGTAATCTTGGAGCAAAAGTTCAAATTTTTTAGAAACTTTTTTACTCAAAAAAACCGTCTTAAGAGACTGTTTTTTTATGTTTACTACCTTTTCCGTCCAAATTTTCAAATTCGTGGAAAATATATTTTTTACAATTATACCCCTGAACCACCATCACCACCCTTGAACCACCACCATCACCGACGCCGTCGACCCCACCCCATCACCACCAGTGTCACTACCACCATAGCCTCTGGCGGCAATTGCTACTTCATTTTTCTGAATACTGCAATTGTTGTTGTTATTATTATTATTATTATAATGGAGATAATTATGATGAACTGCTAGCTGCTGTAATTGTGAATTTGTATCTGCTGAGAAGAGACTTATGGCATGTAACAGAGTCGGTGCTCGTTTTTGAATTTGAACATGTTGGCTTTGATTTTCACATTATTATTACTATTATTATTATTATTATTATTATTATGGAGATAATTATGATGAACTGCTAGCTTCTGTAATTGTGAATTTGTATCTGTTGAGAAGAGATTTATGACATGTAATAGAGTTTGTGCTTGTTTTTGAATTTGAATTTGTTGGCTTTGATTTTCAATTATTATTATTATTATTATGAACTGCTAACTGCTGTAATTGTGAATATGTATTTGCGTAGAAGAGATTTATGACATGTGCTCATAGTGACGGTGGCGGTGATGGGGTGGGGCCGACGGTGTCGGTGATGGTGGTGGTTCAAGGTGGTGATGGTGGTTCAGTGGTATAATTGTAAAAAATATAATTTTCCAAGAATTTGAAAATTTGGACGGGAAAGGTAGGAAACATAAAAAACAGTCTCTCAAGACGGTTTTTTTGAGTAAAAATTTTTTTGAAAAATTTGAACTTTTACTCCAAGATTACAAATAAGTTGGACTTTACCGACATTATTTCCCCAAATCTTGTCTTTTACCTAACATTCTTTCGAAATCTCGTCTTTATTTTTATCTTTTCCCAATGCGACTTGACAATCCAAATTATAAAAGATTTTGAGAAAAAAATGACTATTTTGGGACTTCTCTCTCTAAAAAGGACTATTTTGAGAGTTTTCCCTTTCCATTATATATGATTTTGCTTACAACCAAAGGCAAGTGGATGGTTTTGCTTGATGCTGCAAATTGATCTACATACCCTCAACAAATTGATCTACATACCCTCAAACTGGGACTCTGACTGTGAGGAGAATTTATCGTACCTGTACCTGTACCTGTACCTGTACTTGTACCATCTTCTACGCAATCACCAAATATCACTTCTTTTACATATTTGAAGTTCTACTATTGAATCCAGAATTGATGCTTATTGATGACCTTATTGTGTTTTTATTTGAAACTATGTCATGTATAACTTTCTGAGCATTCAAGCGTAACGCGTTAAATACGATGTATGTATTATTTTTGCTATGAATATCAACAATGAACTCGACACCAACTTAGCCCGCAGGTACGATAACTTGTTTGATTTAATTACCAATTCAATAAAACGAGCATGTTTTTTTCTTGAAGAAACCAACATTATTTAATCCAAAGTTAATTTATATATCTTAACTTTTGTTTATGAAAAGTGTTAGTTTATTTACAGTTGAAAGATATGTTTAATTTTAGTCATCATTAGAAATTGTTAACGAATATAATAAACTTTGTTATGCATAAGTTGAATGTTAATTGTACCTTTAATGTTCAAACGTCTATTCTAGATCTAGATCTGGACCTGAGAAATCAATTTTGGACTTCTTTGGTTACAACTTAGAACGTGTTTATCAATCTTCATCCTACTTATGAACCATTTAATTTTTGCTTTCCGTGTTTGACAATTCGGTATTGAGGTGTGACTTGAGTTTCTCACTTCTCATGATATAGATCTAGTGAATATAAAATACTTTTGTTTATCATTTATTAATGTTTTTAACTTTTGTATTCATTCAAACAATAGATATGTTTATACCTACATAGCATGTTTGCACACACACACATTCTTGATTTTGTTAAGAAAAAAAGAAGTAAACAACTATACAAATATTAGAAAAACCAAAAAGAGTAATGCTTGTTAGGAATGACAGAAACGATTAGGAATGATAAAAACGGGTGGGAATTTGAAGTTGCGAGATAACGTTTAGGTCGCTTTGTATTTGTCGGTTGGTGCAACGGGTTTTTGCTGTGGTTCGGTTTGGTTTCAAGGTCGGTTTATTTTCTTTAGTCGGTCGGCCGGCCGGTTTCAAAGTTTTCAAACGGTACAAACGGTTTGGTTTATGGTTTATATAAAATACCGACCAGGTAAGGTTTATATTTCATATGATATATTTTTTTAACTATTTGAATTTTATATTACACTTGACTAACATAAAATACACTCATGCTCATGTAAATTGTTAAGTTTATGTAATTCTTTCTCTGGTTATTACATTTATCGGTTTATGTTTTTCTATTTTTCTGGTTATACACGAAACTCTACATGAACTAGACAATCTTTTTTAGACCTGTTTTTTGTATTGTTAATATTGCATGCTGCACATCAACTGTATTCTAGTTGTTTTGAGCACCGGTATTCACATCTCGTTTAAAGCTTATTGTTGTTTTGGGCCTTTTGGCCCCTCTTTTTTAAACTTCTTTTATGTATTTTGGAAGCATGTCGTAAGCTTATATTATGGACAATTTGATTAAATTCTATACAGCTTCTAGTTTAACAGTTTCATTATCTAATAGAAGTAAATGACACGGTCCGCGCTACAAGTATTATTTTATTGTTTTTTTTTTTTTTTGCCTTCCAAAAAATGTTTGTTTTTTTATTTTTTAATTGTTGCAAAATTTTGTTTTCAATTGTTTTATTGGTTAAATGTTTTTTCTTTTTGTTTTTTTCCTAGATTCGTAACAATCATTATGTTTTTTGTTTTACTGAAATCGTGTTGATTTACCGCCACAATGTCCGGGGCTAACAATGCTCGGGTTTTAACGACTCATAGCGCAACGTGCAGTACCGATAACGCTTGGGTTTTATCAACGTCCGGATTTTGCCAAACTTTATTTTAATTCCGATACCGTAACAAATTAATTCGCGTTAACACACCACCGAGAAGCTCGGTTTTTTACTAGCACCCCAGTTTTACCGACTCGCCACCAAAAACGCCCGAATACGAGTCGACTCGACGTTTCGTATAGAAGTAAGGTAGACACGTCGGTGCCACAAGATTCATTTTTGATTATTTTACTGTTTTTTTTTTTTTGCCTTTCAAAATATGTTTGTGTTTTTTGTTATTTAGTTGGTGCTAAATTTTGTTTTTAATTTTTTTATTGGTTAAATGTTTTTTTTTTCTGGATTCGTAACAAGCAGTCAAGCATTATGTTTTTTGTTTTACTGAAATCGTGTTAATTGCCACAACGTCCGGGGCTAACAATGCTTGGGTTTTACTGACTCATCGCGCGACGTCCAATACCAACAACGCTCGGGTTTTACCAACACTCGGGTTTTGCCAAACTTTATTTTAGTTCCGATACCATAACAAATGTAAACGAAAACTATGAAATTCGCGTTGACCACCCCCGGAAAGCTCGATTTTTTACCATCGCCCCAGTTTTACCGACTCACCACCACAAACGCCTGAATACGAGTCGAGTCGATGTTTCGATGATCAGGCTTTACCAACACTCAGGTTTACTGACCAAATAAACATTGTTTTAAATATGGTAGGAAAAAAAATTATAATATGTTATACGAGTGCTCTAGAGTCACTGCCTCAGCGTCAGGGACCGACTGCGACGTCACCCCATTCGCTCATGTTACTTTTTGATTTTATTTTTTGTTTTAGTTCCAGTACCATAAAGAACGTAGTTAATACTGACTAAATTCGCTTTTACTAGCTGCTGTCGTCCGGGACCAACCGACGCTACCCCATTGGACTACCTCAACTTTTATTCTTATTTTTTTGTTTCCATTTTGTTTTAGTTCCAATACTGTAACGGGCGTACCTACTATTGACTGAATTCGCGTTGATTCATCACTGCAACACCCGGGTTTTGCTGACCAATTTTACCGCGTAGCGCTCGGGTAAATCACTATTATATAGTAAAATTGATGGTTGGTGCTGTAAAGTTCTGATTGGGCCGAGTGACACCACCTCATTGGTCCAACATTTTTTTTTGTTTTGTTGGTTCAATGCTTTTTTAAAGTTCCAGATTCATAACAAACATTTTGTTTTTTGTTTTACAGAATTCGTGTCGACTTACCGCCATAACGTCCGAGACTGACAATGCTCGGGTTTTACCGACTCACCACACAATGTCCAGTCCCGACAACGCTCGGGGTTTACACACGCCCGAGTTTTACCGAATTTTATTTTAGTTCCCATACCGTAACAAATGTAAATGAAATCGATAAAATTTGCGTTGACCCACCACCGGGATACTCAGATTTTTATTGACGCCCCAGTTTTGCCTGCTCACCACCGTAACGCCCGAATACGAGTTGACTCGCTGCTGCAACGATCGGGCTTTACCAACACTCAGCTTATTAATCGAATAAACATTGTTTAAATATGTTAACAAAAAACATTATAATATGTTATACGAGTGTCGTAGAGTCGCTACCTTAACGTCTGGGACCGACCAACGTCACCCTATTGGCCCTCCTCAATTTTCATTTTCATTTTTATTTATTGTTTTCAATTTTGTTGTAGTTCCAGTACCGCCACAAACGTAGCTAATGCCGGCTTAATTCGCGTTGACTCACTGCCACGCCATTGGCCCACCTCAATTTTTATTTTTATTATTTTGTTTCAATTTTGTTTTAGTTCCAGTACCGTCATAAAGGTAGCTAATATTGTCTGAATTCGCGTTAACTCGTCGCTGCAACACCCGGGTTCTATCGACCGATTTTACCGCGCAACGCGCGGGAAAATTACTAGTTTTATGTAAAGTTCAAAAAAAGCCCAAACCGTGAAACCGAACAGGAACCAAACCGTTCGAAACGGTTCGATTTGGTTTTAAATCTAAGCGGTCCGGTTACGGTTTTTGGCAATAAAAAACCGTTACCAACGGTTTGACCTAAAAATCACTAAAACTAGATCGTGAACACCCCTAGTTTTTGGATCAGTTTACGAGAGTTTGTTATTGTTAGGATTAAATGCACACACGAACTGAACACAAACACGAAAGCGATAAACGAAGACGAGGATTTAGCATGGTTCGGTCTAAACTGACCTACGTCCACGGGTGGCAACTAGATATTCTTTATTGAGTGACAATGATTACAAGTATATAATGTGGTTTAAATAGAGATTGAACTAGGGCTAATAAATTATTAAACAAGAAATATAAACCGGGCTGGGCTTGGGCCAAGCCGCCCGCACCCGTCTCCTCTTTGGACTTCATATAATAAACCGACCCTACACCAAAAGGCATACGAAACCCAACTGTTATCACCTTGCTCCCTTTCAAACTTCTCTTTTGTTTTGTTTCGTGTGGTACGTTTTCGAGTGTTTCTTTAGCCTGGTCTTATACTTGCACTTGGGAGTTGATTTCCTGACCACTTTGTAACTGTCTCGTCTTACCTAGTTTCTTACTAGCCGAGTTCATTTTTTTAATGGCTATGTTCGCCAAAGTTCTGAACCTAGAAAGAGTTTGAACCTGAGACCCTTGGATAGGGATGACAATGGGCCAGGTTTGAACCAGCTATTGCTAATTCCAGACATGCACCCGGTCGTAAATTTGTTAAGAAATATCCATTGAGATTTCCATGTATCCATTGAGATTTCCATGTACAATTTCTCTACCGTTATAATTGTTGTATTCTTTTTATTTACATAAGTAATGTCATTATAATTTTATGCATGTATACATTTCACAACATATAATATACAAATAATATCAAGAGATACATATCCTAAAACAAATTTTAATTTTTCATATAATGAACGTACTAAAATAAAGCGTTAATAGAAAAGGGCTAACGGAATAAATAAATCAAAAAATAAAAATGTTTGGGTATATAATTAGACTTTTATGCCTCGAGTCAACGTGCATTTGGTTTCAGGTATCACTTGATCCATACTCATCCCATATCAAAGAAAAATTATAAAACAAATCACATACCCGACCTAATACCTGTCAGGTATATCTATCAAACCTTTTTTTTTCAACCCTACCCACACTTTATTTGAATTCGGGTTTTACTACCCGATGAAAGTTATGAGAGAGAGAAAGCCGTAAATATTGGTGAAGAGGAGAGAGGTTGTATGCGAGTGGTCCGAAATGTGAACTTAGGGTTGTTCACGAGCAGAGTCGAACCGAGCGATGGCTTGCTCTTTACTTGGCTCGCTTCAAATCAAACCGAGCCGAGATCGAACAAAACCAAAATCGAACCGAGTATTTTTCAAGCACTTTTCGAGCGGTATCGAGCGAGTTCGTAGCATTACTCTTTTTTTTCTTTTTTTTCCCTTTAAATTCTTTTATAAGAAACAAGTTTGATATTGAATATAATATGCATGAAAATAAATTAGTAGTTTTTAAAAAAACTAGTAGTACCTTATAATTTTTGATAAAATTGAAGTATGGAGTTGGATATAATGTAATAAAATAATTAATAATTAAAAAATAATTATTTATATAAATATATATACACAAATATTTAACTTATTATTATAATTATCTTTAATATTGAAATATTGAAAACTAAATATAATTATTTTTTATATTTAAAGTACTAGAAAATATTTAATAAATAAAGATATTATATATAATATTCAGCTTTTTAATATTCAAGATAATTATTAAAACAAAATATATATTTATAAATGAATTAAAAATATTCGAGCCGAATCGAACTGAGCGGACCTTTGTTCGTTGCTTGGCTCGTTTACAAACCGAACCGAGCGGAGAGGCTCGTTTACAACTGAGCGGAAAAACAAGCGAGCATTTTCCGAACAAATTCCGAACGATCGGCGAGCGAGTTCGAGCGACGATCGATTTGAACAGCCCTATACGAACTTCTGGAGAGTAGTCGGTGGTTTGCTGAGATGGCCCTCAGGTTTGTTGGGTTTCCATAGTTGTGATCCGCTAATACTCAATTACGCGTGTCAAAATCATACTTAAAAATTGGTCCATTCCTACCAACCGTTATAAAGAAAAACATTTGATAATTGAGAAGCCCCACTGTCTTAATTCGACTAATTATTTTATTTTCGCCGAAAACCATTAATTTAATTAAAAATCATTAACTTATCCTTAATTTACACTTTTATATTCAAAGTTAAAATATTAAAAAAAAAAAGCATATAAAGTCGTTATATATCTCCTCTCTTGTACTACACGACATTCTCAACAAATGGAAGATTCCGTCAATCTCGTGAAAGGCTACGGCAAAATTAACCCCACCGACGCCGAAACCACTAACGCCGTTACCATCACCTCCCACTCTCCGTCACGTTCACGCCGTATAACCGCCATCGTTATCCTCACTCTATCCATCTTCGCCGTAATAACCGCCGTCATAACCGCCACCACAGCAATCCACCGTCACCGCCACCACTCCTCACCGCCGGAACCTAACCAACCGCCGTCTCTGAAGTCATCGGAGTCAATCAAAACCGTCTGCGCCGTCACGCAACATCCAGACACGTGTTTCACCGACGTAAGCTCAATCAACTCCGGCGACGCCGTGGATCCGGTGACGATCTTCAACCTCACGCTCCGGTTAACGTTCGCCGAGCTCACGAACGTTTCCGCTTTGCCGAAAACGCTGATTTCCGAGTCGAACGATTTGCGAACCGGTTCGGCGTTGCGAGACTGTGCGAGTTTGTTCGATGACGCGGTGAGTCGACTCAGTGAGTCGGTGGAGGCGATGGCCGGCGGTGGTGATGAGTTGACGGAGGCGAAAGTGGCGGATATGATGACGTGGATAAGTGCGGCGATGACAGATCAGCAGACGTGTGTGGATGGATTGGAGGAGGTGGGATCGACGGCTGTGGATGAGGTGAAGATGAAGGTGCAGAGATCGAACGAGTGGATGAGTAACAGCTTAGCAATACTTAATAATATGGAATCCATACTTGGCAAGTTTGGGCTTCATTTGCATTAAGCATTAATCTTGCAATTTGATTGTAATTTTTGGGTTTGTAATTAAGTAATTAGTTAATTAAGGTTTTGTGTAATAATATAAGTGGTGTTGTAAAAGAAAAGAAGAATATATATTTGAAATTTTTGGTTTAAATTTTCTTTTTTTTTACTTTAGATATGTGGTCAACATGGCGCATTTGATTCATATAAAATGTTTGTTAAAAGACTAAGCAAATATATGTTCTTGGGGCTTTTGCTTTTGGTTTGACAACTTGGTGGAGTAGCCTTTGATTTTGGTTTAATTTAAGAGTAATAAAAGCGATACAACAAAATTTAAAAACAGATTAGGCATTAAAAGAGAGGGACAAGTCTATAAGGCCATAGGATTTTAATGTTTGGGGCGTTCAAGCTAATATGGCAAATGTTAACAAATAGAACATAATTTTTTTATATGGTCAAGAGGCATTAAAGACAACTCAAGTTAAAGTATTAACAGACTTTTTTTTTTGAACGACTAATTTGAAAATAACCATGTGTTGTATTTATAAAAAATTAAAAATCAAAGATGACAAGTTAATATTTCTTTAATAAAAGAAACAAATCACAAGAACTAAAAAAACACATGAACCAAACACAAATTTGTAAATTTCCTATAGACTCAAACTATTTATATATTAAGTGCGCAGCGTTACCAGAGTTACAACCTACATTTTGTTAAATATCTCAAATTAAATTATATCACCCCGTATATAAATCGAATAAAACAATGAAAATAACAATACAAAAGCAGTGCCGTAGCATGTTGTACTCTATGTTTCATGGTCGGCATCTGAGTACTGTAGTCAGACAAAGGCTCCTACATTGTACACAAACTAAAACACATTCAGGGATGAAAATGAAACCTTTCTAAAGTAAAAGACTAAATATGTACATAATCAAACACATTAAAGGATTAAATATGTAATGTACATAACTCTGTTGTAGCAAAAGTTGCTATTGTCTCTGTTCTTTTTCTTTAATATATAGTATAATGTTTGTTAAAGACTTTAACAAAGAAATGTTTTTCTAACACATGGAAATCGATGGCCTTTAATTTTTGGTGTAATTTAAGAATAAATAAAATTTGATAAATTAAGAAAAACACGTCAAAATTGGTCACTGGCAATTAGCAAAAGAGGGGAATATAAGTCTACAACACCCCCCATTTGAAAATAACCATGTGCCGTATTCATAAAAATCAAAGACTAAAAAGTGAAAGTGATACAGCCTGCCTACAACTATATAACTTAATAATAATAAAAATTTAAGACGTATGGACTAAAAGCCTAAAATAGAGTAAATTTGTTGTTACTGTTTTCTCAACAAAAAAAAAAATAATAACTATCAAGGAACCCCATTATTCATTATTAAGTTAGGGCCGGCTCCGAAAAAGCAAAAAAACTTTTGGACGAAGGCGAAAATTATTTTGTGCCTTACATAAAAAGAGTATTTTGTTGAGTTTAAACAATTTAATTTTTATATAGTTATAATTTGGGTTGTGTAAAAATTTTTGTATGAAAAAGAAATTAAACATGTCTCAAGTGATGCTATAACCCACAACCTCTTGGTTGTTGTGAGTAATACCCTTTTCCACTAGATCACAAGCTAGTGGTTATGTAATTTTTTTTTTAAACATTTATTTATTTATTAATATCCTTAGACTTATATTATTATTATTATTATATTATGTTGAATATTATTATTATTATTATTAAGTATTTAACAATCCCAACCCCAATTTCCCTCTTCCTCTTCTTCTCTTTTTTCCGGTCACCCACCACGCCGCCACTTCATCCCTTCCGGCCAGACACCGCCACCCCCGTCGCCTTCCATCATGCTTCACCCAGTCACTGTCGCTTGCTAACCCCGGCCACTACCTCAACGGCACCGAGTTACGTGGGTTTATTCGCGTCGCATCACCCTAAATCGCACGGGATTTCGCATAAGATTTTCGCTCAAGGGTTTCGAATGAGATTTTCTCGCATAGGTTTTCGCGTTTGGTTCTGATTTCGCGCGAAATGGGTTCGCGTCTGGTTCAAGCAGCCGCGTCTAGGGTTTCGTGCGGCTCTCTATTTGCCGGAACCCAGATCCAGGCCTTATTTGGCCGTTTGAGTTCACCTCGGATCTCGTTTCCGTTTTCCGTTCACCGGAAACCCACCCTCACCGGAGCTCAGGTCCCGTTTCACGTCGGGCTTCCACCTCAGTTGATTATACCTAATTGCTCATGTTTGTATGTATATGTGTGTGTATATATATATATACATAGGCTAAGTATAAAATGAAAACCCATTGTGATAACTCTAGAAATTCATTCTCAACTCCATGTTTTTAATTAATGTTTAAATCTTTTGGTCTACAATTAAATTGAATAAAAAATGTAAATGTAAATATAATTTTTTCTCTATACTGAAAACATATATAAAAATTAATAAAAAAATGTTAAAAAATAGAAAAACATTTTTTTTGATGTTTCGATGTTTTGTATTAAATGTTACAACATATATTACATGTAACGAAAAAAAACGATGTTACATAGGGTTTTCGCGGGTTTTTACAACTCAAATGGGTTTTCATTTTAACCTTACCCTATATATATATATATATTCATATCTTGTTTGTTCATTTGCTTGACCGAGATCTCGTTTTCATTTGGTTATTTGATTTCATGTAAACTTGTTTTGGTTCGGTTCGTGTATTCGTTTGTTACTAGATATAAGATGGAAACGAAATGAGAAAGGAAACGAATATTATTTTTAACATACCTTAAATATAAGTTTTTGAATAAATGGAGAGAGTGATGAATTTGGAATTGGAATATTTGGTGTGCAAGAGATCTATGTTGTGTATGTAGGTGTGCCAATGATTAGAATGATGATGGTGAAATGATAAGGATGGAAATCTAGGGTTTTAGGGGTTTAAATAGGTAAAGCCCAAAGGCTTTAAGGCCAAAATCATTCCTAACTCCAATAATCCCTTAATTCCACCCATACTCTACATATTATTTAATTAATTTAAATTAACGTTTCTCGACACGATAATTGAAATAACCGACTTACTTTATTTATTATTTATAAAACGAGGACGTTAAACTAACATTATTAATATAAGGTATCGCATTTTTGTTTTAATAACAAAAATCTAACATACAAAGAAAATAGAGATAAATAACAATTTAAACATATTTCTAACTTATACCATGAAACAAAAAAAAAATTAATTAAAGCTTAGTCATGTACTGAAATCATATGCTGTAAGCTATGAATCGTAAACATGTACATGTTGTAACATAAGTTGTGTGCTATAAAAACTATTTTTATTGAAATTATAAAACATATAAGTACACAACATAAAAAATGCTACAAATATGAATATAACAATGAGGTATAACAATTATAATTTTGATTAAACCGTTTAATAAAGTAACAATAAAATCCAACTTAATGACTTAAACCACTATTTCAATCCAAACATCCATACATTCAGTCCAAACGTTCATAAATAATTTCTCAAAATCCAAAAAAAAAATAAATAACAAAGTCTCAAAATTTTAGAAAATAACAATGAAGACAATTAATTGCCGCTGTTACTCAATAAATGGTGGTTATAACCATTTATTTTGAAAAATTCTCAAACTTAGGAGTTAATGTTTAAAATTAATTGTTTATTAGGTGGATTATTTATTTATAGAATTTGTATACTTGACATTCTATGTGGATAACCTAGTTAAATGACATGTGGAAAAGATATGTTGCTTGAATAGTATAGTAAGATAAGGTATAGTTGAAAAAAGAAAAACATACCATGAAATAAATAAATACATATTCTATGTAGATAACCTAGTTAAATGACAAGTGAAAAAATTGTATACTTGGCATTGTTGTTTTAATTTAAAAAATCCAACATACAAAGAAAAACAGAGATAAATAACAATTTAAAACATATTTCTATCTTATGCCATGAAATAAAAAAGACATATTAATTAAAATTTCATCATGTACTGAAATCGTTTGTTGTAAGCTATGAATCATAAACATGTAGATGTTGTAACATAAGTTGTGTGATATAAAAACTATTTTTATTAAAACTATAAAACATATAACTACACAACATAAAGAATGCTACAAATATGAATAGAACAATGAGATATAACAATTATAATTTCGATTAAACCGTTTAATAAGGTAACAATAAAATCCAAACTTCATAACTTAAACCACCATTTCAATCCAAACATCCATACATCCAGTCCAAACGTTCATAAATAATATCCCAAAATCTAAAAAAATAAATAAATAAATAAAATAATAAAGTCTCAAAATTTTAGAAAATAACCATGAAGACAATTAATTGTCTTTGTTACTCAATAAATGGTGATTATAACCATTTATTTGAAACATTCTCCAACTTATGAGTTAATGTTTAAAATTAAATCGTTTATTATGTGGATAATTTATTTATAGAAATTGTATACTTGGCTATTTATGTGGATAACCTAGTTAAATGACATATGGAAAAAATATGTTGTTTTAATAGTATAGTAAGATTTTCTTATTTTCTATATATAATCATTTAGAACGACAAATGGCGATGCGTGACTGCGTGAGAAACCTTCAAAAAATATTCTTCATTTATTATAGAACTTAAAATCGCAATAGAAATTTAATTATTCGACACATGCAATTAATAATTATAAATATCATAACTTTATCCAATATTAAAAATTAATTCCACAACTCACCTACAAACATCATCTACTAGACTACTGCAAAATATATACAAAGACCAAAATTTGTGTAAACACTAATTACGAGTGACAGTGGTTGTGGGCGGGAGCAAGACTGATTCAATCTTTTTGTAGGATTAAAATGGACTCTAAAATCGGGTCCTCCTATCAAAAAAAAAATGTGTTAAAGAAGTACAACACGTGTCAATATGATGACACTATTTTTTTTGTTAGAGGTTTTATTCGGGTTGTACTTTCGGGTTTCTCGGGCCGGGTTCCTCGGGAAAAATAAATAATCTATGGAATTTAATAGTTGGAAATAGTCATATCTAATCTAAGGAATTAATGATTGTTGGAAAAGTAATCGATAGATGAGGTTGTTGAAAATAGGCTAAGGCATGTGATATAATAATTGAATAGAATACTTAGTCAAACAGGTTATTCGGGTTTACCCGAAACCCATTAAAAAGTAATCGGTACTTGACTCGTATTAGTTCGGGTAGCACTCGGGTTCGGGTTTCATGAGTACGGATAATTCCGAGTTCGGGTTAATAATTATTCGGGTCGGGTTTTGGGTTACTAGTTAAAAATAACAGCCCTATTTTCTGTAAGCAATTGCTAAAAGATACAAAAATATACAAGTCCAACAAAAAAAAATCCAAGAGATTTGAGAGAGCTTGGTGAGCTAAGAAATTGGAGGCATTTTATTTATAAAAGCCTAAAGTTCCAACTACTGAATGGGATGTAGTGGTGGTTGATGGAGGATGAGAAGTGGTAATTTTTGAATGGAGGTGGTTGACTTGAGTGGGCATAAGAGGAATAATCAAGTGTAGATTGGGGTTTCTCGGATTCAATATTTTAAAGTTTGAGCCAACCAACAGAAGGTTTTGCTCCTGGGTAACATGTCCAAAAAATCGAACCGAAAACAACATAATGTATTCACTACTAGATAATTTAGACTGGTTTTGATGTTTTAAGATTTTTAGCTCAGGGCTAAACGTTTTGAATCGATATTAATCCGTATGTGCATGTTGGGACCAATCTTTTTTGTCTTGAATTAATGATATGAATGTCCGGTATTTGTGTAATAATACCCATGCTTTTGGTTATGTAAAAATTCAAGAATCAGATAATCACTGTTATATCATGACATTCATCACCGCGGTAAGCCAGTAACAAAACCAACATGAATTTCAACAGAATTTGTTGTCCTTTTACTTATATTTTAAGAAAGTCACACCCAAACTACTCATTATTGATTATTACAACTTTAAAAAGGCTAAAAACATATTTAACACTGTCTCCTACCATAGTACTATGTGTCAAGAACTAAAACCCCATACTCAAGTATAAATGTACTCAACTGTCATTCCTACAAGGTTCTACAAAGTCTGGAAAAACGGACACTCGAATTCGGTCATGTAACGAGTTAAAATGGTTCAGATCCAAACAGGTTCTTTTAAGAAAATATCAATTTGATTAGGGTAAGAAACGAGTCCGGGCCAAAGTGGGTTCGTGTAAAATAGGCCATAAAAATCATTGACGGCACGCATCAGCGATGGAACGTCTGTATGTATAAGTTGTGTGTACACTTAACATTAACTTGCATAAACTTGAATTAACAAAAGCCTGGATTTAAAGAAATGCAATGGACAAGAAGCTGTTAGGAGAACCTTACCAACTCACACCAGAAACATAGTATCTTCTAGGTGGCACTTATACACATCTTAACATATTCAGTAACCAACCTTCATTCTACAATGTACACGTGTCCAAATCAGGTCATATGCAACACCAAAATGGGTCCCAGAAAGAACCTTAATTGGAAAGACCCACAAATAATGTGGGCCCATGAAGTGCAGTAGAATGAAACACCTGGGACCCACACCAAGATTATATAGTATCAGCAGCAGACAACACACAATACTGCTGGTATGGTTATAGTAGTTTTCTAACTAAATTTGTCTCCAAGCTACAAGTTCCACTGCCTTTTTAAACTAAAACTGGCTACAAAATAAGAAAGAAAAACACACAAGAACTCAATCATGTCTAGCAGAAGAACAAGAACTCATAGGAACCGAGAACACGAGATCGATGATCTCGTGTCCAAATTACAAGCATTGCTACCAGCTTCAAGTTCAGGCTGCAATAAAACAAGGGTACATTAGTAGTTTGATTTGTTTATGGCTTACATGTACATAATAGCATGGCATGCATCATGTCGAGATTGCTCGCTAAAACCTAAATTCGAGCCAAGCTTAAACGAGCTCGAGCTTTTCCTTAGGCTCATTTAACAAACGAGCTCGGGCCAGCTTGCGAGCCTAAACGAGCCTTTTATTATATAAGTTTTATATCCAATATATTAAATATATATCTATATAATGATTACTATATATGTATAGTTATGGTATAGATAATTATAAAAACATATATTTTATATTACAAAAATTAGAATTATAAATATATTTGCAATAAATAATAACATATAAACATAAAATTAAATGATTAATAAATAATAAACAAGCTAAGCCAGTAAGCCCGAGCTTTAGAAATAGAGCTCTAAACGAGCCGCTCCAAGCTCTCTTAAATTAAACGAATTGAGCTCGGGCTCAACTCGGCCCGTTTACACCCCTAGTAACTAGTGACATGTTCATAGACTTCTTTGCAACATGTCACATATTATAATCTCAGAACATATGTAAGCAACATCTGAAACTGATTTGTTTGAATATGATGATAACAGGTACCACCATCAAAGATTCTTGAAGACACATGCAATTACATAAAGAACTTGAGAACAGAAGGGGGCAATTTAGGAGAAAGGCTGTCTCAATTGTTGAACTCTACGGAAAACAACGTTGTGGATGCAAACATAATCAGAGATCTTTTGCAACAATAGTGTGTGTAGATCACTTAGCCAAGCATATGCATATGGTGTCTTATGAACTGTTGTACCAAGTATGTAAACTTTATTTCTAGGTTGTTGGATTCAAACAGACAGCTAATATAAAAACTAAGATTAGAAACACACCCGACAAGCATTGACAGAGTTTAACTGCCGTAAACCCGACTATTCAAGATTCTTTCCACCTCAGTTACAGTCAGATGCTTTATCATATTCATCTTGATCCACCTTTCATCGCCTTCAACACCGCCACGAACCTGTCTATCCTCCATTTTCAACAACTTTAGCCCCTCACTCGATTTTGGAAAAAACCCTTCGGGTCTCAAACACCAAGATTTAAACACACCAAACAAAACCGTCATATCATTATCGAGTCTTTCAACACCCCCGTCATAAAACTTAGCATTACTCATAAAAACACCATTAAATAAATAAGAATCTATAGCAGAAGCGAGGCCTCTCCAAACTGCAACAAAATCCATCTTATTTAAATTCATTTCTAATACCGACATTTTCACCTGAAGATAATCGAGTGCCCCGATAAACGATTTCGACACCGCCCACCCTTCTTCAGTCTTTTCCATCCATTGCCTTTTATTTTTTATATATTCATGACTGCAAACATCAAAACCTCTAAAAACAACCTTTGACAGCTTATCGACCCACTCGGTTCTAAACGTTTCCAATTTATGAATCTCCTCATCGATTATCCCACCTGAATTATCCTCATCATCTAATCCCATTTCTAGAAAAAACACTTCTTCACACCATTCCTTCAAAACCGACTCAAAATATCGAGACCCGTTGACCGATTTCGTTACTTTAACCAAAGCATCGTTGTCGGTCAAAGCAGTCAACCCTTCGGCTTCTTGGCATTTCAAAAGCAAGAAATCCAAAAACTGGTTTATAATCGGTGCGCCTGCCAATCTAAAAAACCGTGATCTTAAACGAACATTTGGTACCGATTTACACCGTTCAATTATAGACGATAAACGTCTGAGAAACGCACTCGAAATCGCAGGTGACCTGTAAGATTCTGAACCCGAAACAAGAGCAGATTCTTTGACCTCAGTTGACCATTTCTTTTCATCTTCAAGTTCGGGTGTCAGCTTATCGATCGCATCACTGAGCTCTATTTCAGCCCATATATCGAGCCAGTCAGGTCTATCACAGAAAACCGATAAAGATGAGATCTTTTGCATGTTATCATCTTCGTCAACCGATAACGTGATTCCAGATTGTGCTACAAGCGTTTTGACTTTCTTATCGAAAGAAATCATTAAGTCAATAAAATGTAACCAAAATACTTTCGCTTGTGAATGGTTTTCTTCATCTAACTGATTTATATAAACCGGAAATAACTCTTTTGCGATATAAGTTGATAATGATGTCACCATTGCCGAAATCCATTCTTCCCGACAAGAATAACCGGATAGCATCGCTTCATCAACGAGTGGCTGCAATAACTCATCCATAGAATCAACATAATCCCGAGTTATTTTATGAACTAATGCAAAAATAAGCTCGGGTTTATCAACCCATTTTGCAAAATGACGCTGAGACGCGATTGAAATCGGGTTCACGAGTTCTTCAATGGCCCAAAGGGGCTGATGCAGAGTAAATTTACCTTCATGCCCTTGAAGTTGTCGGGATTTTCTTCGTATTTGTAGTTCTTGTAGTTTGCATAGTGCAAGAAAACCATCACAATATTGCTTTTCGAGGTCACCGTATAATTTAAAAAGGGGATTTGTGGATTCTGATGATTGTTTTTGTTCTGAATTAGGGTTTGAAGTGGTAAGAGGTGGTGGCCAATTGATAAAGGTCAAAAGAGACCGATAATCAGCAATCGCTTGAGGTCTTAAAATGGCTAATGCTCGATCTACTCTGTGATCAACGGCTAAGATTAAACAGGACCATTGAGGACGGGTTTTTGAAACGTTGATTAAAACATCTTCTGCTAGTTTGAGAGCATTAATAGCAGCAAAACGCACTTCCTCCTACAGATAATAAGTTTTTAAGTGTTAACCGAAGTAGAATGTAAATATGTAATCCTAATTTATTTCACTTTTTACTTTTTACCTCTGAACTATGGGCAGATGTCGGTTTCCTTAAGTTTCTGTTTACACTAAAAGAAATAGCATCTTCAATATCCCCAACCAATGATTGAAGTTTCGATGCAGTTTCTGCAAAACATATGAAATATTAAAAATCAAATTTTAAATAAAAAAAGATGTTAAATTTAATATATTACCAACATAAACTCGAACTGCCTCTTGCCGAGCGACTTCACGAGCAATTTCTAGTAACTCTTCCCCTAAAAAAGTTTCTGATATTTCAAATTGTTTTAATTTCTCATGAGTAAATAAAAACAATAAATATAAAAAATGTAATGATAATGTGGATGAACTGTTTGATGTCTATATTCTTAATAGAAAGCTGACCTGATGTTGAAGATTGAGAATTGTTCAATATGAGGTTTATCTTGTCAACTACGGCGCGTACTTGATCTGAGTGTTCATAGTAAGCATGCAAACAAGAACCGAGCTTTTGGTTTAAATCTGTGAGGTTTTGTTCCAAAAGATGACAATCGTTCTGTAACTCGGAAACAAGTATAGGAGCTTCTAGAAGATTGTCGGGCGTGCGTAGTTTGGTGTCTAGAAAGGTGAGAACAGAAGGAGAAAGGGATGAAACTAAAGGTAGAGGTTCAATCATAGCGTTTAATGGTCGTGATGATTCAAGCAGATACTGATTACAGAAATCCTGCAAAACAAGTTCTAATATACAATATATTAACTAAGAGACGATCAAATATGGTTTCTTTATACATTTAAGGATCCTCTGAATAACATCTTTTGCAACTGAACTCTCAACTTTGTACAAAATGTTGGAAATACCAATACTTAGAATTTGGTTACCTAGATGGTTGCTTATTTGAAGCAACCTCTCTATTCTTCAGGATAGAGGTTCAGTTTGCCTACATCCCACCCTCCCCAACCCTGCTTATAGCGTTGCTATTGGCTTGGTTTTAAAAAGCGAGACGAGCACAAAAGCGATGGGGACTAAAACCGAAGCGTGAAGCGTAAAAGCGTACCGATTTTCATACTCGAGGCAAAAGGCTTATATTTTTTTTATATATCTCAAATAGTTTTCTAGCATCCCCTACCCAACGTTTATCTATAAATAAGCTTTACCTACACGTACAACCCAAAAAACATGTGATACAACATTCTAAAACATACAAATGACCAGTTTACAAAAAGCGCACGCCTTAGGTGCGTTTTTGTGCCAAAAAATCGCGCTTTAATTGCACGTTTTGGACTTTGGTTACCTTGTGTAGGCAAAAGCGACAAGGCCATCACCTTGTGTCGCGTTGCGCTTCGGTGCGCTTAAAGCGCGCTTTTTAAAACCAAGGCGATTGGTGGGAATTTTTACTGCGTATGATCGCTGTTGTTGTAGATGGTTGCTTATTTACACAGCTTATGATTATAAGCAGAAACAGATAATCAGCTTACCGAAAAAACCTAACTTTACACCAAGAGTGAACTGTTCAAAACAAGCAATCTCAAAGTGCTTGCTTGAAGGTTTAATTTCATTCAACATATCTCTAATAGATTGCATTAATTTCTTCCAATCCTATAACTGTATATAAATTTTTAATCAACTAAAAGAGATTTAAGTGTAGGTTTAGCTTCAATGACCCACCAAGAATATAAATCTGATGATCAAAGTAGATACTCTAGCTAATTACTGTTAAACGTGGAACAAGTGAAACCAAATATCGAAAAGCCAACCAACACAATCGATCTGCTCTAAACCTTTGAGCGACTCTTTCTTTCTTGTTATTATTGAAAACAGAACATGCATAAAAATAAAAAGACTTCTTGGGTTTATATACACCCATTACACCGACTCCTACCATAATTCAAATACCACAATTTGAATTCAAAACAAACACTATTTTAAATTAAATAAAACAGACTCAAGATAAACCAAACACAAAATTTAAATTAAAACGATAATGATAAATTTTGATCTCCTCCAAGCCACCCCATGAGACCAGCCTATCCACCCAACAAGTCGATGATGCATATCGTTTGGCTCAAATAATAAATATTCTTTTTTAGGTGGTCTACGAGCTGCTGCTCAATCAATTAGTTATGAAATACCATTAACTCTATGTGTGTTATCAATATCTCTACGTGTGATTCGTTAAGACATAAATTTCCGGCTATTTCTTTTCTTTCTAGGAAGGAAGTGTCATGAGTTGAATATATCTTTTCGTTTTTTTATTCATTGGGGGTTGATGAAGGAAACCAGATAGTTCCCTTTTGGGCCGGTTGTGGGCGAGGAGGGATTCGAACCCCCGACACCGTGGTTCGTAGCCACGTAACACTCCCTCTCAACATCGACTGTATTCATTCCCATCTTAGCACAGAATTCTTTCATTTTAGCACTCGGTAACCCCTTCGTGAACACATCTGCTACTTGCTTACTTGTATCCACATACATCAGACCAATCTCTCCTTTCAACACCTTTTCACGAACAAAATGATAATGTACCTCCACGTGCTTAGTACGCGCATGAAACACCGGGTTCTCGGCCAATTGAATTGCCGACTTATTATCACAAAACAATTCCACTTTGTATTCAATCTTCTGTCCCAAATCCTCTAACAAACGGATCAGCCATACTAACTCTTGAGCTGCTACCGCGGAAGCACGGTACTCTGCTTCGGTAGTTGAAAGAGACACCGTCGGCTGTCTGTTACTACACCATGATATGGCACTTGAACCGAACATAAACACATACCCCGACGTCGACCTTCTACTTCCCGGATCGCCGGCGTAATCGGCATCACAAAAACCTCTAAGTTTAGCATACGACTCCCTCTTAAATTCAACACCCATCCTGTAAGTTGATTTAACATACCTCAAAACTCTTTGCATGGCATATATATGAGGCTTTCTTGGAGTTTGCATAAACCTACTTAAAACACCAACCGCAAACGCGATATCGGGCCTTGTCAACGTGAGATATATCAAACTTCCCACCATGCGCCTATACTCGGACGGATCTTCTAGTTCAGTTCCTTCGTCCGGATACAACTTTGCATTCACATCTATCGGAGTTGACGCCGGTTTGCAACAATTCATACCAAATTTTTGTAGTAAATTAATAGCATATCTTCTTTGATGTAGAACAGTAGACTTTTCTTTGTACTCAAGCTCTAGCCCAAGAAAATGTTGCAATCTGCCAAGATCCTTTAACTTAAATCGTGTGTTTAAGTTATCTTTCAATTGGTCAATCACCTCTTCAAGGTCTCCCGTTATTATTAAATCAACATAAACCAACACTACCACCACCTTTGTTCCAACGGTCTTAACAAACAAACTTGAATCTGAGGTCGCGATGGAAAACCCATTGTGTTTGAGAAATTCAGCCATCTTCCCGAACCACGCCCGCGGTGACTGCTTTAGACCATACAACGCTTTCTTTAATCTACACACATAGTTTGGGTTACTCGTGCTAACAAACCCATCTGGTTGTGTCATGTGTATGGTATGATCTAGGCTTCCATACAAGAAGGCATTATTAATATCCATTTGCCACATATTCCACCCTTTGCTTACTGCCAAAGCTACGACGGTTCGAACGGTTGTTAATTTTGCAACCGGGCTAAACGTTTCTTCATAGTCTAAACCGTATTGTTGTGAGAACCCTCGGGCCACGAGCCGAGCTTTACATCATTCTACCGTGCCATTTGGTCTACGT
Organism: Bidens hawaiensis; assembly: GCF_021521415.1. Classification (NCBI taxonomy): domain Eukaryota; kingdom Viridiplantae; phylum Streptophyta; class Magnoliopsida; order Asterales; family Asteraceae; genus Bidens; species Bidens hawaiensis. The sequence goes on along the minus strand of NW_027492092.1, from coordinate 447,244 downwards.
TTCACTTTATAGACCCATTTACATGAAATCGGCTTCACTTCTTCCGGTAACGGAACCAATTCCCATGTTTGATTTGCTTCAAGAGCTGACATCTCGGCTCGCATTGCTTCGGCCCACTCTTCTTTCTTACTCGCTTCATCAAACGAATCCGGCTCGACAACCTGTTCTTCAACCATTGCTACATTAGCATACCGTTGATTAGGCCTTCTTTCTCGAGATGATCTTCTAAGATTTTCCTCTTCGAGTTGAGTCGGATCATTCACTTCGGCCGACACCTGTTCCGCTCTTACCTCATTATCTTCTACACTATAATCATCATTAAAATTTAATTTTACTTGAGATAGCTCTTCTTTCAAGGCATCGGTAACCGGCAACCGGCAGAGCTTCTTTGTTAATCGACCACCATGCCGACATCTCTTCGAATACCACATTACGAGAGACATAACACTTCCTTGTTGTTGGATCCAAACAACGCCACCCTTTTCGTTGAGAATCGTATCCAACAAAAATACAACAAACGGCTTTCTTCTCTAATTTGTGTCGGAGATGACTTGGGATAAATACATAACACATGCACCCAAACACTTTTAGATGTTTCACACTTGGTTTTCTTCCAAACAGCCTTTCATATGGTGACGAGTACTCTAAACCTTGTTGTGGCAGCCGATTAATTACGTAAGCTGATGTCATCATTGACTCAGCCCAGTAACTTCCTGGTACATTTTTATCGTGCAACATACTTCCCGAAACTTCAGATAAATGTCTGTTCTTTCTCTCCGATACGCCATTCTGCTGAGGCGTATTTGAACACGTAAGCTGTCTCCCAATCTTATTTCTTTTCAGAAAATCATTAAACTCGTGTGACGTGTATTCGCCACCAGTATCGGACCTTAGGACCTTTATTTCTTTCCCTGTTATTCGTTCAACTTCTAGCTTGAAGTCTTTGAATTTCTCAAACGCGTCGGACTTATGTTGCATAAAATATAGCCACACAAACCGTGAATAATCATCAATAAACGTGATCATAAAGCGCTTACCACTCAATGACGGTTGTTTCACGGCTCCAAACACATCAGTATGGATAAGGTCGAGAGGAGCACTCGATTTGAATTCCGAGCCTTCGAACGGTAACTGTTTAGCCTTGCCAAACTGACACCCAGCACACACATGATTCGGGTGTACATCATGAACCGGCAAATCTCTTACAGTTTGCTTCTTCATCATAATGTCGAGTTTATCGAACCCGACATGACCAAGCCGTCTATGCCATAAATCGGCGTTTTCGTTACTTCAGGTCTTTTCCACATAAGCCGATTCAGCCGAGAGAACATAAATCGTCTCTTTTCTTTTACCTTGTAAAACCGGTTTACTTGGAGTTTCAAAGTGATCGAACACTTTGACATCATGCGGCCCAAATAGCACATAGTGGCCTGCTTCAGTAAGTTGAGGAACTGATAAAAGGTTTTTCTTCATCCCTGGTACGTGATAAACATCTTTTAAGGTTGACTTGTTTTTGCTTGACCCGACGGGAAACGCCACGCTCCCGATATGTGCGATTGAGTGCCTATAGTTATCTGCAAAAACAACCACCTTACTTCCACCATATTTTATAGGATTTGACAACAAACCTTTCTCCCCGGTCATATGATTTGAACACCCGGAATCGACTATCCAATCATCGAGGTTGTTAGACTTTTGTTGAACCGTTGCCGAATATGCATGAATATCGGCTTCTTGAGTAAAATATGCCTCTGCATCCCACTCGTCTTCCTGTTCAACTACCGCATAATTTCCCTCTTCTTGGTTATTTTCCGTGCACTTTCGAGCCATGTGACCCTTTTGTCCACACTTGTAACACCTGAACGAAAACTTTCTATATTCCGAATTCTTACGTTTGTCTCCGGCTCTTTCATTCTTTTCTTTTTCCTTCTTGGTCCATGGTTTCTGTTTCTCATCATACTTGGCCCGGTTCTGGAACTTCCCGTATCGAGTACCTTTCTTTGCCTTTCCGGCATACAAGGCTTGATCTTCAGCCTTTGATGGTCCAATAGAAACATCTCCCATCTGTTTGCTTAATGCTTCTTGGCCTGCCAAATAATTTTCGAACTCACCGAGCGTAGGCGGGTTTGCCCACCCCTGCAAGGCTGCAACAAAGCTTCGGAACTCGGGTTTGAGCCCGTGAATAATAATTCTCTTCATCCTTGCCTCCCAGATCCTAGCTTGTTGATCCAATTCTCCGATTTCCCGACATAACGTCTTCACCTTGTGAAAGTATTGGGGGATAGTAAGATCTCGTTGGCTTATCGACAATAACTCATTCTCTAAAAGTTGGAGTTTGGTATCGTTTTTCTTGGAGAACAAAGCAGCCAACGCATCCCATGCCGGTTTTGGTGTTTCGAGATCTTGGATATGTTCCAATAGCTCTTCATCAATTGTAGTTTTCAAATAGAACATGGCTTTACCGACTTTCACTCGCCACTTCCCAACTGCCCCGTTCACATCGTTCCTCGGCTCCATGGTGCTTTCACCATTGACAACTTCCCACAAATCTTGCCCTTGTAGATATGACTTTATACATGTCGACCATGTATTATAGTTCGAGTTGTTCAACTTCTTCACACCACCGACGACTTGGAACTCCGACATGATTCGCGGATTTGGCTCTGATACCACTTGTTAAACATGGAACAAGTGAAACCAAATATCGAAAAGCCAACCAACACAATCGATCTGCTCTAAACCTTTTGAGCGACTCTTTCTTTCTTGTTATTATTGAAAACAGAACATGCATAAAAATAAAAAGACCTCTTGGGTTTATATACACCCATTACACCGACTCTTACAATAATTCAAATACCACAATTTGAATTCAAAAATAACACTATTTTAAATTAAATAAAACAGACTCAAGATAAACCAAACACAAAATTTAAATTAAAACGATAACGATAAATTTTGATCTCCTCCAAGCCACCCCATGAGACCAGCCTATCCACCCAACAAATCGATGATGATCAAAGTAGCATACCCTAGCTAATTACTACATAATATTCATTCAAGCATTTCATCAAACACCTGGTGTGCATATAAACCATTTACTAAAACTGCTCAAAAGAGGAACTGGGTTTCAATCTAAGCAACTGAACGATCAACATTAACTCGATCAAATAGCTAAAGATCATAAATTCATGAGATTTGCACCGACAAGGTGTATAGCGAAGAATATAGTTACCTGGACACAAAGACTGTGATAAATTATGTTCCGATCACGGTTAACTGTGAAAGACAGGTGTCCAGTAGATACAGATTTACAATTACAAAGCTGACCGGAAATTAACGGCGGCGATGACCGGCACAGGCTAATTATCGACGATTTCGTTCCGGTTCCAGTTGCGATCTTTTTCAGTTTATCGGATTACTTGTGTTGGCTTTTTTCCATTTTTATAAAGCTTGATTTATTAATTAGTTTTAGTACGATTTTAATTATTTTTGTATATTGGGGCGAAACTTTAATTATTTCTGATTTTCGGGATCGAGGTCGGTATTGGTCTGTACCATCCCAAGCTTATCTCTATTTTAAACAATTTTAAGTTTGGCTCGAGCTTGTGTAGTGGGCGCGTTCGTTTCATGGACTTTTTTTAAAGGATTTGGAATTGGAATTGGAATTGTAATTGGAATGGAATGAAATGTTTTTGAATCTCAATCATGTGTTTTGTTGGTTAATATGTATTGGAATTGGAATCTTCTTCACTCTCGGGTTTTTTTTTTTGAAGAACAAGGGAAACGTCAGAAACGTTTTAGTTTTTTCACATTTTTTGTTTTTGATTTATATTTTGAGTTATAATTTTTTTATTAATTTTTTCGAATTTTTTTTAGACGGGTTTTTACTTTCCATAACAATCCTTATAAAATATGTGGGATTTTAAAATCCCATGAAATGTGGGATTTGATAAGATTTAGCTTCCATTTTCATTTAATGAAACGAACATATCAATTCATATGATTTAAAATCTCATTCCTTATAATTCCTTTCAAATCCTTGAAACGAACAGGACCTAAAACTTAAAACACACAAGGTTGGACAAGCCTAAACGAACTTCTCATACAAAGCTTGAGCTTGGGACACCTTGACAACTAATGAGCTTTATTCGAGGCTTGGGCTCGGCTCAAGCTTGAAAAAACGCAGCTCATCTCGAGCTTCTTAGTGATCTGATCTGAAATAGCTCGCGAGCAACTCGACTTGTTTGACCCAGCCGTAAAACATATTTAGCTCCCTCATGTATTGGCCTAAACGTTAGTCTTATGAACGGCCCTTTTATATTTTATTACAACTAGAGGTGCACATCCAAACCGGTGAACCGGTTAGTGATCGGTTTCTAACCGGCTCACTAACCGGTTCCTACTCGAAAAAAACCGACTGTTAGTAACCGATTATACATTTTGGCCAGAAACCGGTTATTAACCAGTTAACCGTACCGATTTTAGGTTTTTTAAATATTTTTTTTAAACTGGTTTTTTTCTGTTAGTACCGGTTAGAGTTTTTGTGCCTAAAAACTGGTTAGTACCTAACCCGATTAACCAGTCTAATAAGTTAATTGACCGTTGACTCCTAACTGGTTATTTAATTAACCGATTTTCAAATAACCGGTTAACTGATTTGTGCATGTACAATTACAACTTCTTTTTATTCAAAGAGCAATAATAATAATAATAACATATTATTATTATTACTACTACTTTAATGCTCGAAGTTTTATATAATTTACTATAAAACGATTACAATAAAGTGGCAGGCAAACGGGCAACAAGCTGCGCCGCAACCCCCTTTTGAACAGCAAAGCCAATCCTGTTAAAAACGAAGCTTTGGGACCTAGAAGCTGAAGAGGTTCCGTGTACGACGCGCTGAACCCTACTCAAAAATTTCACAGCCTCTGGAGCCAGAAAACCAAATGTATCAAAGGTAAATGGTAGAAAGACATGTTGATTATCTAAACAAGCTTTCTCGTGTTTAACAACTTTGCCCGATTCAGCCTTCAACGCAGCCTGACCCACAACAAACCCACGGTCCCTGAGCCCAACAAGAGGAGACACTCCTGTAAGATCCACACAAGCGTGTTTCCCCCCTGCCCACCCGAACACAAGAATATCAGCTGGTCGTAAAGTAGACCTCCCTTCAATAGGATCCGTGAGAAAGTTAACAGGGGCCTCCTTTTTAGCAGAAATCCCTGCCCGTTTAAAATAAGAAGTATGACTTTTGTAGGAAAGACAAGAAGGATTGTAGTCCATTGATTTTGGATTTAAATGGTTGAGATTAGTGTAGAGGAAAAATCAAGTGTAAAATAAGTGGAAGGGTATAAAAGGAATTACCCAAATTTGTTGACTTTCTCTTTCCATGTGAAATGCACATGTCAAATTCTCCCATCATTTTTAAACGTTCATAACTTTTTTATACAATAATTTTTTTAATTCGAAAAATGATCGTAATAACGAGTGCTTTTTTATCTTTAATACGAATACCATATTGTTATGTAAAAAATAAAAAAAAATTAATGGGTTTTTATACATTGTGTTATAGGTCATGTTTATTGTGTTTTACCAAAATTGTGTTTTTCCCTTTGTTAAACATAGTGTATTTTTTATTGTGTTTTACTGTAATATGTTTATTGTGTTTTAGCATAGTGTTTTTCTTATTGTGTTTTATAATTATGTTTTTTCATTGTGTTTTAGAGAGCTTGATTTAAAGTTATTTCGTTGTGTTTTTATACAATTTAAAAAAACACACAATGCATTTACTAGTAAAAAAATCATATGAAAAACACAACGCAATTTTGAGAACCAAGTCTATGTGTACTATAATTAAAATGATTATTACAACAATTTCTAAAAAAACTTCGAAACTATTGTATTGAACCGACATGCCTAGTTGTGTTTTAGATGGTGTTCTGACGTTAAACGCAACGGACGACTTCTTTGATCCACCATCACTGGCAGCCTCTGCAGACTTCATCCGCAGCACCTCACCACCTCCGCCGTCTAGGCATCGGGATCACCGCCTGAGCTAATAACCACTGCCCACAACGACAAATAAAGTAACCGTCGGAGGCCGTAGCTACTGCCATTGTGCCTCTGCGAACCGCTAATCGTGGCTGGAAACTGTGATTGGAGACGGTGGGGAGAGAGAGAGAGTTCTCGATGGCGGAAGATGGAGTAATTGATCGAAAATGAAACGATGGTGAAGATGGAGAGAACAGGGCTGGGTTTTTCTAATCTGTTGTGGACCAAAATACCCCTTCCGTAGTTTTTCAACTTTGACACTTGTCATTCTATTATTCCTTCTTAACTTTCTTATCTAAACATAAATTCTTATTTGAACTCAACCCTTATTATCTATATCTATATCTATATCTATATTTCCTATAATATAATACATATTGAATGTATAAAATGGTAATATGATTCGCTCATTTGACCTTCTTAATTGGTTGATATGCTATGATTATTTTCTGGTTGATATGTTAACAGTTTCTCTTTCTGCCAATTTCTATATTGGTGGCCTAGACAAATAGTGACTAAAATATGTAGACGGAGTAAACAGATACCTGAATTTGATGTTTTTTTTTATTGAGTAATAAAAGGTATTAGGATAGTTTTAAAATCTCTTGTTCATGGCAAGGGTAGTTGGTATCTTCTCTCTCTCTGTCTCTGGTTTTTTTTTTTTTTTTTTTTTTTGTACATGTCAACAATGGGCTAATTCATTGAATGGCTTGTGATTGTAAACGGATAAGATTATTATGTGTTGGTTTTGTAGACCGCCCGGGCATGTTTAACATGACAGACAGGGCTAAATGGGATGCTTGAAGGCGGTCGAAGGTATTTTTTTGGGCTAAATGGGATGTTTGGAAGGCGGTCGAAGGTATTGTTTTGTTACTTATTGTAACAATAGTGTTTTTTGTGATCATATTTAATGTGTTTTTATTTGTGAATGTGGTTTTTGTATACTCTTGGCAGCAAAATCCAAGGATGAAGCAATGAGGGACTACATCACTAAGGTGAAACAATTTGCTGCTGCGTTTTTTACAACTAATAGCATTGCAGCTCGGATCAATTCAAGAAACTTTCTTGTACTTCAATACCTGTACTACCTTACACATGTAATACAACTTTCTTTCTTTATGGCAATCACTCGAATATGAAATATGGTGTTGTGGTTTTGTGTAGTTTTGTTGCGAGCAGCCGAACTATCACCTTTACAATCAGGTATTGCAATATCTTTTTTTTTATGTTTAATATTAATAGAAAACTTTATACTTATTTTTGGCTTGTTAGCTTGCAACCAACACACTTGAAAGGGTGGCACCTCTTACGCATTCGGTGGGCCATGTGTTGAAACGCGTGTTTGTGATCGGTTTCTCAATTGTTGTGTTTGGTAACCTTTCTAAAATAGATAATTACAACTGTTTGTATTGACACATTATTTTGGTTTAATTAGTTCCTTGATGATATTAGTCTTTCGGGCCTTTATAGGTATCACACCACGGGCTCTCTTTTGTCATTATTCAATTTTCACAGGGGATGACAATGCGTTAGTGCCCTTTGTGAATTTAAGATAATAATTGATATTGTGAATTTAAGATAATAATTGACATATTAATAGTTCAGTGGTTAGTTTCCAAGTAATATAATTGATTCATACATACATGCCTATCTATGCAGGTGAAACCAAACCGCTACTAGCGGGTTTCAAATTAATGGGTTCTATTAGGCTGCGCTTTTGCTTTCAAATTTGCCATCACTACTTGTTGATAAGACATTGGACGTGAACCGATTCTATGATGCAGTCAAGGTTACTCTGTCTTTACAGGTAATTCTCTATAATTTTGTTGTGTGTTTAGATCTTAACCAACTTTTACTTAATGTAGTATTAAAAACATTGTTTTAGGTATGAATACCATGCGATTTGGGTCAATCAGTATAGTATGTCTGCCGGCAGCGCTCTTGGATTGATATATTATCGAACACGGATGTGCACAAAACCGAAAAACCCAAAAAAATTAAACTGAAAAAACCGAACTGAAACAAAAATAGACTGGTTATATGTTTTTGTAAAAACCAAACTAACGGTTCGGTTTTGGTTTTGCATGTATTAAAAACCGAAAAACCGAACCGAATTTCTAGATTTTATTTATCTAATTTTTATTTTAAGTAATTTATTAAGAATTTAATAAATATGTAACTCAAATACTTTTGGCCAGTGTATAATAGTCTATTGCTTAACAATTAAAAGATTATTTATACCTAAATTCATTATTTTTAGCCAAATATTTTGAAGCTCAGATGGCAAAAACTGAAAAAACGAAACGAACCCGAACCGAGACCAAAAAACCGAAACCAAAAACATTGTAACCAAACGGTTTACAAATCAAACCGACCCGATCAACTCAAAATCAAACCGAGCCAAAATAAAGAAACCACTTTCCAAGCTTTCTTTGAGCAGTATCGAGCAACTTTGTAAGCATTAGTTTTCCCTTTAAAATTTTTAATAAGAATCAAAGTTTGATGTACATGAAAATATATTAGTGGTTTTTAGAAAAAAGGGATCAACAATGTTGTTTTTAAATTTTCAAACTATCATTCGTTTGTTTATGTTCATTTGTATTCGTTTAGGAAGTTAACAAATGAACATGAATGAATTGCAACAAATTTATTATCTTAATGAACAAACATAGATGAAATTTTGCTCGGTTAGTGTTCGTGAACAACTTCAAAGCTAAACAAACAAACAACAACAAGGCTCGGTTCGTTTACAACCATAATTTTTCTAATTTCCAAATTCGACATATATTAAATAATAATTCAAGTTTTATATCAAGTAACCATATATAAAGTATTTGCAGTGTTGATGTATTATCTTAACTGTAATATATGACAAATGGATTATTAACTTACAAATTTATATTGATGGATATGCAGACTGTTGTTCTTAAGGTTGGCATGTCATGTGGCGGCTATGTTGGGGTCGCGAAGCAGGTCCTTGTCAAAACGGAAGGTTGGTTAATTATTGGTTTATTCATTTTTCAAAATTAATCAAGATTTCCAACTTAAAATATTTGATATAAGTTTATTTATCTATATATTCCTTAGGGGTGGAAACTTTTGACATTGATCTGGAGCAACAAAAGGTGACTGTGAATGTAATGTGCAACCGGATGTTGAAAAGAATCAACGATTGCAACCAGATGCAGATCCTGAGATGGTTTTCGAGGAAACAAAACCGAGTTTTAACCAGCTGAAGGAGTGTAACTTTTGTAGCTTCCCAACTAAAATTCCACTCTTGCATATCTTCTGTCTTGTATCCCTAGACTCCATCAAGTTTTTTACTTGCTTTTTGTATCTAAATGGCAAGTTCATGTTCAAGTTGAGCTTTGGCTGCTTGTTATTGTTTGCTATTAGTTCTGTGACGTGTATCTATATTTAGTGTTTGTATATGGATTTTATTAATATTGTAAACTTCATTTCACGTTATTTAGGTATTGTTAGTGAATGACTTTTTGAAAGTTGTCGAAGCATGAAATGAATCTGACCTGATCCATGACGATGTTTTCACGGATTTTCGAGATGAACGAACCACGTCTTGATCTTCTTCTTCGGTTGCTTGAGACCTGCAATGGTTTTTCGGGGGTGTGGAGGTGACTGCTAAGAAATCTCAAAGATCTCTTGTTTACAGACACAAAAAGGTGATGGTGGCTCTTATTGAGCATGACCCTCTAATAAGGAGGTGGAGACCTCCTTATATAGAGAGCCTCATGGCCACCATCATGGTGCCCTAATGGGCCTAGCCCAGTTAGGGTTACCTCCACAAAACCCCTTCAGCCCAATAACATTGTATTAGTCCATATAATAAAATAAGCCAAACATAATAAATTTAGGGTCGTAAAACCGGGTTTAGTACCATACCCCTACAAATGTCGAAGCATGAAATGAATCTGACCTGATCCATGACGATGTTTCCACGGATTTTCGAGATGAACGAACCACGTCTTGATCTTCTTCTTCGGTTGCTTGAGACCTGCAATGGTTTTTCGGGGGTGTGGAGGTGACTGCTAAGAAATCTCAAAGATCTCTTGTTTACAGACACAAAAAGGTGATGGTGGCTCTTATTGAGCATGACTCTCTAATAAGGAGGTGGAGACCTCCTTATATAGAGAGCCTCATGGCCACCATCATGGTGCCCTAATGGGCCTAGCCCAGTTAGGGTTACCTCCACAAAACCCCTTCAGCCCAATAACATTGTATTAGTCCATATAATAAAATAAGCCAAACATAATAAATTTAGGGTCGTAAAACCGGGTTTAGTACCATACCCCTACAAATGTCGAAGCATGAAATGAATCTGACCTGATCCATGACGATGTTTCCACGGATTTTCGAGATGAACGAACCACGTCTTGATCTTCTTCTTCGGTTGCTTGAGACCTGCAATGGTTTTTCGGGGGTGTGGAGGTGACTGCTAAGAAATCTCAAAGATCTCTTGTTTACAGACACAAAAAGGTGATGGTGGCTCTTATTGAGCATGACCCTCTAATAAGGAGGTGGAGACCTCCTTATATAGAGAGCCTCATGGCCACCATCATGGTGCCCGAATGGGCCTAGCCCAGTTAGGGTTACCTCCACAAAACCCCCTCAGCTCAATAACATTGTATTAGTCCATATAATAAAATAAGCCAAACATAATAAATTTAGGGTCGTAAAACCGGGTTTAGTACCATACCCCTACAAGCCCCCCAAGTCCAGCGTTGCTCCTGGGCGCGCAAGCGTCCAGGTGGAGCGCTGGACTTTATGAGGTGTGTTAGGCCATGAGGCGGTTTTTTCCCTTTTCTTCGGCCTTGTCTTTATTGTCTTTGAGTTTTGGGAGGTTTTCTTCATGATGGTGACATGTTGTGGTCTTTATGATAATGATGGTGCCCTGGCATGAATAAGATATAGCACGCATCATAACAATAGTGGCGCGAGGCCTGATAAAAGGTAGAGCGCGCATCTCGATAATAATGTAACATAACTTGCGCGCGAGGCAGCTTACGAGTTATGAGAATAATAAAGCCTGCGCGCGAGGCGACTTACGGATCTATGAGAATAATAAAGCCTGCGCGCGAGGCGACTTACGAGTTATAAGAATAATAAAGCTTGCGCGCGAGGCGACTTATGAGCTATAAGAATAATAAAGCTTGCGCGTGAGGCGACTTACGAGCTATAAGAATAATGAAGCTTGCGCGCGAGGCGACTTATGAGCTATAAGAATAATAAAGCTTGCGCGTGAGGCGACTTACGAGCTATAAGAATAATGAAGCTTGTGCGCGAGGCGACTTAAGAGCTATAAGAATAATGAAGCTTGCGCGTGAGGCGACTTACGAGCTATAAGAATAATAAAGCTTGCGCGTGAGGCGACTTACGAGCTATAAGAATAATGAAGCTTGCCCGAGTTGCGGCTTACGAGCTATAATAATAATAATAAAGCCTGCGCGTGAGGCGACTTACGAGCTATAAGAATAATAAAGCTTGCGCGTGAGCGACTTACGAGCTATAAGAATAATGAAGCTTGCGCGCGAGACGACTTATGAGCTATAAGAGTAATGAAGCTTGCGCGAGTTGCGGCTTACGAGTTATAATAATAATGATAATGACTGGCCCACAAGGGCCTCTTCTACGCAGGATGACTATCCCAGCTTGTCTTCAAAATAATAATGGAGGCACAAACGGCCATAGTAATAATGTTATGGGTGCTTGTGCGACTCGTAGCCGAACATTGGCGCGTGGCCGTTTGGGATATTGTTAGGCTCCCGCCCTAAGATTCGGATGTCTTCCATCGCGATAATGCAGTGGTGGTATATCACGATAGTCCCCTAGTTCATTGCTGCTAAATGAGGTTGTCCTTATCCTGATTTGGGATTAGACTATTCTCATTTGCTGTGTCGCTTGCGCATAGGCTTTGGCTTTGTGTTATGCGCCACGCGCAGATGTTGCATGCGCGTGCACGTAGACTTTATGTCCCGCGCCACGCGCAGATGTTGCATGCGCGTGCGCGTAGACTTTGTGTCATGCGCCAGGCGCAGATGTTGCGTGCGCGTGCGCGTAGATTGTGTGTAATGCGCAGATGTTTCATGCGCTTGCGCATAGGCTTTGGTTTTGTCATGCGCCACGCGCAGATGTCGCATGCGCATGCGCGTAGACTTTATGTCCCGCGCCACGCGCAGATGTTGCATGCGCGTGCGCGTAGACTTTGTGTCATGCGCCATGCGCAGATGTTGCGTGCATTGATGTGATATGTGTGAGCATGTGATGCGTAAGCATATGTAATATGCGTGAGCATATGTGGTGCATGAGCATGTGATATGCGACTGCGCTCAAGCATCATGGTGGTGCGCATGTTGAACGGAGCGGAGCCGCGTTCGGTCTTGTATTCGGCGCGAAGCCGTATGGGTTTATGAGGATTCCCAACCTTTAAGTTTGGCGCTTGGCCTGATGGGTTTATGAGGATTCCCAACCTTTAAGTTTGGCGCGTGGCCTGATGGGTTTATGAGGATTCCCAACCTTTAAGTATGGCGCGTAGCCATATGGGATATTATGAGGATTCCCAACCTTTAAGTATGACGTGTAGCCATATGGGATATTATGAGGATTCCCAACCTTTAAGTATGGCGTGTAGCCATATGGGATATTATGAGGATTCCCAACCTTTAAGTATGGCGCGTAGCCATATGGGATATTATGAGGATTCCCGACCTTTAAGTATGGCGCGTAGCCATATGGGATATTATGAGGATTCCCAACCTTTAAGTTTGGCGCGTGGCCTGATGCGCGCATGCACGGCGATGGAGTGGTGACTCGCGAGCGCGCGTGCGTGGCGGAGGTCTCTTGCGCAAAACCCACATGGTGGTTTCCGCGGTGGTTTCCACGGGCGCTCACGCATGTCGGCGGAATGGTGACCCGCTGGCGAGCATGCGTGGTGGCAGTCTTCTGCGCAAAACCCACATGGTGGTTCCCGCGGCGGCACATGCATGGCTGCGGAGTGAGAATCCGCGGGCGCGCGTACATGGCGGCGGAAGTCTGGTAATTTTTGGATCTGCAATTTAAGAGTTAGATCTGCAATTTTAAACCTAAAATCCAGGTCTGTAATCTAGATCTAGATCTGTAAATCAGATCTAGATAGATCTGAAGCTCGGAGCGGATTTAAAACCATCACCGATCCGGAGAATTGATCATTCGAATCGGGCAGTTTCTTTTTGCACAGATCTGGAAGCCTCCTTTAGATCTATGGAACTTTTTGAGCTTTAATAGAGCAAGCCTTGAAGCCTTTTTCTGTAAACTTCCAGATCTGGGTTTTTCCTGGGAGAGATCTGACAGCCGAGAGGAAGATCGAAGGGTAGTTCGTTGCCGTCCCACGGATGGCGCCAATGTCGAAGCATGAAATGAATCTGACCTGATCCATGACGATGTTTCCACGGATTTTCGAGATGAACGAACCACGTCTTGATCTTCTTCTTCGGTTGCTTGAGACCTGCAATGGTTTTTCGGGGGTGTGGAGGTGACTGCTAAGAAATCTCAAAGATCTCTTGTTTACAGACACAAAAAGGTGATGGTGGCTCTTATTGAGCATGACCCTCTAATAAGGAGGTGGAGACCTCCTTATATAGAGAGCCTCATGGCCACCATCATGGTGCCCTAATGGGCCTAGCCCAGTTAGGGTTACCTCCACAAAACCCCCTCAGCCCAATAACATTGTATTAGTCCATATAATAAAATAAGCCAAACATAATAAATTTAGGGTCGTAAAACCGGGTTTAGTACCATACCCCTACAAAAGTCAAACCTGCATTTAAAGGAGTTAACAAGTCAACGGTATCTGACTAGATTTTGCACCAGCGCCCATTTAGGGTAAAACTATAAAAATTGTGGAGTAACGAAATCTCTTACAAGCGACAAATAATTGAAGGACCCAAAGATACGAATACTCTTATTTTAGATTTTGTTTGTTTATTAAACAATTTTAGGATAATTATTACATGAAACCGTCTGGCCTACTGACCAGTTCTCCTACAAAATAGCTGACCTGTAGTCAACTTGAACCAAACAAAAACATCGACATTACCCCCCAACATATTTTAATTCATTGTTACAATTGATTAAATAGCCTACTAGATAGATAGATTACCAATGACAAACCACAAAACCCCTGGCAAAAAACTTTGAAAACCTAGCCTAACTTATAATGGGCCACAAAACTTTAAAAGCATGAACAAACAAAATTGAACAACTGTAGAGTACAAAAATAAATTAATGTAAACGATTTTAAATGAGCAAACGGCACATCTACAAGCATCGAATCAAAACGAGTGGCCATCGGATCATAACGTGTCTGTATTTAAACAAATCATCTTCCATATAAATTGCCCACTTAGGCGTGACTAACAATACCAATGTGTTTTGTTTTTTAAAAACTGTTTTAACTTTCCCTTTCAGATTAAACCAAACCAGAACCAATCCGTTTACAACTAATAACTTGCCAGGCGGCTGAAGTACAACACGACTGATGAGATGCAGTAATATACCCACAAACAATAACCTACTATGTCGAAACACAATTTACTATTTTTGGGTTACAAAAGTTTATTTTTTAGTATTGCTGTTCATTGTTATGGTTAACACCTTCAATTACCTATACATTTTATAATTAGACTACAGCCTTTAACATGCTATTTAAACAAGTGTTTATATCAAAATACAACATCGTGCATATGGATTTTCCAATAATTTCATTCTTGCCTAATATAGTTGTCTAAAATGACAACTCTTGGTATCGTAAACTATACGGAATCCAAATACTATTGTCGAAAATGTCGGTAACAAAACGACCCCCTACGAACTAAATCACAATTGTGTCACCGCCGCAACGCGCGAGCACTCTTACTAGTTATTACTATTACTATTACTATTACTACGATGATGTGAATTTACATTTACTTTGTAATTGATGTAAACCGTTGTTTTGGAATATGATAGTTTTCTATGTTTTTGACATCATTCTTTCTTTAGTACAATGCTAGTTAAAAAGGTTACTTGCTTA
Organism: Bidens hawaiensis; assembly: GCF_021521415.1. NCBI lineage: Eukaryota > Viridiplantae > Streptophyta > Magnoliopsida > Asterales > Asteraceae > Bidens > Bidens hawaiensis. The sequence goes on along the minus strand of NW_027492092.1, from coordinate 432,126 downwards.
AGTGTTTTACAAAACAAACCATATAGCTTTTTACTCTATTTTATAATAGTGGGCTTCTACATTGATCATTCTTTGTAGTTGTATTCTATCACTCGGACCGCTTCTCAACATGTTCTTGAATTTTGGCTATTTTTTCTCTAGTATTTTATAATTTGGTAATGATAATAAAGGTGTGTTTGGGATTGCTTATTTAAGAGAAAAATGACTTTTTGTTAAAAGGACTTATTAACTTATGAATATTTTAAAAGATGTTTTGAAAAAAATGTTTGGATTAGCTTATGTGTTGGGGAAAGCCAAAATGACTAAAAAGGATACTCTTTTTTAAAAGGAGTGTAATGGGTTCGAGGGTTAGAGGGGTGTAATAGGTAAATCAAACCCATTAAGTTAATAAGTTACAAATTTCTAACTTTTCAAAACCCCTTTATTTTGCCTTCTCCATAAGTTAAAATCCATAAGGCCTTATGGTTTGCCAAACACCTTATTAACTTTTCAAAAACTTTATAAGTTATAAGTTGATAACAATAAGGAATCCCAAACACCCCGTAAGATGGTTTTTAGTGTCAATTTCATGACACGCCATTTATCTTTTTTTTTTTTAAAATAGATTTCTTTAATTCTTTGTTTTGTATATTTGGAAATTTATTATTTATATTTTATCTTTTGGGCTATGATAGACTTCAAATCTCACAATAAACTCTTTACTTGTGACTAGGTGTAAGAAAAGAAAATACTAACAAATTTCGCAAGACGTTTTTGTTGACCATTTTGTAACTAGCACTTGAAATTAGACTTTAATATTTAATTACTAAACCTAAGAAAATATGTTTAATTACTTTAATTTTTAAAGAAAACCTCAACATAAATCTGACCACTATCACAAATTAATCGTCATTTAAATTAGGGAACAAAGTAACATGAATGTGTGTTGACTGGTAGAAAGCTGACTAACACATGAAGTTTGTCATGAATAGCATACTACTCCACATGACACGCTCTCCAAGGAACAAACACCACTACCCATATCACCGCCCATGTCCTAAAGCTCCACTTCCAAACACTACATGGGTTCTCGGTTTTCGTTTAAAAACTTAACTTTTCTAATAAACTCAAATTTTACACGGATCACATCGGCATAGTACCAATATCGTACTATAAAAACCGGTACCAAAATCAAATTTAAGCATAAACCGAGTTTATCGGTTTAATACCAATCGGTACCAATAAAATTAAAGATACTTGAAAAATATCAAACCGAATGGTATCGATACGGAAAACATGACAAACTAATATATGTACCAATACTGAAGAGTTGTGATGGTTCCTGCACATGTCAACCCATAAAGGATATCACTTGGTTTGATTATACGATTGAATTTCAGTTTTTCACACATTCAAATTTCTCATATTAGAACACGCCTTCATTCTGCTTTCGATACATTTGGTCTCTTGCCCCCGATGCTGCTACGTTTCTGAAAAGAGTTCAGCGGGTTGTGCACAGTAACTCAACGGCGCCAAATAATGATAACTTTATTTTTAGAAGGATTGGTTTTGCTATTTAAAAAGGGATAGCGGTGCATAATGGTCAATAAAAACGTCTTTTGCGAAATTTGTTCTTAGCATTTTCTTTTCTTACACCTAGTCGCATATCCTATATTATATAGTGTCACATAACCCCTTTTACAACATATAAAAAACCCAAAAGGTTGTTTTTAATTACATTTAAAAGACCTACACACATTTACAAAACGACTTTTAAGATACCGACTTATCTTAAATTGATCGTCAATTTGAGTCGCGTTATCTAAATTATACATCACACACAATATTAGAAATGGCCAAGTGAGATTACACATGGTTAAGCCCAAATTAAAACCCAAGTCTCGAAATTAACTCATAATAACTCTTACCCTAGCGTATATGTTGCCCCACATTCTGCTCAACAAGTGTATGGGCCAGCGTATGGTAGTAACAACTGGCGTATGCCTCTGTAGATCGGCGTATTATACACCGATGGGAGTATCGTACTCCAATTACATGTGAACTTTTGTTATTTATAATAGTCAACCTATCATTTAACTCTCACACATACCAGCTTATGTACAAAGTATCCAAAATATTTCATCCCACTTGAATTCAAATCGTCACGGTATACAAAAGGCATTGTTGCAAATGAGCAAGAACCGGAACTAGACGTTGTCATGATTCCATTGTGAAAAAAACACATATTATAGAATCTCACCATTCTAAGACTATCCTCATTCAAAACCAACCCAACCCAGTCTTTTATTATAAAATTAATTTCTCTCTCTTTCACCTACCCAACCTAACAAAACCCAACCCAATCTTCATTATATTTTTATTAAATAAATATAAATTATAATTGTTATTTATTATTAAAAGTGACTAGAAATATAAAAAATAATTCCTTTATTTAAAAAACAAACAGTATATTTAACTTAAAATATTTATAAAAGTTAAAAAAAATTATGTTCATCAAACATACTCAATAAAGTAGACAAAACAAAATTATAATCGTAGTTTGAAATATAAAATTAAATTTACAAATGATACAAACTACATAAATTGCTAATTTTTGCCATAAATGCTCAACCAAATCGTTCTTTAATATGAGTTTCTCTATTGCGAATTCCCTATTAGTCATATAACTGAATAAGCTTCTTACTCATTGAGTAGAGTATTAAAAAGTTTGTTTATCATCTTTACTTGAGCTTCTTTGTCACCGGTTAATATTTAGTTTACATTAAAAAGTATTTTTTTAAAAAACTTTATTTTTAATTAAATTTATACTGGCATGTTAAAAAAAATTGAACAAGAATATATTTTTAGATTTTTTAAAAAACTTAATTATTAAAAGTTATTAGAAAAATCAATATTATAGTTAAAACTAATTAGTGAAAAAGGAAAAAGAAAATTAAATTAAAAAAGAGTCCACTAAAATGTTAACATGTGGCGGTGTTCTTGTCCATCTACCCGTGGTGGCAGGCAGTGGCGAAGCTTGAACTAAGACACCGGGGAGGGGGGGGGAGACTCAAAATGTATACAAAAATTCACAAACGATGGGGGCCGGACTCAAATTTTTGGCCGAAGACGCCTAAATTTACACTACGCATAAAATTTCGGACGAAAACAGGTAACTTTACACTACTACGCGAAAAAACCGGGGGGGGGGGGGGGGGGGGGCTCCCCCGGCCTCAATAAAGCTTCGCCAATGGTGGCAGGGGCAGATTAAGAAAGGGAGTGGGTTCGGAGGGTCACAGGACCCTTCGGCAAGACTAAGCTTCCAATTAATACTAACATGCACTGTAAGCTATTTTTCGTATTGTTAGAGTAAATGCTAAAAAAAGTATAGTAGAAAAATGATTAAAGAAGAAATATTCCGGCAAAAACGACATGCTTGCTACGGGCTCATGGCTAATTTAGACTTAAGAGGCATAAAATGAAGAAGGAAAAGAAGTGGTTCGAGAGGACAACAAAAGAGATTACGTGTGTGTGTTTAGTTAATGTCCCAACATTTTAAAGCCAAAAGTAAATTTTGAAGAAAAGAAAAGGATTCACATTTACTTTTACCCTTTGATTGGGTGATGCAGAGCTACTAGTTATCAAAATTATTTAACTCTATCTAGTCCATTACTTAAATGATTTAACTTTTAGCTACTTGAAAACACATTCATCATCATCGTCATCGTCATCGTCGTCGTCGTCGTCGTACTCAGTATATCCCACCAATAGCAAAGCTATGGTAGGGTCTGAAGAGAGTAAGATGTAGACAGCCTTACCACTACCCCGTAGGAATAGAGAGGCTGTTTCCGGTGAGAGCCCCCGGCTCGATAGTTGTTTTGCATCAAGCCTTGGACATAAGGCGCATAACATTCAACCATCGGCACACCGGTCGATCGGTGCATGTACCCTTGTCTTTCGGCTATCAACGCCACCACATGATGCCTGATTAACCTTCCGCCACTTTTAACTTTATTTTCACGAGATTAGTAAAATAACGTCAAAATTACCGCAATTTCACTTTTGCACGCCCGAGGGTTCACACCGCGCACCGCAAACAGAACGTTACTTACAAACACATTGTAATATCTAATTATTTATGCATTTTTGAAATTTATTATTTTGTTAAAAAAAACATCCATGTTTTAATTTTGTTTCAATATGTTAGGGATTTGTTACTTTCTTTACTACTTTTATTCTTTTAAAAAGTATACAAAATTAACTGTGTTATATATTTATGTCTTGTGAAAAGGGTTTAAATAGTACACAACCATATTTTACAATCAAATTCACATGAACACCTAATAAAGTATGCAATACTTTAGTACCAAGTAATTAAGTTGTATCTTGAATACTTGGATAATTTTTCATGGAGTTTTAAATATGAATTTGGGGTTAATGTTAACGGGCATATATGAAACCATTCCAATTGTTTATTTTAAGTTTGGCATCAAGTACTGTAATATGTTTTTTCAAACCAAATTATATTTGACGCACCATATATACAATCAGGATGCACTGGTGTTTGAAACACACGTATGATAAGAATTTGTACGGGTATCTCAAGGGGAGTTTCGGTTCGATACCAGCAATTATGCCAATAATAGGGGGGTAGGGGGGGGGGGGCACTATTTTAACTACCAGGATTCAAACTCAAAGAATGTGGATTGTATGCGGGTGGTAAGCATTTTAGAGTTTTCTAACGACCAGCTACACTAAAGCCGTTAAAAAAAGGGTCCTGCTAGGGACACCCAAACACCCTCCCCCCAATACATCCCTTATAGGGCTATACGGGGGGTTATACGCGGCCCTATACGCCCCGTATATGATTATATGGGGCTTACAAGGGACCCTATACGCCCTGTATAGCTTTATACGGGGGCCTATTGATGGGTTTTTTTAGCAAAATTGGGTGGTGTGTCTAGAATTCCCCTAAAAATCTTTCTATTCTAATAAAGTAAAATAATTGTAGACACTTGTTATCTTTTGGTTAATTCTCACAATTATTTTCCCTCTAAAACTAAGATCTAAACTGGCCCTAATATATTTAATAGATTAATAATTATTCACTTTCTTTTTACACTCTATTTATATTATATCTATACATATTTATAAAAATAAATATTAACATATTATTGTACCATATATTCCAAAACTAGGTTAGCTACCGTGTATAACACGGGTTTAACAAATTTAATTTTATAAGTTCAAAATATTCGAAATATCAATAATAAAAAGTCATGATAAGAAAATTTTGGTATTATATATAAGAAATAGAAACATACATTTAGTTAAATAATATATTTTTTTTACTAACACATTGATCATGAGATGCAAAATATAATATGATCGAATACAATATATATGATACAAAATAATCATGTCATGAGTTAAAAAAAACACGTAAACTTATAATTATATTTTACTGAAAAAATTTGTTTTTAATAGTAATTAGAAGTTTTTTATAGTAACTATATTACTTAATAGTAAAATATTATTTGTGTTTAAAAGCAATTAGAAGTTTAGTGTTGTATAACATACATGTAGCAAATAATTAATTTATAAATAGTTAGAATATGATGTTTAAATTTCATAATCGGGTTATGATAAAATAATTTTACCATATGTTTTTCCATGTATAAATATATAGTGCTTTCTAATAGGATTTATAGCAACTATGGTACGTGTGTAAAGTTAATGCTATTATGATTTAAAAATTCAAATGATGTCTTAGTACCAAACAATATGAAATATAGCGTTTCATTTTATATAACATCAAATGTTTAGATAATATCTTAGTACCAAACAATAAAATTGTAAAGAGATAAAATTTCATAAAACAATCATGCCATTTCATTAATAAAAAACAATCCATAAAGTCAAACATCTGATAAAAGGTAAACAAAAACACAATCCCCAAACAAATTGTAAAAAAATATAATATGAGCAAACAATGAAAAAGGATAACAAAAAAGGAAACTATTTGTAACGATAAAAAGCTTTTACCTCTCCGTTTTTGGAATCAACAATTTGTTATTCCAAGTTGCATCAGACACATCATTTGAGTGAATCTTCGGCAGTTTAGTTGACGATAGAGCAAATGAGTCGTCAATGTTGTATACATCTTCAAGGTTACATTTCAAATCAAAATTGACGCGCCCTAACATTATTGTATCTTTAGATAAATAAGTAAGCTACATTGTACGTTTAAATTAGTTGACTATAACTAAGGTGTAGAATGATAAGACACTAAAATTAAAATATCTATTTATAGATTATTGATAGGTGTGTTAATGAAATAAACTGTAAAAGTAATTAAAGTATATTATAAATTTACATTTTGGTTACATATTAAATATAGTAATGGTAATTAAATGTCATATCTAATTAGCATGCAGGGTAATGTAACTTAAATTATTGTTATTGTTGTTGTTGTTGTTGTTGTTGTTGTTGTTGTTATATGTCATAGAATATAGAATTGTAGTAGAAGGTAGTGTAACTTGAACCAATTTTTATTAAATGCATAAATACGTATAGCTAAGAATATGGTATCTAACTTCACCTATTTAAAACTATATTTTTATGCATACAATTATCACATAGTATTTTTATTATCAATATGAATGATTAAAATAACTCTTAAATGTAAAAATGTTACACATGGAGAGATTGGTATTATCATATGTGATCTACAACATTTGGAGATAAAAATAAATCATTAGAGAAGAACGATAGTAGTTCGGTGGATACCTTGCTATGGCTTTCACCTCTTCCAAAAATCACTTAATCATAATTTTGACTATTATTTTAAGAAGAAAAAAACATTTTATTTAAAATTTTCGAAAAAGAACATCGAATAGGTATCATATGAACACAAAATCATATAAAAATCTTATGAACATGTTATTTAAAATTAAAAAACAAACATTAAACAGTTATGCTAGTGCTTACGCTTAAGTATAGCATAAAATATTTGTAGTGAAATTGTTTTAGGAGCAAAAAAAAAAGATTAGGTCAAAAGAAAAGAAGATTTATAGGCTTGCAGACGAAAAAGATTTCATAAATATAATTTCATTTTTGTTACACAGTCAAGAACATGGCGGTGCTATAGGTTTTTCAAAACTATTTTTATGACTATAACTTCATATAAAAAATCGGAGTAGTACAGATACAGATTTGTAAACACGGTAATCAAATTCGCTAAACTTGTATAAGATAGATTAAATTATAATATAAACACAATTAAAAATTCAGAAAGATTACGAATTTATTACATATGATACCTTAAACACAAGCAAAATGATGATTGAGTAGATGATGATTCAGATTCCTTTTCTGTAATTAAAGATTGATTTACAATTTCTTGAAGAAACATTACCAAACTTCATAAAATGATTTAGGGTTTTGATATGATATGAGAGAAATCGAACAAAGCCTTTAGTTCTGGTTGCCTGTGATTTTGAAGATGAAATTAGAAGTTTCTGATTTAGATTTTCTGGAGATGAAATTCGAAGTATTGTCGCCGATGATTTTGGAATTTGGGAACGAATTGTCGGATCAATGATAAGAGATATTCGATTTTGTGAAGAGCTTTGTGGGATGTTAAACATTAGGAAAGAGGTAAGAAATAGGGTTTCTGGAAAATCGCCAAAGTTTTTGTTCGAGTTATAAGTAGTTAATTTGGTCGGGTAAGGATATGAACGTGTTTGTAAAAGGAGGGTGGTGGAAGGCGGAAATTTGAGAGGAATGATGAGTTAAAAAGAGGATACGTGGCGTAAGAAAACTTTTATTTATTAATTAGTATAGATACTTGGTGAAATCCAAAAATTAACAACAAACTATGTTTGTCAAAGATTGAAAAGAATATATAATTTCAAATGTTATCATTAACATATTTTACATATTTTAGAAGATCGTAAAGAAAAACAAAACTCAAATATGCTTTCATTTAACAAAGTAATTTTTTGATCATTAAGTTATAAATATGTGCTCAAAAGTTTATCCATGTTTTAAAATCAATCCGTTTATCTATTATTATTATTATGTAAATTTATAAATTATAAATATACATGCTTTAAATCTATCCATTTGTTTTTTCGGTTAATTTAGTAAACTATATATATATATATATTAAAGGTAATTATAGTATATACCAATCAGACATAACAAATTTATCATATTTAATTTCTTTTTTTATCAAGAATTTTTTTGGTTTTTTTGTGAAACTTAAATTTGATTTTTATTAGTCAAAAGTTGATAAATATATTATTAGGTACAAATTAACTACATTTAGGCCAAATTTTGTTGCAGGTCAAAAATGAGAAATCTGAGTATTTTTAAAAGTTTGAGAATGCAAATAGATTTATCGTCAAGTTTGTTACGAGTTCAAAGTGTTGACTTAAAAATGTCAAACGGATGAAAGTTAAAATTTTAAACAAGATTCGGGTTACAAATTTATTTTCAAGGGCATTTTTAGAAATAATCAAAAGGTTCGGGATTTGGCAAATTGACTATTTTTTCCCCGACTATTAAAAGTTAAGAAAAGATTACGAACACTTTCAACATGCCACACTCAGACCTATCAATGCTTCGAATTTTTATCAAATTTGAAATATTTGTGTCGACGTTAACTTTTCCTTCAACTGTGATTATAACGTTATATGGGAAGCATGTCATGCAAAACTATGCTCAAATGAAGCAAAATATTCACAAAATTGAATAGGTGAACTTGTTATTTTTTATGTTATCGTTATAATAAAATCGAGAAGCCCCCTGAAACTAATCAAAATCTTTTTCATGGTGTAACTTAGAAAACGTCGTTCTTGAAGAACATCCGTCGTTACAATTTAATGTTTTCCTTTCCTTTCGATTGGTGGAAAATTGATAAATATATCAATAAAGGTAACGCTCTTTCCGTATTTAAGCTGGGTGGTTAGAACTACTATCGTATGAGAAGTCTTATTTTCGAAATTGGTTCATAACCAAAATTCTTTCAATTACACATATATAACACTGATAATGAAATTTTCAATAGAAAGAGCGTTCTCGGGGTACGATTTTGCACGTGCATTTTTTTATTATTTGAAAAAAAAACATTTTTTGATATAAATAAAATCAATTTACGTACACATAGTATAGATATAAGCATAGATACAATACATTTTTTTATACACGTTATGTAATTATTTGTTTTTTTTGTAATTTTATAATTTGGATCATCCCGTATATAACACGGGCTCTAAATCTAATATATGTATATATATATATATATATATTTAAGAGAGTTAAGTTATAATAGACAGTATACTTTTTGTAAGAATTATAAGAAGTAATCTTGTCCATTGATTCTAAATATGGAGGGTTGAGATTAGTTTAGGGAAAAATCAAGTGTGAATACAAGGTAAAGGGCATAAAAGCACATTTGTTGACTTTCTCTCTCCACATGCAAGGCACATGCCAAATTCCCCCATCATTTTAAAACGTCCATAACTTTTTTTACGATGTTTTTATTGAAAAACAAATTCACCATAATAACGAGTGTCTTTTTATCTTTTATATCAGTACCATATTGTAATATAAAAATTAAAAAAAAAATAGTGGGTTTTTTACAAATTGTGTTTTACCGAATTGTGTTTTACAAAATTGTGTTATATAATCGTATTTTTCATTGTGTTTTTTTTTCCATTGTGTTATTTACATTGTGTCATACAATTGTGCTTTTATCATTGTGTTTTTTTTTCGTAGTGTTTTTTTCATTGAGTTTTTTCGGACTTTTCCGGTGAGGTTGTGGCGGTGGGTGACGGTTATGGTGGCGGTGGGCGGTGGTGGTTGTAAGAGATAAGTGAAGATGTAATTGGGTTTTATGTAAGTGGGTTTTTGAAATTAATTTAAGTGGGTTTTGAAATTACATTCATTTCAAAAACCCACTTACATAAAACGCACTTACATCTTCACTCATCTCCTACATCCAACACCACTCCACCGCCCACCGCCACCGCATCCGTCACCCACCGCCACCACATCGCCGGAAAAGCCCGAAAAAACACAATGAAAAACATTATGAAAAACACAATGGAAAAATACACTATGAAAAAAAAACACAATAATAAAAACACAATTGTATGACACAATGTAAAAAACACAATAAAAAAAACACAATGAAAAATACTATTCTATAACACAATTTTGTAAAACACAATTTGTAAAAAACCCACTAATTTTTTTTAATTTTTATATTACAATATGGTACTCATATTAAAGATAAAAAGACACTCGTTATTATGGTGAATTTATTTTTCAATAAAAACGTAGTAAAAAAAAGTTATGGACGTTTTAAAATGATGGGGGAATTTTACACGTGCCTTGCATGTGGAGAGAGAAATTTAACAAATATGTTATTTCTTTTATACCCTTTCCCTTATGTTCACACTTGATTTCCCCTAAACTAATCTCAACCCTCCATGTTCAAAATCAATGACCAAGATTACTTTTTATTGTGACATTTGAGCCAAAACAAGGTACACTTCAGTACGTATTTACCGATTAAGCAAATAAACGCCTGTTACGTAACAAACGAACGATTAACCGAACGGGTCGGGTTATGACCCAGATATCTCGAGGGGCCATTTATAAGTGATATACGATCTATACAAGCTAAAATATTAGAAATATGGTCTTAGTTTGATAGCAAATAAGTTAAACGAAGACATGCTCGTTTAACCACCCGCTATAGATTTAAACGCGAAAGATAGTTACAAACCAAGCATTGTATCATCCGTTAAGCCCAAAAAGACTTACCAAACCCTTATTTGAAATGTTTTAAGTGATCCATGAAAATATTTTTGATTTTTACAAACATATAGTATGTTTTTATAATTTTACACAAAACTAGCCGAAAAACACTTGTTTTCGCGCTGTTTAACGCACCCGATAAGTTTTTCGAGCCAAAAACCGAACCCAAACTAAATTTGGACCGGGCTTTTTGTATTTGGGCTTGAGAAACCAGATCATTGGGCCAAAACAACCCATCATGGGCCCATATGGAGTTCCGATCGGCAGCCCACCCCACCCCCCATTTTTTTTATATAACTTGTTTAGGAAGCTTGTTTATCCAATTTGGTTTATAAAATCTGAGGTCCAAGCAGCTGCATCCTAAAATTCTAGAAAACCTCCAAACCCTAAGGTAAAGAGCTTAAATAAGTAGCTTTTGAACTTGTTTAATACCATAAAAACATGTCCTGGTTACTAAAAATCATTCATAACCGTGTAAAAATCCTAAAAATGGTCCATAAACATGTTTTGATCATACACATGGTAAGGAATCTGTTTTGATAGTTTTTTTGGCCATAAACACGGATTAAAGGGTTGAAACGACGTTTTTACGGTTCAAAAGTTTGTTTTTGTGCACTAGCCGAAACCCTAACTTAAGGGCTGTTATGTTGATGAAATATTGCTTGGTTTGTGAGATAGGACTTGTACCTAGCTTGCTTAGAAGCACAAGAACCTGAAAACTTGACTAAAAGGTCGGAAACGAGCCAAACCCGCTAAGGTAATGCCGAAACACTCGCTTACGGGCTATTTAGGTTAAGGTTTTGATGTGGATATTTTTAGGACTTGAAATTTTTCAGGAACATCAGGGACGATGTCAATGAGTCCCTGTTCAAATTTGGTAATTTTTCGACCATCCGAGAATATTTGGCGAATTTATTACCGAATTGGGACGTTTATTTGGGAAAAATATCTAAAATACTTAAAAAATTATGAAATTTTTCTGGAAACTCATATTTGATGTATTTTGATCAAATATGAATTTTGGGATCATTTTTAGAAGTTTAAAGGTGTCTTGTTTATTTGCGTTCGTGTGAATTTTTACAGCCGAATTTGGGCCGAAAATAATATCGCACGAGCTTTTTACATTTTGGAATTGATACAGGTTGTTTTGGGGCTTGATTTGAGTATTCAGGAATTTTTGGTGAATTTTTGGAAATTGTTTGGGGTAAACGGACGATTTTCAGACGAAATATAGCTGATAAAATGAATTTTTATAAATTAATAAATCAGTAAATAAATTCTAGAAATATTTTTATAAAAATCTACATATTTTAATTGATAAGTGGTTAAATTTTCATAATTTAATGATTAACGGTTAATTAATTATGCTAGTCTGAATATTAAACAAATTCAGTTTTTATAACAACCGGCAAGTTCGCGACTAGTGAACCTGCGGGAAAATCAAAACACCAAGAGTGATCAAAAATCATATGTTTGGATTAATTAAGTAAAAATAAACTTTTCTATGAGAAACCTGGACAATCCGGGTGGATTGTGCGCGTTTCTTCTCAAATCAAACTGTATAAACGGAAACGGGCCCCGTGGCTAATCCGGGACCCCAATATGTGATATTTCTTTATAACTTAATCATTTTATTAACCAATACATTTACCCAAGCTTATTTTCCCATAACTGCTTTCTGAATGCGTAAACGAGCAACTTGGCCAAGCTGGGAAAACGGGAGTCTGAGCCAAGTTCGGTTTTAAGTATTAGACATTGAACAACATCACAACCTAAGCCTATTGCCACTTTCTGGGCGTTCCAGCTACACCCAGATTAGTTATACAGCCCAGTTTAGTATTGAGATTAATATTATTATAATATTGATTATAGGAACTACTGATAGCGGACCGAACAAACCACGAGCTGATACAGTACTGAATATCTACTAAAACGTGAGTTTCATAACCCCACTTTTAAACTGTTTTTTGAACTTTTGGGGTGAAAAGCAAGTTTGTTTACATATACATACCTGAAACATGTACTGATGTGAATTATCTAAGTGCTAACACACGAAAGTCCCCACGATCACAGTGATTAACTTCGAGCCGGTGGCTTGTGAATAGTACTATTGGTTTGACAAACCCAAACGGAATCGGCCTGGTTTCCGTGTCACATAGCGCCGTTTGCACATGACCATATTTATACAAACAGGCTATGTAGTGTTAGACATAGCTACGGGGCATGTTGTGGGCGGAAAGAGGCCACAATGGTTGATTGAGCGTGGGAAATGGAGGCACGCAGCACGAACAGTCCAGGCTTCACTGTAGCTTAGCATAATTACATCACATACATCATTTACATACATACATACTTATTTCATGATTACAAGTGTTGACTTGTGAATACTCATTACTGATTTCTTGAAACTCGTGAAACTCACCAACTCTAGTAGACCCATTTTAAACTGCTTTTCAGGTGTACCTAAATCGGAGTAATTTGGTGACCTGTTACTTGCCTGAGGTGTGTGGTTGATGCTACGTGAATAGAAGCAAGGGCGATAGTAGTAAGAATGTATAGTTAACGACTAGTTTTGTTTGTATCACCTAGACCGTAAAACAATGATATAACAAAGAAATATAATATATTGTAAATTAGTTTGTAATGTTTCTTTATAAACAATGTGTTGATATCAGAGGTGTCTGTTACATTCCCGTTTTACGCTTCCGCATTGTGCTAGTCGGGGTGTGACATTTATACTTCCTACAAAAACTATACTTCCTTTTATAACCTAACCCTATATATATACACACACAAGAGTGCAGGTGAGATGTATGGATGATGGATTGGATCAATCGGATTTTTTTAGGGGTGGTTGTTGGAGATTTATTTTATATATATATTCATTTTAACTATTATAGTTAACTATTCAAATAACTAAAATATGTTATAATTTTCGGTTTTTACGGGTCAAAGGTCATCTTAATGACTAGATTAGTGTGGAATAAGAAAAAACACACTATATCAGTATGTTGTATAAATACATTACATGTATAATAGTAATAATAATAATGGAAACAAAGAGAAACACGTTTATTTTCATACTTTTATAATCCTTGTTCTATACGACAAAAAAACTAAATATTAAATAATGAAATATTATTTGTGAACATCTTGAAACTAGGATGGTGTGAGTGTTTTGAGCTATTTAAATAGAAGCATATAGGCCACATTTGTATGAACTTTGAACTTGTTCATCTTCTACAAGTTTTTGTTTTTAAAGAAGAAAAAGGAAATGTCCACAAGAAGATTAAATTCAAGATCAAGGCAACCAACGGCTTCGAGAATCACCGAAGATCAAATCAACGACCTTGTTTCCAAGTTGCAACAACTTCTTTCCAAAACCCACACTCGCGGCTCTAATGAGGTATTCTAGCTTAAAACAAATATACTACGATCACAAAGTATAAATGAAAATTTGTAAGTTTGTTTTTCTCGTTATTTTAGCCAGTTTCGATGGTGCATTTTTTTTTATTTTAGTAAATTAGGGTCATATGCAAATACAATATGATCAAAACTACTATGTTATATGCCTTTTAATGTAGTCAAAGGTGCATATTCATACACAAGTATTTTCAAACGAAAAAAAAAAAAGAGTTACATGGATGGATTTTGGTCATTAAACTTAAAAGAAAAAAAAGGAATTAGATGGTTCGTCCTCACTTTTAACTTAAAGGTAATGCTAATGATCCTCGACTTTATGCCCCGCGCCACAAAAAATTTTGGTAAACACCAAACAACTGTTGCCCCTACCTCTTGTGGTAGAGGATTCAAAGTTTCTAAAACGAATTATATGGACTACTGGTGTTAAAAAAATTAAGTCCGCAATGGTTTACTCTTGTCGAAGAAAGGAAGGTGAGGGGAAAGCGGTCGACAAATAAGAGTGAGGGTGGGAGTTGGGCATAGAGATGGTCAAAAAAACCGGTTCGGGAACCGGTTTGCCGGTTTAAACCGGAAACCGGTTTTTACGAAAACCGGTTTTTTAAAAACCGGTTTGACCGGTTTACAAACCGCCGGTTCGTATTTCGGTTACAAGTTTTAGATCCAAAACCGGTTAACAAACCGGTTAATGAAAAAACCGGTTTTTTTTAATAACCGGTTATGGAAAAATCGGTTAACCGGTTTTTTTATAAACCGGTTTTTGACCGTTGTGGAAAAACCGGTTAACCGGTTAAAAACCGGTTTTTGACCGTTGTATAACGGCTATATGGCCGTTTTTTTTTTTGACCGTTTTTTTTTTTACCATTTTACCCCCACAAACATCTATATATAGTTTAGGTTGGGTATTGGTTAGATCACACTCGATTATACAACTCCAAACGCTCTAAACGTTTATTTCATACGCAATTATTTTGTTATCTCACGCTCAATTATACCACATTACCACTCCATACGCTCTTATTTCGTAGTCGATTATCATGGCCTCCCAAAGTGCTGCTTCATCCGTCAACATGGGTGCCTCGAACACGGGAGAAACGGTCGTTCGGGTCATCCCCACGAAACGAAACCAAGATGTTTGGCAACATTTCGACCTATGCGAAATGTCTAACGGTAGCCAAAAAGCTCGATGCAAACATTGTTTGAAGTTTTATGGCAAAGATGCAAACTCCACTTTAAAAGCGCATGTACAAAGGCCCTTTTGCAAGGCCTTGAAGGACGAATCGGGAAGTAGTTCGCAGCCGGAGATGACGAATCAAGGAGCGGTGTTTACGTACGACCTTGAAGCGGTACGTCAAAAGTTTTCAAACTTTGTGATTCAACAAACACTTCCTTTCAACCACTTCGACAACCCTCAATTCACGGAGATGATGCAAAAGTATGCTCAACCACGCTACCAACACGTAAGTCGTTCGACCCTTAGAAGAGATTGTCTTAAAGCATGGAAAAACGCTAAATCCGAACTAATTTCATACTTTTCAAACTTACAAACTGGTGTAAACTTAACAACGGATGTGTGGTCGGTACCTCATGGTTCGCCCGACTCATACATTTGTGTGACGGCTCATTGGGTTGACCCCGAGTCGTGGCAAATGATGAAACGAACCGTTGCGTTTCAATTGTTTGATTACCCGCACACGGGTAGAAATATTTTTAAACTCTTGGATAAAGTCATTCGACAATACAAGATTGAACATAAAATCTTTTCAATTTCGTTTGATAACGCGTCCAACAATACGGCCGCGGTTGGCCATTTAAAATTAAAGTATAAACCTATTTGTGATGGAGCGTTTTTTCATAGCCGATGCATTGCACATATTATCAACTTGGCCGTGCAAGACGGGTTAAACGTGATCGAAACGCAAAGAAACAATTTTAAAAGAATGTTACGAGATGTTTTTAGCAACAATAAAACATTTTCAAGATACAAAAAATTTTGTGTAGAAGCTAATTGTCAATGGTTGGGGCCAAATTGGGATTGTCCAACAAGATGAAACTCGACTTGTGATATGTTTGAGAAAGCCATCCAACAAAAAGAATCATTAATTGCGTTTCATCAAATTTTGTCAAGTAGGGGTAAATGTGCACCGTACGATCCTAGAAACTGGTTATTGATTGAGATCGTTACGGAGGTCCTTCAAATTTTTAAATCTTGCACAACTAGTTTATCCGGGGTTTACTATCCAACAAGCCCCATTGCTTTACCAAAAATTGCTGCCATGTGCACAAAGTTGAGTGAACTTCATTGTAGGGGTGCACCTTATTTTGATATGGGTGTAAAAATGAAAGAAAAATTTAGAAAATATTTTCAAGAACTACCCGCTGTTTTGACATGTGCTGCTGCGTTAAACCCTTGCATCAATGTTGGTGGTGTTGAAGCTTTAATAGAAAAAATTTGTGATGAGCTAGAGTTAAACGACGATCAAAACCCCTATTATAGCCAAACTTTAAAAAATGCTTTCAACACCACCTTGTCAAACATGTATGATGTTTACCTTACAAAATACGGGTCGTCTTCCCAAATTCATGACTCGTTAAGAGCTGTTGCCCAATCCCAATCCCAAACCGACCTTGAAATGGGGATGTACTACATGATTTGGGAAGACGCCGGTAAACGTCAAAAGGTAAACACCCCAAGCAGTGAACTTGGAAGGTATGGTGGTACCAACTTTGTGAAACACATGACTCCGGATGAATTTAGAAGTCTTGATTTGCTGGCTTGGTGGAGAGGTAAGGAGGATGAGTTTCCGATCCTCGCCGCCATGGCCAAAGATTTACTAACGGTCCAAGCTTCCACGGTAGCTTCGGAGTCTGCTTTTTCTGTTTCTGGCAGGGTTATATCGATTAGGAGGACTCGACTCACTCCACCAGCTATAGAGATGTCGATTTGCTACAAGGATTACTTGGACTCTTTAGATAGGGCACAACATCAACGCTCACTCGAGGGGGAAATGGAGTATGAGGCGGGCTTGTATGAAGACGAGGTCAATCAAGGACACACTCAACCAATGACCGATGAAGAAGCCGCGTACGACGATTACCTAAGGAATAGCTCGGGATCGGGTAGCGAAGAAAATTAGTTAAAGAAACAGCAAACATGGAGGCAAATAATGAGTAAGAAACAGCAAGTTGTTCATGTAATCGTGTCTAAGCATTCTTTAATGTTTGTATTTTTGAGTTACGAATATGCGATAACGATTTAATGTTTGTATTTTTAATGTAAAAACTATAAATGAAAGTTATGTGTTTTTAATCTTCCAAGCAAAGAACCCTAACAACGAAAGCAAAGAATGGCTTCGGTCAGTCCGTTTTGCCTTGTAGTTATCGGTTTGTTTATACTGTGAAAAAATAATGGTTATTTAAAAAAAAAAAAAAAAACCGGTTAACCTAAAAACCGGTTATTAAAAAACCGGTTAATAAAAAAACCGGTTTCTAAACCGGTTAGACCGGTTAGGGTTTTGACATACAAAAACCGGTTATTAACCGGTCCGGTTATTAACCGGACCGGTTTTTTTTTTTTTTCCGGGCCAAAAAAAACCGGTCCGGTTAATAACCGAACCGGTTTTTTTAAAAAAACCGATTTGTGCACCTCTAGTTGGGCAATGAACTATGGAAAAGGGGTAGTGTTGGGCTTTACTACTTTTTATGTATCCTATTATAACGGGGTAAAATAGTGGTTTCACAAAAATCTTATAGAAAATTTAACGTTAATTATTGAAAATGACCATCTGTCTTACTGCAATGAAATAAGGGGACCATACTTGTAGTTCTTAAACTAAAGGATTAAAATTCAAATACGGCAATACCAAATTGTGTAATACTATCAATGAATAGTGAAACACTGAAACTGTATCTTAATATGTCGTGTATTTCTTGTATAAGTCCGTTAAGACAACTTCCAATATTGAATTTTGCATCCAGGTATCGGCGTCAAAAGTGCTACAAGAGACATGCAACTGCATTAGAAGCTTGCAACGAGAAGTTGGCGCTTTAAGCAACCAACTCTCGGAGTTGCTTGAGAACATTGATTCAACTCAGGCTTCTGTCATAAGGAGTTTACTTTCGCAATAATCATATTAGCCTAAGGCACACTTTTTTAATCCAAGCTAGGTTCAATGTGACTTTTACATTATCACATAACAGATGAGTTATTAGATAGGCTTGCACACGTTACCATATGAAATACATACCTATACATATGGATATTTTCATATAGGCTCATAAGGTATAATGAAACTATTAAGTTATAGTCTCGTTCGGTTTTGTATGTGGACAACAAGAAAAGACAAATCATAATGGTAAAACATAAGCTTCTTTGATAAATAACATTTCTCACTGACTGTATCGTCATAACTCATAAGGAAACATGGATATGTTAATTAAAAATAATCAAACCCTCAAATTTTGATAAAATCAATTCATTATAAGTCGCAAAATGGTATGGGTTAAATACAAGTTACAACAGGAGCTCAATTCAAGTTTTTATTTAGAAAAGAAAACTTAGATTCAACAGTTTTGATGATCAAGTTCCGCCCCTAACTTTTCATGGTATAAGTACACGCACAATAATCAAATTTGGTATTGAAAAATGAAGCTAGCTCGGTTGTTGAAACAAAGTTTTTTTTATAAGAGAATGTGTGAATAAAATTCCCCCATGTAAAAACCAAAAATTCAAATTATAACTAATCTGTTTAATTAGGGGATGAAATTACACGTTGATGTTTAGTTGTGTTTTGGATTTCTCAGTGACCGAATATCTTTTCGAATCACGAAGTTCACTTTCATATTAAAGTATTTCATAAAACACAAATCAATAATCAGATAAGACATAAAAAACTCCTCAAAAAACGAGAGGTTCTTTTATGTGAATTGCGATTAATGAAATCAAACAAAATGATTTCCTTTTATATAGGGTATTAACATGTGCAATGAACCATCGCTACCTTTACTTTGAACATCATGATAATTAGCGGTTATAACTGTCATTGTTATTGCGGTTGCAACAATTTCTATACTGAATATCAGAGTTAAATTTGACCAACAACTTTGCTTATGGAAATCACAGTTAGTTATGATCACCAGCTTTGGTTTTGAAGACCCAAATTAGTTATGATTACCAATTTTGGTTCTGAAGCGCAAATCCAAATGCTTTGCCTCAAACTCCCATTATTAAATGGGCTTTACCCACTTGAACTATCAATGTATATTAGCAGAAAACACTAGAATGTTTTTAATCAAGTGTGCATTTTACACCTCCTAACTTGTATAAATGTATTTTTTGTTTTCTCATTTGGTCTTAAATGGTATGCAGTTATGCACTATGTATTATTATTATTTTATATATAACAATTACAAACTTTGGTGCCGTTAAGTGCCGATTTGGCTATCTGGCGACACCGTATTGGTTCTTCAATTTTGTTTTTTTTTGTTTTAGTTCCGGTATTGTGACAAACATAACGAAAACTGAATGAATTTGCTTAGACTCACTGCATTTTGTATTAATTTCAGTATGGTAATCAATGTGACGGAAATCAGCCGAATTTGCATAGACTCACCGCCTCAACTTCCGGGATCGGCAATGCTCGGATCTTCCCAACGCCCGAGTGTTACCGATTGACGCCACTCAATTGATCCACCTCAAATTCCATATGTTTTTGCTTTATTTTTGGACTTTTGGTTTTTAGTTCCGGGATCATGATGCACACACTTAACTGAAACCAATCAAATTTGCATCAGCTTACCGCCTTAACGCCCATGACCAACAACATCTCTTGGTTTTACTAACCTACGCGACACAAAACATTTATAGAAAAAACAAAAATAGAGTGATGGGAAGGGGCAACGGTTACCAAAAGAAAGAAAGAAAAGTAAGAGGAGGGTCCAAAGGTGTGACATCAAGTAACGGACCAAATTCAATTTTTGAAGAAAAAATCAACACTCTTGTTTCCCGCTCACAACCCCGTTTGCTTTTACATGCTATAATTATAAACCCTAATTCCATCCCAATTGCACTCACTCACTCACTCTTAAATTAGTTATTATCTTTATCTTACACTCAATTGATCGCATTTCATCACATGGAGGATAAATCCAAAGATCAATCATCACTTTCCGGTAATTAATTAATTATCCGTAATTGTGCTAATTTTGTGTAATAAATTGTAATTGTTTTGCCAGGTAACAAGGCAGGAGGATCGGCGAAGCTTCTTCGGTATCCGCTTCGTTCAGCTGCCAAATCCAAGGATGAGAAGCCTCCGTCAACTGCTTCGGCGTCCAGAAGGTTTAATTTCGGTTTTAGTAACTGTATCTGTGTGCTTTGTTATTAATTTTAATTGCTGTTGTAGAATTTAGGTTATAGAAGGTAATGATCTATGTTGATGATTATATTGATTTATGATCTATGCTATGTGAATGCTGTATATTTATATTAGACATTTATATCTAGGGCTGTTTAAAAAGCTCGTGGCTCGAAGCTTGGGCTCGTGGATCGCTAGATAAAAGCTCGAATAAAATTAGCTAAAAAAACTTGATTTGAAACGGCCTGATCCGAGCTGGCTCATTTTTGTAGTTGATCCGAGCACGACCTAGGCTCGGCTCATTGGCTCGATCATAGGCTTGTTTTACTTACAGCTCAAGCTCGAGCCGAGCCGAACTGACTCATCTAATTTTGAGCTCCAGCTCGAACCCACTCTGGCTCGACTCGTGAACAGCCGTAACCAAATGTATAAGTTCTTATCACAAAGGTTATTAGGCTAATGTTTTTATAGAATTATTATTCTAGGAAAGTAAATTGTTGGATTGGTTGTAGTTAAATAGTTAATCTGGCTGATGTCTGAATCGCCTTCGCACTAAAGGAACATATTCGATCTGGCTAAGCTATGTGAATGTCATAAATTTGTTTTAGAATTTAGGTAACGGCGGCTCTTTGTTGGACTAGTATTGGCACATCTATAAAATTTTATCATAAAGACAAAGAATTATGGTTTTAGACTTTTATAGTTTTAAAATAATTCAATCTGGCTGATGTTTCAATTGCCTTTGCAGAACATATTCAATCTTGCTATACTATGCGAATGATGTAAATTTATTCCAGATAACAGGGCGCTTTGTTGGTCTAGTTATTAGCACATCTACAAAGTTCTTATTATCATTAAGATAAAGGCTAAGTATTTTAAAGATTTATGGTACTCCTAGACTTCTAGGAAAGTAATTTGTTTGTTCATATGTAGTTAAATAATTCAATCAGGCTGATGTTTGAATTGACTTCGCCCTAAAAGAACATATTTCAGCAATACCGATCTTTGGTTTTGTGGATTTTTGTAATGCTGTGCTTTGGTTTTTAAATGTATGAACCAGTGTCTGTTACTTTGTGCTCACCAATTAGCATCTCCCTGCACTCAAAATTTGCTATGCCAATTTGTCCGATCGATTATAATGTGTTTCTATGAATTATGTTTACCGTTATTTCTGTTATTTTATATCTTTGACATGATCGGGAAGGGAAGGATGTTAACCTAATCACATCTCATGAAAATTGTATATTTAGGGTGAGGCCTGCTTCAAGTGTGAGCCAAAGTGTTAATGTTCTTGATTTATCTTCCAAAGAGAAATCTGCCAAGCCTCTTAGAAGGCTCTCAGTTCCTACCAAACCATCTACCAGACCTACTGCTCAACTGGCTAAAAACATAACTCCAATATCCGAGACCAGAGAAAATAGGTCTAGGAGCATTGAGGGTAAAAGTATCACTCCAGTTCCAGATGCTTCCAGGACACTGAACCGAAGGAAATTCAGTGTTCTTTCTTCAGCTTCGTATTGGCTTTCACACATTAAGCTCTCTGAAGCCGCTGGAAAACACCAACTGTCACTCGGTTTCTTTAAACTTGCTCAGGAAGCTGCTTGCGAGGTATCACATTTATTTAGGTTTCTTTAAACTCGACTCATTGTTTTACAAACTCTAAGTTTCTTGTGTTATTTCTTAATAAAATGATAGAATCCACAACTGCTGAAAGACGAGCTCAAGTCGTACGCACTTCATCACAACATTATTGATTTAGGAGAATCTGCGCAAGAAGTTCTCCAAAGCTATGAAATATCAGAAACTATAGTGCAGGGTACACAATCGTCATCTGAGGATGCACAAAGTTTGTCTTCGGTTAATGGAGTTCAAAAACCAAAGCCAAAGCCAAAATCTTTAACCACCAATATTGGTTCTATTGCTAAAGAATCAGATAAAGAAACTCACCAGAAGAAACCTGTGTCCAACGCAAAAGGTTTAGCTAATAAGAAAGTGACAAATCAGCATTCTGGTTTAGAAGCCGGAGGTCGAAAGATGCAAAAGAATATTCAGAAGCTAGTCAAGAAAGAGGTCAACAAAGAGAAACAGATGGTGAAGAGCAAGGGAAAGAAACCTGTTAATGAAGGTGATTAATTATTTTGTATTTTGAAGATTAATATTTATTTGATTTTTGTTACTGTTAGCCTAAAGTGACCTTCAACTTAATTTGCAGATGCAGTAAGTTGTGCTGAGGAGGCGGTTATCGAGGAAAACAAAGAAAACATGGTAAGAACATCCCAAGATAATATTGTTTTTTTCAGAAAATGCAATATTAAAGATAAATTTGATGTTTCAAAGTGATTATATTGCTAATCTTGATTTGTTTTGTGTAATAGGATGCTTCCCCTGCGGAGGAAATCAGTTTGGAAGCATAAGGTTATACTCTGTTTCTACTGGAATATAATAACTTTGTTTAATGTTTTCATCGTCCGGTTTTCGCTTCGTATAGATGAAAATAGGTGGGTGGGTGTGAATTTGTTGCATGGGATGCTTATTTTTTCTCTTGTTGCTTTGGTGTCTAAAAGGTTTTATATCATCTTGTATGATAAAACTCTTTGATATTTTGCAATTGTTAATTTTTTAAACTATAGGCAAAATGAAATTGTGTGAAATTTGATTGGAAAAGTAATTTCACAGTATTTTTTTAAAAATTTTTATACGTTTGCAATTATTCGTTCAAGTGAAGAATGTTTATGCTATTCCTACTCCTTGGCAATTGTAGTCCTTGGACATGATGAAAAACAAAGGATGAATTTGGTTTATACAATTCACTATAGTTGGATTTAGTTCAACAAATTTCAAACATTGCAATAGAATAAGCCAATGGAGTAGTACATAATTACCACATGAGTAGAGGGTGTTTTCAGATCACATTAGCACAGGTGCTCAAACTTCAAACATAGAGTACACGACAAATGATGGTGAGGCGAAATCACATATAGGATCGATACTTATCGTCAATGTCATCACCATATAGGAAAGAACCACATAAGGTAGAAGCCACTGACATACTTCATCTAGTATATGGAGCAGGGCTGATTGGTGCATTTTATATACAATATATTGCATATTAATTGATTAAAATAAAAATGCATTGATAATATTGCGAAATATATTATTATGATCGATTTTTATAAATTGAGTTATGAAAAAAAAATGTCAAAATGATGCAATTATATTATAAGAAATGCTAATGGCTAGGAGCAAATTTCACACCAAATTGATCCATTATATTTGACAACGTAAATGGATTTACAACAAGATAGTTATGAAAAAGGAAAAATATAAAGTATTAAAGAGGAACGAATTATATGTTATATGTTTTGTTGGGTTTTCAATTTTTCATCACAAGAATAATGAATTAATTTAGTTAAAATGTTATTGGGCTTCAAATTAAACTACGTGGGCTGAAGTAACTAATTGGGCTTCAAAGAAAATGTGGATTGAGACCATGGGCTGGTTGTGAAAAAGAAAAGAAACATGGCTGGAATGTTATCACTTATCAAGAACGAGCCATAGGAAAAAGGAACTAACAGTGATTTTGGATTCCCGTGATCACTAGTATGGTTATTTCTTTTAACTTTTAATGTTATAGTATTTGTATTCGGCTCTTAAAATTTAATTATGACAATTGAGTTCATATATACTTTTATGATATTATTTAGTTGTGTTAGTTGGTAGAGCCGATTGTGCTAGGTCCTAGGAGTGCATTATATACTCCGTGGCTATTGTTTTATGTGGTTCGTGTCTAAAGTTAATTATTCAATCAATATAGGTTACTAGATTTTATCCCTCGTATTATGGAGGGTTGTTTTACATTATTCGTTTTTAATGTTTATATATATATATATATATGAATTTTAATTTTATTTATTGTAAGAAAGTTAATAATTAATATACTTAAGGTTTAATAATAAAATGGTTTCACAAATAAATGATATGTTATAATCCGGTTTAAAAGCTATATGAGTTTGGTGATACCCATTACCCGTTTATTGTTTCTTAATTATAAATAATATCTTTTTTTTAAATAAAATAGGATAGTAATTTTTAGTATATCCCTATTTTATAGGATTTTTATATCAAATATTTGAAGAGACTAATTTTTAATATAATGAGATGTTATAACCCGTTTAAGAGCTATTTGGGTTTGGTGAGACATTTACCCGTGAATTCGGGTCAAATGCGTGAGAAGCCCTCATTTACAAATAAAGTAATCTGATGGCTTGAGAGAATGGTTGTTTTACATTTTTCGTTTTTTAATATTTATTTTTTGGATTTTAATTTTCTTTATTTTAAGAAAGTTAATAATATACTTAGGGTTTGATGATGAAAGGGTTCATAAATAAATGATATGTTATAACCCGTTTAAAAGTTATCAGAATTTGGTGACCCATGACCCGTTTATGTTTTTTACTATAAAATTATTTATTAATTATAAATAATATCTTTTTCTTTTTAAATTGGATATTAAATTTTAATATATCCTTATTTTATAGGATTTTCATATCAAATAATTGGTAAGATTAATTTTTAATTTAATGAGATGTTATAACCCGTTTAAGAGCTATCTGGTTTTGGTAAGACCCATACCCATGAATTTGGATTAAATCAATGAGAGACCTCCATTTAAAAATCAAGAAATCTGGTGGTTTTCATAAAAGGGGAGAGTGACCACATCGCGACACATAGGATTTTTGGGTTTTCGTTTATATATATTATAGATACTTAGGTAATCATTCGAATATTTATATTAAGCATTGAGTTAACATGTTGCAATCCGACTTAGTTGAGTGACAATTGTGTTTAGGCATTTAAGCGGGCTTAATCATAGGCCTGTGATTTTCATTCGTTTGGTGTGATTGGTTTTGCGTTAATTGACAAACACTTTATTTCTTGTACCTAGCATACCCTAGTTAATTTAGTTATGGATCAGATGGTCGGTATATAATTACATAGATCTGCTCAAGTTCAGTTTTAGGATCAATATAAGATATGTCCATGATCAAACATTGTTATTACCACTTAAGTCATTACTTGTTCTCATATTCATAACCATTTAAGCTCTCTTATTTTTCTTTGTGTTTTGTTGCTTCTTAATTTTATTGTAAATTAGTTTAGCTGTTTTTTAATTAAATCTCAAACCAAGCTTTCACAATTTTATTTTATAATTAGATAAATTATATAAATACTAACCTACTATTTGTGGATATAAAGCCATGCCTACTTAGATTAATTAGGTTTTCACATGACTTAACGGCGATCAACAGAGCCCCAAGAATGGAATCAAGAATGGTGACATTAATGCTATATGATATCAATTTTAACAATAAAAACCAAACACAAGTAAGGGATTGAGTCACACAAAGCTGCCGCGCAAGGCTAAAGTCACCACAGTGCATGAACACAAGATTAAGGGGCTTACATGAGTAAAGGTTACCCGAGAGTAGACGAAAAGAAATTTGTCAAGTACATTAGCATAGATAAAGCTCAACCACGTAAAATGCCAAAGATAATCAAACACTATTATTGAGACATGTGGTGGATGAGATAAAGTTGTCACGTAACTCATAGGGGAGGCATAATAAAGAAATTGTGAGAGGCTGAATATGTCGAGCCACCTAATATGTTGATAAAAGAGCTTACAAAATTCAAACAGTTCCAAACTAATCTTGAAACATATATAGTTTCTTGGATAGAGAATTGCGTGGAAAGTTCGAATTAGGGCTGTTTGGTTTACAACACTTGGGTTGCCTTCTCTTCTTCACTTTCATGATCCGTCTTGCCAGTGTTAAAACCATCTTTATTACGTGATAATACCAATCAATTAGATCCAAGTATTTTACTTATGTAACCCCATTTATGCTCTTCACACACATGTCCATACCCACCTTCGGTACTCACTAAAACGTGTAGATTCAAAAGATCAATTTCTGTGCCATCCGACAACCTTGGCAAATCCTGCTCAGGGAACTCTATCTCCAACTAATGCTTAACAAACCAGGTTACAAGTCTAGAAAGTTTATCACACTTTCCAATGAGGCATCTTCTTCAAATTCTTCGATTGACAGATTTGGATCCCTTGACACATATTCCCAAATTCCGTCTCGGTACACATGATGCTTGATATGAGGTTTTTCTTTAATAGCTTCAATGTAACGGATCAATGCTAGGGTGAGCAGAAAACCGAATTAACCGAATCGAAAAAACCTCACCGAAAAAACCAAACAGAAGCATTAACCGACGGTTATTTTATTGTTTTCTTGAAAACCGAAATTTCGGTTTCGATTTGGTTATCCATTTTTAAAAAACCGAAAAAAAACCGAACCGAACCGATTGATGATGATAAAGATTATCAAGATGATGAGGAATTGACTAAACTTTTAGATCATGTTTGGGATTGAGTTTGAAAAATGCTTATTGACTTATTGGTGTTTTTGAAAAGCCAATAAATTAAAATGTGTTTGGCAATCACAAAAAACTTTCTAATTTTAGATTTTTGAAGGTTGAAAAGTAGTTTTTCAAAAGCTCCAAATTCTGGCTTTTCAAAATGGCTTTTTGAAAAAGCCAATAAGCAAATAAGCATTTTTCAAACTCAATCCCAAACATGCCATTAAGATAAATAAATAAGATGATGAATGAAGACCGGAACTTAAACTTTTAATGCTTTTTAATTTTTAAACTCTATTTAGCAACTTTGTATTCGTATAGTTCCACGTAACACGTGCCTATTTTTCTTTTTCAAATTCAATATATATGTGGACTGTGGTACTATAACACGTTCTTATACAAGCTTAAAATATGCATTTTCATTTTTTAAATTTTTTTTACAATGTCAACACATAATTGAAAAAAATCAAAAATAACCGAACCGAAACCGAAATTAACCGACAAAACCGAAAACCGGAAAACCGAAAACCGAACGGTTTGCATATTCAAATAACCGATTACTTAGGTTTTAGTTTGGGTTTCGCCTAATAACCGAATCGAACCGTGCTCAGCCCTAATCAATGCTTTCTTTTCTTTCACGAAGCGAATCCTTTCTTTCATAACGGGTTCCTCTAGTTCAACCTTTATCCCTTGATCGTGCAATAAACCAATCTCTCTCATCACTTCCTCAAAGTTTCGATTATATTCTACGGCCACCGAATTCTCACCAGACTCGATCTTTTCTTTACCCTCTTAATACCAAGAGACATAATCCCTTTCGAGTTCTGACTCGTTTCTTCAGCCAAATAAATCCACCTTCTTGTTATATCCCCCAAACAACCTTTTTAACATACATCTACTCCATGAACCATCATCTCAACCCCTTGAGATGATAATCAGTTCATATTCAAGATATTTTTATCTACTTTGGGGTCATAACCAACACATGGGATTGTTTTTAGGTTTATACTAACCAACATTCTCACTTCACCCAAACCATGCAAAAATACAAATTCTTTTGAATCCTTTTGGGTTAAAACTCCAATAATTCGTTTAAAATTCTTAAACAAATTCTTATTACTAGTGACATGGTTTTTGGCATGTGGATCAACATACCAAACGTCATTACAATTTTTAGCGTCTGTTCCCATAACAGAAAATTCAATCCCTAGTGGTGTGACACAACCATTAACATAATTACTTGGACAGAATGTAACGGTGTGTCCGCTTTCTTGACAACGAAGACACGTTGCCTCCTCCTTCCTCGGTCTACCAACTGATCGTTTCTAACTTCCTTCAGTCGCCCATGATTGAACTTGAACAACCTTCTTTCTTACTTTTTCCCAACCCTAGCATTCTGGAAACAGGTATTTACCCTTTAAACCCTAAATACTTTTTCCCTGTGTCATGAGCAATTCCTTTGCCCCTTCTTGCGATTTCTTCCTTTGTCATGCCCGGTTTAGACCCGAAAGAATCCCGATAACCCTCAACCGAATTTGGTCTTGGCGGTTGAACACCCATCGACCATTCTCCAAAAACTTGGCCCTGCCGACTTCATATACTCACCATAATTCTTCAAAGAGTGGGATACTTCATGTACAGAGAGCCAACGGATTTGATACCACTGTTGGTCCCGCCAATCTTCGCTGGCCATGATCAATTTTTGGATTATTGGCCAGCATTGTCAATCAAACACATGAACAATATAGTAGCAATGATATTGAACAAACAACACTTTGATTGAATGAAAAAACTGAGAAGTATGCTAATGTTGTGTTACAAAACTTCTGAATATTCAAACCCTATTTAAATAAAATGGAAAGTTGTGATTGTTGGGGTGGACGGCTATCTCATAACCGTTTAAAAACAGTTATAGATAATCACAACCAACTATCACCCTGTAAACATGGTATTCAAACTCCATGTTACGTAACCTAGTTTTTGTTTGTTGGCCAAAGGACCAAACAAACACAAAACCATCAGATTTGATAAAAACAGGCCCAAAATATGTTCTGTCCAAATCAGGCCAAAGTGTTATTTATCGAGTCAATTCGTTTAAGACTTTTTTTTGTATGCTAGTTTGGTATTTGGGCCCTACTTGGGCAGACCATATTTTAGGCCCGTTAGGGCATGTTTAAGTAGGGTCAGGCTTGTTTGTTTGGGCTTCAAGCCAAGAAGCAAAACATGCTTATTAAGTCCACATAATTATGATTGAACGGTTATCTCATAACCATCCAGGGAAGTGCCGCGTCGTTTCATCAAGTTTAAATATGGTTGAACATTCAGAGTTTTGTAACAACATTAAGTATTCAATCAAGTTTCCGTTTGTTCACAATTATTGTTATATCATTATGTTCTTATATATTTGGTTGAATATGGTTTCCAAGAATTCGAAGTTTGATCAGAGGATAGGGAAGATTGACGGGACCAACAGTGGTATCAAAGCCACAGGGTTCTCTGATCATGAAGTATCCTCTGGTTCTCTGGTGAGTATACGAAGTCGGCAGGGAAAGTTTTGGAGAAAGGACAATGGGTGTTCAACCGCCAAGTCCGAATTCAGTTGTGGGTTACCAGGATCATTTTGGGTCTAAACAGGGCATGAAAAAGGAAGATATCACAAGAAGGGGCAAAGTAATTGCTCATGATGCGGGAAAAAGTCATTAGGGTTTAAAGGGGAAAGATCGGCCACCGAAATTCTAGGGTGGTTGGGAAAAAGTAAGAAGGTTGTTCGAGCTGGAAGACAGAAGGAAGTCGGAAACGATCAGTTGGGAGACCAAGGAAACCAGAGGCAACATGTCTTCGTTGTCATGAAACCGATCATATCGTCACATTTTGTCCTAGTAAGTATATTAATGATTGTGTAATACCACCCGAGATTTATTTTTAGTTATTGGAACGGATGGTAAAAACTGTAGTGAAGTTGGATATGTTGATCATCATGTCAAAAATTACGTCACCGGTAATAAAGTTTTGTTTAAAAATTTTAAATGAATTTTTGGAATTCAAGACCAAAAGAAATCAAGCGAGTTTGTGTTTTCACATGGTCTTGGGGAAGTAAAAATACGGGTTGATGGAAGGTTAAGGAAAAGCCCATGCGTTAGTTATAACTTGAAAACCGATAAGAACATATTGAGTATGAATCAATTGTTATCTCAAGGAATTGAGACGATGGTTCATGGCAATCGTTGCATGCTGAAAAAGATGTTGGGAGTGGGGAGTGGGGTGGGGTATAACAGGTTTGTGGAGTCTTTCGTTGGAAGAAACGAATCTGAATTGGAAGAAGATTATATGTGTTGGGTTAATAACCAAATGGAGGCTGAATTAAGTGAAGAATCAGTAACTGAAACATATAATCGGACGTTTGAAGAAATTATGAAGGAACTTGGTTCGTTTCATGAACAAGAAGTTAAAATAGAACCAGAAGAGGAACCCGTGAAGAAGCAACGAGTTCATTTTGTGAAGGCAAAGCAGGCTTTGGTATGTTATTTGGAAGCCATCAAAGAAAAACCTCATATTAAAAATCATAACCTTAGAGACGATGTTTGGAAAAACGTTTCAAATAATCCGTATATATCTATTGAAGAATTTGATGAAGTAATCTTGCTAGAAAGTATTATCGACTTTCTAGATTTGGTGAAAATACATGAGAGACTCATTAAGAATGAAGAAAAATTCCAAGAGGAGTTTGATAGATTAGTAAGTTGGTCCGTGAAGGAATATTTGGAGATTGAAAAGCTCGATGAATGCCCACCAATATCAGGGAACGGTAGAAAATCAATCTTTTAAATCTATATGATCTGCTAAACGTTGAAGGTGGATATGAGCACGTGCTTGAAGAACATAAATGGGATCTTATGGCTATTCGGATGGGGATGAGCTTGGTGATGGAAAGACTTAAAAATTGGCTTATGTGAAATACCTCGATCTGATTGATTGGTATTATCACATTATAAAGAATGTTGTGAAGATCGGGGAATTGGACAAAGGAAAAAAAGATGCAAACCAAGTGATGGATCATGGATGGAAGGAAAGGAGCACAAGTGTGGTTAGAGACTTTCCACCCGAATGCGGACCAAGCGGGTCAAGGGATGTCCAAGTTTAAGTTAAGAAGAAGCCATGCTTGGAAGACGAGGAACCAAGTGAAGATGACCTCGTATTCATGTTCAATGAAGAAGATCCAAACAAATAAAGAACTTGAAGGACAAATGAATTGGGGGTGGGGGGGACGTGTAATCCTTAATTCATTTGGGTTTGCTGGTATTTTTAATGTTTTCGTTATTTATCAAGTCAGTTTGTTTAAGACTTTGTTTAATATGCTAGTTTGGTATTTGGGCCCAGTTTGGGTAGAACATATTTTTAGGCCCGTTAGGGCATGTATAAGTTAGGTCAGGTTTGTTTGTTTGGGCTGCACGCCAACAAACAAAACATGTTTATTAAGTCCACGTAATTAAGATTGGCAGTTATGAACAATTATCTCATAACAGTCCAGGGAAGCGTCGTGTCGTTTCATCAAGTTTAAATAGTGTTGAATATTCAGAAGTTTTGTAACAACATTAACATATTAGTCAGTATCCAATCAAGTTTCTGTTTGTTCACAACTAGAGTTTTACCCGGCGCGTTGCGTCGGGGTTAGTCGGTAAAACTTCGACAATGGTAAATCCCAAACATTTTCAATCTCGGGCATTGAGGCGATAAGTTGAAGCAAATTTGGTTGGTTTTGGTTACAAGCGTTATGGTAACGGAACTAAAACCTTAAATAAAACCAAAAAAATAGTAAAATTGAGGTGGATCAATGAGGTAGCATCTGTAAGTGAAACTCGAACGTTGGTTAAACCTGAGTATTGTCAATAGGTGTTGAATCTACAAAAATTCGGTTGATTTGTGACACTTTCGTTACCATACCGGAACTAAAAAGAAAAAAATCAAAAACAAAATTGACATTTAGTCGGTTTTTGTTACCTTCGTTATGGTGACATAACTAAAATGAAGGGCAAAAAGTCTACGCGAACTAAAACAAAAAATTGTGGTAACTAAAAAAAAAAAAGCATCCGTTCGGTTTTCGTCATGTTCGTTATGCTACCCTACTGTCAATTTTATTTCTTATGATAAATTTTCTGATTCGCATAAAGCTTTTTTAACGGCAATCAGTTTAAAAGATGAGCCGAAGACTTTTAAGCAAGCAGCTCAAGATGAAAATTGGAGAAAGCAATGAAGAAAGAAATAAAGACACTTGAGACTAATGGTACCTAGACCCTCGAGGATCTACCGGAGGGGAAACGAGCCATAGATTCAAAGTGGGTATACAAATTAAAATACAAACCAAACGGGGAGATAGAAAGATCCAAAGCAAGGTTGGTAGCAAAAGGTTTGACTCAAATGGAAGGAATTGACTTTCATAACACATTCGCCCCCGTAGCGAAACTTGTCACTGTTCGTACACTCTTGGCAGTTGCAGTAAAGAAGAACTGGATAATTCATCAGTTAGATGTCAATAATGCATTTTTGTATGGTGACCTGGACGAAGAAATTTAAATGAAGATCCCATAAGGTTTTGATAAAGGGAAAGAAAAGAAGGTTTGCAAGCTAAAGAAATCCCTCTATGAGCTGAAACAGGCATCCAGGAATTGGTATCAAAAGTTTGCATCTGCTTTGCTGTAAGGCCCCGAACCCGGTAGCCCTACTTTAGCGTCGGATTTACTCATAAACACAGTCCTTCAAATCAGAGTTTATTAAAACTTTTCGCGGAATATAAAACATCAATCATTTGTTACAAACATTAAATCTTTTCTTTGATACCATAACACAAAACTTTATATTTAAAACATCTTTACTTCTTTCTTCAGATGCCAGCCGTTCAATCCATGCCATGCGTCATCCTCTTGCTAGCTCTGTAATCGGCTCACCTGCGTGCATACTAAAAGTCAGCTACGCTGAGTGAGTTCTAGTTAATCAGGTATCATACAATTTATTCCCATATATTACTTCCCGTATCCGAAGACACATATTACTACCTTAACCTTGTATAAATATCCATAGGAGGATCGTCACGTAATATTTATTAAAAGAACCATTACCATTACCCTACCATATATAATTTCCATAGGAGGAACACTATACCTTCCATAAAAGGAACACTATACCTTCCATAAAAGGAACACTATACCTTCCATAAAAGGAACACTATACTTTATTATTTAATATCCATGTAAGGAGCTAGTCACTTCCCTTGACGATACGTGCAATATCCGAAGATCGTTCACGTACCGTCAAGCAATCATTCATATATTTCACATTATCCATATAAGGCATACACTTATCTCTTAGGATAAGTGTATTAACAAACATATTGAGTATGCACACAGCCCCG
The DNA here is from genome assembly GCF_021521415.1 of Bidens hawaiensis. Taxonomy (NCBI): domain Eukaryota; kingdom Viridiplantae; phylum Streptophyta; class Magnoliopsida; order Asterales; family Asteraceae; genus Bidens; species Bidens hawaiensis. Next base: position 398,709 of record NW_027492092.1, on the reverse strand, counting down.
AAAACGTAACACATAAATGGGGCTAGAAACTCACCTGAATTCTGCTTCTTTTTCTGATAGCTGTAAATCCCTTCTCTAACTGAGCTCGGCTGACTGTACAAGTTACACGTATCAATACTCGTCTGATCTAATCTGGTGGCCTAGTATTAGCTTACTTTAACTTATCGCTTTATAATTTATTTTCTAATCAAACTTGGCTTTAGGCGAAGTTAACCCTCGGGCGAACTTAGCTCTAGGCGAAGTTAACCTTAGGCGAACTTAGCTTTACAGCGAAGTTGCCATCAGGCGAACTTGGCTTCAGGCGAAGTTGTCATCAGGCGAACTTGGCTTCAGGCGAAGTTGAACCTTAGGCGAACTTAACTTTACAGCGAAGTTGCCATCAGGCGAACTTAGCTTGCAGGCGAAGTTCATCAGGCGAACTTAGCTTGCAGGCGAAGTTCATCGCGTTGAAGGCGAAGTTGCCCAGATGAAGGCGAAGTTGCCCAGACGGCCGCTGTTCGGTTTCTTTCAGCATTTTGAGCGATTTTAACACCCTTGCTATGGTTCAATATCACCCACTACGCTTCCCGACCATTTTTGGTCGCTTATACACTAAAAAGCTTGGATCTTTAAACCTCAAAGATCAAGAATCATACCTTTTTGAGCTTGTTTGGATCTCGTTTAACTTGTTAACACAACTAATCGCTCTCTCTCGGACCTGCCCGATTCTTCCCTTGGCTCAGCCGGTTCCGGCGAAGTTAGTGGGTATGTGTGTGTTAGGGAGTTTGGTGAAATATGAAAGATATTTTGGGGTTTATGGGATATTTATATCCCTGAAATCCCATGGACCTAAGGCCCATTCTTATTTAACCCATCTCTATTAATCCAAATCCATAACCAACGTCCATTACCCGACACTAGCCCGACCCATACCAACTCCTATTATTTTATTTATTTCCTGATAACCCGAGTAAACTTTCCCTCTATTATTAAGTAATATAATTAATATTATCTTGAAATTTCGGGATGTTACAAGTCTTCCCTCCTTAAAGAGGTTTCGTCCCCGAAACCTAACTTATTCCCTATAAAAGGAAAACTTCTTATATTTACACGCTTTATTGAATCGCCTTCGTTTTCTGAGTTACCCTTCTTACTTCCGACTTTGCAGTTATCGAACGGTGGTCACGTGTATTAGCTATTTAAGGTAGCTTGTCCATGAGGCCCTCAATGTACCAAGTCTCGTTTCGATCTTTAAGAGGCTTTGTCTTATATCATATTAATGCTAAAGCCTAAGTCGACACTCTATCACAACACGTCAATTTATCATGACTAACATGCATTCAGACAATTCGTACCATAATTAATAAACACCAGTCTAAATTTCAACATAAAACAACACGCATCGAGTCATCAATAAGTTACACATAGATTTAATACTTATGGCTAGCATCTAGCCTTCTTGAATGTCTTCTCTAAGCATACGGAGGAATCTGTTAAACCTCAAGCACTCTTCTCTCCTTCATGTCCTCCCTTTGGCTTCTTGCAATCCCTTGCTAGGTGCCCACGTCCTCCACAGTTGTGACACCTATGGTAATCATTACATTCCCAAGAGGAATGTCCTGCTCTTCCACACCTGTAGCAAACACCTAATCCCTTTCTGCACTCTCCGGGGTGTCTCTTCCCACATTTTTCACAAGCAGTGAACCCCTCTTGCCTTGCCTTCTTTTTGCGTGGATCCACCTTATTGGCTTCCTCTGGTTCTGGGGTTGGGTTCTTTTTCTTCGGTTCCATCTTCTCCCCTTCACAGTTGGCAAGGTCCTCATAAATCATCTCGGCCAATTTCACGGCCGAGTCAAATGTTGCGGGCTTACTAGACTTAACCAAAGTGCGAACATTCCGTGGAAGTCCCCTTACGTAACACTTGATCCTTTTAGCTTCGGTGTTCACCATGTCAGGTACCAACCTAGACATGCGGTTGAATTCAGTAGTATACTCCCGTTGTGTCATCTCTCCCGCTTTCAAATTCAGAAACTTCATCTCCACTCTTTCAACTTCTGTATCAGCGCAGAACCTCTTCATCACCATGTCCTTTAGGTCATTCCAACTCATCGCCTTGATCTCTTCACGGGTCTTCCTCTGCTCCACACTCTCCCACCAATACATAGCCTCATCTTCAAAAGATTGAGTGGCATAACCGACAGCTTGGTCAGGACGGCACTCGCTAATGCGGATAACCTTATCCATGGCGGTTATCCACTGAAGAGTAGCGATTGCGTCTCCTAAACCAGTCAGCTTAGGCGGGTCACAACCTTTGAAGGACTTATAGTTGCAACCGCCTCGGCCTCTCTTCCTATCATCATCTTTCACAGACTTTACCTCACTCGAGTCACCCCTTTCCCTCTCGTCATCCTTTCTATTATTACCACCTGCCCCTTCAACGGTTCGTTCACGGCTTCCAGCAGATCCTTCGGGATTCAGGTTCTTCACAGCAGCAACTACAGCTTGAACAATGGCTGCTTGAACCGCAGGGCTAAGTTGAACTTCTTCGTTGTTGTTCTGGTCTCCTCCAGCGGCGCTCCCTTCATCTTCGGTGTGGGAAACTTCTTCTACCGAGGGTTGCCGGACAAGACGAGGCCTGCCACGACGTCCAGTGCGACCCCCAGTTCCCACAACTTCTCCAGCTCCAGCCATCAGTATTTTTAAAGGGACAACACAAACATCATCACTCAAGGAACTATTTAGTACAAGGATAGCAAGGCTAACAGGTAATAACAGTGGCCAGCTGTGACTAGCTGATCACGTTGCTTTCCGTGTCCTATTCGCTTCCCTTTATGAGTCTATTTGTGCTGGTTCTACTTAAGCAGTTAGTCAAATCAAACAATCAATTACTTCTATCCTTATCGCTCACGTATCTTTTCTTTCTCATTAACATATATCATTTAATCATACACCTTACCTTTACTGATTTTTGCTTGAGCGACACATGGCATTCTTGAACTGGCATCTTCTTTCTTTTCTTACTTAAATCCCATTCTCTGTTCGAGTCTAAGCATGTAGGATGCTTAAATCTCTCGAACTTATGCTCTGATACCAACTTGTAAGGCCCCGAACCCGGTAGCCCTACTTTAGCGTCGGATTTACTCATAAACACAGTCCTTCAAATCAGAGTTTATTAAAACTTTTCGCGGAATATAAAACATCAATCATTTGTTACAAACATTAAATCTTTTCTTTGATACCATAACACAAAACTTTATATTTAAAACATCTTTACTTCTTTCTTCAGATGCCAGCCGTTCAATCCATGCCATGCGTCATCCTCTTGCTAGCTCTGTAATCGGCTCACCTGCGTGCATACTAAAAGTCAGCTACGCTGAGTGAGTTCTAGTTAATCAGGTATCATACAATTTATTCCCATATATTACTTCCCGTATCCGAAGACACATATTACTACCTTAACCTTGTATAAATATCCATAGGAGGATCGTCACGTAACATTTATTAAAAGAACCATTACCATTACCCTACCATATATAATTTCCATAGGAGGAACACTATACTATCCATAGAAGGAACACTATACTATCCATAAAAGGAACACTATACCTTCCATAAAAGGAACACTATACCTTCCATAAAAGGAACACTATACCTTCCATAAAAGGAACACTATACTTTATTATTTAATATCCATGTAAGGAGCTAGTCACTTCCCTTGACGATACGTGCAATATCCGAAGATCGTTCACGTACCGTCAAGCAATCATTCATATATTTCACATTATCCGTATAAGGCATACACTTATCTCTTAGGATAAGTGTATTAACAAACATATTGAGTATGCACACAGCCCCGAAAACGTAACACATAAATGGGGCTAGAAACTCACCTGAATTCTGCTTCTTTTTCTGATAGCTGTAAATCCCTTCTCTAACTGAGCTCGGCTGACTGTACAAGTTACACGTATCAATACTCGTCTGATCTAATCTGGTGGCCTAGTATTAGCTTACTTTAACTTATCGCTTTATAATTTATTTTCTAATCAAACTTGGCTTTAGGCGAAGTTAACCCTCGGGCGAACTTAGCTCTAGGCGAAGTTAACCTTAGGCGAACTTAGCTTTACAGCGAAGTTGCCATCAGGCGAACTTGGCTTCAGGCGAAGTTGTCATCAGGCGAACTTGGCTTCAGGCGAAGTTGAACCTTAGGCGAACTTAACTTTACAGCGAAGTTGCCATCAGGCGAACTTAGCTTGCAGGCGAAGTTCATCAGGCGAACTTAGCTTGCAGGCGAAGTTCATCGCGTTGAAGGCGAAGTTGCCCAGATGAAGGCGAAGTTGCCCAGACGGCCGCTGTTCGGTTTCTTTCAGCATTTTGAGCGATTTTAACACCCTTGCTATGGTTCAATATCACCCACTACGCTTCCCGACCATTTTTGGTCGCTTATACACTAAAAAGCTTGGATCTTTAAACCTCAAAGATCAAGAATCATACCTTTTTGAGCTTGTTTGGATCTCGTTTAACTTGTTAACACAACTAATCGCTCTCTCTCGGACCTGCCCGATTCTTCCCTTGGCTCAGCCGGTTCCGGCGAAGTTAGTGGGTATGTGTGTGTTAGGGAGTTTGGTGAAATATGAAAGATATTTTGGGGTTTATGGGATATTTATATCCCTGAAATCCCATGGACCTAAGGCCCATTCTTATTTAACCCATCTCTATTAATCCAAATCCATAACCAACGTCCATTACCCGACACTAGCCCGACCCATACCAACTCCTATTCTTTTATTTATTTCCTGATAACCCGAGTAAACTTTCCCTCTATTATTAAGTAATATAATTAATATTATCTTGAAATTTCGGGATGTTACATTTGCACGAGTATGGCTTTGAATAATCCAAGCCTGATCACTCACTTTTTATATTTAAAACATCAAGTACATTTATGGCGGCTCTTATTTATGTTGACGATGTTATCATAGTGGGTAACAACTCAAAGAAAATTGAAGAAACAAAGAGTTTTCTTGATAGAAAATTCAGCATCAAAGATCTTGGTGTTCAGAAATATTTTCTGGGAATCGAAGTTGCACGGACAAAAGACGGCCTTGTCCTCAGTCAAAGAAAGTATGTGATGGATATTTTGGAAGATAGTGGTATGTTGGGTTGTAAACTAAGTACTTTTCCTATGGAGCAGAAGACCAAACTTGGTAGGGATGATGAAGAAGTGCCTGTTGATGCTGGCATGTATAGACGATTGGTGGGCCGGCTTCTTTATTTACAAGCCACTAGACCCGACATTACTTATTTCGTCAATGTTCTTAGTTAGTTCGTTGCTGATCCTCGACATAATCATATGGAAGCAGCTATAAGAGTTCTCAGATACTTGAAATCCACTCTTGGTCAAGGTATTTTACTTCCAAATAGTGGTGGGGTGAATCTCATTGGGTATACCGATTCGGATTGGCTTGGTTGCCAAGATACAAGACGATCATGAACCGATTATGTTTTAATTCTAGGAGGGGCTCCTATTTCGTGGAAATCAAAAAGGCAATCAGTTGTATCCAGGTCTTCCGCTAAAGCTGAATATCGGGCTATGGCATCGACAGTCAGTGAAATTTTATGGGTTCGATGGCTCTTGAAACATTTGGATGCTCCCAGACCGGCTCGACACAATTATTTTGTGATAATATAGTTGTCAAACATATTGCAAATAATCCTTTTTCATGAGCGCACGAAGCATGTCGAAATGGATTACTATTTCGTCAGAGAACGTGTGGAGTCGAAGGATATTAAGCCGTTATACATTGACACTAAGGAACAGATTGCTAACTTGTTCAGGAAAGCTCTTGGTGCTAAACAGTTGCGATTTCTACTTGACAAGTTAGGCATTTGTGACCTCCATACTCCAACTTGCGAGGGGAGTATATAATAAGATGATTTTGATTATCCTTTCCTTATTTATTGTTATGTATTTGCTTTTATACCTTTGGCTATTATAGTTTTGAAAAATAATAACGAATAAAACATAGACCGAATTCTTTAGATACACCACAACATTCAAGTTAAAACCGAACCAAAGTCTCCACTCACTTATACCAGTCTTGAACCGAATAGAGAGTCACAAGAACGTCAACTCTTTTATATCACCCATGACTTTATGAAACAAAACACCCTTGAGTTTTGACTATTTATTTAAAAGCAGACTGAGTAAGTTATTCTCAAAAGAGTAAAATAATAATAAAATACTAACAATTTGTAATAGCCTAATATATATGACAAGTGAAACCATTTATATTCATTTATTGTGGCTGCATTCACCATCTAACCTTGCACAGTTTTCTTCACTCATGCATCATCCCTTACAACTAACATGTATAATAAATATTACAATACATATTTTTATGAATTAATTACAATTTTAATTTTGTATGATAATCGATCATCGACTATTTTAAACCATCAAAAGTCAAAAGTTACAAAAATACAATAAGAATATCCACTGCAAATCCTAATTATCTCTTGTATCCGGGGAAGTAGATTTACTCCTTGAACCTGCAGACTGAGAATTCAATGCTTTTGCCTCCATTGATTTGTTTACAAAGGCCGTCGAACATTTATTCGTGTTTGACGTTGAAGGAAAGCTTGAAAGAACCGGAAATGTATCTCCTGGTTTCACAGCCTGCCCAGGTTTCTCACCGCTGCCTTGACTTCCCACCGCACCATGACCAATTATTGACGTAAGTGCCGCCTGCAAAACAGATTGGAAATTCGGGTTTGATGTTATTGCTCTTGTTGCAGCATCAATGGCTTCTGGCAGTATAGAATGTTGATTAGTGCTTGGCATTGTTTCCATCATGGATTTATTTTGCATGAAAGAGTGGTAAATGTTTTCTTGAGGTTGTGTTGATCCAAAGTTAAGGGACCCCATTTGATTTTCCCTATAGTTGAAGGACCCATTGGTCCAAGAAATTGGGGTTGCATTAGCCTCCAAAGAGCTAAAGTTCAAGTTTGTGGTTGAATATCTTGGTGGGAAAATGGAGGCCATTTGTGGTGATCTGTAGTTGTTGTAAGGTGATGATGTTGAAAGCGTGTTTGATGTAAGATCAAGTGTGACGGTTGGGCACGAGGGCGAGGGGGATATCGAAGAATGTGGCAAGTAAATCGGTTTTAGTTTCGAGTTCTTGTTGAGGTAAAAGTTTAGCCTTTGAGAGCTGGTGCTAGGGTTAAGGTTTGAGTTTGATCCGGAGGTCGAGGAACCCGAAGTTAACATACTAGCGGCTGCAGAGGTGGTCGAAGCCATAGCGGTGGCGGCTACCGGAAGCTGGTGGTTGTGTGTTCCTTCGTATGTGGTGATCAAAATTGACATATCTTGAGGGCATCTTTGTACCTATACAATTTTATTAAGAAAATTATGTTGGTGATAAACAATAAATAGTAGCTAGGAGCAACAACATATGTTATAACACAAATATTAATGACGGTTAGGGGCTTTTAGGCAACCTCTACACCACTAATTTTTGACGTTAAGTTTTAATTTTTGAATTATTTGTGACGTTAATTAGGTAATTTTAAAAGCGTTCCAAACACTAAATTAGCAATGTGACATTTCGATGACAAATCCGGTTATGAAAACATTGTTTGTATGCAATTTATCCCTTACTTCTTTCAAAATCTTTTTAAACCATACCTGTTTCCTAACCGGGCAAGTCGGTGAAACGGTGCAACGATAATACGCCCTAGGGCAAGGATTTCCTTTTGCAATTTTTTGTCCATATTTTCTCCATTGACATCCATCGTTCATCTGCGAAATAAGACCATAATGTAAGTACTCTCACAACTCACACATGCCATACAATTTACAAACATAGGAAGTTTCCTATGAACAGTAGTAGACTTTAGTAAAAACATATAAGAAAGTTAGTTATTACCGTTGGGGTGTCGCAGCGAACCCTAACAGAAACCCTAGTTTTCTTTGCAGGGTTTTGTTGCAAAACCTCTTGATCATCTCCACTTCTCTTCGGAGTCGAAGGTTTCTGTGTCGTCGTTGTCTCTCCAGCTTCATCTTTAGCTTCAGCTTCCAAACTGTTATCAGGGCTTGGGATAACTGAAGATTCGGCTTGTGTGGTGGATGACAGTTCAAATTTGCCACACTCCAGACCAAGATCTAATCCTTCTGCACTTTTGGTTGGAGGAGTTGAACTTCTCTTATCTTTCTTGGTCAGTTCAGTTGATGAAGTCCTTCCAAGACTGAGGGAAACAAGCTCGGATTCATCATGGATTTGCGGTTTGTCTTTGTGGGAGTCGATTGCAGCGGTGAGTGCAGTTGAAGTTTCTTGTTGTTGATTGGATATATCTTGGAACTTCTTTTGAAGGGTTTGGTATTCCTTCATGATTTGGTCCAAATGTACCCTAAGCCTTTGGTTTCTTCCCTTACTTCACCCATTTCAGCTTTAATTAACTCAAACTGCATCTCATCCTGCATTAACCATACATAGTTTAAATGCTGCTACTTAATTCCATACAAATTCATACTCACACTAGAGATATGACTTAACTACCATGCTTATATTATAGGCGTTCTCTTTAATTATAAACGGCAAATGTTACTTCTAATATATTTTACACCAATAATCGTTAAGTGTCTACTTATCCTGCCAATTGCCTACTTAATTATTAGGAAGATGTGTAGACATAAAATATAAAATTGTATAACATGATGTATATATATAAGTTGACTTGAATATGAACCTCTTAAAAACAATATAAAATCTACGTTATTGCCTAGCAAATAGTAATTAGGTACAATTTATACATATCATAATGAGGTATAAAGATCTCACTTTTTTATTTTAGACTTTTTCATGGTTGTTGGCTTATGTATTCGTTAATTTAACTTGATAGTTTTAAGTTCAATAGCTTTTTCTAGGGGCTTTAGAGAATTATTTCTAGCGTGCCAACAGATTTAGGGGTTATATTTTTTAAACTAACATCAAATTAATTGTTTCTTATTTTTTTTATTTTTTTATTTTTTTTTGCATTTCCATTAATATTTTCTTTCTTTAAAATTTAAATAAACGTGGTCTTTACCTTAACTATATTTTTATATTCAATGATTTATAGATCTATCTAAAACTTACAACGTAGTTTCATTTTTTCTTTAAAGATGAATATATAAAATAACGAGACCTTGAAATTTTCCATGCTCAATCCACAGCCAACATTAAATATATACAGAATCTTGAAAATTTTTAACGTTAAGATATAGTCAAGATCCGAGAACCAAGAAGATAAGAAAGTAAATAATTAATAAAAAATGAAATATAAGAAAGAATCAACTACTCAACTAATCAAGAGGCAATTAACTAGTTTCTGATTCTTCCGAGTTATCAGTTTAATTTCTCTCTTTTTTCATTAAAAAGAAAATTAATTATTTTATTTACCGACCGGATTAGAGATTTTGCATGCAAACTAGCTAGTTTGCTAAATATACAAAAAATATTATAAATTAAGAAAGATATATAAGTGGATCAAGAAGCTAAAGATTTATCAGAAAAACACCATGCAACAAGTTTAGTATTGAAATTAAGAACAACATCTTCAGAATTCAGAAAAAAAAAGAAAAAGAAAAAGAAAAAAAGAATATACATGAACAAGATTAAACCTGGATATATGAACCATAATATGAACACTAATTAGTCACAAACCTCTTGTTTGCAGTCATCGCGATCGTCGACTTCCTTTTGCTGTTCCTGCTTGATTTGGGTGGAAAAATGTCAATGCCCTGGTTGCATGCCATCACCTACAAATTATTTTACTACTACTAGTACCCTTTTTTTATTCACAAGCATGACTTAATTTATTTCTATAAATAAACTAAAACTATGTAAATATTACTCGTTGAAATTTATACCGTAGATCTTGAAAAAACCTTTCCCATTTATTGATCCATTAAACATACGAAAATTTTACCTAATATTAACCAAGTTTTCTTACTGTTTCAACACGAAAACATTAACATTTAATGTTGACAAAATTTAAAACTAATTGATTTAAAATATATATATATATATATATAAACTTGGTTACGGTTTAGTGATTATTATTCCCCATTTTGACTTCAATATATTAGACAACTATTAAACTTAAACTTCGTTATTCGGTGAACTTGTTAGTTTAAACTTTACTATTGCTCCCATTTTAAAGTTAAATTTGAAAAAAAAATAATTACTAAATAGAAATCAAAATTATACACTGTTTATCTAGCTAGTTCACTTATTTATTTACTAGTTTTTTGAACCCGTGTAATACACGTGATTTGTCAAATTAAAAAAAAATTAATAAAGTCAATTATTTGAAATAAAGACACACAATAAAAGGTAAAAAAGAAGTTATATATATAATACAACTAATAAAAAGTACATAATCTCAAATTAATATTCATATAGAAAACATAGAAAATGATTAAATATTGCTATGAGTTCAGTACTACAATGAGTTCAAAGAAGTAGTAAAAACGAATTCAAACGAATTCACAACAATAATAAAACCAAAGAATTATAAGTACATACAATGATTTGGTGCATGTCATATGAAAGTAATTGTCATGAAAAGTATGATCCTATTTGTTTTGTTGAAATTGAGTATGTGATAAATATTTATGAAATAAGAAAATACAGAATTGATGGTTTCCAAAAAAATAACCAAATTATTATATTTTTCAGAAAAAACAGGAATTGCAAGATTCTAAAAATGTTGAACTCACGAGCCCTTATTGTTAAAAAAAATGTTGAATTTTTAAATAAAAAAAAAGTAAGGTATACATTGAGCATAACTATATTTTAGGTACTAAATTGTTGTAAATGATTATTAAATGTGCATAATATCTTGAAATATACTGAAAATGTTGTAACTCATGGGTCAAACTATTTTCACCCATGACCCATGGATATCATGAATTAAGGAGAAGAGATATTAAAAGATTAAAAAAATTTTATGCTAGAATTGAATGTGGTTATAAAAACTAAGTATCATTATTTTTATTATTAGTATAGTAAGATTTATTTATTTTAAATTGCATAACATTATACAGATACTACATATTGACAATGCCATTTTATCAAAGAATAATATATTTAAAGGAAAATGTAAATACTTTTTTTAAACGGTCATTTTAATCAATAACGGGCCACTAACCCATCCGATTATTTCCATTCCACCCCCGGAAGAAAACGTAGCATAGGTGAGAAAACTCTCTGGCCTAACTTGGAACCGTCTATTTTTACATGCTATTGTCAATGATCACTCTACATAGATCTAATTAAATTGTAATATGGTTTTTCAAGGGGGATTAACATTAATTATTAATATAATTTACACTATTAGATAAAGGATAATTATTGTACATTAAGCACCCCTACATTATAATATATGAACATATGGTAATTAAAAAAATAGATAAGATGTGAATGAAGAACTTGAAGAATTCAACTTCAACGTTTAGGTCTTTTAGATTATGGATGTTAGACCCGCAAGAAACGGGCCTATTTGCTGACTGCCAATCCATTATTTTATGTATTTTAAAATTGTTTATAGCCAATTAACAGCTACATATCATATGGTTGAAGTTTCCTGCATACAAAAGTCAAAGATACAAAAAAATATCAACCAACGGCGGTCAGAGTTATGTCACAGTCGTTTTTATTTCCGTTGGTAATTAGGGTTTCGGCTTCATACGCAAGTCAAGTTAATTAAAAAAGGCAACAACTCAAACAGCCTGTGTTTATTTTCTTGGTCTTTCTTTTCGACTTCTTTTAATATAATTTACACATTTTATCCCTACATATTAAGGATTCCCAATTCATCCTATAAAATTTGTGAGTGTGGTTCCCGATTTTAGAGACGGTTAGTAGTAGTTGTAGTGACAGAAAAAGAAAAGGTTACCGTTCATGAGTAAATTTTCTTAGTTTTGAATTTGTGAGTGTTGATCACAAGGTGAGTTTTGCTTGTTAAGAATTTGTATGCATATCGAGTACGTGTTTGATATAATGATATATATATATATACATATATATATATCCCTTGTATATTTTGTATAATATTTTATTAGTTTTTGTTTATTTTTATTTAGAATTTGTATGCTACTAATATATTTGTGTATTTAGGTTTCGGAGGTTGATCGTGGTTGAAAAGGGCGAAAAACAAGTTAAAATGAGTTAAAACGAAGAACCGGAAGGATCAGGAATGAACCGGAAAAGAACCAGAAGAAATAGCTGGTCGAATCGGCCATGTGCCCCCAGTACGCTGCGTTGCGTGACCTGGGAGGTCAAACCTGGCCGCGCGGCGCGAGGAGAGCAAATTCCAGATTGTTTTAGGAATTTCAGGGTATTTGAAGCCCAGAACACTATACAAACACCCTTAGCCTTAACCTTGAATATACCTGACAAACCACATCCGAACTTGGAGTTTCTTGGAGCTTAGGATTGCATCTTTTGGCGGATTTGAAGGCAAGGAATTATCTAGTGAACTACTATTCGATCAAGAACGAAGACTACGGGTTTTATCATCTATTATCTTTCGTTTCCATTTCTTTTCGCCATGATTTCTTTTAAGTTTGCGTTGTTTGATTTTATGATGTTAGGCTAAACGTTATAGACTGCCCAAGTTTATGATGAACCTTTGTTTAAAGTTTGATTTTGATTGGGGTGTAATTTGCGTTATGGTTTTACGAATTAGTAAAGTGTTTGATTATATTTAATTGATGCATATATGTACTTAGGATTGTTTAATGAGTTTTATTATTTCACAGTTGTCTTGGTGATTGTCTGTCATATAATAGGTTGTCTTAGGTCATCTACTATATGTTTTTTACTAGTTTATTATTGAATTGCAATAAGATCATAGGAATAATAATAATTAATCAAATAAACCTAAGTGTGCTGCAAATCTAAATAGTTGTAAGACGATAGATTATTGATAGATCTTTGTTGATTAAGATTTCTAGATTTAGTTCTTCGTAAGGAGTTCGTCTAGGTTTGATTGGTCAACTTTGTCTATCAAGTCAATTAAATATATTAATCTGCCTTCGATTTTCCCATTGTAAGGTAGAATTTCACATAAAGGTACTCGTTAATAATTAATTAGGTGACCGTAAGGAAGTCTAATATTTAAAACTTGTGTGCTTTAAAACTTATTAGAAGCCCATATGTGTCTTCTTGAGAAGGGTTAGGGGTCATGTTCGGGTTTTCACTTAAATGTCTATTTTACGATCTCAATTTCATAAAAAATATTTTCCCGGTTAATTGATAACTGTAACTTAAGGGATTCTAGCCTAGGTGGTTTTTCATCATCATCTGATTTAAATCAACTTAATTATTTTTTGTTTAGTTTACTTGTCTTTTCTTAATTAGTTTTCAATAATAATTTAAATTTAGTATTTAATAAAAACCCTCTAAAATAGTATAAATAAATAGTCGTGTCAGTTAGTCGAGTCTAATTAACTAATTAACGTAATTAAGCGATCGGTTCGCTTGCCGGTTAGTAGTTTAGTCGAGTTTTTGAAAGTCTAGAGTATTACTTAGTGTTTATTTAAGTTAAATGAGTTAATAGTTATTAAACTACTTTTAGCACATCAGTGTTTCGGAGTCATCTTCGAGAATCGCTAAAAAACTTTGGGCCGAAAGGCGAGTATAAATTCGGGCTTAAGTAAAATATAAATTCAATAAGTCATATATAAAAAGTAATCGAGATTTTGTATTGTATAAAAAGTAATTGGGCCTAATACATTTTTTTTTAAATATATACATATGAAAATTTTTTTAAAAATCTTCGAATCTCTGGGATGATCGGGCCTAAGGCAGTCGACTTCCCTTTCTCCCCGTCCTAGGCGGCCCTGACGTGTTTGGTAAAATGCATCAACGTATGCGTATTAGAATTTAAATGATTTATTACTAGATGCTTTATGGGTCTCTATGTGCCACCCTAAAAACGAAGGACAAGATCGAAAACATTGAGGATGAGACTAGTTTTATCTATGTTTTTCTTAATTAATATGGTTTTATTTACTTTATTGTTCATCAGAGAGGGAGAGAGGGAACACGGTAATCTTTTTAACAATGTTACCCTAAACACCCAAGTGAATTTTTTTGAGACATAATATTAACAGTCCATACTAACTTTGACGTTTGAGATCTGACTCGCTCAGGAATACCATCAAGGAAACTACTGTGAGAAAACCTTCTTCAATGAGATTTTGAACCTGAAACCATAAAATCTTAAGTCTTAATCATCGTACACCCCACCTCCTAATGATTGATTATGTACTAGAAAAATAAAAATATAGAGCTGATTCTTATATATAGCGATCTAGTTTGGCGATTTTTTTTAAAAAACATGCATCTTAGGTTGTCTTTGTTTCGTTTATCGTTTATGACATTTTAAACGTTTATAGAAAGCATATGAACACGTATTTTTCGGCATGTCTGGTCCTTCGACCCTTCGTTGAACTATTGAATATCACTGCATCGCCGTTTTTTTGAAAAAAAAGGTCAACGCTCATGATCCAAGAAAAAGGTACCCATGTATAAAAATAAAGAAACTGATTATGTAATTCATTTTTTATATAATTCACAAGTCGACAAATTAATGAATTATTAAATTGTTATTTATAGTTTATTTAATTTGCTGTGAATGCAGTAGCATATGTATTGCCATATTTGCAGGTAGTGATTAGTTCTTTGGACTTTGGAGTACTTAGGTAGCGTTTGGTATAAAGGAATTGAGGATGGACTGAAATGACTCATTATGAGGGAATGGATTAAAATGTGTTTGGTTGATTAAAGGAATGGAATGACCTATTACCTAGTCCATTCCATTCCCTTTAAAATATCTCAATCTCATTTCATCCATACCCCCATGTTTTTTATCATTCCATTCCCTCTTTCACTCTATATCACCTCCACCACCCTCCCACCACCACCACCACCACCGCCGCCACCAACCACTATCATAGTCGTCCACCGTCGCTGTTACCACCGCCACCGCCGCCACCAACCGTTGTCATCAGTGCCAGCCGCCCACCATTGCCACCCACTCACCACCACCATCAACCATCGCCTCCGCCCCTCACCACCACCACTAGCTGCCCAGCGTCACCGCTGCCCACTACCACCACCGCCTGCCACCTCCACTGTTACCCGCCACCACCCACCCCCAAACCACCACCACCACCCACCTTCAACCATCATTGTCTCCTGTCACCACCACCACCGGCCATCACCAACCACCATCACCGCCCACAAATGCCACGACCGCCACCTACCTCCCACCACCGTCACTCACTATCATTTTAGTTTTATTGTTTCTTTATTTCCTACCTACCAAACAACGCAAAGTAACCATTCATTGCATTCTCATGTAGTAACCAAACATCTCATTGGAATGGTAATAACATATTCCATTCTTTTGTCCATTTCATTGCCACGTCCATTCCATTTTGTCGTCCATTCCATTACCTTATACCAAACAGACCCTTAGATTGAAATATATAATAACTCCAAAAAGTAGTAAGAATAATCAGTCTTACGTAGTGGTGGTGTAGGTCACAACGCGGGTGGATCTAACAACTATTATTGGATCAATCAAACCCGGTGCTAGCGGAATATCACACCGAATCACCTTTGGTCTCGGATCTTGAGTGTTATTTTCGGATGAGCGAGAGTGAGTGAGAGAAAGAGAAAGAAAGACTAGAGTAAGAGAGAAAGATTTTTGCCAAAGATTGTTTTCTCATAGCATGCTTCCCTATTTATAGGAAGCATACATGAGAAGTGATTCCTTTATTTCCATAATGCCCAATGGGCTTCTTTACAAGGCCTTGGGCCCAAACATACAAAACTACCAAAAATACATACAAAGGCCCAAGCGAACACTACATATTCATTCCAATACAAAATACTTTGATAAACAAAACGAGGCCTAACAATCTCCCTCTAGTATTTAGTATTGGAATCCGTCGGTGTCATACTCCAAGCATTCTTCCTCGGAAAGTGGAAGTTCAACAAGTCTTTTGATAAACTTGTTGAAGGCTTCAACTATCCGATAGGTGTCCTAACAACCGATATCCTCGACGGTTCGCAGGGGTGAGTTGTAGAGCTTCATAACGTCTTCCATGTGCAGCCCCATCAGCTCGTGCTCATCAAATACGTGAATCTCATGCATGTTCTTGCAGCGTATGACGGCTTCACCCTTAGTGTTGTCGAATTCCCAGCCAATGAAGTCTCGGAGGATGTTTGGGATATTGGGCTCACCATGATATATGATGTGACTGTCCTTTGGTGCCCTATATCTCCACATAGTGCGTGGCTCTCCGGTGGCTGGGTCGATCTCCTTTGGGTTCTTGTACTTTCGACCCTTATTCAACTCGAAGTCCTTGTAACCCACCTTTGACTGATGATGCAGATGTGTGGTGACCCAACCTTCCAATGTATCATCATACTCACCTCAGCCCAGAGCTTTTCGAAGATAGTTGATGTCATGTTCAGGCAACGACTTCAGCTCGTGATGGTTGAGATAGATGAGATCTCTGCTATATCTTCTGATGGCCCAACAACTGTTTTCACGATTGTACTTGGCATATACAATCAGTGTGTCATCATGATATGGGTAGTTGAGGCAGCGGGTACTTGTACGGCTTGACACGATGTGGGTCCTTCTTTTCTTCTATAGTGGGGCCTGTGCCAAGTTGGCGGTTGGATCAGCAACGGGATCACTTGCAGGAGCCTCTGAAGCTTGAACTTGAACTGGAGGTATGTCTGGATTAGGCGAGTAGTTGATGTAGTCGTCATCTTCAACTGCCTTCTTCGCTTGATAAGTTTGAGCCAGTTCAATAGTCTTCCCGGCTTCAATGAATGCATCCATTATACCTGCAGGAAACAATTCTTTATATATGTTGTCAATCTGTGAGTCGTGTTCCCTGACTTTGCTGGCAGAATCGTGTGCAGCAGGGTCTTTAATGTGTTCCTGAGTATGTGGAGTTGATTGAGTGTTAACTCCACCTCCACCTCCTGCTGCACATGCTCCACCGTGTCCATCGTCACCTCCATCATTGTTATCATCATCTTCATCAAAACTATCGTGGACGTTATCATCCACATCATTGTCATCTTCCTCATCATCATCCTCGTCACTTTCATCCTCATCGTCACCATCGCTCCCACCATCATCACCACCAGCTTGAGGTTAAGGTTGTTCAACATGAGACAACCCCAAGCTGGTACCCACAAAACTTCCAGCCTGGCCGATCTGTGGTGCAACTCGACCCACAGTCGCCCCTTCTTTCAATCTACCAACCTGTTCAGCTCGCACGACCACACTAGGACCTGCAGTTGGTTGGGATCCACCAAGTTGTGCCACAGTGACAGATTTCCTCCAAGATCCAAAAACAGAATCAAGACGCGCCTCGAGCGTGGCAAAATCATCATCACGCATTCTGATTAGCTCATAGGCCGCCTTGTACTTCTCATTCAATTCTTCATTCAGCTTTGACTGGCGTTCATTCACACGATCCTGCTCTGCAACCTTGGTCTGTAGGGCCTCAATCTTGGTTCTAAATTGAGTGTTCTCTGCAATAAGTGTTCTGAGAGAGACGGAGGAGGCTGACTGTCCTTCCAACATTGAGACCCTGGAGGTTGTTGCTTCGTTAGCAATGTTCGTGGCATCCTCAATCCTTTTCAACAATTGAGCGTCAAGAGCATCTGCAGCTGGTAGGTTCCTTTCAAGGGTTGCACTCTATTTGCCACATTCAAGTGTTCAGCCCTCAAATTGGCATTCCCTGAAGCTTCACGGTTCATCAGCTCTTGTTGATTCTGGATTCGAGTCTGGAGTGTGTTGATCAGCATTCGTTGACTTTCAATAAGAGCATCATTCAACTCCTTCTGTTCTTCCAGAGTCACGACGCGTGCTACCAACTTAGCATTTTTAACTACGTCCCCACGTTCCTTTTTCTTTTGAGTCTTTATGTACTCAAGCAATACAATTTCTCGCTCATCCCTCTTAGCGTTAGATTCCTCCAGGGCGATTATCCTATCGAGGATAGGATCAGCGTACACTGGAGTTGTCGTGGACTTTCCTTTGGTGATGGGTGTGGGTGAAAGAATAGTGGCTGGTGGTGTGTCTGATAAAATTAGTGGTGATGTGGTTTGGAAAGGTAGGGTAATGGATTGGGTAGGTGGTGGTGATGTTGAGGTGGGTAGTGTTGAGAAAAGTGGTTTTGAAAGTAGAGATGTGTAGGGTCTTGGTTCTAAGTTTGAGGGTGTTGGTTGTTTTGGTGGTGAGGAGATGAAGGTTTGTGTCCATAAGCTTGTGGTTTGTATTGGTGATCTAAAGACGGGTGATGTGAATGGTGAGGTGGTCAAGGCTTGGGTTTGGGTTGGTTGTTCGGGTGGTGTTGTGATTTGAGGTTGTTGTGGAGGTGGTGTGGTTGTTTGTGGTTGGTCTTTAGGTGGTGAAGGTGGTATTTGTGGTATGAAAGTTGATAAGGGTTGGTCTTTTGGTGAAGGTTCAAGTGAGGAGTCGGGTGAGTCATGGAGCATGGTTTTGGTTAGTTTGGCTTTGGCTTTCTTTCTGGTTTTGGGTTTCTTGTGGACAGGTATCCTAATCTTAGCCACATCTAGGTCTTTAAGGGCTTTGACTAAGGCTTCTGGTGAAACTACTTGTGGGTCAGGTTTAGAGGCAGGTTTACCTTTTGTGGAAAGCTTGACAACGAGCTTGGAAGACTTCTTGGAGTCTCCAAGTCTCTTCAACCGCTTCAAGGGCTGCACGTCCGCCTCTTCCTCCTCTTATTCAATGACCTTTTCTTTCCCAAAAGAGTCACCAACAGAAGGCTTGTCGGCTGCCTTCCGTTTCAAGTCATGCTTGGCTTTGGTTCGGTCCTCTGGAGGCTAATCAGATGAATCTTGTTCAGCTTCAACCTCTGCCTCAGAACCAACAATCTCCCCACTCTCTTGCTCAGCCTCATCCCCAGCAGGCTCGGTTTCCTTAAACAGACCAAATTTTGGTCCTGCTCTCTCACCTTGGTATTGATAACCTTTGCCCTTCGTGCTCAACAAGACACCAAACATCGACTGCTTGATCTCATTAACATGATAAGGCTTAAGCAGTGACTTCTTATCCTTTGCCTTATTGTGAGGTGCTCTGGGTGCATCAGGAATCATGTCATCTAGCAACAACTGCACAAACCTAGGATACATGAGCCAGGTGGACTCATTCTTCACATTTGCCATCATGCATAAGAACAACCTCCTAGAATAGTTAAACTTCTCCCGGTCCGTTAGAGCAAACATAATCTGCACCCAGTCTACCCTCATGCTATCAAATCCTCCACGTATGTCTGCCAAACAGTGAATCACAATATGAAAGAGAAATCTCCAGTATGGCGACAAGTGCTTCTTCTCTAGACTCTTCCATTCTGTATCGTATCCCATTCTCGTCAAAAACTCAACCAAATTTGCTCTGTCTCCCTTCTCATACACATACTCAGGCTCGTCTTTGATCTTTAGTGCACGCCTGATGTCTCCTTCTGTAATAATTAACTCCTTCCCAACAACCTCTTTCTTGATAGATAGAACATCATCAGATGGTGATGCAAAAGCCTAGAACCCTGTAACCCATTTGGTGCAGATGGCCGGGTTAGCAGTGATGGCATACTCAAGAGGTGACTGCTTTAGCCCCTTGACCATGGATGTAAACACCTTGTCTGCATTGGCTTTTGGTTCCCCGAGAGCACAATATAAGTTATGACCCTGAAATCATTCATTAAGACCATGAGAATCATCATTAAACAAAATTAAACAAGATAAGTTATATACAGATGCTTAAGTATACACAAGGTTTTTAACTAAATTAATTACATATAGTTAATTAGTTATATACATTTTTGATTTAATAAGTTAAAAAGTTGATTCTTGTCTATTAATAAGTTAATAAGTCCAAAATATGTTGTCTTTGAATGTCCAAAACAGTCCAAGGGTAAAACAGTCCATATAAGTTCAAACAGTCCAGTAGCTTTCCTAGTCCAGAAACTTGAAAATTTTGCTAAGTGTGAAAATTTCGCATGGAACCTATTTCGCTTCGCATGGAATGCGAGGCGAAACAGATCTATCATTATTTCGCTTTACATAGGCGTGCGAAGCGAAATAGATTCCTATTCGCTTCGCATGAGCCATGCGAAGCGAGCCAGGAATTTATTTCGCTTTGCATGGTTATGCGAAACGAGACAGAGGTGTGTTTCGCTTCGCATGGTTATGCGAAGCGAAATCCTTTTTATGCGAAAAACTTCACTTATTCCATTTTTGACCCTTTTTGCTTTCCACTAGTTCTCCTAGACCCGAATTGCATTCCTGGAGTGTTTGAGCTAAAACCCCTTTGGTTTACTTGGTCAATTGGACCCCAATACATACAAACAAACCCTATATTTACAAACTTTACAAATCAAACCTAAAACTAAGATATTATAATGATAAACAAGATCTAAAGGCCTAATAACAGTTGATAATCATGATAACAACACCACTTTTGAAGATCTAAACTTAGATCTAGCCGACGGTTCATCTGAACCGCCGTCTAGATCCACGAGAACCCAGAAACAAAGATGAACAGACGATTGAAGGTGTTTGTGATGTTATACCGAAGGTGTGGGTTTTGGATTCATGATCAAAGTGTGATATTGAGGCCGGATCTTGAAGGTTTTGGTAAAAAGTTAGGGTTTTGAGAGTAAAGTGAAAAGAGAGAAAATTAGAGAGTAGAAGATGAAAAGTTTGTGGTGAATAGTGAAGGATATTTTAGGTGACCCATATATATAGGGTCAGCCTATCTCGCGATAAGGTCAAGACATCGCGAGTATTCACCGAAAATACCCTCTCAGTCCTCGGTCTTTAAGAATATTTACACATTAAAACCTGAAAAACATTTACCTACCGAATCTAAGCACTTGTTTATTTTTCTTACTTTTCTTTTGTCAGTTCGTAACTATTGAAGTTTGCAAGAACAATCTTTTTAACAAAACAAAATAAAATAAAACTTAAAATAAAATAAAATAAATAAAAATAAAAAATAAATAAAAATAAAAATAAAAATAAAAATAAAATTAAAATTAAAATTAAAAATAAAACATAAAATATTTAAAATACCAAAGTAAATAATATTTTAGAAAACAAAAATAAAACAAAATAAAATAAAAACAAAATTAAAACAATTTTAAAAATAAAGTTAATATTGAATTATTTACATAATTATTTACATTGATTTGATTAATCATTTTATAAGAATGATCGCAACATGGAATCATATTGATTTGAAAAGCCCTAGATCGCGTTTCCATTTTGATGTTATTGTGACACAAATTCATCATCGATTGTAGATATTGTCAACTTGTTTAACTTGACTAGTGTTTTGATATCAACGTGATACATTTAAGGTTCAATTAGGAACGACACTTACGTGGTCCCCACTTAATCAGACATGTTACTGATTCCATCGTATCTCGGGCCTAGTTTGTGTTAACATATCACCTCAAGTTGACTTAAACCTTTCTTAGTTGATCACAGTACCTTTATTTACACATTTGAAGCTTTGTACTTTGTACACTTGACACTTTGTACTTTGACTCGATCTAGAAAGATTAAAATAAAGCAGAAGTTCAGGCCATAACAATCAGGTCAGATAATACCGTATTATCGCGCAGTGAAAGTCCAAGGCTTGAACAAAAGAAAGAAAATAAAACAAAGCAGATGACTCATGGCCTTAACAATCAGGTCGGATAATATCATTATATCGCGCAGGAGAAAGTCCAAGGCTTGAATCATAAAATAAATGAAGAAATAAAGAAGAAGTTAAAATTCCTATAACTGACTCTTTTTCTGATTTTTTTTGGTTTTCTGACTCTTTGTTTTTCTTTTTCTTGCTTTTCTTGACACTTTACTTGATTCAAATAAAATTAAAATTGACACATATTTCATAAGACGACTGTGATCAGGTAAAGAGAGGCTTGGGTATGACATGTGTAATTACTTTTCATCCTTCATTGATATGACTTTAACGGAATCATGCAACCGCTTCTTAAACGTATAACCACTAGCTCTGGCAAGAGTTTATGTTTATATCACTCAACACTTACTTGTTTGTCAAGCCTATCTACACATCTATGAATGACCTTGTAGCCTTTTGATCTACTCTTTTCATGCGCTAGGATCATTACATGCCAATGTCCTATCATTTTCCAAATGGTTGGATTAAATTCCTTTTGAAAATTCTAATTTTCTGACTCCCTCTAAACAGTTGCTCCCTCTAAACGGGATAATTCTTTTTGATTTTTCTTAAATTTTTCTTTAATAGGAGTAAAGATGAAATTAATATTATATATAAAATCTTTTTGTTAAGTCAAGTGACTCGATTTTTGTTTTTTTTAAAGTAAATTAAAAATCTTTTTGTTGAGTTAAAGTTAACTCATTTTCCCCCTCTAAAATTGAGACATATTTTAAAAATATTTGCAATTTTAAAATAAAAGATAAAATTTACTCAAAAGAAATCATGCCCAAAGACTAACGAGGAACAAAAATCGGGCACGACTAAAAGCTTTTGTAAAGAGATCTGCAAAGTTAAAATCAGTATGGACCATTTATATGTTGACAAGCTTACGATCAAAAAAATCACGAATAAAATGTATTCGGATGTCAATGTGCTTTGCCTTAGAGTGCTGGACCGGGTTTTTAACAATCGCAACGGCAGATCATTATCACATTTGATCGTTGTATCATAGAAATTCAAACCGTAATCCAGAAGCTGATGCTGGATCCAAATGACTTGGGAACAGCAACTGGATGCGGAGATGTACTCGGCTTCTGCTGTGGGGTGGACACTATGACTTGCTTCTTGCACTGCCATGAAATCAACCGGTCTCCCAGGAATTGGCGTCCTCCTGATGTTGACTTTCTGTCTAAATTGCATCCCCCATAATCACTGTCGGTGTAAGCATGAAGTTCGAAGGGGGACTCTTTTGGATACCAGAGCCCCAAACGAGGTCTTCCCTTCAAGTATCTGAAAATACGCTTGACAGCGGTCATGTGGGATTCTCTTGGATCTGACTGATATCTGGCACACTGACAAACAGGGAACATGATGTCCGGTCTGCTTGCAGTGAGATACATCAGGGAGCCAATCATGGACCTATATAGGTGTTGATCGACTGGCTTTCCTGATAGATCAGGAGCGAGAATAGGTCGTGTGGCAATTGGTGTCATGAAGGCAGATGAGTCCTTAAATCCGAACTTTTGAACAATGTCATGAACGTACTTCTCCTGATGAATTAAAGTCCCGTCCTTCTTTTGTTTAACTTATAGCCCCAGGAATAAAGTCATCTCCCCCAAGGAACTCATCTCAAATCGCTTCTGCATATCCTCAGAAAACACCTTGCACAGATTCTCATTCGTTAACCCAAAGATAATGTCATCATTGTACCAGAATCAGATCACCCTTAATCTTCTTGACAAAAAGAGTGTGATCGAAAATTCCTCTATTGTACCCATTATTCACTAAATGGTCAGCCAGTGTGGCATACCAGGCACGAGGTGCTTAGTGAAGACCATAAAGTGCTTTGTCGAGTCGATAAACATGATCAGGATGATCTGGGTCTTCAAAACCTGGAGTTTGACTTACGTAGATCTCTTCTTTTACCTTCCTGTACAGAAAAGCAATCTTCACGTCCATCTGATATACTTTGAAGTTCATATAGGATGCGTAGGCCAAAAAGATGCTGATTGCCTCTAATCTGGCTACGGGTGCATAAACTTCATCATAATCAAGTCCTTCACGTTGCCAAAACCCTTGCACAACAAGCCGGGCTTTGTTTTTGATAATAACCCCCTTGTCGTCCTTTTTATTTCGGAACACCCATTCGTTCCAATCGGTCTCTTATTTTCTGGTTTCTTTACTAACCTCCAAACATTCAGCTTCTTAAACTGTAATAGCTCCTCTTGCATGGCTTCCACCCAAGAATTCTCTATCAATGAAACCTTGTAGTCCTTGGGCTCAACCTGTGGAATAAAACAAGCAAAAAGACATTTGTTAATGTTACCAAAAGTGTTTCGTGTTTGAATGCCAGCAGACGGATCTCCAATGATATTCTCAGTCGGATGTCGACGATGGATCGGTAATTGAGGAATTTGCTCGAGATGCTCGACTGGTGTTGCTTCAAGCTCGGTTGATAAGCTCTCTATGGGATGAAAGACAATAGTCACATTGACAAGAGCATTTGGTTGAGGATCACTTGCACCTTCTTCTTGATCAACCAAATGTTCTTGAGCAATGGGACCCTCCCATAGGTTGTCATAAAATGGCACAACGATGGCTGGAACTGAAGTTGAGTCGGTGTGGCCAGAAGCTTTATTCTAAACAAGTTCATTCTGCACATTTGCTTGATCAGTCTCCTCAGCATTACCATGATTTTCTTCTTCAGAGGGAGGTGTAGTAACAGACTCAACTACACTTAGTTCTGCTAGAGGATTTGCTGCTTGATCAGTCTGATAGTTTTCGACATTGTCAGCCGACACATACTAATCAGTATCTAAATCATCGGTTTCTTCGACAATGGGCATTTCAGTAGTATCTGCGGGTTGCTAAACTTCATTAACCGGGGCTGGTTGATTAGCCATGGGTGGAACATTAAGTATAGGTGCAGGTGCAGCTACTTGAACATCTTCCAGACCTCTCAATACGGCACGCATCAAAATTGACTGGTCATCTTCAGGTTGAGCAGGAACAGACACAATAGGGGAAAACGGAGTTACAACTGGTGTCACCTACATCCCTCGAAATTGCTTGAACAAACTTTCATAATTGAACATCCAGTCTGGACCATTGTGTACATCCGTAGGGTTTAATTCTTGCCAATCAATGTTGAATGATTCCAAGATTACTCTGCTTTTCTTGTTGTAGACACGATAAGCACTTTTGTCAGCAAAATAGCCAACAAAGTAGCACTCATCCGACTTCTCAGCAAACTTGGATGTTGAAGTGACATTTGTTTAGAGCACAGTACAAGGACATCCAAACGTTCTAAAGAAATTAAACCTTGGCTTCGTTCCATAGAAGACTTTATACAGAGTCTTGTTCAATCTCTTGTTTAGAAGTGTAGGTTCCCAGCCGGATCTACACGGAATATCTCGTTCTACGTAGGTGCGGAATCCCTATGTAATACGTTACGAGCGTAGAAGACGATACGAGTTAACACAATCGAACACACGTTACAATAAGCAAAGACACGTTGTATATTGCAACCAGAAACACGTGATCTCAATCACTGATTACAGGACTCGTTACACGTAAACTGAATACATGTTACAAAATCAGCCGTAACCTAGACTTTATATTCACGACAACTTTGCCTGGCATGTTCAGGCGAAGTTGTCACTAACTTCGCTTATCTAACAAGTTCACCTATATCAGCGAACTTGTTAACTAACTTCGCTTAATACACAATACTAATCCAAACGACTCGATTACAGACACTAGACACTGAACTACTGACATCATGTACCAACAGACTCCCCCTTGGCAGTAGCTTCATATCTTTAGCTTCAAACACGTGTCTTGTAATCTTCAGCAATCTTGGATCTTCATCTTTAAGCATGAACTCCTTCACGTACACAAACTGATACAATTCTTTGATATTTCTTCGCTTCGTCTTTCCAAGCAGGAATATAAAAGATCTTCTTCTCATTCAGCACCTTCAGATCAGCTTGAGACAAGTTCACTAGATGCATCGGATCATAGACTCTCAGCAGCTCTTGTTCATCTTCGTCTTCCATTACTGCTTCAGCTGTCTCACAATCTACATACCACCACTTCAGATCTTTCAGCACATCCTTGGGCATTTGTTTCATCGGCACTTCTTTTAAACACCGGATCGGTTTATACTTCATAATCATCCTAGGCTTCCCATCTGCTCTCAAACCTCTATCTTTGTCTTCGATAAGTTTTCCCTTTTGTGGTTTCAACAGTTCGAACTTCTTTTCCTTTATACTCTCCTTCCATACAATCTTCCCGATGACTCTAGCCATGTTATCATCACTTCGGTTTATCAATCCCAATCTGGCTAAGTCCTTCACTTCACACTCTGGCAATGTATTCAATGATCTCAACATCCTTTTGAAGTACTGAATACCATCATACCTCTTAATAACAAAGAGCCTCAACTGCTCATCATATATCCAGCATATAATCCCCTTTCTCGATTCAGCATAGCCTCTAATGTTGTAAGTCTTCTTAAACATAGTAGGGACCGCCGGTTTCTTCGTTTTGACGAACCACTGAGCATAGCCTTCTTTCCATCTTGGCTGCTCTTCCCATTCCGTCTCATCACTTCCAATCTCTTTACTCATATCAGCCTTATCCACTTCCGGAATTTCATGCTCAATATTCTCTTCTACTATCTCTCCCTCTTCAATCTCATTATTAATCACAATCTCTTCACCAATCTTCTCTATCTCATCACCAGGTAATACATCATCATCACCTATGAACTCATCATCCATCTCCTCAACTTCCACGACCACCACATCATCACCACCAGCTGCACTTGTTGACTCCCCCTGAGTTGTGGAAGTCCCAAGAGTTTGTTCAGTTCTTGGCAACTCACCACCTGCACCTTTCGATGCATTGGGATCATCATCTCGATCATTTCTCTTCTTGGTCCTCAACTCATCGCCTTTACAGCTCGTCTCCCCCTGAGATGCCAAGAACTCCTTCAAAGCATCAATGATTTTGCCATGTTCTACCAGCAGGGACGACTGTATCTGATTCTCTGCAACGAGGCGTTGAATAGCATGGGTCTGGATAAGATTCACCCTTGATTGTTCTGCCACGATCCGTTCAAGTGCTGCTATTCTTTCAGAGTATGATAAGGTTGCATCGAAATCGAACCT
This sequence comes from Bidens hawaiensis, assembly GCF_021521415.1. Classification (NCBI taxonomy): domain Eukaryota; kingdom Viridiplantae; phylum Streptophyta; class Magnoliopsida; order Asterales; family Asteraceae; genus Bidens; species Bidens hawaiensis. The sequence goes on along the minus strand of NW_027492092.1, from coordinate 371,764 downwards.
CAGATGAGATATATCTTGAGTGTACTGGATTTCCGATGTAACCGGGACCTCAGAAGTAGGCATAGACGTAACCGCAGGTGGTATCGTCACCGATAACCCTGCAGTGGCCACAACCGTCGACTCAATAAATCGTGCCACGACCTCCGTTGGAGTAAGAGTTGGAGGTGGCAACGATACAATCTCCGGAGCCGAAAGTTGGAATGAAATGGGTGGGAGGCCAAATGTAGATGAGGTAGCCACCACGGGAACATCCGTGGCGCTTGGCCTTGTAACTTGTAATGTTGAGGGAACCATTGTCATACCGGACAGTGCGGGTGGAGTGAAACGTACCACCCTTGAGCTCTCACCAGCTCCCGAACCTGCACCTATCCGTTCCCTTCTTGATCTACGAATCAACTGTTGAACTTCTTCCTCATAATCTGACTCGCTGTCATCATCAGTTCTTTTTCTTTTCCCATGAATACGTTCTTGATTTACCAAAAATCGTCTCGCTACAATCACATCATTATCAGAATCAGAATCAGCTACCATTGTAGCTGTCCTAGTCACATTCACACTTGAAACTTGTGCAATCGAGACTTGTACATTTTCCTCTGGATCCACCCTCTCCATGTCAAAGAAGCCTTGACCGCCAAATGCGGCATCAAGGTCTACGTTCTCCTCCGGTGACACAACAGGAGCAGCAGGTATAGCTTGAGGTGCTCCAGCCTGTTGTGGTGCCGGGTCCCGAAACTCGTCCCCACGAGCAGGCACATACTCCGGGTTGATCAAGTACCCAAATAGTGGAGTATGTCGAGGACGGAGCTCAGGTTTGCTCCTCGCACTGGAAGATCTGCATTGGGCGAAGATCCGTTTACTCACACTTTCTACATATCTGATAAGGCGGCGCTGAGGTAGCGTGGGAGCAACATGATTCAAGATCATTTGGAGAAATCTTGGATACATGAGAAATCTCTCACGCGCCACCGCTCTTCGTTGTCGATCTATCTCGTAGAAGACCATCTGACTGAAGCTGTAACGCTTATTGTAAGTCAGAGCAGTCATCGCCGACTGCATGGTCGCGCCCATGCCATCAGTGCCAGCCTTTCTCCCTACATGCATACGATCATCACATGCATGAGAAAGCACCACTGGTCAAGTAAGAACCCCTTCATTCTCTGAGTATCTCCCAAGGGACCAGAGTATCCCATCCTCAGAAACGCACCATCTCGGAATGGAGCTACAAAGTCTGTCGGGTCATCTCTCGTCTCATCTCCAAACCGTAAAGCCGCCCGGATCTGTTAAGATGAGAGTTGAACAAACTGATTGTTGACCGTTGCTCGCATCACCGGGGGCTCGACTCGACAGTCATATTCCACGGTCTGCCAAAAATCCTCGATGTTTGGCAAAGATATCGGCAGAGTTGTGGTAATCGCGTGGAATATACGCGAGCGGAATAAGAACGTGATGATCTCGCGGAAATCATCAACACCACTCGCGTCCGGGTCTAATGTTATGTACATGTTATGACCCGGGAAGAACTGTCTTTGGTTATCTCCTCCATCATCACCATCCGCGCCTCCTGCTCCATCTACAGCAGCCATTTCTGCAACAAACAGACTAAGTTAGATAAACGTCAAGGCAAATCACAAGTTCGCCTATTACCATGAGCGAAGTTGTGATTTATTCTGTATAGGCGAAGTTAAAGGTGGGGCGAAGTTGGGAAACAACTTCGCGTCAACTTGAACTTCGTCTGTTAACTGTTAAGTAAAAAGGTCCAGGCGAAGTTAATGATAACTTCGCCTAACCACAACATCGCCTCATAAACTGTTTCAAAATTAATTATCAGGCGAAGTTAAACCTCAGGCGAAGTTACGGATAACTTCGCCTAAACTGTAACTTCGCCGAATACGAATCGGCAACAGTTAAGGTTTCAATTCGACGTGTAGATGATGAATTTGGAGATTGAGGACTCCGTAGCACATGATTTTATGAAGTTTTAGACGTTCAAGTAGATTACGACCACGTAATAACTAGTTTGAAATCGGGTGTTTAAGGTTTCGAAAGACGAGGTCGAGAATCGAGTCGAAACGACCGATGATTAACCTCAATAACATTGATTATACGATACTATAAACCTACACACCTTTACTCACGGATTGGAATCGAAATAAGAACACAGATTGAATCGAACGATAAGTTCGCTGAGGGTTGATAGTGAGTAAGTTCGCCGGGTTTTGGAAATAATGAACAGTCTGACCTTTAAAACTTCTTTATATAGGGTCAAAATTTTACAGGCGAAGTTATGGATAACTTCGCCGGTATTAAAATTTTCAAAACAAACCCTATAATTTGAACAATTTGTAATTAAGTTTTAAAACAACCTTTAAAGTGTTAAATGATACGATCAAGACCAAGTAACCAGGTACAAACCCATACAACTACATAAGTAAAAAAAATTTTTTAACTATAAAGTACACGGGATCAAATTTCAGTCTCGACAGGGACTACCATGTTTTAGAAAAGATTCGAACAGGAATCATACTAACTACGTGACTGTCACACAGATCCGTGTTCAGCTGTATTATGACAAAGGAAACAGGTTGTAAGCAGGTAAATAACTTAGAATGGTTTTCATCGTTTCTGTGATACGGGTTAGGTTCAATTAAGCTCAAAACTTAAGTGGGCAACAACTCAGAGATTATGATGCCTCCTATCTATTCTCAAAGCGTATTTGGCTTTCCCCAAGTCACCCCGAGTTGACCTCGACCCGTAGTGTCTGATTAACTAGAAAGTACTCTTCGATCTTTAGACTCTGCTTCCCGTTCTCTTTCTTACACCTTGATTGAGAAGTATTAATTTATGAACTCTAGAATGTCTCAATAACTCACTTTTTTTTTTTTAACATTTACACAACTTCCGATAAACTACTGCAAGTCCCGAATCTGGATCACTGCAGTATCTTGACACGTTATCTTCACGGGAATCAGAACACTCACGGGCTCGTGTATGACTGGGTAATCGCTTTTCTGCCTATCATTCAGAAAGATATATATGAAGACATGCACAACTCTTAAGGAGTTTCCACGTAAAATCGAGTAGATTTAGTTAGTATCACTTCTTCTTTTACGCACCATAAAAAGCTACCATGATATACAATGACTGTTCTAAAGTCTTTTAGGCGTAATAACTTCACTAGTTAAGCACACAGAATCAGTATATCTATCACTTTCCAAGTTTGGATCAATTTTCTGTTAAACATAGTAAAGTAACTTCTTACGAAGTAGTAGACTTGAAAAATAATTTCATCTCCCTGAAAAAATTTTAACTTCTATCGCCCCGATCAAGTCAAGTCTTCAGGTAAACGACTATCCTGAAGATCCAATGGATCAGCTGGACCGACCACATACAAGGATGTGTCATTCTAACTAAGTATGATCGACTATTTTTCAGCGAAAGAACAAAAACACATCATAAACCGCCCCGGTCACTTTCAGTCATCTGATTAATGGCTATCCACATATTCTACAAGTAGAAATGAGGACCAAACATATCCGAAGATATGTCCTTCAAACTGAGGCAACCGACATAATTCTAAGCGATAGTGACGTTTTTTTTTAAACAAAGACATAAAGCACGGTTACTCGGGATTGATCATCCCATTCAGCTCAACAAGGTTTTGAAATCTGGTTTTGTCAAACGCTTTTGTAAACAAGTCAGCGAAATTATCTAACGTATCAACCTTTTCGAGCACAATCAGTTTCTTCTCAGCACAATCCCGTATAAAATGATGACGGATGTCAATGTGTTTAGTTTTACTGTGCTTTACGGGATTGTTAGTTACTGAGATAGCAGCAGTGTTATCAATGCAAATAGGAGTATGAGTGAAATTCAGACCGTAATCGCACAACTGTTGTTGAATCCAAAGAACCTGGGAGCAGCAGTTGGATGCTGCCACGTATTCTGCTTCACAGGTTGAAATGGCGACTGAGGTCTGCTTCTTGCACTGCCATGACACTAATCTGCCTCCAAGAAACTGACATCCACCTGTAGTTGACTTCCGACTCTGATTGCACCCTCCATAATCAGAATCCGTGTAGGCGACCAACTCCAAGTCTCCTCCTCTCGTGTACCACAACCCCAGCTTAGGCTTGCCTTTGAGATACCGTAGAATCCTCTTCGCACCCTTCAAGTGAGATTCCTTTGGGTTTGCCTGAAAGCGAGCACAAAGACAAACTGCAAACATTATATCAGGCCTAGAAGCAGTTAAGTACATTAAAGAACTTATTATTGCCCGATATTGGGTTGGGTCCACGTCTGCATCGTTGTCTGAATCAGCACCCAATTTGTGGTTGACGCAGACTGGAGTATCATATGGAGTGTTGTCCTCCATCTTGAAGCGTTTGAGAACATCATGGACATACTTAGTCTGATGAATAAACATCCCATCTTTCTTCTGATCAACCTGCAGTCCTAAAAAGAAAGTTAGTTCACCCATAGCACTCATTTCAAATCTCTTCTTCATGACGGCCTCAAACTCCTGACACATGGCGACTTTTGATGCAGCAAAGATGATGTCGTCCACGTAGACTTGCACCAGTAGAAAATCGCTCCCTTTTCTCTTAAAGAACAATGTGTTGTCAATCTTACCTCTTTCAAACTCATTCTCAAGCAAGTAATCGGATAAAGTTGAGTACCAGGCACGAGGTGCCTGATGTAGTCCATACAGCGCTTTACTTAGCTTGTACACGTGATCGGGAAAGTCTGGGTCAGGAAAACCCGGAGGTTGCTCAACGTACACAACCTCATCGACTTTGCCATTTAGGAACGCACTCTTCACGTCTAACTGAAATACCTTCATCTCCTTGTGAGCAGCAAATACCAAAAACAATCGAATGGTTTCCAATCTCGCCACAGGAGCAAACACCTCATTGTAATCGATCCCCTCTTGCTGATTAAAGCCTTTAACAACCAGCCTCGCCTTATTCCTGATAATTATCCCTTTCTCATCTCTCTTGCATTTGAATACCTATTTTGTGCCAATCGCATGCACATTCTTTGGTTTTGCAACCAAGTTCCATACCTCCATCTTCTTGAACTGGGCTAACTCTTCTTGCATGGCTTCGACCCACGAGCTGTCCTTGAGAGCCATTTGATAGTTCTTTGGTTCAATCTGGCTGATGAAGCAGGTGTACAAGCATTCATTAATTATGCCCGTATCTTTAATGCTTGTGTAAACACAGGTGTGCTCATTCAAGCTTTGTCTTGTTTATACACCATCGGACAGATCACCTATCACGTTCTCTAAAGGGTGATTTTTGTGAATTCTCGTAGTCGGAACCGAACTGACATTTAGATTGTCTTCCAGATTCGAAGATAGCTCATCAATGGGTGATTGTTGTTGAGAGTGAAACGGATTGAAGAATTCCTCTTCTGTAGAGGCAGCAGGGGTATTGACAGCATTTGACGAGGAAGGCTGACATTCATCATACTGCGGTCGTTGAACCAAAGTGTCTTCCTCATCGTATATCATCTTCGTAGCAATTCTTTCATCAACTTCTGCACAATCCAAATAAGGCATGTTAAAAGATTTAAAAAGTCTATCATAGTCGAAAACCCCAGCTGGTCCCGTGCTTGGTTTTGGTGATTTGTAACTTGTGATATCAGTGTTACACACCACCTCAACCTTGATGGTCGATGTATTAAAGACCCGTCTGTTGGGTGTCCCAACAACGTATCCGACTAAAATTCCTTCGTCGGCTACTTCACCAAATTTAGAATTGGTCTTTAATATCGAACATGGGGACCCGAATGGTTCAAGACCACTCAAGTTGGGCTTTCTCCCATGCATAAGTTCATAACATGTTTTATTTAATCTTTTAACAGTTAACACTCTATTAAGGATATAACAAGCTGTTGCAACAGCTTCAGCCCAGAACACCACAGGAAGTTTCGAATCAGCCAGCATGGTTCTGGCTCCTTCAATTAAAGTTCTGTTCTTCCTCTCAGCCACTCCATTTTGTTGCGGAGTATACGGAGCGTTGTACTGGTGTTCAATCCATTTCTGTAAGCAGAAGATCTCCATCTCATAGTTTTTGAACTCTGTCCCATTGTCACTCCTGATGTATTTAACCCTTTTCCCCATGATATTCTCAACCTTGGTAATCAAATTCTTTACCATCTGAACCGTTTCATCCTTTGACTTCAGGAAATATACCCAAGAATATCGAGAGAAGTCATCAGTTATCACCAAGCAATATGATGTTCCTCCTAGGCTTTTTACATTCACTGGACCGAAGAGATCCATGTGAAGTAGTTCTAGGGTACTGACTATTGAGTTAACCTTCTTGGTGCGATGAGATTTCTTGTTTTGCTTTCCCTTTTTGCATGATAAACATTGGTCTTCAAAGTTAAAATTCTTCAAGGGAAAACCCAGCACCAACCCATTCTTGACAATGTAGTTCATTTTCCGAAGATGAATATGCCCTATTCTTCTATGCCATAACTCGGACTCCGATTCAGTTGCTTTTGACAGAAGACACGATTCTTCTGTGGCCATCTCAGTCGACCTCATGTCCATAATATACGTGTTCTTTTCTCTTGGAGCCTTCATAACAATCCAATCCTCTGGTATCTTGAAACCAGGATACAGCACGATCGCCTCATTCTTGGTAAAGTGCACAGTGTAGTCTCTGTCACAGATCTGCGAAACACTCAGCAGATTATGCTTCAGTTCTTCAACGAAATTTACTTTCTCTAACGTCATCTTTCCGTTAGTCACAGTCCCAATTCCTGTGATTCTTCCACCACTTTCTCCAGCAAAACTCACTCTTCCTACTGTAGGCGAAGTTGTGGTTAACTTCGCTTAAGTCTTAACTTCGCTGATTCTTAACTTCGCTCTCTTTCTTAAATTCGCCTGATTTGGCGAAGTTGTGAATAACTTCGCTTGAGGTAAGAGAACTTGTGAAGTAGGCAAAGTTGTGGGTAACTTCGCTTAGGCGAACTTGTGAGGTAGGCGAAGTTGTGGATAACTTCGCTTAACCTTATATCTTCGCCGAAACCCTACGAACAGTGACGGAAACTTCGCCTGATGAACACGATGGTTTTGCAGGTTTCTCCAGCAAAACTCACTCTTATAAGAATGGGAACCTATGGCGAAGTTGTTACAACTTCGCCTATGGCGAAGTTGCTCTAACTTCGTACTTCCACAACGCTGAACAGAATTGCATAGCGACGGTCACAAAACATGCACCAACAGACTCCCCTTTGACCGTTGCTCTCAATTCTAACAAACACAAAAGATCATCTGTTACAAAACATGCACCAACAAGAAGCACACGGTTCTGGGTAAAGCAAGCAGCATTGATGACTTCACCCCAGAAAATCAATGGAATTTTGGAGTATAACAGCATTGTTCTAGCGGCTTCAACCAATGTACGGTTTTGTCTTTCAGCCACCCCATTTTGTTCGGGAGTGTAAGGTGTGCTGAATTGACGAAGGATCCCCTTGTTGTGGTAAAACTCATTCACCACCTTGCTGCAGAATTTTGTTCCGTTGTCACTTCTGATGCACTTGACTCTTTTCTTTGTGTGATTCTCAACCAACACAATGAACCTAAGCAGAAACTGAGATGTCTCATTCTTATGCCCTAGCAGAAAAGTCCAATTGAAACGCAAGTAATCATCAGTAATAACCAGACAATAGGCTTTTCGACCTATTGCCAATGGTTGGATTGGACCGAATAGATCCATATGTAACAGTTGAAGAGTGGAGTTTATGGAATTGACAGTCTTGGGTCTGTGAGGGAGTTTGTGCTGTTTGCACTTAGAGCAAGATAAACATTTTTCAATACAATGAAAGGATTTTACAGGCAAACTCCTCACGTGATCACCTTTAACCAACTTATTCAAGTTTTTAAAGTTGACGTGACCCAATCGTCGATGCCATAAAGATGAATCGTTCTCCGAGGCCTTGGACAACAAGCAAGAAGTAGTACGCATTGAATAATTACTTCTCATGTCCAGAATGTAGGCATCATTGTGCCTTGGAGTTCGCAACATAATCCACTCATCGGGGACTTTAAAACCAGGTTTAAGAATAAGACACTCATTTTCTATAAATAGAGTTGAGAAATGCTTATCACAGATTTGGGATACGCAGAGCAGATTGTGGTTGAGTTGCTCGACAAGATTGACTTCATCAAAGGTTAAAGTACCATTGGAGACCTTACCTTGTTTCGTGATTTCTCCTCCTACGTCACCAGCAAAGGAGACATGTCCGCCATTGAATGGTTTCACATCAAACAGCAGGGACTCATCTCCTGTCATATGTCGGGTGCAGCCACTGTCAAAGTACCAAATACTATTGACAGGCCTTCCAGGCTGACCCTACACACATGAACAGCTAGTTAGTAGAGGGGTCCCGAGACACATTCCATATCTCCACTAACATTTGAAATAACAATAAAATAATAAGAGAGAAAAAGATTCATTCAAATGTTAGTGGAAAAAGGGTTTCTAAATACAATGTACTTGTGAAATGAATAAATCATATGGATGATTTATATTTTGAGAGAGAACATTCCATAGTGTTATTTAAAATAATTAAATAGCAATATGTGAAAATGGTTACCTAGCATGTTGCCTATATGTTGTGTTACACTTATAAGTAATAAGTTTTATAACACAAATATATAAATGGAAGTTTTAAAAAAATAATAATAATCACAAGGAAGGAATCTCTTTCTCTCTTATTATTTTATTGTTATTTCAAATGTTAGTGGAGATATGCAAGGTTTCTAATTAGTGCCATGGGTGGTGCCAAAAGATACACACTTACTTCCTCTTTTACTCTCATTTTTTTTTGCAAGTAACAAAAAAAAGTTTTCTACTCTCTCTCTCTTTTCTCTCTAATTTTCGGCCAAGAGGAGGAGCCAAGGGAGGAAGAAAATTTTTGAGTGCAAATCCTAGCTACAAGGTGTTTGCTTGAAGGCTTGAAGGGTATACAAGCTTGAGGAACTCCTATCTTGAAGTTTTAGCCTACCATTCATCATCCCTTTCACATTTCCTTAGTTTTGAAAGGTAGTCTTAACATGCATGGACTTATAGTGACATGCATGTGCTTGATAGTATGTATTTCGTATTTGGATCCGGGTTTGGGTTTTGCATGTATAAAATTGGTTTTATACACTATAAACTAACAAGATTTAAAACATTTATCCGCTGCGTTTTTGGTAAAAGTAAGGTTTTATAACTTTGATAATCTTGTTAAAACCCAACAATGGCATCAAGAGCCGCTTATACAAATGCATGCTTCATTAGACTAAAAAATTTTCGGGTTTATGGTGGGTTTACCATATGGCTGAAAGTTTTTGGGGTTTTGGTTTCCCCATGGTTTTTCAAGGTTATACTTTACATGCATGTGGTAATCTTGAAAAACTAGGTCATTTGGATGATTGTTTACTTTGTTTGGACAAAACCCGAAACTTTCGGTTTGGTTAAGGTTGGGCCGAAAGTTTTGAGGGAAAGGGGAACCATTGTTTGGTCTTGGATTATTGCATATTTGGATGTGTAATAGATGTTCATAACCTAGCCATGGCCTTTTGTTTGGTTGTATGATTGTGTTGTGGTTGATAATTTATTCGATATGGTTGTCATATTATTTGGGTTTTGTAATCTATTTATTCATTCATTTGGTTTGTAATAATAAATAGGTTAGAAGTATTTCTTTTACTAGAAAAATGTATTAGGATATATTTTGTAAAAGAAGATGCAAGGAAGGAAACCCAAGTAAAAGATGGAGACCACAACACGGAGTGAACACTTGGAGCATTTGGATGCGGGATCAAGTGGGAGTTCACCGACACAAGTTCATGTTCTTATTGGTCCCTTAGGAGAGACCTTTTTGACACACATGTCTTCGGTCAACAAGTGTAGTCAACATTAGGAGGCTATGGTTATGAACTTGTGGTTGTATGTTTTATGCTTGCATGGTTGATTTTCTTTTGTTTGTGTTATTGCAATATGGTTTGCTAACTACTTAAAATCAACAACTAGCATAAAATTGGTTCCTTAGAAATCGTTAGGTAATAAAATTGGTTTTATTAAAGTCTAATGATTTCATAATAAAATGAGTTTTATTAATAGGAATTTTGAAAATGGGTTTTTCAACTAAATACCATACATTTGAATGCATGCAAATGGAAGGTACATAAAAGGTTTTCCAATCTAGAATTTAGAAAACTAAAATCCCTTTTATAAAATAAGTCGAACACCATCCTTTTGTACAACACTCGGATCACTTGGGAACTCGGTATGGGATAAAGGTCACCTACCCATGTTGGAGGAAGCTTGTGAGTTTGAGGTGGGTTTACCATACTTGTGGGATAAAGGTCACCTAACCACTTGTATGTGTAAACTCACACGTGTGTATAAGTAGGACGACTTAAATTGGAAACCATGTGAATAGGGTCACTGAAGCATGGTATACAATGGTGTTGATGGGATTAAACATGCCAACTAAACATAAGATGTTTAACCGATCCCAAAAAACTAGAAGTTGCAAAGGGTTGCAATTGTCAAACGTTGACTACCTTGTTAATTTAAATAGTAGGATAAAGGTCACCTAACTACTATTTGAATGTAACGTTTGGTTCTAGATTTTAATCATTAATTGTCTAGGAGACATAAAGGGTATTAACGATTAAAATTAATTATTGATATCGAAAATACTAAAATTGAGCTTTGTTATATTTGTAGATGGCCGCAATCAACAATCCACCTAACGTTATTATTCCACCCGTTAACAACCTATCACTAAGATCTATTGTTGATAAGGATCGTCTAAAATATACCAACTTTATGGATTGGTATCGAAACTTGAGAATCGTTCTCAAGCAAGAAAAGAAATATTACGTGATAGACGAGCTTATTCCCGAATAACCTAGCATTGACGATGCCAATAACTATAACAATTGGGTAAAGCACAATGAGGATTCCGTGCAAGTTTCTTGCCTCATGTTGGGAACTATGATTCCCAAAATTCAAAAGGGTTTTGAACTTCATGGGGCATACGACATGATCACCCAACTTAAGGAAATGTTCCTTACACAAGCTAGGGTGGAGCGCTTCGAAACGGTTCAAGCGCTTCATGCATGTCGTATGGAAGAAACCCAATCCGTTTCCTCCTATGTGCTTAAGATGAAAAGCCACATTGATCGTCTCGAGTGCCTTAATTGTCGCGTCTCAAACGAGTTAGCCACGGATTTGATCCTAAATGGGCTAACCAAGAAATTTGAGACTTTTGTTATGAATTATAACATGAATGGGTGGGACAAGAGCATTGGTGAGCTTCACGCAATGCTCAAGACGGCCGAGATGGGAATGGGTAAAAAGGTTTTACCCGTTCTAACAATCAATGAACGCGGTAATAGGAAGAGGCATCACCCGGAACCTAAGGCAAAGGTTGCCAAAGGTAAGGGACAAGTCATGGCTAAGTTCAAGGGAAAGGGGAAAGCGGGACCCCCTAAACCGAAAGAAAAGAAGCCAAAGGTTTACGCGGAGGATCCGTGCTTTGGATGTGGGGAGATAGGGCATTGGATGAGGAATTGTCCAACCTATCTAAAAGAGTTGAAAGCTAAGAGGGATGCGGGGCAAACCTTGGGTACAACTTTCATGATTCATGTTGATCTTAATATTATTTCCTCTAACACATGGGTATTGGATACCGGATGTGGAACTTGCAATTTGTTGCAGGGGTTCAAACGAAATGAAGGATTCAAGAAGGGAGATATTAGTCTCTTCATGGGCAACGGAGCAAATGTTGTTGTCGAAGCCCGTCCAAATGGTTTGGAAGTTATTTTAAATAATGTTTTGTATGCTTCTAGTTTGACTAGGAATATTATCTCCGTTTCCTTGTTAAGACAATATGGTTATGATTTTAAGTTTACGGATGATTGTATTTATGTTTTCATGAATGGTGTATTTTATTTTAAAGCAATGCCATCTAATGGCATTTATGAATTGGTTCATAATAACACATCTTATGATAACATGTTATACCAATCAAGCACCAAAAGACTCAAAATGGATTTGAGTAATACTTATCTTTGGCATTGTCGCCTTGGTCATATAAACAAAGATCGCATACATACACTTCAAAAGAATGGTCTTTTAGAATCAAGTGAAGGTGATTCATTTGATAAATGGAGTCTTGTATGTTAGGAAAGATGACCGAGGACCCCTTTAGTGGGACAAACGAAGGGGCAAAAGACTTATTAGGTATCATACATTCGGATGTATGTGGTCCTTTTAAGGCAATGACAAAGAATGGTGAAAGATACTTCATTACCTTTATTGACGACTATAGTCGTTATGGGTATGTGTACTTGTTAAGACACAAAGATGAAGCTTTTGAAATGTTCAAAATCTTCCAAAATGAAGTACAAAATCAACTCGATAAAACCGTCAAAGTACTTCATTCGGATAGAGGAGGAGAATACCTAAGTGATGCTTTCCAAGATCATCTTAGGAGTTGTGGGATCATCTCACAACTTACTCCACCCGGAACACCACAACACAATGGTGTATCCGAAAGGAGGAATCGAACTCTATTGGATATGGTTCGATCAATGATGGCTAGAAGCACATTGCCTCTATCATTTTGGGGTTTCTCTTTGCTCTCCGCGGCCCGTATTCTAAATATGGCCCCAACCAAGAAAATGGACAAGACACCTTTTGAAATATGGAATGGAAGGGCTCCATCATTATCATATTTAAAGGTATGGGGTTGTGAGGCTTATATCAAGAACAACACCCAAAACAAACTTGAAAGTCGATCCGCTAAGTGTATCTTTGTAGGATATCCCAAAGATTCTATGGGATATTATTTCTACAACCCAACCGAGCAAAAGGTGTTCGTTGCTCGAAAGGCCGAGTTCTTGGAAACTAAGTTCCTTATGGAAGGTACTAGTAGAACGGTGGAACTCGAGGAGGATCGAGAACCACAAGCCGATACACGTTTGGTTGATACTAGCAATAATTAAGAGGTTGTTGAGAATGATCAAATGGTTGATCAAAACACACAAAACGTTCGCAAATCCGGTAGAATTAGTCATCCACCCGAAAGATATGGATTTTTCATGGATGGATGCTATGTGGTAGATTCGGATGAACCCACCACATACTATGATGCAATGTCACAATCCGATTGTGACAAATGGCTTGAAGCCATGAATGTTGAGATGCAATCCATGCATGACAACCAAGTATGGGATTTGGTTGTACCACCTCTTAATTCCAAACCGGTTGGAAGTAAATGGGTTTTCAAGAAGAAAACCGATATGCATGGAAACTTGGACACTTATAAAGCAAGACTTGTAGCAAAAGGTTTCACTCAAACTCAAGGGGTTGACTATGATGAAACTTTTTCTCCCGTAGCGATGCTAAAGTCTATTAGGATATTATTTGCCATAGCCGCACATTATGACTATGAGATATGGCAAATGGACGTCAAAACCGCTTTTCTAAATGGGCATCTTGAGGAAGATGTCTATATGGTTCAACCCGAAGGTTTTGTCGATCCACAACATCCTAACAAAGTATGCAAGTTAAAGAAATCAATCTATGTATTGAAACAAGCATCTAGAAGTTGGAATCACCGTTTTGATGAAGAAGTTAAGAAATTTGGATTCATCAAAAATGGTGATGAAGCTTGTGTGTATAAGAAAGCTAGTGGAAGCATCATTACCTTCTTAGTATTGTATGTTGATGGCATACTACTATTTGGGAATGACATTCCAATCATGGAAGGTGTAAAAGCATGGCTTGGAAGTTGTTTTTCCATCAAAGATCTTGGTGAAGCCGCCTATATTTTGGGAATAAAGATCTATAGGGATAGATCAAGGCGGTTGATAGGTTTAAATCAAAGTGCATACATTGACAAAATCTTGAAAAGGTTCAAGATGGAGAACTCTAAGAGAGGTTTGATACCTATTCAAAGAGGAACGATATTGAGTACATCTCAATGTCCAAGCTCAAAGGATGAGCAAGACTAAATGAATGGAATCCCATACGCATCGGCTATTGGATCCATCATGTATACAATCGTATGCACTAGACCGGATGTGTCATGCGCTTTAAGCATGACAAGTAGATTCCAACATAATCCGGGAAGTAGCCATTGGATGGCGGTTAAGAGAATATTGAAATACCTTAGAAGGACTAAGGACATGTTTCTAATATACGGGTCGGGTGAGGAGGAAATCGTTGTAAAGGGTTACACAGATGCGAGTTTCCAAACCGATCGAGATGATTCTCGATCACAATCGGGATATGTTTTCATTATGAATGGTGGGGCAGTCTCTTGGAAGAGCTCGAAACAAGATGTGGTAGCTTTGTCCACCACATAATCGGAATACATCGCCGCCTCATTGGCAGCTCAAGAAACTGCATGGATTAGGAAATTCATCGCCGACCTAGGGGTGGTCCGTACCATTCAGGGCCCTCTAGAAATCTTTTGTGACAACGAGGGTGCGATTGCTCAAATCAAGGAACCTCGTGCACATCAAAAGACGAGGCACATTAAGCGGAGGTTCAACTACATAAGGGATGAAGTTGAAAAGGGAAAAATATGTATTCGCAAAGTTCACACCGATCAAAACATTGCGGATCCACTCACGAAGCTCCTTGAAAGGCCAAAGCATGAAGGTCACACTTGTGCCTTAGGACTTCGATATTCTAGTGATTGGATATGATCGAATTTTGTATTTGGATATCGGAACAGTTGTTATTTTGACTCATTCATATGATTATGGTTTATGATAATGACATTTTGAGTTATGTTCCATTTTAGCATGTTTAAATCTATGAATAAGTTACTTATTCTAAATGTCCGTAGTCGCTCATATTTGTGGGAGCAAATATGAAGATAAGACTATTATGAACTTAGATTGATGGATATTCATAAAGTATGAATATAGAGCAAGGGTTGCTGCCAAGGTTCATAGATATTTATGGGATATAAATATTGGACTGACCTGCTCTCAAATGTTACTACATGGAATCTTTGTAATTGATCATAAGTAAATTTGAGGAAAGGCGAATATCATAGTATCATTCGACCTGAGATACATATTGGGTCTTGATATTCACCAAGCATTATGCTTTGACTTAGTTCTTCGCTGCTCTGAAACATGACGGTACATAAGTCTAAGATCAGGTATGGTACTAGGTGATTGTGAAAGACGTATGTAGTCAAAAGGGGATTTGTCCCTCTTATTCGTTGAGAGTAAGATGTCTAAGGCCTGCTTAGTTAAATCAACAGAGAATGATCACTCTATGTCTCCAGATTTGACATGACATCTGAGGCAAAAGGAAAAATGATAGATTCACCTAAATCATTTCAAGTAAGGGACTTGAAGGGGATGATGTTATTGAATGGCACTTCGTCATGCGTATTAGGGGTAGTAAACCGTAGTTAGGCGGTATTTGCTACTTGCATCAATCTTCTATGTATCTTGTGCAAGTGGGAGATTGTTGGACTCGGTCTGCCCAAGACACATATTATAATTGATATGGCTAGTACGTTATGATCCAAGTCGAGTCATACCCAATAACAAGCTAGACAAACACCAATTATATTTGTTTATTTATGATATGATCATAAGTAAATAAATATTGACACTTATGTTATTTGGAAAAAGGGTTTCTAAATACAATGTACTTGTGAAATGAATAAATCATATGGATGATTTATATTTTGAGAGAGAATATTCCATAGTGTTATTTAAGATGATTAAATAACAATATGTGAAAATGGTTACCTAGCATGTTGCCTATATGTTGTGTTACACTTATAAGTAATAAGTTTTATAACACAAATATATAAATGGAAGGTTTAAAAAAATAATAATAATAACAAGGAAGGAATCTCTTTCTCTCTTATTATTTTATTGTTATTTCAAATGTTAGTGGAGACATGCAAGGTTTCTAATTGGTGCCATGGGTGGTGCCAAAAGATACACACTTACTTCCTCTTTCACTCTCATTTTTTTTTTTTTGCAAGTAACAAAAAAAAGTTTTCTACTCTCTCTCTCTTTTCTCTCTAATTTTCGGCCAAGAGGAGGAGCCAAGGGAGGAAGAAAATTTTTTAGTGCAAATCCTAGCTACAAGGTGTTTGCTTGAAGGCTTGAAGGGTATACAAGTTTGAGGAACTCCTATCTTGAAGTTCTAGCCTACCATTCATCATCCCTTTCACATTTCCTTGGTTTTGAAAGGTAGTCTTAACATGCGTGGACTTATAGTGACATGCATGTGTTTGATAGTATGTATTTCGTATTTGGATCCGGGTTTGGGTTTTGCATGTATAAAATTAGTTTTATACACTATAAACTAACAAGATTTAAAACATTTATCCGCTGCGTTTTTGGTAAAAGTAAGGTTTTATCACTTTGATAATCTTGTTAAAACCCAACACTATTCTGTTCATCAACCTAGTTTTTGATTGTTTCATCATAAACAGTTTCACAATCTGAGTCAGAAGAAGAACATTCATTTTCATTGCAATTGTTTTTACAACTATCATCACTTGAACTTTCACAAAATACAAACTTTGACCTAGACTTTAAACTTCCCAACATGGATTCACAAACTTTATTACAAATTGGATTGTTAATTGATTTGGTTAGATCCACACAAGATTCAAAACGTGGTTCTAACTCTCCTTTTAGCTTACAACCCAAGTTAACCTTCCCACAATCACCACCTTTTAAATCACCTGCTCCACAAGACACATTGATGTTAGATTTATCAGGTGGTAGGAATGGAGCAGTTGTTTGAGAAACAGCAGGAACAAATGTCACAGGTTTTGTATTCTGCCGACCCCGTATTCGATCTCTTCCTTGGGAGAAGTATTATAGCTGAAGTGGGGCAAACTTGTATAATTATCATTCATAGGTGGTGGTACCACTGAATAATCATACTCTAGCCCCGCTTTTAGCTTAGTACTTCTCTGGACTCCAATTATATCATCCAATTTCTTGAATGATGTTTCAAATCTTTCAACTTTCTTCCCTTTTTCCCTTTTATCAGAAGCATCAAGTTTCAGAACTTCAATTTCATCTTTTAATTGTGAAACTATGTTTTTATAATAAATTACTTCATGCTCTTTTTGAAAAATTTTAAGTTTCAGATTTGCCACATCATCACGATGAGTTTCAATCTTCTCAACGTAAATCTTGTCAGCTTTCACATACTCAGCATTTAACTCTCGAAGTTTTGCATTTTCTTTCAAAACTTAATTTTGAAGATATCTGTAATATGTAACCTTATCAATGCCAGCTTGAGAACATAAATTGTGATTTACCTCATCAACTGGTGATGCATCAGAAACTGTGGTTGAAGATGCAAATGCTTCATTATTGGAAGTGAAAGCCATGCCAGGCATGTTGAGAGGATTATTCAGCTCTTGAAATTGATCATCCCGATCCACAGTTTGGACATCTGTTTGAGAGACAAGGGCTCTTGTGTTTGTGCTTGATTTGCCCTTGTGTGGATGACCTCCAATTCTTGGAGCTGAACTGCTTGGCTTGTGCACTTCATGCTTCTTTCCAGCAGACTTGCTATTATCTTCATCAGTCACTTCTGTCACACAAATGTCGTTTCTGATTTGGAAGGATTTGCGCATTCCCTTGAAAAGTGACCCATCTCACCACAGTTGTAGCACCGAAGCTTTTCCTTATCAACCCTAATCCTTCTCCTGTCAGAATCCTTGAAGCTGTCTTTTCCATAAGTCTTTATGAAGTTTGTGGCTCTGTGGACAGCCATTGCCATTTGGTACTTGATATCCATCTTCTCGAGATCCTTTTGATTGATGTCTTTTAGATCCCCAGTCTCAAATTGTGGTGGCAACAGATTTCCTTGCATCAATTCTTCATGACTTGACTAGAATGCATGAACCAATGATACGTTTGAGTCATTCAGCATTAGGAGTGCTTCACAGTAGCTTGAACTTTTACTTTGCTGTGTTTTTTAAGAAGATGAGATCCCATGGGCTTTCAAGGCTTGCTCAACAGCACTATCAGCTTCCTTTTGAAATGAGCTTGAATCAGATGACGTGGACTAATTACTGGTTGAGATAAATGCTGTTGTCTGTGATGGCATACTTTAGGTGTACTTTGGAGTAGTCACAGGATACACATTTTGCTGAGTTTTGCTTATGAAAGCAGTTGGCATTGATTAAGCAGTACTCATCCCAGCTTGATTCAGAGAACTCAGATGATTGTTCATTCTCATTTGCTCATCCATTTCAAATGACTTGATAGTGGATATCAAATCAGTATTTGACATTGCATTCACGTTGGTTGATTTATACGAGTTGATTTTCTGTTACGATAAATTGATGAAACAATAGCGAGTCCATAGCAGCTGCAATAGCTATAACAAAAATAGAAAAAATGGATCCTTTTAGTTGACGACTATCAAAAAAATTAGAAAATGTTACAAAATTGGGGACACTAAAGAGGTTGCTAAAGCTTTAGACATTATCAGGGCAGAGGGCCCCCGATTGGGCCTAACTTAACATTAAGAAAACTGAAGTATTTTGGCCGTCATGCAATGGGGTTAAGGTGCAGCAGGGGGTGTTTCCCTGTGAGATTGGAAGGCCGATGTTAGGTGTGAAACTCCTTGGGGGAGCCGTTAGTCGGGATGCGGAATTCATCAGCGGACTTGCTGTGAAAAGGGATTCGCGGGCTGTAGAACTTATAAGCCATCTCCCACGTTTGCGAGACCCTCAATGTGAGCTCATTTTGCTTCGATCATGTATGGGGGTAGGTAAGTTGTTGTTCGGCCTTAGAACGTGCCAACCCGTGTATATAGGGGAAGCTGATTTTGTTTTTGACAATGGCCTTCAGGGGGGGGGGGGGCGATTGAGGACATCGTGGTGTGTGGTGGTGCTTTCTTTGGAGATTTTCAATGGAGGTTGGCATCACTTCCGACTCGTTTTGGAGGTTTGGGTTTATGTTCAGCTTCAAACGTATCTGCATATGCGTTTGTGGCCTCTAGGGCACAATCTTGGAAATTGCAAGACCACATTCTTCGAGATGGTGGTATTGATGGGGTTGACTCCGATTATGGGAGTGCGATAGATCGGTTGCATATTTCACTTCCTGATTTTGATATAAGCGGTTTCTCTAATAAAGACACCGCCCCACCTAAAGCCCAACATGCTTTAGCGAGTGTCCTTTATAGTGGATCATCCAGAGTTTGGAAGTGAAGTTTGATTTATCTCCTCGTTAGAAAGCGGTGTTTGAGTGCCTTCGGGTTCCACGGGCTCAAGATTTCTTAAGTGTTATCCCTATTGAAGGATTGGGCCAACATATGTCGGCTTTGGAGTACCGGACCATCCTTAAGCATCGGCTAATGATTCCTTCGTTCCCGGTAGATGAGCCATGCCCAGTTTGCCGCAAGGTTTGCTTGGATTCCTTTGGCGAGCACGCTGTTCATTGCAAAGAGTTACCTGGGTTTAAGTACAGACATGATTTGGTGAGGGATGTTCTATGCGATGTTCTTAAAGGGGCCGGGATTTCGGCTAAAAAGGAGGCTCCCGTAAACTTTCTTACGGATCCTCTTGAAGGAAGATCTACTTTACGACCGGCCGATATTCTTGTTTTTGGGTGGGTAGGGGGAAACACGCTTGTGTGGATCTCACAGGAGTGTCCCCTCTTGTTGGGCTCAGGGACAATGGGTTTGTAGCATGCCAGGCAGCATTGAAGGCGGCATCAGGCAAGGTTGATAAACACGAGAAAGCTTGTTTGGAGAATCAACACGTGTTTATCCCCTTTGCCTTTGACACATTTGGATTCTTAGCTCCTGATGCCGTGGACCTTCTGAACAGAGTTCAGAAAGTTGTGCATAGCAATTTATCGGCCCATAAGAACTAAAATTTTGTTTTTAGTAAATTGGATTTGCTATCCAAAAGGGGGTTGTGGCGCAGCTTGTTGCCTGCTTACCTGCCACTTCATTGTAAATCGTTTGGTTGTTTTTTAATTAATATAAACCCAAAAAAAAACTAAATAATGTTATTTCATAAGTAGTTCTCTGGATTGTCACAGTGTTTGTACTCCAGCTATACGGCAAAGAATTCATCAACTTGTGGTTGATTTAAGAGTTCATGATATTGACACTAGTAGCTCTGAGTCTTACCATCAACTTTTCAAACCTTTTAATCAAGTCCAACACACTTTCACCTTAACGATGGTTGAACATATTGAACTCTTCTTTCAACAAAGCTTTTGTTTTCTCTTATTTCAGCATTTCCTTCTACCTTTTCAACAAGTGCATCCCACAAACCTATAGCACTTGTGTGTTCACGTAGAGTCTCAGTAATCTCATTGGAAAGACAAACAGTGAGAGTGAGGTATGCCTTCTTGTCTTGCTCAATCAAGGTCCTACCATTTTGATCATAGTTTTCAACAGTTTTTAGTTGTTCCCCATTTTGAGTGACTGTCATGGGAACATGAGGACCAGTTTCAAAACATCTCATCAACTCAGTCAAAGAGATAAAGTTCATGAACCTCCACTTAAAATCGGCAAAGTTATCATCTAAGGTAATGTATTTTGGAGGTTTTGTAGGAGTTCCTACTTGGTTCTCAAGCAACAAATAACCCTTCAACAACTCAGAATATGTACTGGTCATGTTTACAACAGTCTCAAACACTAACAGTCCTTAAACAGTTCAAATTTCAACAAAACAAGAATTTCGCGCGAAACTATGATGCGAAGCGAAATAGTTTCGAAGCGATCAAGGTACGCGAAGCGAAAAATGGTGCGAAGCGAAATAGTCAAGCGAAGCTAAAAACTTAAGCGAAGCGAAGCGATTAACAGTGATGCGAAGCGAAATACAATCTCGAGCGAAGCGAAGCGAAATAGAATCTCGAGCGAAGAGAAATTCTATGCGATGCGAAATGGGTTCAAGCGAAGCGAAACATCATGCGAAGCGAAAAAGTCATGAAAAGCGAAATTCTTAAAAGTTTCCAGAAACAATCTTTTTTGGGATCTGTTTCACCTAACTTGTCAGTTTTTGTCTAGGGTTGGTACAACAACTCCACGTTTAAGCGAAGCAAAATCACAAACTGTCCATTTTTTTAACAACTTTTAAAACCCGAAATTTTTAGATCTAGACTTTTACACTTGTTATTTTCACCAAGAACACTTTTAAGTCATGTTTGTAAACTGGAAACCCGATTCTTTTTGTATTTTTGTGGTTTTTCTTGTAAGAACACTTTGTCTTCTACTTTCTCAAGATCAAAACCCAATGTTGTGATCCAAAAACCTCAACTAGTGAGCCGAAGCACTGATACCAATTGTAGGTCCCAACGCGGGTGGATCTAACAACTATTCTTGGATCAACCAAACCCAGTGCTAGCGGAATATCACACCGAATCACCTTTGGTCTCGGATTTTGAGTGTTATTTTTGGATAAGTGAGAGTGAGTGAGAGAAAGAGAAAGAAAGATTAGAGTAAGAGAGAAGGATTTTTGCCAAAGATTGTTTTCTCATAGTGTGCTTCCCTATTTATAGGAAGCATGCATGAGAAGTGATTCCTTTATGTCCATAATGCCCAATGGGCTTCTTTACAAGACATTGGGCCAAAACATACAAAACTACCAAAAATACATACAAAGGCCCAAGCGAACACTATATATTCATTCCAATACAAAATACTTTGATAAAACAAAACGAGGCCTAACAGGTGGGCAAATAAATCGGTTAACCGAACCAAATTCGAAACTGAACCGAAACCGGACCGGTTTGAAACCGATTATGTAGAAACCGGGTTGGATTGGAACCGATTGAAACGTTTTGTAATTTTCTCCACCAAAACCGGTTCCAAACCGGTTAACTGAACCGAAACCCACCAAAATCGGGCAAAAACCAGCCAAAACCGGTCAAAACCCGAACCGAAGTGTCACACACCCCGACTAGCACAATGCGGAAGCATAAAACGGGAATGTAACAGACATCTCTGATATCAATACATTGTTTATAAAGAAACATTACAAACTAATTTACAATATATTACATTTCTTCGTTCTATCATTGTTTTACAGTCTAGGCGATACAAACAAAACTAGTTCGTTAACTATACACTCTTACTACTATCGCCATTGCTTCTATTCACGTAGCATCAACCACACACTTCAGGCAAGTAACAGGTCACCAAATTACTCCGATTTAGGTACACCTGAAAAGCAGTTTAAAACGGGTCAACTACTAGAGTTGGTTAGTTTCACGAGTTTCAAGAAAACAGTAATGAGTGTTCACAAGTCAACACTTGTAATCATGAAATAAGTATGTATGTATGTAAATGATGTATGCGATGTAATTATGCTAAGCTACAGTGAAGCCTTGACTATATGTGCTGCGTGCATCCATTTCCCACGCTCCATCAACCACTGTGGCCCCTTTCCGCCCACAACATGCCCCGGTAGCTATGTTTAACACTACATAGCCTGTTTGTATAAATATGGCCATGTGCAAACGGCGCTATGTGACACGGAAACCAGGCCGATTCCGTTTGGGTTTGTCAAACCAATAGTACTATTCACAAGCCACCGGCTCGAAGTTAATCACTGTGATCGTGGGGACTTTCGTGTGTTAGCACTTAGATAATTCACATCAGTACATGTTTCAGGTATGTATATGTAATCAAACATGCTTTTCACCCCAAAAGTTCGTAAAATAGTTTAAAAGTGGGGTCATGAAACTCACGGTTTAGTAGATATTCAGTACTGTATCAGCTCGTGGTTTGTTCGGATCCGCTATCAGTAGTTCCTATAATCAATATTATAATAATATTAATACTTTAATATTATTATAATCTCAATACTAAACTGGGTTGTATAACTAATCTGGGTGTAGCTGGAACGCCCAGAAAGTGGCAATAGGCTTAGGTTGTGATGTTGTTCAATGTCTAATACTTAAAACCGAACTTGGCTCAGACTCCCGTTTTCCCAGCTGGGCCAAGTTGCTCGTTTACGCGTTCAGAAAGCAGTTATGGGAAAATAAGCTTGGGTAAATGTATTGGTTAATAAAATGATTAAATTATAAAGAAGGATCACATACTGGGGTCCCGGATTAGCCACGGGGCCCGTTTCCGTTTATACAGTTTGATTTAAGAAAAAACGCGCACAATCCATCCGGATTGTCCAGGTTTTTCATAGAAAAGTTAGTTTTTACTTAATTATTCCAAAAATATGATTTTTGATCACTCTTGGTGTTTTGATTTTCCCGCAGGTTCACTAGTCGCGAACTTGCCGGTTGTTATAAACACTGAATATGTTTAATATTCAGATTAGCATAATTAATTAAACGTTAATCATTAAATTATGAAATTTAACCACTTATCAATTAAAATATGTAGATTTTTATAAAAATATTTCTGGAATTTATTTTCTGATTTATTAATTTATAAAAATTCATTTTTTCAGCTATATTTCGCCTGAAAATCGTCCGTTTACCCCAAACAATTTCCAAAAATTCCACAAAAATTCCTGAATACTCAAATCATGTCCCAAAACAACCTGTATCAATTCCAGAATGTAAAAAGCTCGTGCGATATTCTTTTCGGCCCAAATTCGGTTGTAAAAATTCACACAAACGCAAATAAACAAAACACCTTTAAACTTCTCCAAATGATCCCAAAATTCATATGAGATCAAAATACATCAAGTCTGAGTTCCCAGAAAAATTTCATAGTTTTTGAAGTATTTTAGCTATTTTTCCCAAATAAACGTCCCAATTCGGTAATAAATTCGCCAAATATTCTCGGATGGTCGAAAAATTACCAAATTTGAACAGGGACTCATTGACATGGTCCCTGATTTCCCTGAAAAATTTCAAGCCCTAAAAATATGCACATCACAACCTTAACCTAAATAGCCCGTAAGCGAGTGTTTCGGCATTACCTTAGCGGGTTTGGCTCGTTTCCGACCTTTTAATCAAGTTTTCAGGTTCTTTTGCTTCTAAGAAAGCTAGGTACAAGTCCTATATCACAAACCAAGCAATATTTCATCAACATAACAGCCCTTAAGTTAGGGTTTCGGCTAGTGCACAAAAACGAACTTTTGAACCGTAAAAACGTCGTTTCAACCCTTTAATCCGTGTTTATGGCCAAAAAAACTATCAAAACAGGTTCCTTACCATGTGTATGATCAAAACATGTTTATGGACCATTTTTAGGATTTTTACACGGTTAGGAATGATTTTTAGTAACCAAGACATGTTTTTATGGTATTAAACAAGTTTAAACAAGTATAAAAGTAGCTTATTTAAGTTGTTTACCTTAGGGTTTCTTGAGTTTTTGGCTGGAGAAGAAGGTGTGTCCAGAATTTTCAAAAAATGATGTTAAAAATGGATTGAATCTAGTTTAAATGTGAAAGAATAACAAAGGGGGGGGGGGGGGGCGTGGCGGCTGCGGCCGGGATTCCTTATAGGCCCCCTATGGGTTGTTTTGGCCCAATGATCTGGTTTCTCCAGCCCACGCACGAAAAGCCCGGTCCAAATTTAGTTCGGGTTCGGTTTTTGGCGCGAAAAACTTATCGGGTGCATTAAACAGCGCGAAAAACGAGTGTTTTTCGGCTAGTTTTGTGTAAAATTATAAAAGCATACTATATGTTTGTAAAAATCAAAAATATTTTCACGGATCGCTTAAAACATTTCAAATAAGTGTTTGGTAAGTCTTTTTCGGCTTAACGGATGATACAATGCTTGGTTTGTAACTATCTTTCGCGTTTAAATCTATAGCGGGTGGTTAAACGAGCATGTTTTCGTTTAACTTGTTTGCTATCAAACTAAAACAATATTTCTAATATTTTAGCTTGTATAGATCGTATATCAATTATAGATGGCCCCCCGAGATATCTGGGTCATAACCCGACCCGTTCGGTTAATTATTCGTTTGTTACGCAAAAGGCGTTTATTTGCTTAATCGGTAAATACGTACTGAGGTGTACCTTGTTTTGGCTCAAATGTCACACGAAGTCGATCAAAACACGAACCGAAATCTATCGTAACATGGTAAGAAACCGATTTCAACGCGAACCGAAACCTATCATAAACCGGTTTTGACTTTTGTTGACAAAACCAAAGCGGTTTTTAACCCATACCGATTTTGAGTTTTAAACCGGTTTGTGCATCTCTTACATATATAACTACAACGATTTATGCATTGTATTGATTTGGAAAACAAACGTTTTATACATAAGGTCGGTATTTCGTAGTTAACAAGTAAACATCTTAATGCAAGTCAAATCATCCTTTGAAATTTTCAAGTTTTGGTATAGTTTTCGATGACTTTTTTAAGTGACATATGTATACTAAGTTTGACCGATCTTTAATTAAGATAAGAGCCAACTACATATATCATATATTTTTAAACTTAATAAACATTGTAATTTTATGTAATTTATTAAAATGTTATATTTAAGTATTTAACGCATCAAATCCATAAGTATACAGTACATAAAACGATAAAATTTGCATACTCTGCACATTTGAGATACTTTTGTGTATATTACACATAATTATTGCTGTTATATATATTTGAGAAATCTAATTATCTAAACATAATATTTTTGTATGTTACAATAATTAAAACAGAATAATTTAATGTGTAAACACATAAAATAAATGTACCAAGAATGTTTAGCAATATTTTGTTTTATTTTACTGGAACTTGAAGTATTCTACTTATGTTTCTTAAACTTTTAACACACATGCATAGACATAGTCATACACTTAGAATCAAATGAAATAAAAAAAATATGAAAGGTTCATGCCACAGGCATACATGTGAAATGAAATTATGAACAAGTTAAAAAACTATTAAAAGTATTTTTTTTTATCCACATGTGATTTGGTATGTTATATGTGAACATCATGCATGAGAATATCATTTCACGGTGAGAACTGATCATATAGCAAACGTCTAACTTAGGGAATCTCATTCATTTTAATATCGTGTACATATGAACAGACTTAAAACCATATATTATGAATTACAATGTAATTTATGGTCTATATATGGTTCTATTATTTCTAAGCAGTAATTTATTTAAAAATTTATGTAGGTTGGAAATTCCTGAGATGGCCCAAAACACAACCTAAATACCTCAAGAGCATAACCAGATCTCTCGTACGAACTAAACCCTAAATCTACACATGTCAAACTTCAAACAACAATCTGTTCAGCATGAAGTGAAAAGAATTTCAAAGCTACTCTTATAAACTCAAAGCAACATGATTAACAACTAAACACACCTGGCGGTTGTTTGACATAGATTTCTTCTTTAGCTTTCCCTTACAAGAAGACAATCTTTACGTCCATTTGATAGACTTTGAAGTTCATGTACGATGCATAGGCCAAAAAGAGATGAATGACCTCAATTCTAGTAATAGGAGCATAAATTTCATCGTAATCAAGACCATCACGTTGAGAGAAACTTGCACCACTAATCTAGCTTTATTTCTTGTGATCACCTCTTTATCATCTTTTTTATTTCTGAAACCTATCTGGTACCGATCGGTTTCTTGTTCTCTGGACTTCTTTATCAGTTTTGATACATTCAGCTTATTGAACTGTAATAATTCCTCTTGCATGGTTTCAATCCAGAAATTCTCTTTGAGAGCTACTTTATAACCCTTTGGTTTAACCTGCAAGACAAAACATGCAAAAAGACATTTGTTGATAGTACCAGACTGCTTTTTAAGAATTTGTGAGTGTGGGTTTGTATGATCAGTTGATCACAAGGTGAGTTTTGCTTGTTAAGAATTTGTATGCACATCGAGTACGTGTTTGATATATATATATATATGTATATATATATATATATCCCTTGTATATTTTGTATAATATTTTTTTAATTTTTGTTCATTTTTATTTAGAATTTGTATACTACTAATATATTTGTGTATTTAGGTTGATCGTGGTTGAAAAGGGCGAAAAACGAGTTAAAATGAGCTAAAACGAAGAATCAGAAGGATCAGGAATGAACCGGAAAAGAATCAGGAGAAATAGCTGGTCGAACCGGCCATGTGCCCCCCAGTACGCCACGCCGCACAACCAGGGAGGCCAAACTTGGCCGCGCTGTGCGAGGAAAGCAAATTCCAGATTGCTCTAGGAATTTCAGGGTATTTGAAGCCCAGAACACTATATAAACACCCTTAGCCTTAACCCTGAATATACCTGACGAACCACATCCGAATTTGAAGTTTCTTGGAGCTTAGGATTGCATCTTTTGGCGGATTTGAAGTCAAGGAATTAGCTGGTGAAGTACTATTCGATCAAGGATGAAGACTACGAGTTTTATCACCTATTATCTTTCGACTCTAGTAAAGCTAAGTAAGTCTGGATATCGAACCCACAAGACTCTTTTAATTACGTTAACTAGTTAATTAGACTTGACTAACTGACACGACTATTTATTTATATTATTTTAGGGGGTTTTTATTACATACTAAATATAAACTATTATTAAAAACTAATTAAGAAAAGACAAGTAAACTAAACAAAAAATAATTAAGTTCCTTTAAATCAGATGATGATGATGATGAAAAACCACCTAGGCTAGAATCCCTTAAGTTACAGTTATCAATTAACCGGGAAAATATTTGTTATGAAACTGAGATCGTAAAATAGACACTTAAGAGAAAACCTGAACATGACCCCTGACCCTTCTCAAGAATACATATATGGGCTTCTAATAAGTTTTAAAGCTCACCAGTTTTAAATATTAGACTTCCTTACGGTCACCTAATTAATTACTAACGAGTACCTTTACGTGAAATCATACCTTACAGTGAGAAAATCAAAGGCAGTTTGATATGCGTCGGATAACCCTCACAACTAAGCTTTAATTTTAAAACAAAAATCCTAAAACCACACACAACCAGCAAGTGTACCGATCGCAAGTAGTATAGACCTAGGAAGTCCGAGTATCGAACACGTGAACACGTAAGAACGCTAATGATTACAAACCCTAGACAAGACCTACTTAAAAATAATATTTAATTGATTTTTGATTTTTAATTACTTAACTGAACTAACTGGACTAACTAACAAAATTTACCTAAAATAGAAAACTTAACGGGGAATTAACTGTGTTAACTTTGGATGGATAAAAACGTCTACCTAGGTTTGAATTAAACTGTAGGCCTAACAAGCTAATGGATTGAATGATATCTAGACACCGGTTCCTAAAGATGACACGACTAAGGATCGCTCGGGCTCACTGGATCACCTCTCGATCTCACTCAATAAACCTAAACTACTCAAAATCGCCTAAAACAACCAAACCGGGAAACAATTGTTAACGTGTTTTAATGTTGACTCACCTCTCGGTCTCACCAACACTCGACCCTAATGGCAATGAATACTACACAACCAAGGATAGAGGAACAATTCAAGTTAAACCAAAATAGATCAACTAGTCGCTCAAAACACCTAAACCTGACAAGAAACGAACTCGCTCTCGCGCAATCCTTATTCTAGCATGCAAAGGCAATGAGACAACCCTAACTTCTTATCACCTCTTGGTCTCAAAGAAGGTGTCTAACCGCTGTACTCTAACCAATAAATCATGCAACAAAACCCTACGGTTGTTCCTACCGCAAACAAACCCTAAACACAAAGTCTAGAATCAAACAAGCATCGATCAACCAATACAAAACTAATCAACCAACGCAGGATTTTTATGCAATGAATCACCAAAATTTCCAGCCCTTAAACACAACCTATTTCATGTCTAAATCAAATTTTACAATAATAATTAAAGTCTATTAATCAAACAATCCAACAAGCTCATCAAACACTAACAATTAACATCATCCCTAGGTAGAACTAACAAGTTTAGCCTCTAATCATATTTGGACAGCCATGAACACTTAATAAAAAAATCAATAAACTCATCCCAATCATCTTAACAATCATTCAACAATCAATTCTACTCATAAACTCTTCAATATTTCAATCAATTGCAAAACTAGTAACCAATTGACAAGTATAAAAAGATGATGAACAATGTTTAAAAAGAAAGGATATGGGCTGTTCCGGGGCTGCTCTTGGCTGTCAAAAACGATGGTGAATCAATCTTGAGACTTGTCCTTTCCTCCTTCTTCCTTCCCTAGCCGCCACCACTTCTTTTCCCTAGCTTTTCTTTTCTTCTTTCCTGCTCGCTGTCCGATCGCAGCTTGGCTGCTACTTAGGGTTTTTCATTTTTTTTTTATAATATAATATAATGTAAGACTTGGGCCTCCATGATGCATATGGACCGGGCTTTGAGTTGTTTCTTGAAATCGTATGCGTAAAAGGCTCGTAAACTCCTCGAAAAGCTCATTTTCTTCAATCTTTCACCCATGGCCTACAAGATAAAGATTAATATGTAAAACCTATCTGAAACTAGTTAAAACACATAAAATATAATATAATACGTAGATAAAAGATGCGGAAAATAAGTGTGTTTTACAACACATCACAGTTTAATATATTTAATTAACTCGATAGAAAAGGTTGACCAATCAAACCTAGTCGGACTCATTATGAAGAACTAAATCTAGCAATCTTAATTGTGACACCCGGTAAATTCCCAACCCCTTAAACTAAGTAATCAACCTAATAATTAGGTGATTGTGAATATTAAGCGCGCCATATTAGTCAGCGCGTGCATTTGTTACGTGCGCCCTGCGCGAGCGCGCCATGTTAGTCAGCGCGTGCATTTGTTATGTGCGCCCTGCGCGAGCGCGCCATGTTAGTCAGCGCGTGCAGTTGTTACATGCAACCTGCGCGAGCGCACCATGTTAAGAACCAGCGTGAGCATGTATTATATGCGCCATGCGTGAATATTTTGGCTTTATGTTTTCATGTAACTTAACGTTATGTTATCTATGGGTTGACCATCCCGCATGATGCTAAGGCGGGTGCATCCTAAATCGTTTATGCGCGTGCGGAAGGGAACTAACCTCCCCGCATGGCGGGAACATTGAGAGCTAGTTTGTCTGAAGCTCCAAGATGGAATTGACTTCAACATGACTGATCACTATGTTGAAATACCAAGACCCCCTGGAGAATCTACAAATGAAACTCAATGTCCCTAACTGCGAGAAGGTTACGCACCTACCCGCAGCAAAGAAATGTCCTTCACGCAGAAAGCTATGCGCACAAAGTGATGCGCACAGAACACTTAGTCTATTCTCCAGACATAAGGAGATTACTCCCGCCCAAAAGGAAACAGTAGCGTGTTTCAGAGATTTTCCACTTTTTACTGTACACTGACAAAAGTACCTGAAAAAGCACACTGTAACATGAAAAGTCAACTGTCAGCCACCCTATTCTCACCAACCCCAGACCTGCATGTCCTGTCCAAATCAAATCAAGATCTTTTATCCACTCCTCCACTTTTAAGTAAACAATAAACAATAATAATTTCCATACTTTATCATCATTACACCTAGATATGAAAAGATTTCAATCCCCTAAAGCAAGGGATTGTGTTCCCTTGAGTTTGCCTATAAATTTGTAACCTAAATTATCACCCAAAACACACTTCAAAGAACTACAAACTTGCACTAATCCTCTCCCAAGCATCCGTTGTTTCCAGCTCCGATCCTGTTACTAGACCTTCGATTCCGAGGCCAACACCAAGAAAACCCGAATCTCGATTAATCCCTTAACAAGAACCTCAGGTGAGTCTCACAGCCCCTATTTTCACTATTTTCACTATTTTAAACTGTTTTCGGGGCGAGGGACACGTACCTAAATAATGTTTTATCATGGTATACTTACAAGCTATGCAAGCGATTATGTGTTTAAATTATATTTCATGATGAGCAATGCGAACGGTTATCTAAGGTTTTCGATGTATGTGCGCTAGAACTCGAGTAAGTGATCACTTTACCATTGGAACTCTAAGGGTAGGGACTGCTGGTTTGATCCACCCACTCGTAGGGGTCGCACCTCTTTACATGGACGAGTGCCTAGTATGGTCATGGGGCAGTACTATGGGTTTGAGCCCGCTCGTAGGGGTCGCGCCTCTTTGCATGGACGAGCGCCTTGTTTTCCGGCACAACGTCCGCGCGTAACCCGCGGGACGGAATTATTATTTTAGCTCGTAGTGGCAGCGCCACTTTGCATGGACGAGCACATTTTCCTGAAACGTTCGCGCGTAACCCGCGGGACGGTA
Organism: Bidens hawaiensis; assembly: GCF_021521415.1. Taxonomy (NCBI): domain Eukaryota; kingdom Viridiplantae; phylum Streptophyta; class Magnoliopsida; order Asterales; family Asteraceae; genus Bidens; species Bidens hawaiensis. The sequence goes on along the minus strand of NW_027492092.1, from coordinate 340,555 downwards.
TTACTTATTTTAGCTCGTAGTGGCAGCGCCACTTTGCATAGACGAGCACAGTTCCCAGAAATGTTCGCGCGTAACCCGCGGAACGATTTTATCAGAATATGTTGATATAACTATGTTTTACCAAGCTTGTGCTTTAATGATGCTACCAGAATTATGTTTCAGAATGATTATGATGCAATACGATTTATCAAGTTGCAAAAACTTGTGAACTCACTCAGTTTATACTGATTCAAATGTTTCTACGTGTCTTTCAGGAGATAATTAGGTAGCGCATGGAGTCACACTTAGAGCACCTCACGCTGAACATCTAAACTAGCTTTTTGGAAGATTTTAGTTCTATCCCTTCGATGCGCGTGGTTGTTCCCGCCGCGCATGGGGATATGGCGTGGAAATCTTCAACAGTTTTTATACTTGGATGTTTTTATGTAATTTTTAAACAATGTAATGTATTGTATTAAACATTTCATGCGCAATGAAAATCTTTGAATGTTTGCAATGGCCCGTGCTTAATTATCAATCCCCACTCGCGCGCGCCCGGCTGTTTCCGCCGCTCAGGGCCGGGTGTGACAGATTGGTATCAGAGCACTGGTTATAGCGAACTAGGAAAAGAAGTTTTAACCTAGACTATAACCGTTGGGGAATCGCATGAAATATTTTTCAAAGAAAATATTTTCAAAAGAAACTATACACACACTTAGGAACACGGGTCACACTGTCTAGTAAATAATGATAACATTATGTGCTCAGAGTACATGCGCTAAGTTTAATATATTTCCACTCTTTTAAAGCGAGAATGCCTCCAACTAAAGCCAAAGGAATTACCATGACACCCGAGGAACTCGCGGAAATAATCGCGCAGGCGATTGCGACACATGAGGCCAGCAAGGCCGAATCAAGTCAGGGTCGTCAGAATGAGACCCCAGAACCCGAATCAGGAGCCTTGGACAAAGGATGCTCCTATAAGACATTCATGGCCTGTAAGCCTTGGCCATTCAAGGGAACCGAAGGGGCCATTGGGCTCTACAACTGGATTGACAAGATGGAGACAGTTCTCTCCATTAGCGGATGTAGTGAGAACCAGAAGGTCCTTTACGTGACCTGCATGTTCCAGGAAGCAGCTTCGTCTTGGTGGAAGCTTCAAACGAAAACATTGGGGCGAGAAGTTGCTCTCCACAAGACCTGGGAGGAACTGAAGGAGATGTTGATGAGAAAGTTCTGCTCTCGCGCAGAAATCCAGAGCCTACAACAGGAATTCTGGAACCACACCATGGTAGGAACGGATATCGACGCCTACAACAACCGGTTCAACGAACTTTGCCAGTTGGTGCCAGATATGGCAAACACGGAGGAAAAGAAGATCGAGAGGTATATTTTTGGGTTACCTCCTGTTGTTAGGGTTCCGCTCAACGCCGCAGCGCCTCCAACCTTTGATGAGGCGGTAGCGCGGGCCATCACCCTTACAAGGGATACGGTCCGTGCGGGTTTGTTAACTACGCGCGGAACCGAGCAGCGAACCTCTGATCCCAAGAGGAAATGGAACTCTCACCACCGAGGGTCCGACTCCAAGCAGCCACCGTTCAAGAAGCAGGAAAGCGCAAGGGTTTACGCGATTCAGGCCGCGGAGCCACCACGAAAAGGATACAGCGGGCCTCGCCCATGGTGCAACAAATGCAAGTACCACCACGAGGGTGAATGCGCAAGAATCGAATGTGCCAAATGTGGCAGACCAGGGCACAAGACGATGAATTGCCGTGTCAGAGACGCTGGAGCAAGCGACAACTGCTACGCATGCGGGAAGCCAGGGCATTTTAGTCGGGATTGCCCGCAAAAGGGGAACCAAGCTCGCGGGAGAGCTTTTGTGATCGGCGCAGGCGAAGCTAAAGAAGAGCCGAATGTGGTAACCGGTACGTTTTTGCTTAACGGACATTTTGCATCTGTCTTATTTGATACTGGCGCTGACCTAAGTTTTATATCTGCTGAGTTTAAAAACTCCCTAGGCTTAGCAACCAGTAGGCTAGACACGCCTTATACTATAGAACTAGCCAATGGTAGGCAGTTATGCGCGAACGAAAGAACTGAAGAATGTGTAATAGTCATGGGAGGTCACGGGTTCAATATTAACTTGTTGCCAATAGACTTGGGAAGTTTTGACATTGTGGTAGGTATGGATTGGTTAGTCGAGAACCACGCGGAAGTTATTTGCCATGAGAAGCAGGTTCGGATCCCACTGTTGAACGGAGAAACCTTGGTAATTCAAGGGGAAAGAAGGGGAGTTGCGACGAAACTGATTTCGTGCCTAAAGGCGCGTAAGTGCCTAAGGAAAGGGTGCTACGCCTTCCTGGCGCATGTAGTAGAGAAGAAAGGTGATGAGCGAAGAATTGAAGACTTACCAGTAGTGCGCGAATTTCCAGAAGTTTTTCCTGAAGATTTGCCCGGATTACCGCAGCCGCGACAAGTAGAGTTTCGTATTGATTTAGTCCCAGGAGCTGCGCCAGTAGCTCGAGCGCCTTATCGACTAGCTCCATCTGAGATGCAAGAGCTATCCAATCAGTTACAGGAACTATTGGATAAGGGTTTCATACGCCCAAGCTTTTCACCTTGGGGAGCTCCAGTACTGTTTGTTAAGAAGAAGGATGGTTCGTTCAGAATGTGTATTGACTACAGGGAGCTGAATAAGCTGACAGTCAAAAATCGGTACCCCTTACCGAGGATTGACGACCTATTTGACCAGTTGCAAGGATCCAGTTATTATTCGAAGATAGATCTACGGTCCGGATACCACCAACTTAGGGTCCATGAGGAAGATGTGCCGAAAACAGCCTTCCGAACTAGATACGGCCATTATGAGTTCTTAGTGATGCCTTTCGGGCTAACTAATGCGCCGGCTGTATTCATGGATCTGATGAACCGCGTGTGCAAACCATACTTGGACAAGTTTGTGATTGTGTTTATAGATGATATTCTGATTTACTCTCGGACCAAGGCCGAGCATGAGCAACACCTGAGATTGATTTTGGAATTGTTGAGGAAAGAAAAGTTGTATGCGAAGTTTTCCAAATGTGAGTTTTGGCTTAGAGAAGTTCATTTTCTCGGTCACGTTGTAAACGAGAAAGGAATACACGTTGATCCTTCTAAAGTCAAGGCCATCGAAAACTGGGAAGCGCCAAAAACCCCAACTGAGGTGAGGCAATTCCTAGGGCTAGCTGGCTACTATCGACGCTTCATTGAGAACTTCTCCAAAATAGCTCTACCTCTGACCGCGCTAACTCAGAAAGACAAGAAGTTTGTTTGGGGTGAAAATCAGGAAACAGCATTTCAAATGTTGAAACAGAAGTTATGTAGTGCGCCAATTTTGTCTCTGCCCGAGGGGACGGATGACATCGTCGTTTACTGCGACGCTTCACATCAGGGACTCGGATGTGTCCTTATGCAACGAGACAAAGTCATAGCGTATGCCTCACGCCAACTCAAGACCAATGAAAAGAACTACACAACGCATGATTTAGAACTTGGAGCGGTTGTCTTCGCGCTAAAGATTTGGCGCCATTACCTCTATGGTACAAAGTGTGTAATCTTTACGGATCACAAGAGCCTTCAACATATATTTGATCAAAAGGATTTAAACATGAGGCAACGAAGATGGGTTGAATTGTTGAACGATTATGATTGTGAAATCAAGTACCACCCTGGAAAGGCGAATGTGGTAGCAGACGCGCTAAGTAGGAAGGAGCGAATAAAAACGCTACGAGTCAAGGCTCTAAGGTTGACCATTCACGCAGATCTCTCTACCCGCATCCGAGACGCTCAGCAAGAAGCCTTGAAACCAGAGTTTGTTAAAAACGAATGCCTTGGGGTATGGTTAAGAATTTGGAACTGAAAGAGAACGGCAATCTATATTTCGCTAACCGCATATGGGTCCCTCTCAAGAGAGGATTGCGCGAACAGGTATTGAACGAAGCTCACAAGACGCGGTATTCCGTACATCCTGGCGCAGACAAGATGTACCAAGATGTTAAAACGCTGTATTGGTGGCCCAATCTTAAAGGCGCCATCGCGACGTATGTCAGTAAGTGCCTGACGTGTTCAAAGGTAAAGGCTGAATATCAGAAGCCGTCGGGGTTACTTCAGCAGCCAGAAATTCCCATGTGGAAGTGGGAACAAATCTCTATGGACTTCATCACCAAACTGCCAAGGACACCTGGGGGTTATGACACGATCTGGGTTATTGTAGATCGGCTAACTAAGTCAGCGCACTTCCTGCCGATCAAGGAAACCGATAAGATGGAAAAGTTAGCCAGATTGTATATTCGAGAAGTAGTTTCAAAACATGGAGTCCCAGTGTCCATCATTTCTGATAGAGATAGTCGGTTCACATCAAGGTTTTGGAGATCGTTACAAGGAGCTCTAGGTACTCGCCTTGATATGAGTACAGCTTATCATCCTCAAACGGATGGGCAAAGCGAGCGAACAATCCAGACATTGGAAGATATGCTGCGCGCGTGCGCAATCGATTTCGGAGGTAGCTGGGATACTCACCTCCCATTGGTTGAATTTTCTTACAACAATAGCTATCACACAAGCATTAAGGCTGCGCCGTTCGAAGCTTTGTATGGGCGCAAGTGTAGATCCCCACTGTGCTGGGCTGAAGTGGGTGACAAGCAAATGACTGGTCCAGAATTGATCCAAGAAACAACAGACAAGATTTTTCAGATAAGGGATCGCCTTAAGACAGCGCGCGATAGACAGAAGAGCTACGCAGATGTGCGAAGGAAACCATTGGAGTTTCAAGTAGGGGATAGAGTACTTTTGAAAGTCTCTCCATGGAAAGGAGTCCCCCGTTTCGGCAAGCGAGGAAAGTTGAATCCACGCTACATTGGACCATTTGAGATCCTGGAAAGGATCGGTCCGGTTGCTTATAAACTCCGTTTACCCGCCGAACTCAGTGGAGTTCATGATACGTTTCATGTGTCCAACCTCAAAAAGTGCCTATCTGACGAAACGTTGATTTTGCCGTTGGAAGAGATTCACATCGACAAACAGCTGCACTTCGTAGAAGAACCTATAGCAGTAACCGATTGGAAAGAACAAAAGTTGCGCAGAAGCAGAATCAAGTTAGTAAAGGTTCAATGGAACTCGAGGCGTGGGCCTGAATTCACTTGGGAAAGAGAAGACCAGATGCGCATGAAATACCCACACCTCTTTCAGAACATGGCTTCTGCCAGCAACGTCTCCTAAATTTCGGGACGAAATTCGTTTAACGAGGGGAGAATGTGACACCCGGTAAATTCCCAACCCCTTAAACTAAGTAATCAACCTAATAATTAGGTGATTGTGAATATTAAGCGCGCCATATTAGTCAGCGCGTGCATTTGTTACGTGCGCCCTGCGCGAGCGCGCCATGTTAGTCAGCGCGTGCATTTGTTATGTGCGCCCTGCGCGAGCGCGCCATGTTAGTCAGCGCGTGCAGTTGTTACATGCAACCTGCGCGAGCGCACCATGTTAAGAACCAGCGTGAGCATGTATTATATGCGCCATGCGTGAATATTTTGGCTTTATGTTTTCATGTAACTTAACGTTATGTTATCTATGGGTTGACCATCCCGCATGATGCTAAGGCGGGTGCATCCTAAATCGTTTATGCGCGTGCGGAAGGGAACTAACCTCCCCGCATGGCGGGAACATTGAGAGCTAGTTTGTCTGAAGCTCCAAGATGGAATTGACTTCAACATGACTGATCACTATGTTGAAATACCAAGACCCCCTGGAGAATCTACAAATGAAACTCAATGTCCCTAACTGCGAGAAGGTTACGCACCTACCCGCAGCAAAGAAATGTCCTTCACGCAGAAAGCTATGCGCACAAAGTGATGCGCACAGAACACTTAGTCTATTCTCCAGACATAAGGAGATTACTCCCGCCCAAAAGGAAACAGTAGCGTGTTTCAGAGATTTTCCACTTTTTACTGTACACTGACAAAAGTACCTGAAAAAGCACACTGTAACATGAAAAGTCAACTGTCAGCCACCCTATTCTCACCAACCCCAGACCTGCATGTCCTGTCCAAATCAAATCAAGATCTTTTATCCACTCCTCCACTTTTAAGTAAACAATAAACAATAATAATTTCCATACTTTATCATCATTACAACTAGATATGAAAAGATTTCAATCCCCTAAAGCAAGGGATTGTGTTCCCTTGAGTTTGCCTATAAATTTGTAACCTAAATTATCACCCAAAACACACTTCAAAGAACTACAAACTTGCACTAATCCTCTCCCAAGCATCCGTTGTTTCCAGCTCCGATCCTGTTACTAGACCTTCGATTCCGAGGCCAACACCAAGAAAACCCGAATCTCGATTAATCCCTTAACAAGAACCTCAGGTGAGTCTCACAGCCCCTATTTTCACTATTTTCACTATTTTAAACTGTTTTCGGGGCGAGGGACACGTACCTAAATAATGTTTTATCATGGTATACTTATAAGCTATGCAAGCGATTATGTGTTTAAATTATATTTCATGATGAGCAATGCGAACGGTTATCTAAGGTTTTCGATGTATGTGCGCTAGAACTCGAGTAAGTGATCACTTTACCATTGGAACTCTAAGGGTAGGGACTGCTGGTTTGATCCACCCACTCGTAGGGGTCGCACCTCTTTACATGGACGAGTGCCTAGTATGGTCATGGGGCAGTACTATGGGTTTGAGCCCGCTCGTAGGGGTCGCGCCTCTTTGCATGGACGAGCGCCTTGTTTTCCGGCACAACGTCCGCGCGTAACCCGCGGGACGGAATTATTATTTTAGCTCGTAGTGGCAGCGCCACTTTGCATGGACGAGCACATTTTCCTGAAACGTTCGCGCGTAACCCGCGGGACGGTATTACTTATTTTAGCTCGTAGTGGCAGCGCCACTTTGCATAGACGAGCACAGTTCCCAGAAATGTTCGCGCGTAACCCGCGGAACGATTTTATCAGAATATGTTGATATAACTATGTTTTACCAAGCTTGTGCTTTAATGATGCTACCAGAATTATGTTTCAGAATGATTATGATGCAATACGATTTATCAAGTTGCAAAAACTTGTGAACTCACTCAGTTTATACTGATTCAAATGTTTCTACGTGTCTTTCAGGAGATAATTAGGTAGCGCATGGAGTCACACTTAGAGCACCTCACGCTGAACATCTAAACTAGCTTTTTGGAAGATTTTAGTTCTATCCCTTCGATGCGCGTGGTTGTTCCCGCCGCGCATGGGGATATGGCGTGGAAATCTTCAACAGTTTTTATACTTGGATGTTTTTATGTAATTTTTAAACAATGTAATGTATTGTATTAAACATTTCATGCGCAATGAAAATCTTTGAATGTTTGCAATGGCCCGTGCTTAATTATCAATCCCCACTCGCGCGCGCCCGGCTGTTTCCGCCGCTCAGGGCCGGGTGTGACATTAATCAACAAAGATATATCAATAATCTATCGCCTTACAGCTATTTAGATTAGCGGCACACTTAGGTTTATTTGATTAATTATTATTATTCCTATGATCTTATTGCAATGATCAATAATAAACTAGTCAAAAACACGCAGTAGATGACCTAACACAACCTATTATATGACAGACAATCACCAAGACAACTGTGAAATAATAAAACTCATTAAACAATCCTAAGTACATATATGTATCAATTAAATATAATCAAATGCTTTACTAATTCATAAAACCATAACGAAAAACAAACCCCAATCAAAATCAAACTTTCAACAAAGGTTCATCATAATCTTGGGCAGTCTATAACATTTAGCCTAACATCATTAAATCAAACAAAGCAAACTTAAAAGAATCATGGCGAAAAGTAATGGAAACGAAAGATAATATGTGATAAAACCCGTAGTCTTCTTTCTTGATCGAATAGTACTTCACTAGCTAATTCTTTGCCTTCAAATCCGCCAAAAGATGCAATCTTAAGCTCCAAGAAACTCCAAATTCGGATGTGGTTCATCAGGTATATTTAGGGTTAAGGTTAAGGGTGTTTATATAGTGTTCTGGGCTTCAAATACCCTGAAATTCCTGGAAAAATCAGGAATTTGCTCTCCTCGCGCCGCGCGGCCAGGCTTGGCCTCCCTGGTCGCTCGGCGCAGCATACCGGGAGGCACATGGCCGGTTCGACCAGCTATTTCTCCTGGTTCTTTTCGGGTTCATTCCTGATCCTTCCGATTCTTCGTTTTAGCTCATTTTAACTCGTTTTTCGCCCTTTTCTACCACAATCAACCTCCGAAACCTAAATACACAAATATATTAGTAGTATACAAATTCTAAATAAAAAACGAACAAAAACTAATAAAATATTATACGAAATATACAAGGGAAATATATATATATATATATATATATATATATATATATATATCATTAGAGCATTCTCATCCAACCCCTCATATTATGTGAGGGGTGTTTTTATAATTTAGAGAGTGATTTAGGGTGTTGTGAGTGAAGAGTTTTCTATATTTTAAAAAAAAAGTAGTGATTTTTCTGTATATTTGAAAAGTTACTATTCATCCCCTATAATTTTTTAATGTATTTTGAAAGTGGTTGTGAGTGAAGGAAAGAGAAAAGGTAATGATAAAAGATATAAAAAGTATTATTTAATTGAAATGGAGAGAGAAAATAAAGTGAGTTTTAGTGTAATTTTTAGTTTGGAGATACGAAGTGGGATGAGAATGCTCTTATATCAAACACGTACCGATGTGCATACAAATTCTTAAAAAGCAAAACTCACCTTGTGATCAACTGATCATACAAACCTACATTTTCTAGTTTTATTTCACTAACTGAAATCCATATATCTTAGTTCGCCTCATACATGAATTAATTGTCATAAAGCTGTTGGATTATGTTACTATGTTACCCGAAGCCCATTTCTACTTAAAGAAACCCAATTTGTGTAACTAGGGATGACAATGAATCTCGAACTCGATAGGAAAACTCGAAAAATATTTGGGACGGGTAGTGAGATGCGGATGATGCCGCGACAACATGCGAGAATTCGGTTAATTCATTCATACCTGAAAGCCAGGCACTTATTCTTAAAATCTGTTGTCTATTTATTTTCTAAGAATATATATATAAACACAAAATTAATGAGTAACTCTATCCATTTTTGCAGACAGTACAAAAATGTGAGCTTTTATGGCCCTTCTATAAAAGATTTCCCAACATGGTCTTAGCCACAAGATAGGTCATCCTTGTTCTGATGGAATTTTACATACACGGTTGTTTGTCATCCATTGCAAGGCAATAATCAACATATAAAACTTACGCTAACCATTGTCTATGTTACGTTCTGTTTACCCCCCAATGCTTCCTCAATCACTTCTGTCAATGCGTAATTTGCAGGTGACTTATTCTTTCGCAAAGAATCTATAATACTTACATAAAAATGCATATTAATTGGCAACGCTATGATGAATAAAAAATAGCTGAAAATGTGACCTACATAAATTAATTTTGTGTAGAAAATTTAGTATTATAATAAAAATAGAACAATATTACAATATTTTAAAGTATAAATATACAATGAATGATATATAGCCAAAAAGAATTGAGTGGTTTTATTATGTAATATGACTTTGCTGATGTGTTTGACCACGGAATCTCTCTCATTCTTTATAACACCAAGCGAAATACTATCCGATCTAATATATCCAGTATGGTTCAAGCCTTTGCTCCCCGATGTTATATATAGATGCCTGTGATCACAAAATTAATGGAAAAAAGTTATAGTTATTAAGAAAACAATTGAATAAGGTTGAAAAAAAAAACAAAATCAAACTTACGTGCTAAACCAACTCAAAATTGAGTTCTCCACCCATTGTTTGAGACATAACTCCAGTAAACTATATAAGTCAATAGATTGATAATCATTATCATCTAGAGGATACATCCCTTTGGGCAATTCAAATGTAAGACCCGTTTGATCCTTCTCTTTAAAGTAAAGCGGTCTTCATTATAATTATTACTTTTTTTAATTAGTTTAATTGATTTTAAATGTAGTGCCTGCAACAAAAATCAGATTGGCAATGTGGTTACTGTGTTATGATGGCCATGTACGATATTGTGATTAAATGCGAGGATTATCTTGTAAGTAGTTTAATTATATCTATTGCATATGTTATTCTAATTTAGGAAGTGCGTTATAACTTTTATTTCAATATATATTTTTAGACGATGAACTCTTCTACCTCCCGTAACCAACAATCACTTACAGATTTTGTGAGTGTTACACTAAAAGACTTTCTTGACTAAATCAAAGGATGAGTTAGTGAAGAAATTTTAAAGCTCAACTATTGTTGAAAAGATGCTTATATATTATTCTAAATGTATATTTTGCTGGCTGTATGATTCGAATTATGTATACTATCAAATAGAGTCAGTTCAATATTAACAAAACACCGGTTCACAAAAGTTGTAAATACATAAAAATACCGGTTGTAATTCCGTTGTAAAACCGGTTAAAAAGCCGTTGTAAAAACATAAAAATATTGTTTGTCTTTTCGTTATAAAGCCATTATAAAAACCGGTTAAAAAGCCGTTGTAAAAACATAATAATGTCGTTTGTCTTTTCATTGTAAAACCATTATATATTCCGGTTTGTAAATTGTTGTATTTATAGATAACACTGGTGTGTAGCCCGTTGTAATTAATCATTGCACCAGTTGTTAATTTGTTCGTTGTAAATAATTTAATAACAATGGTTAACTGCACGTTGTATATGGTTCTTTACAACGGTTTAGAGCCCGTTGTAATTAAAGTTTTATAACGGTTACCAGCACGTTATTATTATGAAATATATACCAGTTACAACCCGTTCTAGTATCTTCTAGAATATACACCGATGTTGAAACCGTTTTAATTATATTTTGCAGCTTCAATTATAACGGTTTTGAAACCGTTGTGTTTACGCTATTTAACCGTTTTAAAATGGTCATTTTTTGTACTAGTATAAGTCAGTTTATATAAAAAATAGTATAAGATTTAAATCGGCTTTACAATTCTATAGTTTGGTTATGAAATAAGTGTGTGTTTGTGTGCGCACGTGTCATGTTCATTTAAGAGAGAACAATATGTTAATAATTGTAAGAACTGGATAATTCACTTTTACATAACAACATAGAAGATGATCAATATAGTAAGAGAGAAAGTGTGCTAGTTAGGTAATCGTCTTATATATCAGCACCACACGACATTATTCAATTCTCAAACATATTGTTGATTCAAAAATAAACGTGTGTGTTAACTATACATATCTTAAAAATAACATTAAACTTTTCATCATTTTTGTAGCTTTTTACACAAGCTAGAATTTCTCTGTTACTGAATATATAGATAAATATTGGTTTTTGGTGTGACAAAGCCTAGTCAATGTGGCAGCACCACACATGGCACGTCATCCAATTTTAATTTTTTTGGCTTTAAATATGTATTTTTATTATAAGTTACACGTGTGTCATTGTTATTTACTACGTTGATAAATGTCGTTATCATAACGAACTTAACTCATATCAACTTGATGTCCGTTAATGTACCGCCACAACGCGACAAGTACAAACATAGTTCAATATTAACATTACATAAGTTCGTGTACTATCAACTTTTTTCTTGTTCATTAGGTTTCTTTTAGTGAGTAACGGTTCTTCGTATTCTTTTTCTTTTTGAACGAGTAGTATCTTTTAATCATTTTCTCTTGTTGGACTCGAACCTAAAATTGTTTATCTCAAATTCAAGTGTTTAAAAGGCTTAAGCCACAAACCATAAATCAAGTTACTGTTTTTACTACGTTAAATGTTTCTTTAGGCTCCGGTTATCTCACACCCTTAGACTTCATATGATCATATGACACTTATACAATCGTATAGGACTGCAGAATTTGTCAGCTTTTCGCAGCCTTGGTCGGTTGTTCAGGAACATTCCATATGATAGTATAACTCCTATACATACAATCGTATGATTTTTTTTTAACAACCGGTAACTTTGAAGACCGTATGAACTTTAGATATAATTTTTTTTGAGAAATTATAACTTCAAAGATGCATGTGTTAACTACACATTTAACATTCAGAACTTTGGTATAACTTTTTTGAGAAATTATAACTTTCAAAAAGGGCTTAAACTTTCATGTCATTACGTAAAACGAGGATAAGCATGTACAAATATTATATCATATTTCCTTTAGAAATCATATTCGTATACTATCACAACTCTAAACACATTCGGCTCAATCAATTCTTTTTTTTTATATGTTTCCAAACGATCGTATGGGACCAGTCAAACTTCGTACGTCGGTGTACTTGTGTGTACTTTTATCACATGGGGTTCCATACGATCGTATAACCCTATACAATCGTATGTAGGGTGTGTGAGTTTTAAGAGATGGTGTACGAATATCATATCCTGTTTCTTTAACCTGTCCTTAAATTCTTGACTCTTATACATACAAAAGACAAAAATGTCCCTTCATGAATCCTTAACGGGCCCATACACACTTTAAACAAATAGAGTATTAAAAAATGAAAAATAAATAATAAGATGACAAAAAGGACAAGAGTTGAATTTAGAAAGTCAACTTTTGGGTCTCCAAAGTCTATAAAAATGTATTATATGTTTTAATAATAAAGTGAGGTAGCAGCATGTGACGACTGTTTGGCTCTGAAGTTTTGACCTCCATGTTTAATTAAGCATGTGCGCATTAGTAATTCACTCATAAAGGTAACATATAATGGGCCGTTCATATTTGCTCAAATAACATTTTATTGCCCCTAAAGACAAAATGCCTCATCCAAATTCCAATAGTAGGATTCAATTTAAAACCGTAAAATATTGGTTTAGTTGCACCGTCGGTTTTATTTTAAGTTATAGAACTATATCAAATGGGTTTTTTGTTATGTGTTTTGTTTTACGTTTCAAATGAATTTAATAAGATTTTGTTATTTTGTTTGTCTTCTAGACTATACTTAATGGGTGTTTGAGATTCCTTATTTCAACCTATTTATAACTTATTGACATAAAACTTACAAAAGTGGAACTTATGATTTATTTTCCTCGTAAATATTAACTTATTCAAACACCTTAAGTTATAAGTCATAAGTAGGTTAAATTATACAATCCCAAACACCCCCTTGATAGATATGTTACCTAAGGGCATTTGGATTATATTTCATACATTTTAACCTTCAATTTGTGTTGTTTAGTGTTTATGTTTTTTAGATATGTATAGGTCAACAAATACCAAAGAGCATTTGGCCTAGCAGTATCAGTATGTTGGATAAGATTTTCTGTTTTCAAATGGTAACGTTTCAAGTTCCATGGTTGTTAAAGTATGTAATAATTTAGGAGTAAAATTAGAGAATGTGTGAATTGTCATTAATGAGAATATATATTGGAACAAACCGAGTAAATTGTGTCATGATATTGTTTGCTTTGCCTCCTATTGGTTGCCTTAAAGCATAAGGAATACTATTCCTTTTTCGATAGTCCACGTATTCCACACATTGCCAAGTACACGACCACTTGCATGACCCCTTTCCACAAATAATTATCAAATGCATATATACATGCTTTCGCCCATGTTATTCCCGTCAGCCCATAGCCTTTCTTTCATCATTCACATACTACCATATGTACAAAATACAAAATATCACATTCTCTACCCAACTTTATCATGACATTTTCATTATCATGCAAGAATCCATACATATCCGTCATATCATTTCATGGTAATTTTTATAACCACATACATGTCGCATTCGCTATAACTATGCCTAGACTCACATCATCGAGGCATCTTCATAATATTAATTCAGACTTCACCATAGCATTTCATGCATGACAAATTTTTACAAGACTGGCAGACTGCATACATTCATCATATATTATTATCAAACATTTACATGTCATATTTCCTACAACTATACCATTAGACTCAACATCATCTTGGCATCCTCATAACATTTTTGCTAATACGTGTGAATACTGCAACACATAACACCACCCCATATTCCCACAATAACCCCTCATCATATACATATAAGAATGAACTATCACATATCACTGCATTGGCTTGCCATCAACAGCCTTGTCTTGACTATCTCGTCATCGATCACCACGATAGAAGCCCTTTCCGCCTCTCTTTTGCACTGTAAAGCCCTAGGTTTGGTTCCTGTTATCGGAGTAGATTTGGATTTGTTGTTAGAAAGAAGAAGAAAAAAAAGGAAATTGATGTGTGAGGGGTGGAAACCAAAGTGATAAATCCTTCACGCATATTTCTAAGAGTTAATTGCACTGATGATTCATGTAGTTTACTGCCTCGAGTATCAGAATTTACATTGGCATCCCAAATGGCCGCTCATATGTAACACAGATGACCTTTAAGACTAACGGACATTTTAAAATTTGTTAACATTTTTAAAATGAGTAAAAGACTAAAATACCCTTTATAGTTAAATAATAAAATTAAATAAGTTTTAAAAATATAAAGTTGTGGGGCCATACATAAATCAAAAAAATAAGGCAACCCCCCCCCCCACCCAACACACACACCCACCCACCCACCCACCTTTCTTCACCGTTTTTAAGTTCCTAACGTCTGATTTTTCTCCGGCGAAACAATCACATCAGCCTCTTCATTTGAAGGCAACGGTTCACTCACAAATCCCATTTTCTCTAGTGGCATTCACAATATATCCCATAACTGCCCCTCGCAATAATTACTGTTGTTTCCTCTATTTTTGTTTACTAAAGTCCGTTTATGTTATGTTACAGTCGAATGAAAAATGAGTACGACTTATATAAGTTGTTTATACTTGGAAAGTTATAATATGGATAAGCTAGAGGGACAATCCGTTTACATGATGTTTCATTGTCCATATTAAGGATGAAACATATACTTAATAGATTCTTCAATTATTTTAAATTAGTTGATGAATCCCACTTGGAAAGTGAGATCCTCCTACACAAGTACTTTAATTAATATTTTCACATATTTTGCTTAATTTAGAAAAGTCATAGGAGGTGTCTACATAATGCCTAAAAGTCAAGCATATGATCTAAGGCCAGCTTTTCAATGCCAATAATATATTACTTAAAAATAAGAACACGAACTAACCACGCTAAAACTCCTATTAACATGGTGTTGACTTTTTAATTTTGACTTTGTAACTCTTAATGCTTCTTATGTCAACCAAAGTGTTTTTCAACATAAGTTCCGTTTGCGAATTTTGATATCATAGCCACACTATTGAGCAAGTTGAACTAATTTTATAAAGTATAGTTGTAGCGTGTGACGGCAAACAAAAGAATAATAACGCCTTGCGAAATCAAGCCCGGTATCTTGTTTTCTAAAATGATACATGGTGTAAGTCAATCGTTGAAGGTTGAATGTCAATATGTTTGTGTATTAGTTGTTTTGTATTTGTATATCTATTTAATGTTAAACTGACATGTACCTAGCTAGGTTATGAATTATAAATAATATAGTGGATGTTGTTTTAAATAGTAAATGGCCCATTTGTTAATGGACATAAGGAGATCCAATGGTCATTTTAAAGTTGGTGGTTCAAAAAAATATTTATTTTAATTTTAATTTAATATTGATAAATAAATTTTTTCATGATAATAAACAAAAAAAAAAGGTTTTGTTTTTATCACATTCCAACTAAAAGGCATGTATAAATCAATTTTGATAACTTCTTTTGGCTGATCCTACATTTAAAATTAGATGGTCATATTTAGAAGACTATTATGTTTGCGAACAATACTTTATGTCACGAACGAAGGATCGCCTATAGTCATTTACTTACTGCTTCAATCGTCGGTAATTACAGACGGAATCCAAAATTAATTCTTGTCAATTACCCACTTCACCAACGGAATCATGTGTTGATGATACTCATTTGTTTAGCAATATGCCTTATTAGGTCATCATATATATATTCATATTATGTGTTCTCTATGTATAATCAGTCCTTAGATGTAAATGACTGCTAAGCTTTGAATTTTTCTAGCATAAACAATTAGAACTGAACAAAGACAACTTATATATACAGAATTAAAAATGTGTGTAGTCATGCTTTCATCAAGATCTCCATTTATGTGGTCATGTTTTAACCATTCAAAGTTAAGATTTATGAGATCTTTTGTTTGGTGAATTTGTCTTGCTTAAGTCACTACTTTATTAATAGATTATAAATATAAATTATTTGGTATAACATCTAGAAAAATAGTAAAGGAGCCAAAATGCAATCAAACTAAAGTAGCAGCATTGCCCTGAAGAAGACCATCACGAATCTGAGTAGCCACATCACGAACCGCACCCGGTCCATGAGGGATGAACACAGCAGATGTCTTGGATGCAGAACCGATTTCTTTCATGGTGTCAAAATACTGTGTCACTAGAACCATGTCCATCACGTCTTTAGCTGTGGTTCCAGGCACGTTCACCGCGAACCCCAACACACTATCTCTTAGCCCATCCACTATGGCTTGTCTTTGGCGAGCCACACCCAAACCCGACAGGTACTTTGACTCGGCCTTGCCCTCGGCTCTCTTGATTTGGAGAATTTTATCAGCCTCGGCTTTGTCAGTGGCCGCCGTCCTCAGCCTTGCAGCTGCAAAATGGACCACGGGTCACACGGGATGGGTTGGGTTGATCTAGCTTTGGTTCAAAACATTTAGCATGTAAACTAAGGGAAAAGTTATACTTTTATTATAAGTGTCTGTGAAATGACTAAACTATCCCTATCCAATAAAACTAAAAACTAAGTACGCGTTAAATTAGTGTTTGTGAAGTGATCACAGGGACCATCGTGAAATAAGTTTTACAAAATTAATATTATTTCAGTATCTTTTCTCTTTTGACAAGTATGATTTGGAGAGTGATTTTATGCATTAAAGATATATTTTACCTGCATTTATCTCATTCATTGCTTTCTTCACTTGCTCGTCTGGTTCCATATCAACGATCAAAGTTTGAACAATCTCATAAACCATATGTAGACATTGCCTATAAACAAAAGCAAAACCGAAGAGAGATTAGGGGAATGTGACACCTAATAGTAAATTGTTCCACTAAAGTCATTCTTACTTTTTTCTAACTTCAAAACCATCCAAGTTTTAAAATTGTTTCATTGTTTTGAATATTTTTATAAATGTTAAAAATTAAGTGATCTAAATGGAAAAAAAAAAAGAATTACAAGTTACCATTATAATTGTTCTGGTCATTCAAATTAAATAGTTATGAAAATTTCACAGCTATAAAGCACTATTGTTCCTGAAAAATTTCACACTTTTGTTGAAAAATGTGTTAATGAAAGTAGGCCTGTTGAGGTGAACATATCAAGTTGTTCATCATCAAATTGTGAGACAGGGCATAATTAAAGTGAAAGTAAAGTTTTTGAAAATGAAAAAGCAAGTACTTCTTGTAAATATGTTCCACTAAATAAACGATCATTTTCTCAATCAAGAAATCATCAGCCATACAACTTCTATGATAACAACTACTATGGCCATTATCAACAAAATTTTGTTGATCCTTATTACACAAATGGGTTTTATAATCATGTTCCGTTCCAAGGATAACATTTCCCACCACACCAACCACATTATAGTTCAGATGAGTTTTATGGTACTCCTAGGAGAAAGTGTTGTTTTGTGTGTGGTCCCTCTTCTCACCTTGCAAGACATTGCAAGCACTAGTTCAAGCAACAGCTTGATATTCAAAAGCGGCTTAGTCAGTCCCCAAAAGGAGCTTTTAGTAGCCCTGATTCAAGGACTGATCAAGCTGATAGTGAACCCAGTGAAATGGATGTGAGATCCAAAGTAAATAAAGTAAAATACAAAAAGAAACATTTTTGGAAAACCAATGAAGGATAAAATCAAAAATGATCCTAAGACTGTAAAGTCTGAGAATTCACCAAAAATAGTTTCAAAAGCAAAAAAAGAAAAGTCCAAAATTTCCAAAACCAAGGAACAAGTTTTTACTTGGATTCCTAAGGACTGTTCTTCATTAAGTGAGGATCCAACAAGAAATAAATAGTTTTCAGGAAATAAAATCAAGTTCGGTCGGTTTACGGTCAACCTTCCCGGGATAAAAGTATCTCGGGAACCCATGTCTATTTGAACGCTTAGTGCATGCAGGGTCAATCAAGGAGGACTATCAATAGTATTAGGTACTTAGATAGTGATTGCACCCGGCATATGATGGGAGACGAACCCTTGCTATTTGATGCTAAATCATTCGATAGCGGATTCGAGTCTCTCATAAGCGATATGGGAGGACAAAGTACAAGGAAGGGAAGCCTTGTTTAAATGGTTCAACAACAACTTTTTGAGCGTTTCTCAAACTAACCTAATCCAACTGCATCTCTCAAGTGATAGATCTAGCATCAGCTGTTGGATCTCGGTTTGAATCTCTTCAACTTTGTTATACAATGTGATAATGCATGCTTAAGATAGTCCATCTGACAACAACTTTGCTGAGCTTTTCACTAAAGACATCGATCATACCCGATTTGAATTTCTGGTCGAATCGTTTGGCATGATTAATTTTGATTAAAACAACCTATCTATCTTTTGTATATAAAATTGTAAATATTTTTTTAAATATGTCACAAATTTAGAGGGAGAAAATGAGTTAAAATTAACTCACCAAAAAGATTTTCAGTTCATCCTAAGAAAAGCAAAAACAAATCATTTGATTTATCCGTTTAGAGGGAGCTCCTGCTTAGAGGGAGTCGGATAATTAAAATTTTCAAAATTTTGATAAATTGATCCGACCATTGGAAAATGATAAGAAATTATCTTTAACGATTCTAGCACATGAAAAGAGTAGATCAAAAGCCAACAAGATCATTGCTTGATGTGCAGATAAGCTTGACAAATGAGTAAGTGTCATAGTGATATAATCCTAAATTCTTGTCGGTACCAGTGGTTACACGTTTAAGAAGTGGTTGCATGATTCCGGTAAAGTCATATCAATGAAGGATGAAATGTAATTAAACATGTCATACCCAAGCCTCTCTTTACCTGATCACAGTTGTCTTATGTAATCAAGTGTCAATTTCAATTTTCCTTGAGTCAGAAAAAGAGTCAAAAAAAGAAAAGAAAAGAAAAGGAAAACAGAAAAGAAAAAGGAAAAACCAAGAAAAAGAGTCAGAAAAAGAATCAGTCCTAGGAATTTTAACTTCTGTTTTATTTCTTTATTTATTTTGATTCAAGTCTTGGACTTTCTCTGTTTGTAGTCATACAAGATCTGATTGTTAAGGCGCTGAATCTTCTGCTTTATTTTAATTTTTCTAGATCGAGTCAAGTGTACACAAAATAATGTACAAAGTGTCAAGTATGTTAATAAGAATACTGTGATCAACTAAGAAAGGTTTAAGTCAAGTTGAGGTGATATGTTAACATAAAGTAAGGCCGATGTATGATGGAATCAGTAACATGTCTGACTAAGTGCGGACCACATAAGCATCGTGCCTAATTGTACCTTAACGTATCATGTTGACATCAAAATACTTGTTAAGTTTAAAGTGGACAAATTATATCTACAATCGACTTTGGGTTCTTGGCATAATAATGTCCAAATAGAAGTGTGATCTAGAACGTTAACAGATAATGTGATTCCATGTCGTGATCTTTCTCACAAAATTAATTTAGTAAACTTTTAAGTAAATGTTTTTGATATATAATATTAATTTCATCTTTACTCTTATTTTTCTTTTGTTTTATTTATGTTTCAACTTCACAACATTATGTATGTATTTTTGTAATTTTAAAAATATATGAAAATGCCAAAAAGATTTTAAGTTTTTATTGTGTTCGTACATAATTTATTAAACCTTGTTTTATTCAAAATCACGTGTTTTATTGTCAAGGTCGTCTATGTAAAGTTTGTTGGAAACCTAGAACTTAAACAAATCACTTACAAGTTGAGGGACTGAAATTGGGAGGGCCTGTGAACAAATTCTTCTTTGACCCTTGAGAGGGTCTGTGAACAAATCTTATTCGTTCTAAGTTTTATGCAGGTGTACATGGACAGGCAGATCAAGATAAAGTCTGCTTGGAGTTGCAGATGTTGAAGTGCCTTAAAGAAAACAAGAACGTGAAAGTTGGTGGTTGAAGCTAAAAATGAACTGATTGCATTCAAAGACAAGGAAAGAAACCAGTCGGCTCAAGAAAGTCAACAAAAGAAAATTAGATGTCGAGCCTCCCGCATATGATGTTTCTAAAATTTACTGTTGCCGATCCTCCCTAGAAATAAGATGGAAGTTCAAGTCTACAAGAACGGAAAATAAAGATTTATCCAAGATCCAATCTGGTTCAAGATCCTGGATCAAGACAAGTACTAGTTTCAAGAAATAAAGACGAAGCAAAGAACTTAACGAAGGTTTCTCGACATACTCAATCCTAGAGGGAGATTGTATGGCCAATATTATATATTGTTTTTAGGATTGTATATATCGTTCTAGTTTGCTTTTATCGGTGTAGTACGTACTCGGTATGTTTAGTTTGTATGTTTATTTTGTATGTATTGGAGAAATGGGGACCCTATAAAAGGGTTACTTACCCATTTCTCCAAACAACTCTAACAATTCCAAGAGAAACAACTTTTGAAAATAAACTCTTTCTCTCTCTTCATCTTTTCTCTCTTTTGTAATAACAAACTAAGATCCGAGATCCGAGTGTCGTTGGTGATTTCCGCTAACCAACAACACGGATTGATCCGAGTCAAGTTGAGATCCATCTAGAGGACCTACAACTATTGTAACTTGAATGATTTTTATAGTTTTTTATGGGAATGTCTCATGGAATAGTAATCAAGTTTCAAAGTGTTCCAATTATATCACTCGTACAATTTTTTCTCAAATTGGGTCACTAAATCTTCAAATCGAGTCTCATTGATTTTTTTGTGCGTCAAGCAAGAAATGAAGGATAAGATGTGAGGATCGGAATTTGTAATATATGTATTTGAATTTAAAAAATTTAAAAAAACGTTAATTATTTTAAAATTTAAAAATAAAATCCACGTCACCACTCAACGTTAATATAAAAAAAAGATTAAAATATTTCCTATGCGTAAAAAAAAAGAAAAGGGCTAAAAAACATTTTAAAACATTTAATTTAATAAAATATGAAAGTTGAGTGACTTAATTTTAGTGACCTAATTAGAAAATTTTCAAAACTTTGTTACCATTATATGAAATTAGCCCTCTAAAAAAAGTATGTGACTTTGTTAGAACAATATTGGAACTGGTTACCATTTAACTAAATCAAGATTCCACCTTTTTATTGAAGCAGTATTAAAACATGGTTACCATTTCACAACTAGATCAAGATTCCACCTTTCATATTCGTATAACGACTCCTGTTTAATTTGTTTGCATTACGTACCTTTTCAAGTTCTTGTTCAACAGCCTTAGCAATTTCATTCTTTTGCTCAAAAACATCATCAAGCTTAAGCTTTGGAACACTAGCTCTTATAACTAGAAGTAGAGAACAAATATTCATGTTATTATGTTAAGGTAACAACACCAACAACAAATAAAAAATATAAAAGATAAATTTGTTGAAGGTTTTTACCATCAAAAACATAAGCCTGGATTTGCTCTTTTGTGTTGCTGAGTCTATAAAACGCGTCCCTTGCTTTATCAGCCAGAGCACGATACTGTACTGAAGCTACAACGTTAACAAAAACATTGTCCTGAAAAACAACAAAATTACATTACTATTAGTTGCTAAGCAAACACACGTCTTATTGAACAGACCTTCGTTTTGGTCTCGCACTTGACATCTAACTGCCGAACCCTAAGTGTAAGGTATCCAGCAATCCGCCTTCCGAATATCCAAGGCACACAATGACAGCCTGGCCCAAGAACGTCGTCAAACTTTCCAAAATTCTCCTTGATAGCAACATTGGATTGATGTACTTGAGCCAAATAGAATAAGTTTCCCATGATATATCCGGAAACCAATTCAAAAAGACTCTCTCTCTCTCTCTCTCTCTCTCCATATATATATATATATATATAGGATCAGGATCATGTGAGAATTTTTTGAGAATTGAAAACTATGAGAACCATTTTGGACCACAAAAAAACCCAAAAATAAAAAAAATCATAAAACAAAAGAAAACACAAAAGTAAAAAAACCAAAGTTCTTATTTATCATCCCGGTTTCTAAAAAAAACGTAAGAAAAAAATTCTCGGTTTAGCTAAATTATACATATACATATATGTATAATATGTACACACATGTTTTTTTTCCTATTCACATATGTATAATTTAAGGTAAATGATAATATACATATGTGTATATTACATAACTAGAGATTAAATGAAAGTATACATATGTGTATAGGTATAATACGAATTGAAAAGAAAAAAAATCTGTTTTTTTTATTATACATATATGTATAATATGTACATACATGTTTTTTCCTATACACATATGTATAATTTAAGGTAAATGATAATGTACATATGTGTATATTACGTAACTAGAGATTAAATGAAAGTATACATATGTGTATATGTATAATACGAATTAAAAAGAAAAAAAAAATCGGTATTTTTTTTAATGAAACCGGAATGAAATATAAGAATTTTGGTTTTTTTACTTTTTTAAAATTTTAGGTTTTGTTTGTTTTATAATTTTTTTAATATTTTTAGAAGGTTTTTTTAGTGGTCCAAAATGGTTCTCAAAGTTCTCAATTTGTCAATGTTCTCTTAGGATCCTTACCCTATATATATATATATAGGAGTGGGTTCTAGTGAAAACTCCTTTTAAAGACAAAACTTAAAAACTCCTAAAAACTTCTAAAAAAACTATTTTTAACTTTTTTTAAAAAAAATTTTTGAAGTTTCTTTTTTTTTCCATTATTCTTATATGTTGTTATTGGTTCAAAAAAAAAAAACTTGTCGGTAACCTCATTGGTATAGTGCGCATGTGTAATAGTGTGCATTGCATATATGCAAAAGTGTTTGTATTGCATAGAATACAACACTATTGCACATATTTGATACACATCATTGTATATATGTAATATAAGACTAATACACATTAGTACGTATGTGTAATACAACATTAACGCACATGTGCACCACATCGACTTTTATTTTATTATTATTTTTTTTTCATATAATACAACACTACTACACATATACAATGCACAAATATTGAATATATGCAATAAAACACTATTAAACTCAAAATACATAGTAATACACATGTGTAATACAACGGTATCGCACAATAATACGTATGTGCATTGCAACGGGTTTTTTTTATTATTTTTTTATATTTTTCGAGTGAAATATAAGAAAATATAAGAATAATGGCTAAAACAGAATTTTGAAAATATATTTTTTTTTAATTAAAAATAATTCTTTAGGAGTTTTTAAGTTTTCTCTTTAAAGACGAGTTTTTTTTATTTTTAATCAATGTCTTATTTTAACATTTCCACAAACATCTGGGTTACATTACGCCCTCAATTAAAAATAACGGTGTTATTTAAACTTTAAAATCTTGGTCACCTTTCATAAAATTTTGGTTAAGCCACCCGTAGCCAGTGGCGGACCTACACCAAAGGTGTAGGAGTCTCGCGACCCTAGTGAAAAAAAATTTTAAAGGTAAAATCCCAATTAACCCTTATAAAATTTTGACACCGATCCTTATGAAATTTTTTCCTGGATCCGCTATTACCCGTAGCCCCCCATGAAAATAGAAAATCCTAGTTCCGCCCGTCATTACATGATTTCAGACGATACAGGAATCCAAATTGAAATGATGGAATACTAATAGGACACAAAACGAATAATCCATGTTAACAAAATCACACATAATTTTTCACAGAAAATCAAGTGATAGATTCCAATGAGTCAAATATATGTGATCACTCAAAAGTCCATAACATTATAATAGAAGAAGATTATGAAAAGTGAAAACCATATAAGAAATCAAAATTAAATTAATTGAGAAGGAGAGAGTGAGAGGGTTTACCGGCTGCAGCGTGACTAAATAAAATTGACAGATCTTTGTTTAAGGAAAAGATCAAATTCTTTTGATTTATAGAAAAATAAATAAATAAATAGAATGTTACAAATGTGATGATTATTTCTCACCATGCTTTCTAAATTTAGAAGAAAAAATACACTAACTAATATTAGTCAGCATGTATTTATTTATGTATAGCTGTCAATTAGCATGTGCATATATCATCTCCTAGTTTAGTGTTAGGTTTATTACTTTCCCTTGTATTTATATGGGTGTACATGGAATGAATGGATCATCGAATTCTTCTAATTAACAACTAATTGGTTTAATTGTTGGTTTACGTACATACATAAACTACAAATGTGTATGTTATAAAACACACACGAACATATTAGTTCAATGGTTTTTTATATGCGTAATATATGTATTTTTATTAATAAATGTAAAAAATTTGAAGTATTAACCGGGATAAATAAGTTAAAACGGTTTAAATTTTTATGTTTACTGTTTTAATAGCCTAATGTGTTGTAATCATCCTCACCCTACTTATAGTTTTATTGTTAAAAATTTGAAGTATTTCTATTATTTTCAATTTATATCTAAAAGTATGATTGTGTTCATGTGTTGTTTTTTGTGTTTTGCAAATGGGATTATTTGGTGAGTTCTGGGCTTGGATACAAGTAGAGAGTTATGGGCTTGTAGTGTTCGTGGGCTTATGGAAAGTGCTCGTGGGCTTATGGAAGCATATACCTAGATTTTACGAGTTATCATTTAGTTTGGCTTTATCATCCTGTTCATCACTATCTCGATCGTCAATGTCTCAATCACCATTGTGTTGATCTCGACCAGCCTGTGTTATGTCAAAGTCTTCAAGAGTAATGCACATCACAACTATCATCAATCGTTAACTATCGGGTTTTATCTCTTACAGTCGCATCTGATTTAGGGTTTCTTCACGTTGATAGTTCTTGTCTAATTCTTTTGTGGTCCGATGGTATTCGTATGTTGACCAGATCGTTGTTTTAAGTCTGAATTTGTTGTTCATTTGATTCAGTTTTGTGTTTATTCGAACTCCTATATTGTTCTTTGGTTAAATGATTGTGATTTGGATTTAATAAGATATTTTTCGATGTTTGTGACATTTATAAATACATAAGAGTATGGCTAATCGGTTTTACACGTTGATTTAGTTTGGTTATAGGTTAGTTAACCGTGAAGTAGAATTGGTCATAAAATGCTTGGGCTAAAAGTTTGGCCTTGAAAATTTTTCATTACTTAATAAATTTTTACTAAGAAATTTAGGCTTGAATAATTTGAGCTTTATCATTTGACATTTGGAAGACTTCCACTAAATCTTGGTTATGGAATGGTTAAAGATAGTAGACTATGTCGTTTAACCGTGGTTTAATAAATATGAGTTGGTTCGGTTTTGTCGGCTATGAAAATGTGAATAACCATAACCAACCTACTAATATTGGTTTTCTTAACATAGTCATAATGAATCCATCAGTTTTTCGTTAGGTTCCGTCTTAATGCCGCAGTTAATTCAGTTACACGTCAGATGATTCGGTTTTATGTATCCCTAGGAAAGGGATCTATATAGATTTATACATGTTGCTAAAAACACACCAAACAAAATAAATTATCTATTTTTCAATCTTAATAAAATAAATATAAACAAAAACGGTAAAAGTGTGAAAAATTAGTTTGGTTATACGTCTGATATTACCTACATATGTATATGTTGCCAATACATATACATAATTAAAAACAACTAAAAGGACACAAAATTAGTTTAGTAACTTTTATTTATATGTGGGTTGGTGTCATTGTCAATGATCTAAATGGCCGTTAAAAAAAATCCCTTATTGTTGATATATGAAAACAAATAATATCTTTATAATTATCTGGATTTCATAGTATGGGCATGGTGCTTAATCGATACTTTTGACAATCTTTTCTATGTTATATCTTCTTCAATAAACAGTTTTTATCCTTTTTATAAATACACGAACCCCGATGAGAATTTCTAACACGTTATTTTCGGGTGAGAATTTCTAGCACGTCCTATTAGGGTGAGAATTTCTAACACCTCACAAGTTTATAACTAATCATGTAGGTTTTAGTGTAGTCTAAATAAAGTCTAGCTGGAATGCTTGATTTGGGTAAAACTCGTAACCATGTTTATTTTAAACGAGTCATGGTCGAATTTAGTTTCAACTCGTTCATTTTTATAATTTGCAAAAGGATATATTCTCTTCTCTCATAACTTAGCCGATCAAGTATTTTATGTCAACTATGAAAAACAGGTAAAGCTTCAAGAATTAGCTCCAGTAAAGATATTGAATTATGTCAGCTCATGGCTGGGATGGATCCAAGAACAACGATAGTTTACTTGCAAACCAATTATTCTCATCGCGCATCGGAGAAACAGAAGGTCTCTTCTTCGAACATCCTCCAGCTTGAGAATAAGTAATTTTGTTTTGAGGAGTAAATGAATAAAGGAATCAAGCGAGATGGATTATAGTTACTTAATTACACTTGACTTGCATGGGCAGTTATACCCCTTAGGTTGAGCCGGACAATTAGTAATCTCGTTCCAGACTAGTCGCTACCATAGTTTGTTATCAGAGCGGCATTACCTTATCTATAAGGTGGGCCTATGCCGAATTGCCGACCGTCCATTTCTGATAAGTATTGTGTAATGTGTATCAATGCGTTAACCACCGTCTCACTCTCACATCAAATATAAATTCAGCCAACCGCTAAATGCTCAACCCATCTTTAATACACACAGCCCAATATCATCAACTCTTGCATAGATGTGCCCATCACCGTAAGCCCAGCTAGCAACAATGATCTTCTAGTCTATTATTCCAAAGCCCAATGGCAATGATCCCTTGATCAGCGTAATATAAGATTATAAGTTTCCTAAGCTGTTATACAACTCGAACAAGTCTCCTAACGCACCTGCAGCACGCATCACAATATCTATATATCATATCTATATATATTACTAGATTTTATCCCCCGTATTACGGGGGTTATTTTACATTATTCATTTTTAATATTTATATATGTATATTTGGATTTTAATTTTATTTATGGTAAGAAAGTTAATAATTAATATACTTGAAGTTTGATGATTAAATGGTTTCACAAATAAATGATATGTTATAATCCGGTTTAAAAGCTATCTGGGTTTGGTGATACCCATTACCCGTTTATTTTCTTTATTATAAAATTGTTTCTTAATTATAAATGATATCTTTTTTTAAATAAAATAGGATATTAATTTTTAATATATCCTTATTTTATAGGATTTTCATATCAAATATTTTATGAGATTAATTTTTAATACAATGAGATGTTATAACCCGTTTAAGAGCTACCTGGGTTTGGTGAGACCTTTACCCGTGAATTCGGGTCAACTGCGTGAGAAACCTACATTTACAAATAAAGCAATCTGGTGGCTTCCATAAAAGGGGGGAGCGACCACATCACGACACGTAGGATTTTAGGGGTTTCGTTTATATATATTATAGATTAAAGCAATACATTCTAGCCCCTTTCTATTGGTTCATTTTTCTATTTTCTATAAATAACAAGCCATTATAGAATTTCTTATCAGTAAAATAATTCAATAATAAAATGAATATTTGCCATTAAATTTAATGTATTTTTAGTAATGTTTTAATTACCCATTTCTACACCTACATTAAATACATTGAAATACGTCGTGTAACCCTAAAAAACCTAATTGCTGACGTACCTTCTAACTTCCACACTCAATCGGGCATCTCTTCTGTTTATTTACGTGTTGAAATGTTAATTCTTGGGTGGCAAAAGGTGGGCCGGGTAATGGGTCAAAATTCGTTTGTGCTAAAATATGTAACTTTATTGTTTTTATACGTAGATTAGACTATTACAGAAAGTACACAGAAATAGCTACATATATTTAATGATGACGTGCAGGTAAACAAGTGATATAACTTCATTTATCTTGATATTTTTATTTGAAACAAGAATGTTTTATATATACATATATATATATATAAAATTATTTTTGTTACATGGAACGCCTTATGTTACAATTGCTAGCTTAAAGTGATGAACTTCAATTAGCAAAGCATAATTTGCCAAAAACTTCAATGGATAGTTATGTTTCTCATCATATTTTTTTATGTTTTTATATTTATTTAGTAATTTATATCTAGTTGCACTATGATTAGAGAGTAACATTGTTTTTATAATCTTATGATTAATGCAATGAAAATAGACTTTGGTCTCAACTATTTTAGTCCGAATTATATAATATTTTGATAATTTTTCCGGTGCGCTTTTTAAAAAGATAAAATGAAGTATGGTTTCTTTTTGATGAAAATGTATTTAAATGAAAGTCAAAGATCAAGAGCCAGTGACTAAATTTGTATGAGAAGGATTGTCAACAATGTATATTTTTTGTTTGTCTTTTAACTTAATGAATTAAGATATATCAAATATTAACGAATCGCATATTTTTTAATCAGTCAATACAGAACCAACGAACAGATTATACTATGCAGTTACGACTTGGTATACGCGTATGGGCAGTCAAAGCTTGCCAGCATACGACATGCTAAAGATCTAGCATAACACTTTAAATTTGAAATATACCAAGGTTTCTTTTTGGATCTTTTATTGTTTTGTTTTGATATTAGAAATGTTTGGAACTCAAAGCCTGGCTGGTCGGTTCATGTAACAAAACAAAAACAGTTTTGATCTAATTCTAATGATTTGTTACAGAAGCTAGATGATAAATGTCAGCTAATATATATATATATATATATCACACGGATTAGGTTAAAATAAAAACTCATTTGAGTTGTGAAAAACTCTAGAAACTCATTTTCAATCACATATTTTTAATTAAAGTTTGAAACTTGTGGCACACAATTAAAGTTATTAAAAAATATAAAAGTAAAAATAATTTTTTCTCACTTGAATACATATATTAAAATTAGTAACAAATTGTAAAAAAAATAGCAAAACAATTTTTTATTTAATTTTTTGATGTTTTGTATTAAATGTAACAACGAATATGTTGAGCATCAGATTTTCGGTATCTTAAGCAAATGATATGTTTGGGATAACTCTAGGATATAGTATCCTCCAAAGTAACATGTATCCTTAATATATTGTATAACTAATGGCTCGATCATCCTTGTTTGATGTTTACCAGGTCTTGTAACGTTCGCATGATCTGCTGAAGACTCGGATTACTCCTCAGCCGCTTCAACTACCACGTGCTTAATGGAGGTCGTGGAGTTTAGCGGCTAATTGGAAGAAGTCTACTACTTCCGGATAGTTAGGAGTTCTAGTTAGCTAGTCTTTTTTATAAATAGAGCTATAGTTGGATCATTTCATAGACTCTTAGCACTCGATACTTAGCAGTAATCGCACATTGTAATCACAATCCAACTAGCTCCAACACTTGTAACCGATTTTGATTATTAATAAACTGGTGGTGATAGTTTTCACCGCCCGGGGTTTTTTTTTCTTGTTATCCTCAGGATAACGGGTTTTTTCCTCGCAACAAATCCTTGTATTCTAGCATCTTTGTATTCATTTCAACCAAACACCACGCCTCACTCACTAATTTGGTTACGAAATTACCTTTGTTAATTTTTCACCAAAGCAGTATATTACATATGTAAAAAAAACGATGTTACATAAGGTTTTCATAACTCAAATGGATTTCATTCTATACTTCTCCTATCACACACATCATGAAAATAGAAGGCAAAAAGGAATAAACCATTTTCACTTTTATTGTTTTTCTTGAAGCACTATGCATTTGTTGCTATGAATCTGGATTTGAAGATTAAAGTTTAATTTAATCAATCAATATTTGTTTATAAAGCTAATATATTCTTAAGTTCATTATGTTAATTTCTTAGAAAATTGCAGGCTTGCATGAAATCCCCTCAATCTGTTGTATCCCAAATATTTTAAGGTAATTTATTGCTGTGGATAATTTTCATCTTATAGTTTTATGTTAGTGCTTTGGATTTATAACATTGCAGGCTCGGAAGCGATGTTTGCTACTTTGCCACTTCTCTTATGTTGCAATCCAGGTATGCCTTCTGGGTCTAAAACAATATTTTGACACTTGTTGTATAATATTTATTGGTATCTTGAGTTTCCCATTTGCCCTCTCAAATTTTATTCACATTTCTGGTTGATCTCACGCTCATATTTTGAATTCACTAGAGTAATTATCCAAATAAGCATTACTGTCATTGTATGATTTTAAGTTTGGCATGTAATCGGTTGTAAGTGCATAAATTTTAAAGTATATATATTTTTAATTTTACATACATATTTTAATAGTTAAACTTTAGTGATCACTCTTAAAAATCAGTAACTATTCTTAATGTGTAAGAATCCCAACCCAGAGTGAGGTGCATATTGTCGGTTCTAGAGGCATAAAAGCACTTGACTTTTTAATTAACGGAGGAGTAAAGATAAAAAAAAATGTGAAAATTGTAAAACCAACTCTATTTTTATCTTCATATTTTACTCTCTTATATTTTTGTTTTTTTTATCCAGACGATAAATATTTAAAACCATTTAATATTTGAACGAGAAGTTACATTCACAACCCGGGCCGCGAGATATGAAAGTATTGTTCAATGAAAAAGTGTGAGGTTGCATGAAAACCTATCCTAATTATGCATGGTTGATCATGCAGCACAACATCAACTAATGTGCATTTGTGCATATAAATTATCTTGGTAAAGGATGGTTATCAAAGTTATGCTGAATCAGAGCAGCATACACAAATTTCTACAACTATTTGCATTTGGTTTATTGGTTTTAGAAATTTTGGTACGTTTGTGCACCAGTGGTTCGGTGAGTGACCCCATCCCGTTTGCTTTTTATTATCTTTGTTACCTATTATGTGAAGAATAATATGATGATAGTAAGTCATGCAAAGATACAAAATATAACCATTTGTCTTTGTGTTCTTAATGTTGTCTGTTCCTGCCAAGAGGACATGGATGCGTTTTAGTTGTAATGTTTTATGTTCATAAAGTAATTATGCTTCTTTTGTGTCATTATTTGTAACTTGTAAGTTATCTTGTTTCTTTTCACTAGATGGCCAACTGATCATCCTGAACTAGGATTGGAGACTTGAATTTATGTGACTCTATGTATGTGTATGTGTGTTTGTATATATATGATATGTCTATAATGTTTGTGTGATGCATATAAATATGAATTGCAATTATATATCATGTTACCGTTTCAAGAAACATATTAAAAAATATCTTGTCGCTTGAAATTATATATGTGTTTACTTAATGATTACTATATTCCACTCGTGTTGTACACGGGTCAATAACCTACTCACATAATAAATTAAAATGTTCACATAATTAACAATTGAATTGATATTAACATTCTTAACAATTCCTCACATCATGTGTAATTTTTTTCTCGTTACCTCAAATGTCCATGATACTGTTAAAGTTACAAATAAAATCTTATAGTTTAATTGGAATTGTAATTGGCCCTAAAGTTAAACAACATCAAACTTATGTGTCAAGCATAAGTTCACAACTCATTAAGTTGACCAGATACGCAATATGTTTTGTTGTTGGGTTGACAATAGAATTATAAGGGCTTTTCTTTTTCTTGTTTCTTTTTTTTTTCTTTTTTTTTCTTATTTTCAGTTTAGGAATGTTTTTTTTTTTACTTTTTGTTTATTATTACGTGTAATAAATTATTTCTTGTTTAGAGTAAGAATTACATAAATTCAATCAATGTCATGCCTATTTTAACCACTTTGTTTTGACCCTATTTGATTTGTGCCCTCCGTCATAAAAGTTTCTAGATCTATCCGTGTTTGTTATGAGCAATCCTGCTTAGGGGTGTTAAAAAAATCCATATCCGAAATTTCGAATTCCAACAGTGAAATTCACTATCTGAAAGGTCCGCATATCCAACGTTGAACACCCTTAGTCTCACAGTGGGACTCCCGGACTCCCACTTGAGGAATAATAAAGAC
The DNA here is from genome assembly GCF_021521415.1 of Bidens hawaiensis. Lineage (NCBI taxonomy): Eukaryota > Viridiplantae > Streptophyta > Magnoliopsida > Asterales > Asteraceae > Bidens > Bidens hawaiensis. Next base: position 308,459 of record NW_027492092.1, on the reverse strand, counting down.
ACATGTCGTTCTTTTTGCAGGTCTCTTTATATTATTGTTGGACGTAATTTCTATCTTAATAGGCATGTCACGTGTAGGTGACCGGGTTGTACCTATTGGGCCCTTTGGATTCATTAATATGTAATGGGTTTATGGGGTTGTAATTATGGTTTTATTATATTTGGTAATGTCTTGGCTAGCAAGTTAGGTTAGTCTATATAAAACTAAGTCATGTTAGACATTGTAGAATGTGTGAGATGTAACCGAGTTAGGGTTCATCCAGAGACACACACGAGAAGTAACGAGTTAGGGTTCATCTACATGCAACCGAGTTAGAGTTCATCAAGAGTCAAACTGAGTTAGGGTTTGAGAGTTTGTAATCAGTTTTTTGAGTTATATTTTCTGATTAATATAAACGAGAATTATTCGTTTAGTTTGTGTTTGATTATGCCAAGCTGCCAACTCTTATGATGGCCTTAGTTGAAGTTGATAAAGAACAAGTTATGTTGAACGAGGAGAAGGTTCATCCAATCCGTTATGCAAACGACTTGGTAAGCGATTCAACTTGGTATTTAGATAATGGGGCGTCTAATCACATGACCGGATATGAAGCCCACTTTGCCTATATTAATTATCGAGTGAGCGGTTTGGTGAAATTTGGAGACGGGTCCAAAGTGAATATTAAATAGAGAGGTTCCATTATTTTTTATTGCAAGAATGGTGAGCAGCGGGTTATGAATGACGTCTATTACATACCCGACTTATGTAGCAACATATTGAGCATCGGTCAGTTAACCGAAGAAGGGTGTAAGGTTCGGATAGCAAACGACCACTTGTGGCTATACGAGGAAGAGAATCGTTTGCTAATGAGAGTCCCGAGAAGTCCAAACCGTCTTTATAAGATCGAGCTCAGAATTGAAACCCTGGAATGTCTTTTAGCTTTAATAAAATACCAATGATGGCTATGGCACGCTAGACTTGGTCATTTTAATTTTGAAATATTAACTAATATGAAGTCTAAAAATATGGTGTATGGCGATATTCAAACTTTGCATGGTGAGCATGTTTGCCATGCATGTATGCTAGGCAAACGTAGTAGAAATCCGTTTCCTAAAACTGTAACATCCCGAAATTTCCAAAATAATATCAATTATATTACCTAATAATAGAGGGAAAGTTTACTCGGGTTATCAGGAAATAAATAAAAGAATAGTAGTTGATATGGGTCGGGCTAGTGTCGGGTAATGGATGTGGGTTATGGACTTGGATTAATAGAGATGGGTTAAATGAGAATGGGCCTTAGGTCCATGGGATTTCAGGGATATAAATACCCTAACACCCCAAAATATCTTAATTTCTGTTCATTATCCAAACACACACACACCCACACACACACGCCACAACTTCGCCGGCCGAGCCAAGGGAAGAATCGGGCAGGTCCGAGAGAGGGCGATTAGTGTGCTAGCAAGTTAAACGAGATCCAAACAAGCTCAAAAAGGTATGATTCTTGATCTTTGAGGTTTAAAGATCCAAGCTTTTTAGTGTATAAGCGACCAAAAATGGTCGGGAAGCGTAGTGGGTGATATTGAACCATAGCAAGGGTGTTAAAATCGCTCAAAATGCTGAAAAGAAACCGAACAGCGGCTGTCTGGGCAACTTCGCCTGCATCTGGGCAACTTCGCCTTCAACGCGATGAACTTCGCCTGCAAGCTAAGTTCGCCTGATGAACTTCGCCTGCAAGCTAAGTTCGCCTGATGGCAACTTCGCTGTAAGTTAAGTTCGCCTAACCGGTAACTTCGCCTGAAGCCAAGTTCGCCTGATGACAACTTCGCCTGAAGCCAAGTTCGCCTGATGGCAACTTCGCTGTAAAGCTAAGTTCGCCTAAGGTTAACTTCGCCTAGAGCTAAGTTCGCCCGAGGGTTAACTTCGCCTAAAGCCAAGTTTGATTAGAAAATAAATTAAAAGCGATAAGTTAAAGTAAGCTGATACTAGGCCACCAGATTAGATCCTGCGAGTATTGATACGTGTAACTTGTACAGTCAGCCGAGCTCAGTTAAAGAAGGGATTTACAGCTATCAGGAAAAGAAGCAGAGTTCAGGTGAGTTCTAGCCCCATTCCTTGTTATGTTTTCGGGGCTGTGTGCATACTCAATGTGATAGTTAATACACTTATCCTAAGAGATAAGTGTATGCCTTATGTGGATAATGTGAAATGTATGAATGATTGCTTGATGGTACGTGAACGATCTTCGGATATTGCACGTACTGTCAGGTTGTAACGCTATGTATAAGGTAAGTATGTTAGGTATGTTGATGTGTATGAACATGATGGAGATAATAGAAGAAAGAAATGATAATGTATGGTTGTATGGTTACGAAAAGGGTACCGAGCCCTACTAAAACTCGAGGTATGATGTATGGTTGTATGGTAACGAAGAGGGAATCGAACCCTACTAACATTTGGGAACTAGGGAACCGAACCATACCAATATTCGAGAAAAGAGGTGTATGCCGTGTATGACATATGTGATAGATACGATTGATTGTCTGACGGTACGTGAATGATCTTCGGATATTGCACGTACTGTCAGGATATAAATAAAGATATTAATATTGCATGTAATGTAAGGATGATGTATGAACATTATGAATGAAAGCTTGTCGGTACGTGAACGATCTTCGGATATTGCACGTATCGTCAAGAGAAGTGATTAGCTCCTTACATGGATATTAAATAATAACGTATAGATAGTGTTCCTTTTATGGAAAGTATAGTGTTCCTTTTATGGAAAGTATGGTGTCCCTTTTATGGAAAGTATAGTGTTCCTTTTATGGAAAGTATAGTGTTCCTTCTATGGATAGTAAAGTGTTCCTTCTATGGAAAGTATACAGAGTGTTCCTCCTATGGAAATTATATATAGTATGGTAATGGTAATGGTTCTTTTAATAGATATTACGTGACGATCCTCCTATGGATATTTATACGAGGTTAAGATAGTAATATGTGTCTTCGGATACGGGAAGAAATATATGGGAATAAATTGTATGTATGGTAGCAAGTATGTAGGTAGAACAGAAGGGCAACTAGTGAAGTATGGATATGTATCTACAGATATGTATGTATGTGTATGTATTGTATGGCATTCGATTAACTAGAACTCACTCAGCGTAGCTGACTTTTAGTATGCACGCAGGTGAGCTGATTACAGAGCTAGCATGAGGATGACACACGGCATGGATTGAACGGCTGGCATCTGAAGAAAGAAGTAAAGATGTTTTAAAAATAAAGTTTTGTGTTATGGTATCAAAGAAAAGATTTAATGTTTTGTAATAAATGATTGATGTTTTATATTCCGCGAAAAGTTTTAATAAACTCTTATTTGAAGAACTGTGTTTATGAGTAAATCCGACACGAAAGTAGGGCCACCGGGTTCGGGGCCTTACAAGTTGGTATCAGAGCAAAGTTCGAGAGATTTAAGCATCCTACATGCTTAGACTCGAACAGAGTATGGGATTTAAGTAAGAAAGGGAAGAAGATGCCAGTTCAAGAATGCCATGTGTCGCTCAAGTAAGATCAGTAAAGGTAAAGTGTATGATTAAATGATATATGTTAATGAGAAAGGAAAGATATGTGAACGATAAGGATAGAAATAATTGATTGTTTGATTTGACTAACTGCTTAAGTAGAACCAGCACAAAGAGACTCATAAAGGGAAGTGTATAGAACACGGAAAGCAATGTGATCAGCTAGTCACAGCTGGCCACTGTTATTACCTGTTAGCCTTGCTATCCTTGTACTATATAGTTCCTTGAGTGATGATGTTTGTGTTTCCCCTTTTAGAATACTGATGGCTGGAGCTGGAGAATTTGTGGGAACTGGGGGTCGCACTGGACGCCGTGGCAGGCCTCGTCTTGTCCGGCAACCCTCGGTAGAAGAAGCTTCCCACACCGAAGATGAATGAAGCGCCGCAGAAGGAGACCAGAACAACAACTAAGAAGTTCAACTTAGCCCTGCAGTTCAAGCAGCCATTGTTCAAGCTGTAGTTGCTGCGGTGAAGAACCTGAATCTCGAAGGATCTGCTGGAAGCCGTGAACGAACTGCTGAAGGGGCGGGTGGTGATGGTAGGAAGGATGGGGAAGGAGAAAGAGGGGCCTCGAGTGAGGATAAGTATGTGGGAGATGATGACAGGAAGAGGGGCCGAGGCGGTTGCAACTATAAGTCCTTCAAAGGTTGTGACCCGCCTAAGTTGACTGGTTTAGGAGACGCAATCGCTACTCTTCAGTGGATAACTGCCATGGATAAGGTTATCCGCATTAGCGAGTGCCGTCCTGACCAAGCTGTCGGTTATGCCACCCAATCATTTGATGATGAGGCTATGTATTGGTGGGAGAGTGTGAAGCAGAGGAAGACCCGTGAAGAGATCAAGGCGATGAGATGGAATGACCTAAAGGACATGGTGATGAAGAGGTTCTGCGCTGATACAGAAGTTGAAAAAGTGGAGATGAAGTTTCTGAACTTGAAAGCGGAAGAGATGACACAACGGGAGTATACTACTGAATTCAACCGCATGTCTAGGTTGGTACCTGACATGGTGAACACCGAAGCTAAAAGGATCAAGTGTTACGTAAGGGGACTTCCACGGAATGTTCGCACTTTGGTTAAGTCTAGTAAGCCCGCAACATTTGACTCGGCCGTGGAATTGGCCGAGATGATTTATGAGGACCTTGCCATCTGTAAAGAGGAGAAGATGGAACCGAAGAGAAAGAATCCGACCCCAGAACCAGAGGAAACCAATGAGGTGGATCCACGCAAGAAGAAGGCGAGGCAGAAGGGGTTCACTGCTTGTGAAAAATGTGGGAAGAGACACCCCGAAGAGTGCAGAATGGGATTAGGTGTTTGCTACAGGTGTGGAAGAACAGGACATTCCTCTTGGGAATGTAATGATTACCATAGGTGTCACAACTGTGGAAGACGTGGGCACCTAGCAAGGGATTGCAAGAAGCCAAAGGGAGGACATGAAGGAGAGAAGAGTGCTTGAGGTTTAACAGATTCCTCCGTACTCTTAGAGAAGCCATTCAAGAAGGCCAGATGCTAGCCATAAGTATTAAAACTATGTGTAACTTATTGATGACTCGATGCGGGTTGTTTTATGTTGACGTTTAGACTGGTGTTTATTAATTATTGTACGAATTGTCTGAATGCATGTTAGTCATGATAAATTGTTGTGTTGTGATAGAGTGTCGACTTAGGCTGTAGCATTAATATGATTTAGGACAAAGCCTCTTGAAGATCGAAACGAGACTTGGTACATTGAGGGCCTCATAGACAAGCTACCTTAAATAGCTAATACACATGACCACCATTCGATGACTGCAAAGTCGGAAGTAAGAAGGATAACTCAGAAAACGAAGGCGATTCAATAAAGCGTGTAAATATAAGAAGTTTTCCTTTTATAGGGAATAAGTTAGGTTTCGGAGACGAAACCTCTTTAAGGAGGGAAGACTTGTAACATCCCGAAATTTCCAAAATAATATCAATTATATTACCTAATAATAGAGGGAAAGTTTACTCGGGTTATCAGGAAATAAATAAAAGAATAGGAGTTGCTATGGGTCGGGCTAGTGTCGGGTAATGGATGTGGGTTATGGACTTGGATTAATAGAGATGGGTTAAATGAGAATAGGCCTTAGGTCCATGGGATTTCAGGGATATAAATACCCTAACACCCCAAAATATCTTCATTTCTATCATTATCCAAACACACACACACCCATACACACACGCCACAACTTCGCCGGCCGAGCCAAGGGAAGAATCGGGCAGGTCCGAGAGAGGGCGATTAATGTGCTAGCAAGTTAAACAAGATCCAAACAAGCTCAAAAAGGTATGATTCTTGATCTTTGAGGTTTAAAGATCCAAGCATTTTAGTGTATAAGCGACCAAAAATGGTCGGGAAGCGTAGTGGGTGATATTGAACCATAGCAAGGGTGTTAAAATCGCTCAAAATGCTGAAAAGAAACCGAACAGCGGCTGTCTGGGCAACTTCGCCTGCATCTGGGCAACTTCGCCTTCAACGCGATGAACTTCGCCTGCAAGCTAAGTTCGCCTGATGAACTTCGCCTGCAAGCTAAGTTCGCCTGATGGCAACTTCGCTGTAAGTTAAGTTCGCCTAACCGGTAACTTCGCCTGAAGCCAAGTTCGCCTGATGACAACTTCGCCTGAAGCCAAGTTCGCCTGATGACAACTTCGCCTGAAGCCAAGTTCGCCTGATGGCAACTTCGCTGTAAAGCTAAGTTCGCCTAAGGTTAACTTCGCCTAGAGCTAAGTTCGCCCAAGGGTTAACTTCGCCTAAAGCCAAGTTTGATTAGAAAATAAATTAAAAGCGATAAGTTAAAGTAAGCTGATACTAGGCCACCAGATTAGATCCTGCGAGTATTGATACGTGTAACTTGTACAGTCAGCCGAGCTCAGTTAAAGAAGGGATTTACAGCTATCAGGAAAAGAAGCAGAGTTCAGGTGAGTTCTAGCCCCATTCCTTGTTATGTTTTCGGGGCTGTGTGCATACTCAATGTGATAGTTAATACACTTATCCTAAGAGATAAGTGTATGCCTTATGTGGATAATGTGAAATGTATGAATGATTGCTTGATGGTACGTGAACGATCTTCGGATATTGCACGTACTGTCAGGTTGTAACGCTATGTATAAGGTAAGTATGTTAGGTATGTTGATGTGTATGAACATGATGGAGATAATAGAAGAAAGAAATGATAATGTATGGTTGTATGGTTACGAAAAGGGTACCGAGCCCTACTAAAACTCGAGGTATGATGTATGGTTGTATGGTAACGAAGAGGGAATCGAACCCTACTAACATTTGGGAACTAGGGAACCGAACCATACCAATATTCGAGAAAAGAGGTGTATGCCTTGTATGACATATGTGATAGATACGATTGATTGTCTGACGGTACGTGAATGATCTTCGGATATTGCACGTACTGTCAGGATATAAATAAAGATATTAATATTGCATGTAATGTAAGGATGATGTATGAACATTATGAATGAAAGCTTGTCGGTACGTGAACGATCTTCGGATATTGCACGTATCGTCAAGAGAAGTGATTAGCTCCTTACATGGATATTAAATAATAACGTATAGATAGTGTTCCTTTTATGGAAAGTATAGTGTTCCTTTTATGGAAAGTATGGTGTCCCTTTTATGGAAAGTATAGTGTTCCTTTTATGGAAAGTATAGTGTTCCTTCTATGGATAGTAAAGTGTTCCTTCTATGGAAAGTATACAGAGTGTTCCTCCTATGGAAATTATATATAGTATGGTAATGGTAATGGTTCTTTTAATAGATATTACGTGACGATCCTCCTATGGATATTTATACGAGGTTAAGATAGTAATATGTGTCTTCGGATACGGGAAGAAATATATGGGAATAAATTGTATGTATGGTAGCAAGTATTTAGGTAGAACAGAAGGGCAACTAGTGAAGTATGGATATGTATCTACAGATATGTATGTATGTGTATGTATTGTATGGCATTCGATTAACTAGAACTCACTCAGCGTAGCTGACTTTTAGTATGCACGCAGGTGAGCTGATTACAGAGCTAGCATGAGGATGACACACGGCATGGATTGAACGGCTGGCATCTGAAGAAAGAAGTAAAGATGTTTTAAAAATAAAGTTTTGTGTTATGGTATCAAAGAAAAGATTTAATGTTTTGTAACAAATTGTGACACCCGGTAAATTCCCAATCCCTTAAACCAAGTAATCAACCTAAATATTAGGTAATTATGTTATATGCGCCTTGCGCGAGCGCGCCATATTAGAAACAGCGCGTGCATTTGTTATGTGCTCCCTGCGCGAGCGCACCATGTTAAGAACCAGCGTGGGCATATGTTATATGCGCCATGCGCGAATGTTTTGGCTTTATGTTTTCATGTACCTTAACGTTATGTTGTCTAATGGGTTGACCATCCCGCATGATGCTAAGGCGGGTGCATCCTAAATCGTTTATGCGCGTGCGGAAGGGAACTAACCTCCCCGCATGGCGGGAACATTGAGAGCTAGTTTGTCTGAAGCTCCAAGATGGAATTGACTTCAACATAACTGATCACTATGTTGAAATACCAAGACCACCTGGAGAATCTACAAATGAAACTCAATGTCCCTAACTGCGAGAAGGTTACGTGCCTACCCGCAGCAAAGAAATGTCCTTCACGCAGAAAGCTATGCGCACAAAGTGATACGCACAGAACACTTAGTCTATTCTCCAGACGTAAGGAGATTACTCCCGCCCAAAAGGAAACAGTAGCGTGTTTCAGAGATTTTCCACTTTTTACTGTATACTGACAAAAGTACCTGAAAAAGCACACTGTAACACGAAAAGTCAACTGTCAGCCACCCTATTCTCACCAACCCCAGACCTGCATGTCCTGGCCAAATCAAAATCAAAATCTTTTATCCACTACTCCACTTTTAAATAAATAATAATAATTTCCATACTTTATCATCATTACCCCTAGATATGAAAAGATTACAATCCCCTAAAGCAAGGGATTGTGTTCCCTTGAGTTTGCCTATAAATATGTAACCTAAATTATCACCCAAAACACACTTCAAATAACTGCAAACTTGCACTAAACCTCTCCTAAGCATCCGTTGTTTTCATTTCCGATCCTGTTACTAGACCTTCGATTCCGAGGCCAATACCAAGAAAACCCGAATCTCGATTAATCCCTTAACAAGAACCACAAGTGAGTCTCACAGCCCCTATTTTCACTGTTTTCACTATTTTTAAACTGTTTTCGGGGCGAGGGACACGTACTTAAACAATGTTTTATCATGGTATACTTACAAGCTATGCAAGCGATTATGTGTTTATGTTTCATGATGAGTAATGCGAACGGTTATCTATGGTTTTTCGATGTTAGTGCACCAGATTCGAGTAAGTGATCACTTTACCATTGGAACTCTAAGGGTAGGGACTGCTGGTTTGATCCGCCCACTCGTAGGGGTCGCACCTCTTACACAGACGAGTGCCTAGTATGGTCATGGGGCAGTACTATGGGTTTGAGCCCGCTCGTAGAGGTCGCTCCTCTTACGCAGACGAGCGCCTTGTTTTCCGGCACAACGTCTGCGCGTAACCCGCGGGACGGTATTATTCGCTCGTAGTGGCAGCGCCACTTACACAGACGAGCACGGTTTTTCAGATGTGTCCGCGCGTAACCCGCGGGACGGTATTACTTGTTTCGCTCGTAGTGGCAGCACCACTTACACAGACGAGCACAGTTCCCAGCAAATGTTCGCGCGTAAACCGCGGAACGATTTTTATCAGATTATGTTTTCAGAACTGTTTTACTAAGCATGTGTTTCAATGAGGCTATTATGTTTATGACGCGATACGATTTATCAAGTTACTAAAACTTGTGAACTCACTCAGTTTATACTGATTCAAATGTTTTACGTGTCTTTCAGGAAATAACTAGGTAGCGCATGGAGTCACACTTAGAGCACCTCACGCTGAACATCTGAAACTAGCTTTTTGGAAGATTTTAGTTCTATCCCTTCGATGCGCGTGGTTGTTCCCGCCGCGCAAAGGGATATGGCGTGGAAATCTTCAGCAGTTTTTATACTTGGATGTTTTTATGTGATTTTTAAGCAATGTAATGTATTTGTATTAAACTTTTCATGCGCAATGAAAATCTTACTTTGAATGTTTGCAATGGCCCGTGCTTAATTATCAATCCCCACTCGGGCGCGCCCGGCTGTTTCCGCCGCTCAGGGCCGGGTGTGACAGATTGGTATCAGAGCACTGGTTATAGCGAACTAGGAAAAGAAGTTTTAACCTAGACTATAACCATTGGGGAATCGCATGAAATATTTTTCAAAAGAAAATATTTTCAAAAGAAACTATACACACACTTAGGAACACGGGTCACACAGTGTAGTAGATAAAGAACATTATGTGCTCAGAGTACATGCGCTAAGTTTAATATATTTTCACTCTTTTAAAGCGAGAATGCCTCCAACCAGAGCCAAGGGAATTACCATGACACCCGAGGAACTCGTGGAAATAATCGCGCAGGCGATTGCGACACATGAGGCCAGCAAGGCCGAATCAAGTCAGGGTCGTCAGAACGAGACCCCAGAACCCGATTCAGGAGCCTTGGACAAAGGGTGCTCCTATAAGACATTTATGGCCTGTAGGCCTTGGCCATTCAAGGGTACTGAAGGGGCCATTGGGCTCTACAACTGGATTGACAAGATGGAGACAGTTCTCTCCATTAGCAGATGTAGTGAGAACCAGAAGGTTCTTTACGCGACATGCATGTTCCAAGAAGCAGCTTCGTCTTGGTGGAAACTTCAAGTGAAGACTTTGGGGCGAGAAGTTGCTCTTCGCAAGACCTGGGAAGAACTGAAGGAAATGATGATGAGAAAGTTCTGCTCTCGCGCAGAAATCCAGAGTCTGCAACAGGAATTCTGGAACCACACCATGGTAGGAACGGATATCGACGCCTACAACAACCGGTTCAACGAGCTTTGCCAGTTGGTGCCAGACATGGCAAACACGGAGGAAAAGAAGATCGAGAGGTATATTTTTGGGTTACCTCCTGTTGTTAGGGTTCCGCTCAACGCCGCAGCGCCTCCAACCTTTGATGAGGCGGTAGCGCGGGCCATCACCCTTACAAGGGATACGGTCCGTGCGGGTATGTTGACTACGCGCGGAAACGAGCAGCGAACCTCTGACTCCAAGAGGAAATGGAACTCTCACCACCGAGGGTCCGACTCCAAGCAGCCACCGTTCAAGAAGCAGGAAAGCGCAAGGGTTTACGCGATCCAAGCCGCGGAACCATCAAGGAAAGGATACAGTGGGCCTTACCCATGGTGCAACAAATGCAAGTTTCACCACGAGGGTGAATGCGCGAGCGTCACGTGCGCCAAATGTAACAGGCCAGGGCACAAGACGGTGAATTGCCGTGCTAAAGAAGCTGGAGCCAATGACAACTGCTACGCATGCGGAAAGCCAGGGCATTTCTGTCGGGATTGCCCGCAAAGGGGAAACCAAGCTCGCGGGAGAGCTTTTGTGATCGGCGCGGGTGAAGCTAAAGAAGAGCCGAATGTGGTAACCGGTACGTTTTTGCTTAACGGCCATTTTGCATCTGTCTTATTTGATACAGGCGCTGACCTAAGTTTTATATCTGCTGAGTTAAAAAACTCCCTAGGCTTAGCAACCAGTAGGCTAGACACGCCTTATACTATAGAACTAGCCAATGGAAGGCAGTTATGCGCGAACGAAAGAACTGAACAATGTGTTATAGTCATGGGAGGTCACGGGTTCAATATTAACTTGTTGCCAATAGACTTGGGAAGTTTTGACATCGTGGTAGGTATGGATTGGTTAGTCGAGAACCGCGCGGAAGTTATTTGCCATGAGAAGCAGGTTCGGATCCCACTGTTGAACGGAGAAACCTTGGTAATTCAAGGGGAGAGAAGGGGAGTTGCGACGAAACTGATTTCGTGCCTAAAGGCGCGCAAGTGCCTAAGGAAAGGGTGCTACGCCTTCCTGGCGCATGTCGTAGAGAAGAAAGGAGATGAGCGAAGAATTGAAGACTTACCAGTAGTGCGCGAATTTCCAGAAGTTTTTCCTGAAGATTTGCCCGGATTGCCGCAGCCGCGACAAGTAGAATTTCGTATTGATTTAGTCCCAGGAGCTGCGCCAGTAGCTCGAGCGCCTTATCGATTAGCTCCATCTGAGATGCAAGAGCTATCCAATCAGCTACAGGAACTATTGGATAAGGGTTTCATACGCCCAAGCTTCTCACCTTGGGGAGCTCCAGTACTGTTTGTTAAGAAGAAGGATGGTTCGTTCAGAATGTGTATTGACTATAGGGAGCTGAACAAGCTGACAGTCAAGAATCGGTACCCCTTACCGAGGATTGACGACTTATTTGACCAGTTGCAGGGATCCAGTTATTATTCGAAGATAGATCTACGGTCAGGATATCACCAACTTAGGGTCCATGAGGAAGATGCGCCGAAAACAGCCTTCCGAACTAGATACGGCCATTATGAGTTCTTAGTGATGCCTTTCGGGCTAACTAATGCGCCGGCTGTATTCATGGATCTGATGAACCGCGTGTGCAAACCATACTTGGACAAGTTTGTGATTGTGTTTATAGATGATATTCTGATTTACTCTCGGACCAAGGCCGAACATGAGCAACACCTGAGATTGATTTTGGAATTGTTGAGGAAAGAAAAGTTGTATGCAAAGTTTTCCAAGTGCGAGTTTTGGCTTAGAGAAGTTCACTTTCTCGGTCACGTTGTAAACGAGAAAGGAATACACGTTGATCCTTCCAAAGTCAAGGCCATCGAAAACTGGGAAGCGCCAAAAACCCCAACTGAGGTGAGGCAATTCCTAGGACTAGCTGGCTACTATCGACGCTTCATTGAGAACTTCTCCAAGATAGCTCTACCTCTGACCGCGCTAACTCAGAAAGACAAGAAGTTTGTTTGGGGTGAAAATCAGGAAACAGCATTTCAAATGTTAAAACAGAAGTTATGTAGTGCGCCAATTCTGTCTCTGCCCGAGGGGACGGATGACATCGTCGTTTACTGCGACGCTTCACATCAGGGACTCGGATGTGTCCTTATGCAGCGAGACAAAGTCATAGCGTATGCCTCGTGCCAACTCAAGACCAATGAAAAGAACTATACAACGCATGATCTGGAACTTGGAGCGGTTGTCTTCGCGCTAAAGATTTGGCGCCATTACCTCTATGGTACAAAGTGTATAATTTTTACGGATCACAAGAGCCTTCAACATATATTTGATCAAAAGGATTTAAACATGAGGCAACGAAGATGGGTGGAGTTGTTGAATGATTATGATTGTGAAATTAAGTACCACCCTGGAAAGGCGAATGTGGTAGCAGACGCGCTAAGTAGGAAGGAGCGAATAAAAACGCTGCGAGTCAAGGCTCTAAGGTTGACCATTCACACAGATCTCTCTACCCGCATCCGAGACGCTCAGCAAGAAGCCTTGAAACCAGAGTTTGTTAAAAACGAATCCCTTGGAGGAATGATTAAGAATTTGGAGATCAACGAGAACGACACTCGATATTTTGCTAACCGCATATGGGTCCCTCTCAAGGGAGGACTGCGCGAGCAAGTATTAAACGAAGCTCACAAGACGCGGTATTCCATACATCCTGGCGCAGACAAGATGTACCAAGATGTTAAAGCGCTGTATTGGTGGCCCAATCTTAAAGGCGCCATCGCAACGTATGTCAGTAAATGCCTGACGTGTTCGAAGGTGAAGGCTGAATACCAGAAACCATCAGGGTTGCTTCAGCAGCCAGAAATTCCCATGTGGAAGTGGGAACAAATATCTATGGACTTCATCACCAAATTGCCAAGGACACCTGGGGGTTACGACACGATCTGGGTTATTGTGGATCGGCTAACTAAGTCAGCGCACTTCCTGCCGATCAAGGAAACCGATAAGATGGAAAAGTTAGCCCGATTGTATATTCGAGAAGTAGTTTCAAAACATGGAGTCCCAGTGTCCATCATTTCTGATAGAGATAGTCGGTTCACCTCAAGGTTTTGGAGAACGTTACAAGGAGCTCTAGGTACTCGCCTTGATATGAGTACAGCTTATCATCCTCAAACGGATGGGCAAAGCGAGCGAACAATCCAGACATTGGAAGATATGCTACGCGCGTGCGCAATCGATTTCGGAGGTAGCTGGGATACTCATCTCCCATTGGTTGAATTTTCTTACAACAACAGCTATCACACAAGCCTCAAGGCTGCGCCGTTTGAAGCTTTGTATGGGCGCAAGTGTAGATCCCCACTGTGCTGGGCTGAAGTGGGTGACAAGCAAATGACTGGTCCAGAATTGATCCAAGAAACAACAGACAAGATTTTTCAGATACGGGATCGCCTTAAGACAGCGCGCGACAGACAGAAGAGCTACGCAGATGTGCGAAGGAAACCATTGGAGTTTCAAGTAGGGGATAGAGTACTTTTGAAAGTCTCTCCATGGAAAGGAGTCCCCCGTTTCGGCAAGCGAGGAAAGTTGAATCCGCGCTATATTGGACCATTTGAGATCCTGGAAAGGATCGGTCCGGTTGCTTATAAACTCCGTTTACCCACCGAACTCAGTGGAGTTCATGATACGTTTCATGTGTCCAACCTCAAAAAGTGCTTATCTGACGAAACGTTGATTTTGCCGTTGGAAGAGATTCACATCGACAAACAGCTGCACTTCGTAGAAGAACCTATAGCAGTAACCGATTGGAAAGAACAAAAGTTACGCAGAAGCAGAATCAAATTAGTAAAGGTTCAATGGAACTCGAGGCGTGGGCCTGAATTCACTTGGGAAAGAGAAGACCAGATGCGCATGAAATACCCACACCTCTTTCAGAGCATGGCTTCTGCCAGCAACGTCTCCTAAATTTCGGGACGAAATTCGTTTAACAGGGGGAGAATGTGACACCCGGTAAATTCCCAATCCCTTAAACCAAGTAATCAACCTAAATATTAGGTAATTATGTTATATGCGCCTTGCGCGAGCGCGCCATATTAGAAACAGCGCGTGCATTTGTTATGTGCGCCCTGCGCGAGCGCACCATGTTAAGAACCAGCGTGGGCATATGTTATATGCGCCATGCGCGAATGTTTTGGCTTTATGTTTTCATGTACCTTAACGTTATGTTGTCTAATGGGTTGACCATCCCGCATGATGCTAAGGCGGGTGCATCCTAAATCGTTTATGCGCGTGCGGAAGGGAACTAACCTCCCCGCATGGCGGGAACATTGAGAGCTAGTTTGTCTGAAGCTCCAAGATGGAATTGACTTCAACATAACTGATCACTATGTTGAAATACCAAGACCACCTGGAGAATCTACAAATGAAACTCAATCTCCCTAACTGCGAGAAGGTTACGTGCCTACCCGCAGCAAAGAAATGTCCTTCACGCAGAAAGCTATGCGCACAAAGTGATACGCACAGAACACTTAGTCTATTCTCCAGACGTAAGGAGATTACTCCCGCCCAAAAGGAAACAGTAGCGTGTTTCAGAGATTTTCCACTTTTTACTGTATACTGACAAAAGTACCTGAAAAAGCACACTGTAACACGAAAAGTCAACTGTCAGCCACCCTATTCTCACCAACCCCAGACCTGCATGTCCTGGCCAAATCAAAATCAAAATCTTTTATCCACTACTCCACTTTTAAATAAATAATAATAATTTCCATACTTTATCATCATTACCCCTAGATATGAAAAGATTACAATCCCCTAAAGCAAGGGATTGTGTTCCCTTGAGTTTGCCTATAAATATGTAACCTAAATTATCACCCAAAACACACTTCAAAGAACTGCAAACTTGCACTAAACCTCTCCTAAGCATCCGTTGTTTTCATTTCCGATCCTGTTACTAGACCTTCGATTCCGAGGCCAATACCAAGAAAACCCGAATCTCGATTAATCCCTTAACAAGAACCACAGGTGAGTCTCACAGCCCCTATTTTCACTGTTTTCACTATTTTTAAACTGTTTTCGGGGCGAGGGACACGTACTTAAACAATGTTTTATCATGGTATACTTACAAGCTATGCAAGCGATTATGTGTTTATGTTTCATGATGAGTAATGCGAACGGTTATCTATGGTTTTTCAATGTTAGTGCACCAGATTCGAGTAAGTGATCACTTTACCATTGGAACTCTAAGGGTAGGGACTGCTGGTTTGATCCGCCCACTCGTAGGGGTCGCACCTCTTACACAGACGAGTGCCTAGTATGGTCATGGGGCAGTACTATGGGTTTGAGCCCGCTCGTAGAGGTCGCTCCTCTTACGCAGACGAGCGCCTTGTTTTCCGGCACAACGTCTGCGCGTAACCCGCGGGACGGTATTATTCGCTCGTAGTGGCAGCGCCACTTACACAGACGAGCACGGTTTTTCAGATGTATCCGCGCGTAACCCGCGGGACGGTATTACTTGTTTCGCTCGTAGTGGCAGCACCACTTACACAGACGAGCACAGTTCCCAGCAAATGTTCGCGCGTAAACCGCGGAACGATTTTTATCAGATTATGTTTTCAGAACTGTTTTACTAAGCATGTGTTTCAATGAGGCTATTATGTTTATGACGCGATACGATTTATCAAGTTACTAAAACTTGTGAACTCACTCAGTTTATACTGATTCAAATGTTTTACGTGTCTTTCAGGAAATAACTAGGTAGCGCATGGAGTCACACTTAGAGCACCTCACGCTGAACATCTGAAACTAGCTTTTTGGAAGATTTTAGTTCTATCCCTTCGATGCGCGTGGTTGTTCCCGCCGCGCAAAGGGATATGGCGTGGAAATCTTCAGCAGTTTTTATACTTGGATGTTTTTATGTGATTTTTAAGCAATGTAATGTATTTGTATTAAACTTTTCATGCGCAATGAAAATCTTACTTTGAATGTTTGCAATGGCCCGTGCTTAATTATCAATCCCCACTCGCGCGCGCCCGGCTGTTTCCGCCGCTCAGGGCCGGGTGTGACACAAATGATTGATGTTTTATATTCCGCGAAAAGTTTTAATAAACTCTGATTTGAAGAACTGTGTTTATGAGTAAATCCGACACGAAAGTAGGGCCACCGGGTTCGGGGCCTTACAAAAACCACCATGTTCTATGCCACGAGACATTCGAGTTGGTTCACATCGATTTATGTGGACCAATCTCACCTATTACTTAGGGAGGAAACCAGTATTTTATGCTTCTTGTAGATGATCATACAAGGTACATGTGGGTTTATACTAATAAAAATAAGAATGATGCTTTGGGTATATTCAAAAAGTTTAAACAGGAAGTGGAGTTAGAGCATTCGTTAAAAGGTTAAAGCTCTAAGAAGTGATTGAGGTGGCGAGTTTCTCAACAAACTTTTCACCAAATATTGTGATCAAGAAGGAATAAAAAAGATGTTTACAACTCCTTACTTTCCTTAACAAAACGTTGTAGTCGAAAGGTGAAACCGAACGATCCTAAATGCAACTAGAAATATGATGAAAGCTATGGACGTTCCACAAAACTTATGGGGAGAAACGGTGGGACACTCGGTTTACGTGTTGAATCGGGTACCAACCAAAGCATTGAAGACGGTAACCCCCTATGAAGCATTAAAGGGCCGAAAGCCTAACATAACACACTTACGAGTGTTTGGGTGTTAACGTACATGAAGATACCCACCGTCAACCTACAAAAATTAGATGACCGGGCATGAAGAAAAGGTGGTGACGTTACATGTGGATAATAGATCTGCCATAGATTTGATGAAGAATTCTGTGTTTCATGGAAGAAGTAAGCATATCAATATTAGATTTCACTTTATTAGTGAATGTATTGAACGTGGTGAAGTCCAAGTTGAGCACATTAATGGAGAGAAACAGAAGGCGGATATTCGTACAAAAGCGTTACTGAAGTTAAAGTTTGAAAAGATGAGGAAATTGCTCGGGATTGAAGATCTGAAAGGAACGAATAAAGATTAAGGGGGTGAATGATAATTATAATCCCGATTCGTTAAAGATAAAACCGAGGGGTGGTTAGGTCGATCTCAAGGGGAGGATAAGAAGTGGATCAAATTCAAATATATTAAGTTTTATTTAGGGTATGTTTGGTTAGAGGTAATAGATTAAAGGGGGAATGAAATGGGAGAAGAAATGGAATGGACTAAGGAATGAAATGGATAATTACATTCATTTGTCTTGTTTGGTTAACATATAGGAATGTAATAGAAATAATAAAAACACTCATATATCAAAATACTTAAAAAAAAAACCTACAGTGGCGATAGTGGTAGCTCCGGCAACGAAAATGATGGTGGTGGTGGTGGTCAAGCGGCTGGGGTGGCGGTGGTCAAGCGGCAGGGGTGATGGTGGTAGAATTGGTAGTGATGGCAATGGTAGTATGGTACGGTGGTAGCGGTGGCGGTGGCGGTGGCGGTGGCAGTGATGGTCAAGCAACGGCTGCGACACTGGTTGCAATGGTTACGACGACATTGTTGGCAGCAGCGATGGCGGTGGTAACGTTGGTGGTAAGATGGTGGTGGTAGTGGCGGCGGTGGTTGTGGCGGTGGAGGTAGTGGTGGTGCCGATGGTAGTTGTGGTGGTGGTTGTTAGGCAGTGGTGTTGTTGAGAAAGTAAGGTGAATGAAGAATGGAATGAAAAAAAACAAAGAAGGGGGGTGGGAAGGAATGGTTTTAATGGAATGAGATTCCATGTGTAATTGATGATTCCATTCCATTGAGCAACCAAACACCAATTTTTTCATTCCTATGCAATGAATCATTCCATTCCCCATGTCATTTCTGCATACCAAACACTACCTTAAAGTTTATGTTTATCTTTTATTAATTTTTTAATTGTAGTCAAATTATTTTATTAGTTTTTTATTTTTAGTCAAATTACGATTGTTAGGCCTATAAATACTTATGAGTTTTCTTTTTATAATAATAAGAGAAGTTGAGTTTTAAAGTTAAGAAACTCCATATGTTCGGCTGTTCCTTCGTTCCGATTTCAATTATCACAGAGAAAGGTTAGAAGCATAATAATAATACTTTGTTCCTTCCGAGATCAACAATATTAAATCATCATAGCAGTTATTTCTCTGATATCACAAAGAAAGGTTAGAAATATAATAATAATATTTTGTTCCTTCTGAGTTCAACAATATTAAATTATCATAGCAATTATTTCTTTGGTATTCTTGTTTTACCACCAAAACCAAAGAAGTCAACAGCAAAGATAATCTGTTTTTCTTGTTCGCGTTACGATCGACTCAATTCAATTTGTTTCTCCAACAATTATAAACTCTATACTAATAATAATAATAATAATAATTCTAGAGGTCACCTTGCGCGTAACTAGCTTGGCTCGGCCTTGGTCTGTTTACACTCTCAATTCTACGTGTCCGTCTTATTATTCGGTTCGCCCGGTCGAGACATAACAATGTAGCCTCTTTAACGAGAGAAATGAACATATGGTTTCACACTTTCAGTGTGCATATATTTGTGTTTGTTTTTCATTTTCGTTGTGAATTTATTAATTAAATTAAAATAAAACAACATTGCATGGACACGTAAGCACCCTCCTCATCAACAATTGTACATAATCATATCCTCTACATCCGGCAGTTTCGTCAACCCGCCATCCACCGCAAGATCATGCCCCGTAATAAACCCCGAACCGTCAGATGCGAGGAACACCACAGCTTCCGCTACGTCCTCCACACACAATTCCTTCCCCTTCAAGCTCGACAACGCCCCATACAACTCCATCGTCTTCCTCGCCGCCGCCGGCGACCGCCGCGACAACGGCGTCACCACCGCCGACGGCGACACACAGTTCACTCGTATTCCGTACACTCCGAGCTGCTTACTCGCCGACCGCACCAACCCTAACACCGCGTGCTTCGTCATCACGTAGTCCGTACGCACACACGCGCCTCTACTCGCCGCCACTCTCGCCGTACATATAATACTCCCTCTCACCCGCCGCTCCACCATCGCACGCGGCCGTTCCACGCGCGTTGACGTTGTAGAGCGCGTCGAGTTGATTGAAATCTAGATCGAGAACTGTTTGTTTAGACGTTCTGACGATACCGGCGTTACAGAAGATGACGTCGAGTCGGCCGTGAGATTTGACGGTGAAGTTGACGGCGGAGATGACTTGTTGTTCGTCGGAGATGTCGCAGTGGAAGTAGGTGCAGCCGATGGAGTCGGCTACGTGTTGGCCTAGGTCGTCTTGGATGTCGGCGATGACGACGGTGGCGCCGTGGCGGGCGAAGAGGCGAGCAGTGGCTTCGCCGATGCCGCTTGCGCCGCCGGTGATAATGGTTATTTTGCAGTTGAGTTTTAAAGGTGGCGTACTGCTTAGTTCAGTCATTGTTAGTATGTTATGAAATGTTATTTGAAGTGAATGTGGTAGCTAATAACAAGTGTTTATGGTTATGGTCCTACATGCATGCAATAACAAAAGACTTGTTACGTGTTGACAAATTATAACAAAAGTCGAGTTTGGATTAATTAATTGTTATAAATAGAAAATGAAGATTTTAGACTTAAGTGGTTTGTTAGGATATAATTATCAAGCTTAGGCCGGTGGGTGTACGGATCTAAATTTAAGAATGACCTCATTTGAACGCTATTCTCCTATATATATCATCTCACGCATTAAATTAGAAGACTGACCGCAGTTAGTCGTAGAGGTGTTCATGGTCTGGTTTTGACGGTTTTTAGGTCAAACCGTAACCAAACCATTAGTAACGGTTTTTAGTTATTGAAAACCAAAACCGAACCGTTGAAAAGTAAAACCGAACCAAACCGAACCTTTACTAACGGTTTGGTTCCGGTTTGGTTTCACGATTTAGACTTATTGGGCGACCGTATTTGCAACTTGAACAACCCTCTTTATATTTGCATGCCGACTTGTATTCGCAGGTGCTCGTAGTTAAATTATATTGAATCAATAAGCAAATTGTATTGCTTTTTTATGAAATTGACAAAAGATAAAAATTACAAAACACAAGCATGAATAATATGATGAAAATTACACCAGAATCTGGTTCTCCATAAATTATTTGATCGTAGTCCAAATTTAAGGTCTAAATACATAGTAGAATAAAAATAGACTTCTATTATTAACTTATTACCATTTATTGATACTTAGTTATACATTTTATAAAATATATAAAATATAGTAGAATGTTAATACCAAATTATAAATCAAACTATCTAACTGCCCATTACATTTCAATAAACAAGCAAAAAGCAAATTGTTGGTAACCTGAGTCAAAATATAAAATTAATATGTATATGAAGTAATTTTAATATTTAAATCTTACGGTCCGGTCCGGTCCGGTTTTTACGGTTTTGAAAACTTCCAAACCGTAAACCAAACCGTTCGTTACGGTTTGAAAATAATGAAACCGACCGACCGAAAGGTAAATAAAAAAACCGACCGTGAAACCAAACCGATGACCGGTTTGAACGGTTTCACGGTTTTAAACTGAACCGTGAACACCCCTAGTTAGTCAGGTCATTCCTACTGGCCTCAATCTAATCAAATTATTTTTTTTTAATTTTTTTTCTTTTCTTTTTCATTTCTTTATATTATTAAATATTGAAATGGTGGACAACGATGGAGAATGAGAAAAATGATCAATGCCCTTAGATGAAGAGTGATGTTGAATGATGAAAGAAAAGCTGACGTGGTGTAGACGTGAAAAATGAGAACCATTCCCTCTAGTCTTACACAATAAAAGAGGCGAACCACTTTTAAATTGAATTCAGATAGACTCAGATTGGATAGAAATATCTTGAATTCATATCGGAATGGATTTCGAATAACGTCTTAAAACTTTCAAATCAGGTCGGAATAAACGGGAGAGATGACTTATTTCATGATCAACTTTTATCCACAATGTATGGTGTTCCCATTATATGTCTTTCATCAAATTTCTAGCGAATGATGCAACACATCTTATGGTCATGGGCACCCGCATCACACATTCTGGATAAGCAACAACTCTAGACCGTGTACTCGCATGTCTTGCCCACGGTTCGTTAGTCACGCTCACTCTATATGAACCCTCGTTCACGCCATAACGAGGGAACACAGAAAGTGCTTGCACATAAAAATATAAAAGTTTCTTTTTCTTTGACTCGAAAACACGTAAAATAAAATCATATTACTTTCGCTGAATTTGTTTTCTTCTCTCATTAAGAGTGTTGGTCATTACCCTAGAATGAGCATTCAACTAGGAACCTAAAGCCGAGAATGCTTCCTTTTCTAGTTTTCTTCATTTTTGAGAAAACGAAAACTATAGAGGGTTATCAACACAAAATGTAGCATTAATGTTACGTACTATACATTTATCACTTATTGTTACGTGTTAAAAGTTTGTAAACATGGTAACGGTAGCATTTGTACTATATAAGCATTTCAAAATGGGGTAGATCTCTATCCGGAGTAGAGCATAAACCTAAAGGGATTAAAAGCATGGCATATATGTTTGGAGTAGATTTCATTTTGAATTGAATAAGTAATATCTCGTTGAAAAGTTCTATATTTCTGTCATTTCTCAACACATTTATCTAGACAAAGACTCTGTTGTCCATTAAAAGGAATTCTTGACTAAATTCGACAAGGAATATCCTTTCTCTTCCTTTAAAGGTGAGATGCAAGTGTGATGGGTCAAAGTAACTCTCATGAAAGAGAGAAGAAAGAGATTAACATTAGTAATGATCTTTCTCTTCCTTTAAAGGTGAGATGCAAGTGTGATGGGTCAAAGTAACTCTCATGAAAGAGAGAAGAAAGAGATTAACATTAGTAATGATCATGGATCTTTATTGGTTCAGATAACAGCTATTCAGTTAGTTCGGATCGGATTATTCCAATTTGAACTTTTTTGTTCATAATCAATATCCAAGCCGATTCGGATTCGCAATTGTACGTCTAACCAAACCAAATTCAACGCACCTTCATATATAGGATCTAAGTGTATTTTGTTACCCACTCTATCTTTTAAACCTAATTGTTGCATCCTTCCTAACATGAAGTGTTTTGTCAGTTCATATATGGCTAAATATTTAGGCATAGCTGACTAATAAAACTTGTTTGCAATAATGCACACGCTTATCGATTTCGATAGTTATGGTACCATTTATGATAATCAATGAGGTGAACATGTTGTTGACCTTGTTATCAAACAGAAACACATGGGTTGTGTGACCCGCCAACTAGCCGAAAATATCTGTTAACAATATATCTAACCCGTTTGTCTCGATTCATCATCAGTCAGTCGATTTTCAAATTTGGCCGTTTAAAACAAAACACAACCCATATGATTTTCTCATAAATGCGTCAAAAATGTCACATCTACTCTTAAGTATGAAGCCAAAGCCATATGCACAGCATATTACGGGTTCTCGTTTTCCCAGTCACAAGTGCGTGGGATCACGAGCCAACACGACACAAAATAAAACAAGAAACCAAAAACGACTGTTCCATAATTAACCGACAGCCACCTGTTTCTCACACGGTGTACGCTTGTTGGATCGTCTCTATGTCAAGACCCTTCAGTCTAACCACCGACTCCACATGACCCTTCAACGTGTGCAATTCTCTCAACCTAACAAAAACCCAAACATCATTCAGAAAATCTACCTATTCTAATAAAATAAAATAAATTGAGACACTTGTCATGTTTTGGTTAATTCTCACAATTTTTTCCCTCCAAAACTAATATATCTTAATATATGTAATAAATCAATAATTATCCACTTTCCTTTTACACTATATTTATATAATATCTATATATTTTTATAAATATAAATATTAACAGATTATTCTACTATATATTTCAAATACTTGGTAAATTCCAAAAATCAACAACAAATCATGTTTCTCAAATGAAAATTGTTTCGGGTTTTTTGTGGAAGTTAAATTTGATTTTATGTGTCAAAAATTGGTAAATAGATTGTTTGTTACAAGTTAAATACATTTAGGTCAAAATTTGTTACAGGTCAAAAATGAAAATTTTGAGTATTTTAAAAAGTTTGAGAATGCAAAATAGATTTATCGTCAAATTTGTTATGGGTTCAAAGTGTTGAATTTAAAATGTCAAAAGTATGAAAGTTAGAATTTTAAACATGATTCGGGTTTCAAGTTTATTTTTAAGCGCATTTTTTAAAATAATCAAAAGGTTCGGGATTTAGCAAATTGACTATTTTCCCCTCAACTATTAAAAACTTAAGAAAAGATTGCGACACTTTCGACATGCCACTCCCATGCTAATCAATGCTTTTAACTCTTATCAAACTTCAAATATTTATATATGTCAGCATTAATTTTTCCTTCAATGGTGATCAGAACGTTATATGGGAAGCATATCATGCAAAACTATGCTCAAATGAAACAAAATATTCACAAAATTGAATGGGTTAACATGTTATTTTTTATGTTGTCATTATGACCAAGTCGAGAAGCCCTCTAAAACTTTTCAACATATTTTTTATGGTGTAGCTCAGAAAAACATGGTTCTTGAAGAACATCCATTGTTACAATTTAATATCCTATTTTCCTTTGATGGGTGGTAAATTGATAAATATATCAATAAATGTAACGCCTCTTTTGTATTTAGGCTGAGTGGTTAGTACTATCGTATGAGAAGTCTTATTTTCGAAATTGGTTCATAACCAAAATTCTTTCAATTATACATATATGACACCGAGAATGAATTTTTCAATAGAAAGAAGCATTCTCGAGTACGATTTTTCACGGACTTTTTTATTAAGTTCATTTAAAAAACCATTTTGTGATATGAATAAAATCAATTTACGTACGCATTGTATAGATACAAGCATAAATGTAATACATTTTTTTAATATACGCTATTTAGTTATTTATTTTACTTATAATTTGAATTATCCCGTGTGTAACACGGGCTCTAAAACTAGTATAATAATAATCTGAAAACATGATTACAAAAAAAATATTATTTTGGCCATACCTTGCGATTTCAGCCCTCCGTTTAGCTTCTTCGGCCATTTGATTAAGTTCAGAGACATTGGTGCGGTTATCAAACATTTTAGTGTCGGGAACTTCAAGCCCGTGAAGGGTTCGTTGCGCGTGGGCCCATTGAAGCTCACGTTGCTCCTTTCCAAAGTCCTTTTGTCTCGTGAACGCAATCTTAAAAAACGCAAAAAAAAAATATCATTAGACAAAACAAAACATTTCCATCCAAGTTTATACCACACAAAGTCGGCACATATTCACATACCCTATTCTCAATAACAAGGTCCCAGGCCCGCCCGCTAAGCGCGTATCGGATAAAGAACTTGATGAGATCGAGCGGGAAATAGAATACAATATTGTAGAGCCATATGACTCCCGCCCATCCCCACCCGATTCCTTCAACAGCCGCAAAGCTCCAGTTGGCATAAACCGCGATTAAAGTAGCAATCTGGTACAAACCGAAAGCATAGATATTATTATTAGTTTATTCATTGTCATTTTAGAATAAAAACACGGTATATTAATTTACCAATTGGGCAATCGCAAAAGCAATAACAAGCAGCCAACCAGGACGTTCCACAAATGACCAGCTTCTAGATCTCGTTACGAAAATAAGAGCTTGGCTGATTGTGCTGACTTGGAGGTATATTGCTGACGCCAGCTTCCGGAAGTCATCATGTGCGGTTTTTTCAAGTGTTGGCACGCCAAATGTACGCTGGAGATACATTAATAAAAAGGCCGATGTAAGTGACGGCATAACAAGTTATCAACTAATGCCATGTCATTGTTTTATAGGTTTCCGTTTCTATAACTGTTGTTTTTAAGTGTTACGAGCCAGTAGTGGATATATGCCAAGCTGCTCTTCAGCTAATCGAGATCGGCTCGCTAAAAGTTCGAATCGAGCTGAACTCAAGCCTAAAAACAAGCTTGTTTAATAAGCTATCCCGAGCCCGATCTTCAAATAACGAGTTGGATATGAGCCTAAACGAGGTAATTATTTATGGAGCTTTTATTTAATATTTTAATATACATTTAAGTAATAATTATTACATAAAAAATTATGATAAAATAACTAAAAAATATTATGTTACAAAAGTTATAATTTAAAATATATAAAAAAAATAATTATAAATGCATATAAGTTAAGTAAAGAATAATAAACAAGCCGAGACCAAGCTCGAGCTTCAAAAACAGTGCTCAAAACAAGTTGAGCTCAGGTCAACCCAACCGGCCCGGCCTGGCTCGCCAAATCTTGTGACTGCTAGAAAAGGCATATGATAAGATGCTAAATCATAAATGCACATACCGGAAAGAAGTTTGTTTTATAAGCCGCCCAGAAAAATATAACTGTCATCATGGCCAAATAGCTACCAAGAACCACCCCAGTGGTGAAAATCTCGGCCAGTTTCCAGCTATCGGGAAGAGGCGATGGCTTCACTCTATCCTTTGATATAGTCATTATGGTTCCTGCAACGAAATATTATTATTATTATTATTATATCTTTTATCTAATAAAATGGAATTGAGATCAGAGATGATAAACAAACACGAACCATCATTCAGGATTGCGATGATAAGCACCATGAAAGGCGGGAAGTCAAACCTCCAAATCAAAGCCAGCAGCATAAAACCAAGCTGACACATGAAAATAATAATAATGATATAAATAAAGTAAAAAATATCAATATTACACACAAAAAAACATAACATTCATGAGATAATACTATATAACCTACCACAATACGGATGGTGATTGAAACTGCATAAATCTGCCAAAAACACAAATACAGTTAAGACTCAAAAGAAATGTTTTAAAACAAGCTACATAAGGTTTAACAGGTCGGGTCATACCGTGTAGTTTTTCATCCTTTGGAAGATGGCCCGACTGGTCAAAACAGCGCTGATGATGACACTTAGCCCAGGCTCAGTAAGAACAATGTCAGAAGCACTACGGGCTGCATCGGTTGCATCCGCCACCGCAATTCCAATATCAGCTTTTTTGAGGGCAGGAGCATCATTTACTCCGTCTCCAGTCATCCCACATATGTGTTTCCTTGCTTGTAAACGTTTTACTATCTCGTATTTGTGCTCTGAAACAATATCACAAGGTTATGTACCATTGTTATTATGTATAATACTAGATATGTTATATAGTTTTAATTTTCGTCAACTTAAATGGAAACACGTACCCGGGAAAACACCGGCAAAACCATCGGCTTTCTCTATAAGTTCATCGATGGGTAACGCAGCGATCGACTCATCTTTGTTTTGACCGAGCAAAGCTGAGGATGGATACATATTGGTTCCCATACCGAGACGCCTTCCGGTTTCTTTCCCAATTGCCAGTTGATCACCTGTTAAAAGATGGAAAACTTAGTATTTGGCGCGTGGTTGACCAGGTTAACAGGTCAAACCGGGTTACTTTTTTAGTGCTTGAGCACTTTTTCGTCAATCTTTCTATCGATAATTCACATGTTAGATATGATTAAGAAAATAACAAAATTTGTAAATTTTATATAAAATTTAGGAGGTTGTACAAAGTTTCATCAGTTTACTTTTCATTGATTATGCATTTGACTTAGTTGACCGGATTGAGATCTAAGTAACCCAAATTGACCCATTAATAGGTCAAACTGATACCTCTTGTATTTTAGAAACAGGTTAAACAACATAAGTGCAACAGTCGAAAGTACTATTGCTAACTCTCTTACAAGAAATAGCTTTTGACTTTTTGAGGTCAAACCTAATACCATTCAAAACCAAAATTGAAAACAATTTTCCAGTGAATAGTGAATATATTCATTACGCTTGTTGTCCACTTATACTTGTCAATTTCTTTACTAAGAAACCATATATATTGATTTATTCAGAACAAATGTTTGACCTCAAAAAGTCAAAACAAAAGCTTCCAAACAAAATGCACCTGTAATCATCTTAACATTCACGCCAAGATTCAACGCCCTCCGAATTGTCTCGGCGCTATCATGACGTGGCGGGTCAAAGAGTGGCATTAGCCCGATAAACTGCCATGGCCCACCAGGACTCTCTTTCCGCCCTTCAGGAACTTCCTATTTTCACAAAAACAATAAATTAATAAATAAAATAAACACTCAGCAATCAAACCTAAAAACAAATTAATATACATACATATATATATATAGATCACCTGGTATGCAACAGCAAGTGACCTTAACCCACGGTCTGCAAATTTATCAATGACAGCATGAACTCGGCGTTCTATGTCCGATTTGTTGTGTGCGAGATTCAAGATCTGCAATGATTTTGAAAGCATATATAAATAAATTAAAAGTAATATACAAAAAACCAACTCTTTTTATACACAATATTAAAAGAATACAGACCTGCTCGGGGGCACCTTTGCTGACTCTATGCATTTTACCGTCCTTGTCCAAATAAGTTAAAGCCGTACGCTTATCAGTTGGATTAAATGGCAAAAAGTGCAATTCTTGAATGTCAGCACGCGCCTATTAAGATATAAAATAAGTTACTTAAATAAGTTATGAAATTATATAATTTAAAAAAAAATATTCTTACCTCTTTTGGGTCAGCCAGCATACCAACAATTGCAGCATCGATCGCATCCTGGTTTTCGGTTCTGGAGGCACGAGCCGCCATCAGAACAACCGTGTCTGCATCTACACCTTTAGCAAAAACCTACAAATAAAGTCAACTCAAATAGTCAAACCAAAAGTCAAGTACATAAAACTTGTTACAGAAAAAGAAACAGGCATCTGTAAAACAGACCTCGATAAGATTCTTGTCAACTGTAAGCTTGTTCAAAGTCAATGTTCCGGTCTTGTCGCTACAGAGTACATCCATTCCCGCCATTTCTTCTATCGCAGTCATTCGTTTCGTAATTGCACCCTGTAATAATCATATTAATACAAAATTAAGCTATTAACCACAAAGAATCTATAAGAATATAAACTTTTAAGAAGTCAAGAAACCTGTTGAGCCAATCGGTGGGACCCGATTGCCATTGTAACAGAAAGAACGGTAGGCATAGCGATCGGAATGCCTCCAATTAATAGCACGAGAAGATTATCAATTCCAGGCCGGTATTCTCGATCTTGAATCGGGAACATTACAATGATTTCAATAATCATTCCAACAGCAATAGAACAAATGCAGAAGTTCCCAATCGCGGTCAACACCTAACAAGAAAGTCAAAAGTATGTGAAATCTTGAAAACCCGTTAAATCAAAAGTATGTGAAATCTTGAAAAACAAAATCTTGAAACCCGGAATGTAAAGTTTGAATCTTGTTCGTGCTAACTTTTTGAAAGTGACCGACTTGGTTTGTGCTATCGACTAGATGCGCAGCTTTACCAAAGAACGTGTGGACCCCGGTGGCAATCACAACAGCCTCGATCTCACCTTGTTTGCATGTCGAACCAGAATACACACCGTCTCCGGGACCCTTTGTGACCGGGAGGGACTCACCGGTTAAAGCCGACTACAAAAGACGGTTTGGTTGATTCAGTACAAAATAATAAAATAGTTATACAGAATTACAGATGGTTGACTATGGTTGACTGCTGACCTGATCAATCTTTAAAGGATCACCATCGAGCAAACGAGCATCAGCAGGAATAATATCCCCTAATTTGATGCTAATTATATCACCAGGGACCAACATCGAAGCATCTTCCTCATTCCATCTCCCATCACGTAAGATCTTTTAACAAATTTATGATAATAATTAGTTAATCAAGAACAAAATTATTATTTCCAAAATTGCTGAAATATGAAAAAAAAAATTTATATGTTAATTATAAAATTCGAAGTAATAATTAATAAATTAAAAACAAAAGCATCATATCTAACTTGTTGAGGTACAAAAAAACTAAATGTATGAAAAACATTTTTTTTAAATTCATAGTAATAATTAATAAATCAAGAACAAAAACATCATATCCAAATTGTTGAACTATGAAAAAATAAATGACATAAAAAAATCTTTTATAAATTTCATAGTAATACTAATAATTAATAATTCAATAACAAAAGAATCATATCCAAAGTGTTGAACTGTGAATAAAATAAATGATATGAAAAAAACTTATATAAAACTTATAATAATATTTAATAAATC
Organism: Bidens hawaiensis; assembly: GCF_021521415.1. Classification (NCBI taxonomy): domain Eukaryota; kingdom Viridiplantae; phylum Streptophyta; class Magnoliopsida; order Asterales; family Asteraceae; genus Bidens; species Bidens hawaiensis. Next base: position 278,768 of record NW_027492092.1, on the reverse strand, counting down.
AAGAACAAAATAATCATATCCAAACTATGAAAAATCTTTTGGTGGATTTTAAAGTGGAAAAAACAATACTTGCTGTTCAGAAAAAAAAATGAAAAATATTTTATAAACTTCATAACAATAAACTACAAATCAAGAACAAAAAAACCATATCGAGATTTTAAAAATTATGAAATAAAAAATAACACAAATAATACCTTTGCTTTTGGAGCAAGACGAGCCATAAGAGCAGCTGCTGCATTACCAGCATTATTTTCCTCAATAAAACTAATTGTGGAGTTGATAATCAACAGAGTGATAATACCCACAAAGTCCTGCCAATCAGGAGGCTTTCCCTGCAAAAATTTGAACCCAATTAGGGTTTTCAAGAGGGTAAAATGGTAATTAAATTTTCAAGAAAATCTTGAATTTAATTAGGGTTCTTGGTTTTTAGCTCTTACTCCTCCATTTGCAAGAGCAATTGCCATAATAGCAGCAGCTTCCATCACCCATGACAAAGGGTTCCACATAAACCCCAAAAACTTCAAGAATTTGCTCTCCTGAACACACCCACATCATAAAGTTAGCAAATTTATAAAAAAGTTAAAAACTTTTTAAAAATCTTTAATTTTTATTAGGGTTAACCTTTTTTTCTTCAAGCTTGTTATGGCCAAAAATGACCAGTCTTTGCTCAGCAGCAGCAGTAGTGAGCCCATCTTTGGTACATCTCAAGGTCTCAAAAACCTCCTCAATGGGTATACTTTCCTGCAAAAAAAAAACACAAAAAAACACTCAAGAAACACTCAAAAATCACTAAAAATCAAAACTTTATGAAGAAAAACAAAAAATTATGCAAAAATATTAAAAACCCAGATCCAAAATCCATACCAAATCTACAGTTTCCTTCAAGACAGCTTCAAGAACCTCAGGCTTCTCTTCCCCCATGTTTCTTGAAAATTGAGTTGAAAATCAAGAAAGCGTAAAAGATTGTGAAAAGGGGGAAAATAAAAGAAAAGAAACCCAAATGTGTGTTTTGATGAATTATGGTTGGGAAATGGAGAGAGGCCACCTATACCTATACCAATACCAAATCTACAAGGCTGACTAGAGAGAGAAAGAGAGGTAACTGGTAAAAGACTAGCCGAATGTGTTTTTTAAATAAATTCTATTCTTTTGGTTTACAAAACTATAAAACTGATGAACTAATATTTGAATTATAATATGTAGGGTGATTTAGGTTATCAACATCCTTAAAACAAGTCAATAGATTTTTTTTAGAACGTCGACTTTCTTGTAGTTAGGATACGATATTTTTTAAATTTAGAGAGCCCCGATACTTCACTCTGGTCAGACTATGTTGTCTTAACCGGGCTCACGCTGGTTTTAGAGTTTGGCTTGGACATTCCCCTAGGAGACCATACTGTTGACTGCCACTTGACAGTCATTGTGTCATCATAAGAGCAAAACTATCTAGCGTAACACACAGTGGGACGAAAACCCAGTAGGCTCAGAATTCAAACTGGCAACCTTTGTATAAGGCTTAGGTTAAATCCTTTATTGCCAATATTCACCCAGATATGACACAATGGGATTCAAACTTAAGTCTTCACTATATAACCCAAGTCAATAGATTGGTTTTGTTTAATTACACATGTAAGACTCACTATTTATTTATCATATAATTTAGGAAAATTTGTTAATAATTTTGCTAATATTAATCTCTACTAACAAATCTAATAAATCGTGACTCCGTTAGTTTTTAATAACATAGCATGTGACGTACCAAAAATAAATTTATTGTAAGATACAAAATACCTTTTATGTTAATATTTTGATGAGCCACTCATATATTATTAATAATAATTATTATTACAATAATAATAATAATAATAATCGCAATAGTAATAAACCTAATCCACAACCCACCCCCCTCTTTCTCTCCCCGTCGATCTTTGTCCCCCAGCCTCAATTTCATCACCGACTCCCATCACCGGTCGTCCACCACCACAAGCCCCCATTCTCATGTGGCTTTTGCTATTCTATAACGCACAAATATGATATCTCATAAAAGATTAAGGATGCATGTTGGATAAAAATAACCTTTCGTAGCTAAGTACTTTGTTCCACTAGCAATGGATATGTTTATGGCTCAATTTACCAACTTTAATTTCAGTGAATTCGTATTTTTAATATAATGATAAACAAAATGAAAAACTAGTTAGAATAAATTATCAGTCTCTTGCATTGATACTCAAACTAACTGATGTGAATTGTAATTTAAAGAGTAGCTCATTTACCAAGACTAGTAAGTCAATTACCTAAAGCATCAAGTGATCTTATACATATCGAATAAGCCGCATATATGAATTGTTAATCCTCCACCTGATACTAGTTACTAAAAGGATAACTATATTATGTCTAACACGTGTATGAAACTTGGTAGATAAATCGATTCCAATAATAACTTTTATCTTACAAACTGGACCACACAATGAACATAATCAAGTTAAGGTAATAGTAATAGGGTTTTTTGAAGATAAACTAGACATGATGGTCCTTGGTAAAACTTAAAACTGAAAAATAAAGAAATCTCCACGAATTATATCATACCTAAAAATGTATAGACTTGAAACAAAATCAGCGTTGATGATAATTTTGTATATATTGTAATGCTAGAAATGATGGAAACAACAAAATCACAGTTTCTCAAGAAATGTTTCATATAAAACATTAGCCAAAGATGGGGGGGGGGGGGGGGAATTCACAATATGAATTCTATTATGAAATATAAAAATTTTTGAACCAATAGTTCATCAAATTTAGAAAAAAACTTGCATATAATTGAGTATAGCAAATTGATGTCTTAACTCTACGTAAAACATTTGTATAGTGATATTTCTACTTATCAATGAAACTACATAAAAAAGATGTTGATACATAGTATATGGACAAAGCTCTCCCTATAAGCATATGAAACATTTTTAAGTTATTAGACATGGAAACGCCCCTTTTAAATAATGGCAAAAACTTGGTATGTAAGTACCACGGTTAAATGCAATTGTTGTATTAATATTTTTTTTGCTAGCTATACACGATTAGATATATTATTTTTCAATTCACCGACAACTATAGCTCATGTCTGGTGAAGAGACATTGGAATGAGATCTAACAGATATTCTGATACCTTTAAAGTATGAAATATATGAGTTTCTATTTTACTAGCCTAATGAAAATATTTGGTTAGTCTTATAGAAATATGGAAGGTGTCACACCCCAACCTAAGGCGGAAATCCCGAGGCGTGATCCAATTGCTCACAGCTCGAAGATACTATCATAGTACAAAAGTGATCATATCTAATTAATTATTTTAATTTCAACTTACACACACGTTTACAAATACAATAACCAATTTAAATAACAAATATGAATTCAAATAAATTTTAACTTGATTTCATCCTAAAGTCTTGTCTACGTGTCCAAGCTTCAATCTTCCATACGAGTAGCCTGCATATGCGTATAAAATGGAGTTTTTGTCAACATAAAGTTGAGTGAGAATATCACCAGTTTGACACAACAAATAAATAAGCATAACGTGAATAAGTGCGAATAATGAAATCAAACCGTAAACAAGTATGTGGACCGTTGCCAAGCGAATCGGGCATTGGTCACCAGCAGGAACACCCGCTATATGATTGATTGAATAGTAACTCCAACATACGATTGATTGAATGATAACACAAGTAAGCAATTAGCACGTAAGTTTGATTAAATCACTGCACAACAACACGTATGCATTTGTTTGAATATATATAGTATGAAAATATAATTACGTACGCATATTTCCCCAAAATGTTTAGAAAAGTTGTAAAATAAAAAGGGGAATGGTAAACTCACCTTAAGCCATTACTAAATGCGATTAAACGAGCTAACTAATAAGCGAGTCGTCCACTACATGTCAAACGATATATATAATTCAAAATCTTAGATTTTAGGATATGATAATATAAATAAAAACGAACTCGTGGCCGCTGGAATCAATCCAAACGGACGTTTAGAACTCAAGTTATGTTTGTTTTAAGATTTAAGCGAGCTGGTACTGACCAGAATCCGAACAGCGAGTTGGAAGTCAGGTTTTGGTCAGTAGCCTTAAAATTACGTTACGAGAATAAAAGTCTTCTGGACCGAACGTTGAATCCGACTAGAAGTATGAGAAACCCTTAAGTCAAACTTGTTGACTATTATGCCCTTAACCGGGTTTGAGTCCAATTGACCACCGAGACTCCCTCAATCAGAAAGATTGATTGAGGGTTTTTGTTATACAGATAAAAATATACAATATTGAATAAGACAACTTACCCGAACGATGAATGAAACAAGAGATAATCGAGGTCAAAGGGTCTTGAAGCCTGAAAGTCAACAAAGGCTTGAAGAACGTGAAGAAACCGACAATGGGGAAAGGAATTTCGTGGGTTTTTGAGAGGGTGGCTGGTATTGAAGTAATAATTTAGGGTTTTAGGATATGCCTTGTTTAAATATTAAGGGTTAAGACTTGTTTATTAGGAAATAACTATTTTAGGAAACCGAATAATCAATTAAAGACAAAATCGGGTATAATAACTTAAAGATTCGGTTTGGACAGCAATAAAACGAAATTAGAATGTTTTATAAAATTAATTGACATATCTTGGAGCTTAAGTTTCGTTAATTTAATTGAAAATAGAAAAGAAAAGACAAAACTAGTCCTTATAATTCCCGAAAATGCGAATTTTAGCCGTTTTAAGCGATTTAAAGGTTTTTATGGGCTATTTGGCATAATTGAAAGTTATTAAATTATAAAATAAGTTGAACCAAGTTAAATTCCAATAAATATAAATTTTAAATAGTTCGAAAGATCTGAATTACCTTTTCGAATTGGTTTAAACAAATACGAAAAATCCGAAATGTTATAGAATGTATCATAACGCAATCTTAGATCATGTGGCACGCTTATGAGAGGAGTCGCTAAAAGTCTTGTATAAAGATAATACGAATTTGCTCAGTCTAAAGAATTGTTCATCAAAATATCAAACGACATGTTTTAAGTGGGCCTCGTGCTTGTTCAAGTAATGATGCACTCGAAGTCATTAAGGGGGTGTTTTAATAAGCTTTTCAAACTTGTTTATTTGCTTGTTTTATTTTTGAAAAGGAAAAACATTTTTGAAAAACTCAATTTTAAAGCTTTTGGAGGGGTTTTGTCAAACACATCATGTTTTTCAAAAATCAATTAAGTAAATTTTAAAAGCTCACCCAAACACCCTTAAGTGCACAAGTTTCGAGCAACTTTTTAAAAAGACAGGGAGCATCACACGCGCGCACGCGCGCACACATATATATTAAGTTGACGCTGTATTATACGCATTACACTTATTTCTCTTCACTAAGTTATGTCGCACCGATCTTTTTGGTAAAATTTTTAATGAGCTAACACAATTAATCAAACGTATAACAGGGAGATAAATGCGTGTCTCGCTTTCTCCCCTAGATATGGTTCACAAGATTGTTGTTGTCAAGGTTTTTAAAAAGGCGTTATCTCTAAACGTATTAAGCTAACAATCTAGGGCTATATATATAAGGCTAGGTTACACACAAAAAATAATTACATGTAAAAATCATATTTTTATATAATCGTTTTTAGAGTTTTTTACATAAACACAAGAAGCCGCTTTAATTAAAAAATAATAAATCAGTTAAAAAAGAGGTAAAACAAATTTTGTTATTGAAATGTCTTTTACATGTATTTATTTATGTAAAAGCTCCAAAAAAAGTTTATAAAAAAATATATGCCAAAACTAATTTTTACATGTTAAATCGATTTTTACATTATTTTTTTTACGTGTGTGTATATTAAGAGAGAGAGAGAGAAAGAAAGAGAGAGAGAGTCACCACACGTTAGGGAAGTCGAATGCATAGAATTCAAAATACATTTTATTTGATTTATAAATTCGTTAAAATAATTAAATACAAAATAGTGATAAGACTTTTAGGTATGGAGCACTTCGTGCTAATGCAAATGCCACATCATACGTACCCTTTCAACTGGCCAATAAAACATCACTCTTCACTCTCTTTCCCTCTCTCTCTTGATTTTTTTAATATAAATATTGATTTTATATAAATTGTAACAAAACTAATTAACAAGAACAACATAACAGTTACAAAGTATAATTAAAAAAAAACCTAAAAATAAATATACTCAAACATCCAGATAGGGCCTTGTATTGATTTTGATGTAAATGTCATATTATATGTTAAGACAACGCATAAGTCCTATAGGACAATATAAGTTATGTAGCACATAACTTATCCGTCGCATAAATATATGTGCTTCATAGGTTAAAATCCATGTCTATAAATGGTTGATCTTATGTGCTGGTCAGTAGCTTTTTGAAGTTAGAGAGAGAGCTTGAGAGAGAGAAATTTTCTGAATTCATCGTTTGAAGTTAATGAAATGAGTATTAATAAAAGAAAGCAACTAAAATCCATATTTTCAGCAATTTGATCCTTCAATGCATTAGCTTGTTTGAGAAGACTGAACATGAGATTACTTGAATTTTTGATGAAAAAAAATGGTCACGTGGAATGGGTTATTTATAGATTAAAGAAAAAACAACTTTTTCTTATTAGATAGTTGTTGACTAACATATATATAATTTTTCTTTTAAAAAAGGTTTATTATATGTTCTTTCACAAATCAATGGCAAAAAGAGACAGGTGCTGGTGTTTAGTTGTTTACTATTGTTGTTGTCGAAGCATGAAATGAATCTGACCTGATCCATGACGATGTTTCCACGGATTTTCGAGATGAACGAACCACGTCTTGATCTTCTTCTTCAGCTGCTTGAGACCTGCAATGGTTTTTTGGGGGTGTGGAGGTGACTGCTAAGATATCCTGAGGATTTCTTGTTTACAGACACAAAAAAGTGGTGGTGGCTCTTATTGAGCATGACCCCTTGATAAGGAGGTGGAGACCTCCTTATATAGAGAGTCTCATGGCCACCATCATGGTACCCTAATGGGCCTGGCCCAGTTAGGGTTACCTCCACAAAACCCCCTCAGCCCAATAACATTGTATTAGTCCATATAATAAAATAAGCCAAACATAATAAATTTAGGATCGTAAAACCGGGTTTAGTACCATACCCCTACAGTTGTCACTGCCACATCAACCTATCTTGCAACAATCCGGTTTCCATACCACTTGGTGTAATTGGTATAACCGTCGTTACTGTATTTTATAGATTTTTCTTTATTTATTTTTATACTAACCAAAGGTTGGAAATGCATTTTAATAAATTTTATTTTTATATATGAAAGAATTCTATCAAATGAAGGGTTGAGTTATTATTCTATAAATGCCAACAAAAATGAGAAGTGTGAGAAGTCATTGTTGATTGACATGTGTCAAGTGAGGATCAAAGGTAAAAGGGTATAAAAGTAACAGTACATATTTTCTCTCTCCACAAGTAAAGCATATGTCAATTCCTCCATAATTTTAAAACGTTTATAACTTTTTCATATGATATTAGTTTTTAAAACAAAAATCACAATAGTTACAAACGTTTTTTATCTTTAATATGAATATGACTTTGTTATATAAAAACTAAAAAAAATAAATTACGTCATTATGTCTTTGTGTCTTTTCGTCATTGTGTCTTTCTGTTTGTCGTTGTGTTTTTCTCCGTCATTGTGTCTTTTCGTCATTGGGTCTTTCTGTTTGTCATTGTGTTTTTCAAATCATCATTGTGTTTTTTTAAAATACTAATAATACGGTTGTGTAATAATAATACGCAAATATAATGATAAAATAACAACAAATTATCTAATACATAAAACACAATGATGAATACATATTACACAATTACATGAAACGTATAACACAATGATAAATACATATAACACAATGACCTGAAACGTAAAACACAATGGTAAATACATATAACACAATGACCTAAAACGTAAAACACGATGGAAACTACATATTACGTAATGACATGAACGTAATACACAATGATAAGTAGAAAGACAAATGATTAGCACAAAGACACAATGGCAAACAAAAAGACACAATGACGTAATCTTTGTTTTAATTGTTAGCTTTAATATGAGTATCAATTGATAACACAGTACCAAAATCTACAACACAATGCATAAAACCATAACACAATATAAAAAACCCACCAATTTTTTTTATATAACAATATGATACCCATATTAAAGAAAAAAAAAACGCTTGTTATATGGTGAATGTTTTTTCAAAAAATAATGTTACATAAAAAAGTTATTGACGTTTTAAAATTATGAGGGAATTGACATGTGCATGCCTTGCATGTGAAAAACGAAAGTTAACAAAAGTGGGTTATTACCTTTACACCCTTCTTATCAATTTATTTTCTTAAATTAATTTCCATCATTCAAATATAAGATTAATAGATTAGATTAATTCTCAACCCTCTCATTTTTGTTGTCCTTTATATTTTAAATTTACCCACTAAATGAAATACGTTGAATATAACAAATTTGGTTAAAACAATAAACCGATAAGAATGTACATTTCATTTTCCAATTCACAGGCAGCCACACAAGGAAATTGAACAAAATTGATGATGCACCAAAACATATATGTTTTATTTCTTTCTTGGCAGAATTATATTTTTAATGGTACGTGCTCCGACATTTTATGCCCAAACAAATGACAACTAATCATCAAAAGAAAGATACAAGATGTCAAACTTTGTTTTGTTGCTTTCTTAAATTCTACTTTCTTTCTCTTCATAAATAAATAAAGGGATATTCGTTTTTAATACTCCTAACTTTCACTTACTAGCTGATAGCACTCTTAACTTTTGATTTGTTATCCATCACTCCCAACTTTCACCATATTTGTTGTTGGCACTTCCAAACTTAACGAACCCTAACTCCGTTAGCTTTCTTGATGATGTGGATTTTTTTATTAATAAAAAGTAGGTTGTGGGTCCCACACCATCTTCTTTCTTCAACATAAAACCTCAACAACCTCCATTTCCGGAGACCTCATTTTTCTGACAACTTCGTTTTTCCGGCGACCTCGTTTTTCTGACAACGGAGATGGTACAGAGGTGTAGAAATACAATGGAAATCATGAAGATTGTGCACCGGTGGAGAAAAGATGAGCATGGTGCTCGCTGGAAACCCGCAACTCCTTTTTTCGGCGAGCAGACGGTTCCAAAAAGTGGTTTGGTGTGACGCTGGTGGTGGCGAAGGGTGGAGGTTGTGGTTGTGACGGTGGGCGGTGAAATGATGGATATGGTGCTCATCGGAAACATGCAACTTGTTTTTCCGACGAGCAAAGGATTCCAACGACACTAATGGTGGCTGTGGGTGGAGATTGTGGTCGCTTTGGGCGGTGGATTGGTGGCGGTGAACGTGGCATGATGGCGGATTTTTGATATCTAGGGTTTTGAATTGTTGAAGGTGGTTGAAGATGTAAGATGTTGAAGAAAGAAGATGATGTTGGACCCACAACCTACTTTTTATTAATAAAAAATTTCATGTCAGCAAGAAAACTAACGGAGTTAGAATTCGTTAAGTTCGGGAATACCAGAAACAAATAGGGTGAAAGCTGAGGTTGGTGGGTAACAAATCGGAAGTTGGGAGTGCTATCAATCAGCGAGTGAAAGTTATAATTATTAAAAACCAATATCCATAAATAAAACACTATATGTATAAATGTATCATATCAAATATGTATTCAGAGGTGATTTGATTGTTTGTTAAATACATATTTTGGTGTGGGCTGTTCAAAAAACAAATACGTATTTTGGTTTAAATGAGGTATATGATTAAACAATAAATGATTTTAAATTTTAATAAAGGTTTACTGCTAGTGTTTTAGGTATTTTATTTCTCAAACAAAATATACTAGGAAAATCTACTTTTTCAGTCTTTCATGCTTAATATTTAACTCTCCTTTTGAAGTATACTAATATTATTGTATTATCGTGTGACTTAACTTTACCGTTGTAATAAAGAGTAGAAACTCGAAACATTTTTTTTGTCGATTTGAAGACAAGTAAAAATTAATAATATAATTTTATTATATTAATTTTAAGGAAAAAAAAAACTCACTCATTCTTACATGTTTTATTCTCAACTAAATAACTTAAAACACTCACTATTTCAAAAATATAGTATTCACCAACTTGGTAGCGTTGGACCAAATTTGGACCAAATACCCATTTAGCTGTTGTTATTATTATTATTATATTACACATTGAACGTACTCAAGCAGCACGCTATAAATAGCGATTTATAGCCGTCGATTGTGTCCAAATCCTTTCACATCCCTTTCAAATTGCAATATAAATTGGTTTTCATTCCATTTACGTTTGCTCTAAACTTATATGTTGAAGCATATCAATAAATGTGAACTCATGTTTTTAACACTTATAAGACATATATAGGGAATGCATAGCTTTAATACTACTGTGAGAGTTTGAATAAATAATTTAGAATATTAATTTTCTTAATAGTTATAAAATATTAAACATGTAAGCCTTTTTAGTTTATCAACTTCTCCCCTCTCCCTCGTTACGTTTTCTTATATGAGGTAATGTAATGAGCAAACGAACGAATGGGCGAGGAAATTAAATAGACAAGAGAATTAAATGGGTCATCATCATTTTATTGTGAACTGTCATGTTTGATTAACATACGTTAATGAAATAAATCATTAACATATGTCTTCTAATAGGCAGTAAAAGACATATATAAAATACAAATGACAACAATGCTTATGCCTCAAAACTAATTAGAAAAAAACGATGACTAACAATTCTTGACTCGTCATTATCCTTATTAATCCTTATGTGTTTCACACTTTTAAAATGCTCATATTATTACACTACTAAATTTGAGAATATGTCTCAATAATATTAATTTATACTATTACCTAGGAAAATTTAATCTTCAAGGAAATATTTCAATTAAATTAAATATTTGATGAAAAAAGGTGTTAACAAAATAAGTGTAACACTCTTTAACAAATTACATACCGAACTTAAAGTAATGAAATATAAGAAATGCTAAGTTAATAAGGAATATCCAATCTTAAACATCACCAAGAAGTTTTGTTGTATACAGAGATCAACTCAAAAGTTAAATAAAGTTGTTTTGTATATAATATAAATAGATTTTATTCTCGGAATTATTTTATATTATTCGTTTTTAATATATATATATATATGTGTGTGTGTGTGTGTGTGTTTTTGTTAAAAATCAACAAGTGCAATTTCGTAACCAAATTAGTAAGTGAGGTGTGGTGCTTGAATGAAAATGAACGTTTAAATGCTATAACACAAGGATTTGTTGCGAGGAAAAAACCCGAATCCTGAGGATACCGAGAAAAAAACCCTGGGCGGTGAAAACTATCACCACCAGTTTATTGATAACGAAAAAATGAGTACAAGTGGTGGAGCTTTTCTCTTCGGATCGTGTTACAATGTATTGCTAGAGCTAGTGTGTAAGTTGTGTTGTGTGTTTTTGATCCAGAGATAGCTGCTTTATTTATACAAAAATTTAGCTAACTAACATGCCTAAAAATCAGGGAAAGCTGGACTACTTCACAACTAGCCGTTGCCTTCCATTATGCACGTTTTTGAAGTCGTTGCCAAGTGGTCCGAGTCTTCAGGAGATCATAGGAACATTATATGACCTGGTAAACAACAGAAAATAACGATTGATCCGTTAGTTATACAATATATTAAGGATACCTGTTGCTTGGAAGGATACTGTATCTTGGAGTTATCCTGAACATATCGCTTGCTTAGGATACCGAAAATCTGATGATTAACAACTGTCCCCAAAATTGACGACTGTAAAAGTGCTTTACAGCTGTTAATTTTTGAAATTTGAATTCTGCATGTAGTGTAGATTATCCGCACGTGTCACGCATACGTGAAGTTTGCTAAACCCTTGATTATCCTTATATTTACTTGGATAAATAAATCAAACTTTCATCCGATCATCTATCCATGTAATCTACTCTCCCTTTCTTTTCTTCATCCTCAAAGATTATGAGTATCACACTTCGATCATCCGGCATTGAGGATTTTGTGAAATCTCCTCGCAAACCCTGTTAATGAAGTATGTACCTTCAACAATACTGACATTATAAACCTGCAAGCCAAAGGATGTTTTCCTCCAGGAACCGTCTTCAGACCCTTCGATCCTTTAATCTCGTCTGACCTTGTTTCAAAATCTTGGATCTGCTTCCCCTTTTTGCCGTTTAAAATCGGTTTCACCTATCCTTTCCCGGCTTTTACCATCGAGTTCTTCAGCAAAACCGACCTTAGTTTTGTCCAAACCATGCCCATGGTTTGGAGAACCTTGTTTATGCTCAAGAGGTTGATTACTGATCATGCCCTAGACTTTACCCTTTTAGAGCTAGCCTTTGTTTACGACCTCCGCATCCACGGCTCTTCTCGTTACCTTCTCAAGACTAAATTTGACCGAACCCCTCTTGTTCTGAGGAATACTCAGAACAATGATCAGTGGAAGAAACAATTTTTCTTCGTCAAAAGGGATTCTCTTCCAGATCCCGAAAGTCTTCCATATATTTGGGTTACCAAAAGTAGGATACGTTATCCTCAGGCGGTATGCTGAAATGTATCGAACTAACATATTTTGTCTTTTTCTTGCAGCTCTGAAGTTTTTTGAAATCGCTCCCCACAGCCGACAGACCAGGAATAAGGTGAACTCGTTTTACCTAATAGACGAGGAGGAAAGGACCTTCCACTTTCGATCAAGCTTCCAGGATCCATCCCAATCGATGGGTTCTGACATGTCTGGTAAGAAACACCAATTTATTAGTCATAAAGATTAAGGGTTTAGAGATACTAACCTGTATTTTTATAGGCAAGTCCGCCGCAGTCTTTGTTCTTGAAGATATCGATAGCATGGTGTCAACCCGAAGTACCATCAAGAAGGAAATCACCCCCAGTGCTCTACCGAAGCCTGAAAGCAGCCGTGCTAAGAGCTTCAAGAAGAGAAAGAACCAGGAGACCTCTGACTCCTTCCCGGTGTACGACATTGAGTTTCAACAGGTAAGTATTTTTGTTTATCATATCCTGGTATCCCGAAGATAACTTATGCTGAGAATAAGTTATCTTGGTAGGGTCTCAAGCTGCTCTCTTCCAGGTTCTCCGTATTGAGCCAAGAACCCCTCGACTCCAACACGCGTGTCGCCGAACTGTTGAAGATTGGGACCTCCAAGACCAACCTCCTTGAGAAGAAAACCAAGGAGCTTGAAGACATGAAACAAGAACTCCCTTTGGGCAGGAAGGAGTTGATCCATCAAGAAGTAGATAACTTGGTGAGGATCCGGGAGGTCACAGAGGGGGCTAAGAAATCAGCGGCCATTTCTATCTTCCAGTATTGTCTCAGAATGGCAAAGGAGGCCAATGGTCACTCCTTTCTAGGATGTGGCAGCTTGGGAGAAGGTTGTGGCGGAGCAAAGTGGAGAGGACGTGGAGGAGCCAGGGCCAAGTGGAGCGGACAAGGTAGCGGACGAAGGGGCGAAGGCGGTGGCTAGCGAGGCGGCGAAGGTAGTGGATGAAGGTGTTCATCCGAGTGATGATGGCGATAAAGACAAGGCCTGAGCTCGGTTTTTTATGAATGTTTGTTTTTAATGATGGTTGTAGTATGTTGAACAATTTGAATTTGTGTTTTGAACAATTATGCTTATGATAATAGGGAAACATGGGTGGAGGGATCTTGGTTTCAAGACGAAGCCCATGTTTTCTAGTACTTTGACAATTCCAATAACGCCTGGGTGGAAGGGTCTTCCATTTGTTGAGAACGAAGCCCGTGTGCTGTTGTTAACTTTCTACAGTTTCGTTAGTAGTAATATAATCTTTTGGCTTTACGTTGTGTTTTATTTGCATGATATGTTAGATAAGTCATATCGATATGTTTTAATCATAACATGTCCGAGAAGTATTTTTAAGACTTAAGTTTTTGAAACAGAACATCTTAAGGATAACTTACCCAGAAAACATCTTTTAAACTTATCATATTTCAGAATAAAATATTTTGAGCATTATATCTCCAGACTATTGAGTCTTTATGGATCATGCTTTTGGAACTTGCTAAGTTAAAAATAACTCAGTGACGTCTTTACGCTTACCTACTTGGCCAATCTCTGATTTATCAAAACCAAGTTAGATAATTCTGGCGATAAAGCCTGTTTTCTGGCGATAAAGCCTTTACTGGGGTAAACCCGTTATACTGGTGACAAGGCCTTTACTTGAGAGACATGAAAATGTCTAAACCTTAGATAAAACTGAGGAAAATCCCAAACATGACCGACATGAAAATGCCGAAACCTTAGATAACATGAAAATGTTATAAACCTTAGTAACGTATGTGTGACATGCCTACCACTTATCTTGAGGATCCGATCTATAGCCAACAACAACCGGATTATCAGCTGGTCTGGTTCGGCTGCCTCGAACTATAGTCGAACATCGTGCGCTCCAGGCGGGGTGTTACCCAATTCGTTAGAAAGGTGAAGACCTTTAAACCTTAGAAGATATCAAGGATATCTTATTTGTGTGGGAGGTGATCAACCTCTAACTGTTGTCAAGATAACGTATCCTTAGGATACTTGCAAAACACTGAATTCTTGATGAGGGTGGGTGTTAGCCTGGCTAACACCCCTCCGATGCTTAAGTCAGTAAACTCGATAAAGAGACAATAAAGTTTAAATACATAAGAATTTAAAGATAGGTTAGGGAACATACCTTTATTCAAAAGTGTTGAGGATACAAACATACCGATTGAGGATACTAGCAAAAGTATGCCTTGAGATATATAGCATTCCAAGCTCTTGGTATAGGAACACCTTCCATAGAGATTAATTTGTAGGCTCCTTTACCTGCTTCTGAATCAATTAAATAAGGAGTTTCCCACTTTGGAGCTAGCTAGCCATCTGCTGGATAAGTGGTATTCTGAAATGCCTTTCTTAACACCATATCTCCTACTTGGAATCTTCGAATTCTGATTTTTTTGTTGTAAGACTTGGGCTATTATTTGTTGGTAGGCCGCCATTCTGATCTTAGTTAGATCTCTGAGCTCATCAATAGTGTCTAGATCTTCAGAAAGACTTTGGTTGTTGGACTCAGTATCTTGGATGCTAAGGCTCTGCCTCCAGTATGGTTTCTGCAATCACCTTCGTGTATATCCTTGAGGAATTTTTGTACTTCATGATGTTCCAAGCACCTCAAGTATGGACTTGCAAGTGATTTTCTATACAAAATATCATTTAGGATAATATATCGAGTTACCTTCATACGAAATGCTCTGGGATTTTCTCCTTTTAGGATCTCGTTATCCTGAAGATACCGTATTATGGGACGGGTCTAGGATACTGGGCTGTATTCAAAGTTTGAAGTCTCCATGACTTCGTGGTTCTCCTTTGTTGTTGGTGTCAAGATATGAACGATGGGTATCTTGATGTCACTTGGTATCTTGAGAGCTGATACCAAATTTGCTAAAGCATATACTTCAGCGTTCTCTTCTCTAGGTACCTGTACTATATCAAACGTTTCAAAACACATAGATAATTGCTTAACTATTTCTAAATATTTTGCTAAGTTTTCTGCATTTACTGCATCAGAGCCATTAAAATGGTTAGCTAATAATAACGAATCGACATAAACATGAAGATACCTAACCTTCATATCCTTAGCTAATTGTAATTGTTTTGGTCAAAAATTAACAAAGGTGATTTCGTAACCAAATTCGTAATGGGACTTGGTGCTTGCTTGAAATGAGCGTAAAAATGCTGGAACACGGATATTTGTTACGAGGAAAAAACCCGTTATCCTGAGGATAACAAGAAAAAAACCCCGGGTGGTGACAACTATCACCACCAGTTTATTAGTAACAAAAAGTGGTTACAAATGGTGGACCTCAGTGGATCGTGAATACAATATGGGATTACTGCTAAGTATCGAGTGTTAAAGTGTAAAAGAGTGTGTGTTAAATGATCCAAGTGAGCTCTATTTATACATAAAAGAAGCTAACTAATCTTCCTAAAATTCCGGAGATAATGGACTGCTTCCAACTAGCCGTTTGATTCTCCACGACTTCCTTGAGCACGTGGTAAATGAAATGGTCCAGCTGAAGTCCGGGTCTTTAGGGAATCATAGGAACGTCCCACGACCTGGCAAACAAGAGAGAACAACAAATAATCCGTTAATTATACAATATATTAAGGATACCTGTTACCTCGGAGGATACCATATCCTAGAATTATCCTGAACATATTGCTTGCTTAACATACTGAAAAATTGATGCTCAACAATTGTCCCCAAATTTGATGGCTGTGAATGTGCTTTACAGCTGTGAAATATTTGAAATTCGTACCCTGCGTGTGATAGATCTTCCGCACGTGTCGCAAATCCAGGTAACCAACTAAACCCTAGATTATCCTTATTACTACTTGGATAAATAAACCTTTCATTCACCGGTTCATCCATCCAGGTAATTCTCTCTTTCCCTCTCTTCTTCATCTTTACGAGATCATGAGATCAAAACTTCGTGCTTCATGCATTGAGGATTTCATGTTACAAAATCTTCTCGCAAGCCCCGCGAGTGAGATATGCACTTTTAATAACACCGACATCATGAATCTACAGGCTCGAGGCTGTTTCCCTCCGGGGACTGACCTTTCGATCCTGCCGTTCTGTTCGACCTTGTCTCGAAAACCTGGATTTGTTTCCCGTATTTGCCCTTCAAAATTGGTTTTTCTTACCCATTTCCGACCTTTACCACCAAGTTCTTCGATAGAACTGGTCTCAGCTTTGCCCAAACCATGCCCATGGGTTGGAGGACCCTATTCGTGCTGGAGAGGCTAATTATTGACCATGCCTTAGATCTCACCCTTTCCAAGCTCGCTTTCGTTTATGACCTCTGCGGCCACGGTTCCTCAAGATACCTCCTCAGGACCAAGTATGATCGAACCCCACTCATTTTGAGAAATACCCAAAATAACGACCAATGGAAGAAACAATTCTTCTTTATCAAGAGAGATTCCCTTCCTCATCCTGAAAATCTTCCATATCTTTGGGTTACCAAAAGTAGGATACATTATCTTGAAATCGTATGCTGATATTACGCTTTGTCTTGTTTTATTGCATCCTTGAAGTTCTTTGAAATCGCTCCCCCTAGCAGAGAGACCGAGAGCAAGCTGAACTCTTTCTACCTCATAGACGAGGAAGAGAGGACCTTTCACTTCCAGTCAGTCATTCAAGAACCATCCCAGTCGGCGGGTTCCGCTATGTCTGGTAAGAAATATTGATACATCAGTTAAAAAGTTTAAGGATTAGGGATACTAACCTGTGTTTGTAGGCAAATCTGCTCCCGTTTTCGTTATTGACGATATTGACAGTATGGTCTCCACACGTAGCACCAAGAAGAAGGAAGCCATTTCCATTACCCAGCCAAAGCCCGATAGCACTCGAGCCAAGGGATCCAAAAAGAGAAAGACCTGGACACCTCTGACTCCTCTCCGACGTGCGACCTTGAGTTCAACCAGGTATGTCTTCTTATCGTATGCTCATATCTTGAAGATAATGTATGCTGAGGATAATTTATTTCGAGTAGGGTCTAGGGCTGCTATCTGCTAAATTCAACAATCTTCACCATAAACTCCTTGATGCCAATACCCGTATTGCCGAAATGCTGAAGATTAGGACTGCTAAGACCAATCTCCTTGACAAGAAGACCAAGGAGAATGAGGACCTGAAGCAGGAGCTTGCGCTGACCAAGAAGGAACTTGTTCATCAAGAAGCGGATTGTTTGTTGAAGATCCAAGAGGTTACAGAGGGGGCAAAGAGGTCAGCTGCCATTTCCATTTTCCAATCTCGCCTTCGTATGGCAAAGGAGGCCCAAGATGCTGGCCTTGATACTCCCTTTTGGGATGTAACTGCTTGGAAGAAGGCGTTGGCGGAATTGACCGGGGAAAGCTTAGAGGAATCGGGTTCGAGTGGAGTGGAAAAGGTAGCATACGAGGCTGTGAAGGTGGCTGTTGGCGAGGTGGCGATTGGTGATGTTGCGAAGGAGGCTGGAGGTGGCGAACAATTGGGCGATGAGGGCGAAAAAGACAAGGCCTGAACCCTGTTTTTATGGCTTGTTTATTTGTGTTGGTGTTGATGGTTTGATGCTGGGTTGTGAACAATTTACTTTTCTGTCTTTAAACAGTTATGGCTAGGATAATAGGATACACGGGTGGAGGGATCTTGGTTTACAAGACGAAACCCGTGCTATCCTTGATTTTGAACATCTATCAATACTTGGGTGGAGGGATCTTGGTTTCCAAGACGAAACCCGAGTGTTACCCTTTTATTTTCCTGCACTTAATGTTAGTAATGATATAACCTTTTGGTTTTAACATTATGTTTTATTTGTATGTCTTTTTTAGATAACTTGTTGGAATATAGTTTGATTAGAGCATGTTTATGAAATATTCTCAAGTTTTTTTGAAATAAATCATCTTGAGGATAATGTATCCTAAATATATTTCTTAAATTCGTCCTACTTTAGGATAAAATATTTTGAGAATTATATCTCTCGAAAATATGTTTTAAAATCCTGTTAGATAAAACATCTTTAAGGATAATCTCTCCTTAAGTCTTGTGTAAACGTGAATTGTCACAGTTAAACCAAAAGATTATGTCTTAAAAGACAAAATGTAAAATGAGACTAAGTGTAAAAAGTACCTTTGTAGAGAACACTTATAAACTTAATAAGCTTACACATGATGTTCCCAACTGTTGATCTTTCTTCGTATCATGCTTTTGGAATTTGCTAAGTTAAGAACAACTTAGTAACACTTCTACATTTAGCGACCTGGCCGATCTCCGATCTGTCAAAACAAAGTCAGACAGTTCTGGCGATAAAGCCTATTTACTGGCGATAGAGCCCGTTTACTGGCGATAAAGCCTACTTTTTGGCAACAAGGCCTACTTTAGGGACATGAAAATGTTCAAACTTTAGATAAAACTGGGGAAATTCGCAAACGTGGGCGACATAAAAATGCCGAAACCTTAGATAACATGAAAATGTTATAAACCTTAGTACGTATGTGTGACACGTCTGGCACTTATCTTGAGGATCCGATCTATAGCCAACAACAACCGGATTATCAGATGGTCTGGTCCGGCTGCCTCGAACTATAGTCGAACATCGTGCGCTCCAGGCGGGGTGTTACCCAATTTGTGAGAAAGGTGAAGACCTTTAAACCTTAGAAGATATAAGGGATATCTTATTCGTGTGGGAGGTTATCTGCCTTTAACTGTTGTCAAGATAACGTATCCCTAGGATACCTGCAAAACACTAAACTCTTGATGAGGGGTGGGTATTAGTCTGGCTAACACCTCTCCAATGCTTAAGTCATTAAACTCGATAAAGAGATAATAAAGTACAAATATGTAAAATTTTGAAGATAGGTTAGGGAACATACCTTTATCCTAAAAAGTTAAGGATATGAGCATACCGGTTGAGGATACTAACAAAAATATGCCTTGAGATGAATAGCATTCCAAGCTCTTGGTAAAGGAACACCCTCCATAGTAACCAACTTGTAGGCCCCTTTACCTGCTTCTGCGTCGATCAAGTAAGGACCTTCCCACTTTGGAGCTAGCTTTCCATCTGCTGGGTTAGTGGTATTCTGGAATGCCTTTCTTAACACCATATCTCCTACTTGGAATCTTCGAATTCGGATGTTTTTGTTGCAGGACTTGGCTATTCTTTGTTAATAAGCCACAATTCTAATTTTGGCAAGGTCTCTGAGTTCATCAACAGTGTCAAGGTCTTCAGTGAGGCTTTGGTTGTTAGACTAAGTATCTTGGATGCTTGTTCTTGCCGTGGGGATCACCATTTCTGTAGGGATAACAGCTTCGGCCCCAAACACCAAAGAGAAAGGCGTTTGACCAGTTGCATTTTTTGAAGTGGTTCTATCATCCCAAAGTACGAATTTCAACTCTTCAGCCCATTTTCCTTTCTTGGACCCTAACTTTTTCTTCAAATTGTTGATGATGATTTTATTACTTGACTCCGCTTGACCATTGGCTTGAGGGTGTACTGGTGTTGAAGTCACCATCTTGATTCCCCAACTTTCACAAAAGTTGGTTGTCTTGATGCCAATGAACTGTGAACCGTTATCACAAATGATCTCTGCCGGGATACCGAATCTCGTCAGGATATTGCGCTTGATAAACGAGATCACATCCTTCTTTTTAACTTTTACAAATGCTTCGGCCTCGATCCACCTGGAGAAGTAATCCGTCATGGCCAGCATAAAGACTCTTCCACCAGGAGCCTTGGGCAGCTTTCCCACGATATCCATTCCTCATTACATAAATGGCCACGGGGAAATGATAGGATATAATGGTTCAGCTGGTTGATGCAAGATGTTGCTATGTGTTTGATAAGCATCACACTTCCAGGAAAAGTTCATTGCATCCTTCCTCAATGTTGGCCAGAAGTAACATGTCCTCAGTATCTTGGATACTAAGGCTCTGCCCCCCTGTGTGGTTTCCGCAATCACCTTCATGTATGTCCTTGAGGACTTCTCGTGCTTCATGATGTTTGATGTTCCAAGTACCTCAAGTATGGACCTGTAAGTAATTTTCTATACAAAACATTATTTAGAATAATATACTGGGTTACCTTCATTAGAAAAGCTCTGGGATTTTCTTCTTCTGGGATCTTGTTATCCTGAAGATACCGTATTATGGGACGGGTCCAGGATACTGGATCGTCTTCAGGTTTTGAAGTTTCCATGACTTCGTGGTTCTCCTTTGTTGTTGGAATCAAGATATGCACGATGGGTATCTTGAGAGCCGATGCTAAATTTGCTAAGGCATCTGCTTTAGCGTTCTCTTCTCTTGGTACCTGTACTATATTAAATGTTTCGAAACACATAGCTAATTTCTTAACTATTTCTAAATATTTTGCTAAGTTTTCTGCATTCACTGCATAAGAACCATTAAAATGGTTAGTAATAATAATGAATCAACATTAACTTGAAGATACCTGACCCTCATATCCTTAGCCAATTGTAAACCAGCTATCATGGCTTCATATTCAGCCTCATTATTAGTAATATGAAATTTGCTAGATATAGATAGAGCTATAATGTCCCCATGTGGTGATTTTAGCAGGATACCTAGATCTGTTCCTCTTATGTTAGAGGCACCATCAGTATGCAAGGTCCAACTCTCCTTGATGTCCAATTGTTGAACTTCTTTTTCTACGTCTTCAAGTATATCCTAGCTAAAATCAGTCACAAAGTCGGCAAGTGCCTGAGACTTGATGGCTGTTCTTGGTTCATACACAATATCGTATGCACTAAGTTTCACAGCCCAATTTGCCATCCTACCTAACATTTCTTGTTTTCTCAAAACAGTTTTAATAGGATAGTTAGTTCTTACATGAATAACATGAGTTTCAAAGTAATGTCTTAATTTAGTATAAGCCATTATAAGTGCTAAAATTAATTTTTCAAGATAAGAATACCTGGATTCAGCATCTAGTAAGCTTTTACTTACATAATATATTGGATGTTGTTGACCTTCGTGATCTTTGGCTAGGACAACACTTATTGCACTTCCTGAAACGGCTAAATACAAAGATAGTGGTTCACCATCAATTGGCTTCATCAAGAGTGGTGCTGAGGATAAGTATTCCTTCAAGGATACCAAAGCCCTTTCTTGATTCTCTCCCCATTCAAAGTTTTGGTTCTTCCTCAGGATATCATAGAAGTCTTTGCACTTCGCTGAAGATCTTGAGATGAACCCGTTGAGAACTGCAATTCTTCTAGTAAATCTTTGGACATCTTTGACATTTCTTTGCGATTTGATATCCAGGATAGCCTTGATCTGCTCTGGGCTTGCCTTTATTCCTCTCTTGGTGACCATGTACCCAAGGAATTTTCTTGCTTTGACCCCAAAATGACACTTGGCTGGATTCAGCTTCATGTTATACTCATCCAGGATGTCAAATGCTGTTGCCAAGTCTTTAAGATGATCCTTAGCCTGCCTCGACTTTACCACCATGTCGTCTATGTAGACTTCCATCGTGTCACCAAGTTGGTTTTTGAACATCATGTTAACTAGCCTATGGTATGTTGCACATGCATTTTTCAGTCGAAAAGGCATTACGATATAACAGTATATACCTGTGGGAGTCATGAAAGCTGTGTCTTCTTGATCTGAAGGCTCCATTTGAATTTGTTGAAATCCTGAGGATGCATCCATGAAGGTTAGTAGTTCGTGGCCAGCAGTTGGATCCACCATTGAATCAATGTGTGGGAGTGGAAATGGGTCTTTTGAACAGGCCTTATTCAGGTCTGTGAAGTCCACACACACTCTCCACTTTCCATTCTTCTTCTGAACTACAACTAGATTGGCCAGCCATCTAGGATAGTAGACTTCTCTTATCATTTTGGTCTTGAGTAACTTCTACACTTATTCTTGTATGATGATGTTTCTCTCAGGAGCAAACTTCCTTCGCTTTTGATGTATCGGCCTGAAAGATTTATCTATACCAAGTTTATGGGTAATTATATATTTAGAGATACCTGTCATATCCTCATGTTTCCAGGCGAAGGTAGTGTAAGTCCCCCCGGGGCGTCGCCGATCGATACGAGATCCGCACGAGGTCTAGGAGTGCGGAATCCTCCTAGACTCGTTTATTGGTGTAAAGATGAAGAACACAAACACGTACACGAACAAATACACGAAAAAATACAAGAACGGGATAATCAAATCTGCAGATTCTTTATAATAATAATTAAACAAACACGTTACATACCGTAACATAAACAGAAACACGTCCGACCCGAGGTGAGCTCTACCTCGGGTCGTCCCTAACGACACTCTCTCTCTGTTTGTTCTCTCTCGACACTCAAACTGTAACACACAACTCTCTGAATTACTGGATTCTTTAAACTAAACAAGACACACGCATATATATATATAAACTTCAGTAGGCGTCAGTAGGCGAAGTTGTTCATAACTTCGCCTATGGCGAAGTTGTGATAACTTCGCCTAAGGTGAAGTTGTCCTAACTTCGCCGTTGGCGAAGTTGTTCTAACTTCGCCTATGGCGTCTCCGCTGGTCTGAATTGCATAGCGACGGTCACAAAATGCACCAACAGGTAGAAGCTCTTTTCTTTAAGAAGGATACCAATCCTTGTTCGATATCCTCAGACATACCCGATCCTAAGAAAAATTTGATCTCGGTATCCTGAGGATCCAGGGATACTTCCTTTACATCTTGATCCCTAGCTTGCAGGACCTCCCCTGGTTGCTTCTGTAATTGCTATGCTTGAGTAGGCTTTGTAGTCTATTTCATTGATGATGCATAACACTCCTTGGCATCTTGTTGATCGCCTTCAATCTTGATAACCCCCCAAGGACTTGGAAGTTTTACACACTAATGGTATGTTGAGGGTACTGCCTTCATGTCATGAATCCATGGCCTGCCTAAGATCATATTACAACAAGACAATGAGTCAATAAACACAAAATTTTTGTCGATAGTTTACTCCCTCCATGTACACTGGAATTTTGATATCTCCCAGGGTATTCTTGGTCTCCCTGCTAAATCCTACGAGTACTGAGGATCTCGGGATAATCTCAGTATCAGGAATATCCATTTTCTTTAAGGCATCCAGTTGTATGATGTTCACAGAGCTGCCTAAATCAACGAGTATCCTGTACACAAAAAATTTAGGTATACATAAAGTAATTACCAAACCGTCATGGTTGGAATCCGCAAGATCACATCTATCCCCGTCATTGAAGGATATGATTCTTTGAGTTGTTAACATGGATGTACGGAGAGGTCTTTCTCCGTTTTCCATCTTCGTTTCTTTGGAACGCTTCGTAGCTGCTGAATACGAGGTCCCACAGATGTCAGATCCTCCCGAGATAAAGGATACAACCTTAGCTCCGGGCGGTGGAGAAGGTGCCCTTTCAGGTATCTTGACAGGATCCTGACTCTTGTTCTTGTTTTTTCCAAACAGTTCCTTCAGGTATCCTTTGCTAAGGAGGTATCCTATTTCCTTCCGAAGTGCTATACAATCGTCAGTGCGATGGCCAAAGTCTTCATGGAATGCACACCATTTGGACTTGTCTTTGCCAGATCTGGACTTTCCATTTTTCTTGGGCCATCTAGCCTTGTCACCTAAATCCTGCATGGCACATATTACACCACCAATATCAATATTAAAACAATAATCGGAGATTTTAGGATATTCCTCATCGTCTTCGTCTTCTTCCACGGCGTTTATCCTAGAAGTATCTTGTTTGGAATAAGGCTTGGGCCTGGGGAATATCTGTGGAGAGTCTAACTTCCTGTTGGTAGAGTCATACTTCGGGATAACCATATTTCCATGAGCCTTCTTGTCATCCTCTAGCTGAATATACCTTAATGCCCTGTTCCCGACTTCATCAAGATTCCTTCATGGAGTCATGACAAGTTCGTCATAGAAAGGGGAATCCTTCTTCAATCCCATCTTGAAAGCTTCAACAGCAGCCGCCATGTCGAGGTTGGGGATATCCAAAGTTTCCTTGCTAAATCTAGTTATGTAATCCCTTAGGGATTCATTGTTATGCTGAACAATTCTATATAAATCACCTGTCATTTTCTCAAAAGATCTACTACAAGAAAATTGATTATTGAATAGGTTAATCAAATGAGCAAATGAAATAATAGTATTGGAAGGAATACATAATAACTATTTGAGGGCCGGTCCCGTTAGTGTTGAACCGAATCCCTTGCATAGGGAAGCTTCTTTGATGTCAATAGGAATGGGGTTGATTTCCATCCTTTCTCTGTATTGAACTACGTGTTCCTCAGGATCTGTAGTGCGATCATACAGCTTCACGTTGGGTGTCTGGAACTTCTTGGGGATCTCCACGTCGCATATAGGCCAAGTGAACCTGGATAATCTATGACTGCCTATCGGAACTTCAGCTATGGGACAGATTATCCTGGGGACATTGGAAATCATATCCTTCATTTTTTGCAATTCCCTGGTTATCTCATGAGATATCCCTTTATCATGCACAGATTCACGGTTAGTGTATAAATTAGCATTAACTAAAATGTTACCGATATCATGGTTAGGCCTCGGGTATCCTGAGCCTTGACGACTAGTTCCTCCATTGAGGGTATCCTCAGGATAAGGCGACGTCTGCATAGGGATATCATCTCCAACATGCACTTCAGAGGACACTACTGGAGATCCTAATGAGTATATACCGGCTGGCATGGTTGAACGAGACTGCATGTTGATGGAGTCTGGGCTTGCTGGTCTGGGTAACTGCGAGGATACCGAAGGATATGTTCCCTAGTATCTTGGCTGCTGCTGAGACGGAGTCCTTGTTGGTTGTGTCCCCAAGGATCCGGGATTTTGAAGGATAGATGATCGTAGAGATTTAAAATCAAGGACCTTGGGCATGATTGGAGTATCCTCCTGCCATGGTTTCTTTTTGATCCCTTCAATCTCCTTGAACAGCCTCGAGTTGGTCTTTTCTTGCTGCTCCATGTGAGTTCTGACCTGTTTCATCAAAGCAAAAATGCCACTGTTAGAGATAACCGAATCTACCCGTGTAGAGGATCCCGTGTATGGTGGAAGTTCTCCTTTGGGCTAAGTGTTCTTCTTTAGGACTGGTGGAGGTCTAGGGTTGACACATGAAGCAGTGGTGACCACTAGAGCAAAAACAGAACTGGTTTTTGGTTGTGAGGTCATGATGAAGGGATGAAAATGATTGAGAATGAAAAAAGTTTTGAAGGATTAAAGCACCGATGGCCCCACGGTGGGCGCCAAATTGTTTTGGTAAAAAATTAACAAAGGTGATTTCGTAACCAAATTAGTAAATGAGACTTGGTGCTTGCTTGAAATGAGCGTAAAAATGCTGGAACACGGAGATTTGTTATGAGGAAAAAACCAGGATAACAAGAAAAAAACCCCAGGTGGTGAAAACTATCACTACCAGTTTATTAATAACAAAAAGTGGTTACAAATGGTGGAGCTCAGTGGATCGTGAATACAATATGGCATTACTGCTAAGTATCGAATGCTAAAGTATAAAAGAGTGTGTGTTAAATGATCCAAGTGAGCTCTATTTATACATAAAAGAAGCTAACTAATCTTCCTAAAATTCCAGAGATAATGGACTGCTTCCAACTAGCCGTTTGATTCTCCACGACTTCCTTGAGCACGCGGTAAATGAAATGATCCAGCTGAAGTCCGGGTCTTTAGGGAATCATGGGAACGTTCCACGACCTGGCAAACAAGAGAGAACAACAAATAATCCGTTAATTATACAATATATTAAGGATACCTGTTACCTCGGAGGATACCATATCCTAGAATTATCTTGAACATATTGCTCGCTTAACATACTGAAAAATTGATGCTCAACAGTAATCCTGCTATCAAGGCTTCATACTCAGCCTCATTATTAGTGGCCTGAAATTCACAAGATATAGATAGAGGTATAATATCCCCCTATGGAAATTAGTAGGATACCTAGACCTGTCCCTCTTATGTTAGAGGCTCCATCTGTATGCAAGGTCCAATTCTCCTTGACGTCCAATTGTTGAACTTCTTTTTCTACTCTTCAAGGATATCCTGGCTAAAATCAGCCACAAAGTCGGCAAGTGCCTGAGATTTGATGGCTGTCCTTGGTTCATACAAAATTTCGTTTGCACTAAGTTTCACAGCCCACTTTGCCATCCTACCTGACATTTCCGGTTTTCTCAAAACAGCCTTAATAGGATAGTTAGTTTTTACATGAATAACATGAGTTTCAAAGTAATGTCTTAGTTTAGTAGAAGCCAATATAAGTGCCAAAATTAATTTTTCAAGATAAGAAAACCTGGATTCAGCATCTAGTAGGCTTTTATTTACATAATATATTGGATGTTGTTGACCTTCATGATCTTTGACTAGGACATCACTTATTGCACTCCCCGAAACGGCTAAGTACAAAGACAGCGGTTCACATCAACTGGCTTCATCAGTAGTGGTACTGAGGAAAAGTATTCCTTCAAGGATACCAACGCCCTTTCTTGCTTATCTCCCCATTCAAACTTCTGATTCTTTCTCAGGATATCGTAGAAGTCTTTACACTTTTCTGAAGATCTTGAAATAAATCTCTTGAGAGCTGCTATTCTTCCAGTTAATCTTTGGACGTCTTTGACGCTTCTTGGTGATTTGATATCCAGGATATCCTTGATCTGCTCGGGGCTTGCTTCTATTCCCCTTTTGGTCACCATGTATCATAGGAATTTTCTTGCTTTAACTCCAAAGTGGCACTTGGCAGGATTCAACTTCATGTTGTACTTATCCAGGATACCAAATGTTGTTGCCAAGTCTTTGAGATGATCCTCAGCTCTTCTTGATTTCACCACCATGGCGTCTATGTAGACTTCCATCGTGTCCCCCAGTTGGTCTTTGAACATCATATTGACCAGCTTTTGGTATGTTGCACCTGCATTTTTTAGTCAAAAGGCATTGTAATATAACAATATATATCTGTGGGAGTCATGAAGGCTGTATCTTCTTGATTTGATTGCTCCATTTGAATTTGTTAGAATCCTGAGGATGCATCCATGAAGGTGAGTATCTCGTGACGAGCAGTCGCATCTACCATCGAATCAATGTGTGGGAGTGGAAAGGGGACTTTTGGACAGGCCTTATTCAGGTCTGTCAAGTTCACACACACTCTCCATTTCCCATTCTTCTTCTGGACTACAACTAGATTGACCAACCATCTAGGATAATGGACCTCCATTATCATCTTAGTTTTGAGTAGCTTCTGCACTTCTTCTTGTATGATGATGTTTCTTTCAGGAGCAAACTTTCTTCGTTTATTATGCACCGGCCTGAAAGAGTTATCTATACCAAGCTTATGAGTAATAATAGACGTAGAGATACCTGTCATATCCTCATGTTTCCAGGCGAAGGTAGAAGCTCTTTTCTTTAAGAAGGATACCAATCCTTGTTCGATATCCTCAGGCATACCTGATCCTAACAGAACTTTGATATCAGTATCCTGAGGATCCAAGGATACTTCCTTCACATTTTGATCCCTAGCTTGCAGGGCCTCCCCTGGTTGTTTCTGTAATTGCTATGCTGGAGTAGGCTTTGCAGCCGACTTCATCGATGATGCATAACAATCTTTGGCGTCCTGTTGATCGCTTTCAATCTTGATAACCCCCTAAGGACTTGGAAATTTTACGCATTGATGATAAGTTGAGGGAACTGCCTTCATGTCATGGATCCAAGGCCTGCCTAAGATCACATTATAACAAGATAATGAGTCAATCACACAAAATTTTTGTAGAGAGTTTACTCCATATATGTATACTTGTTTCTTCCAAACATTTACTTTAGGTACCCTTTGCTGACAAGGTATCCTATTTCCTTCCGAAGTGCTATACAATCGTCAGTGTTATGACCAAAGTCTTCAAAAAATGCACACAATTTGGACTTGTCTTTGCTGGATCCAGATTTTTCATTTTTCTTGGGCCATCTAGCCTTGACACCTAACTCCTGCATGGCTCATATCACACCACCAATATCAATGTCAAAACAATATTCGGAGATTTTAGGATACTCCTCATTATCTTCGTCATCTTCCACGGCATTTATCCTAGTACTATCTTGTTTGGAATAAGGCTTAGGCCTGGAGAACTTTTGTGGAGAATCCGACTTTCTGTTGGTAGACTCGTATTTTGGGATAATCAAATTTTCATGAGCCTTCTTGTCATCCTCTAGCCGAATGTATCTTAAAGCCCTGATTCTGACTTCGTCAAGATTCCTGCATGGTGTCATGACAAGATCGTCATAGAACGGAGAATCTTTCTTCAATCCCATCTTGAGAGCTTCAACAGCAGTTGCCATGCGAGGTTGGGGATATCGAAAGCTTCCCTGCTAAATCTAGTTATGCAATCCCTTAAGGATTCATGATTATGTTGAACTATTCTATATAAACCACCTGTCATTTTCTCAAAAAATCTACTACATGAAAATTGATTATTGAACAAGTTAATCAAATGAGCAAATGAAGTAATAGTATTGGAAAGAATGCTCAATAACCATTTGAGGGCCGGTCCCGTTAGTATCGAGCCGAATCCTTGCATAGGCAAGCTTCTTTGATGTCAATGGGGATGGGGTTGATCTCCATCCTCTTTCTATACTAAGCTACGTGTTCCTCAAGATCCGTAGTGCCATCGTACAACTTCATGCTAGGGGTTTGGAACTTTTTGGGGATCTCCGCGTCACATATAGGCTAGGTGAATCTGGATAATCTGTGGCTGCCTGCAGGAACTTCAGCTATGGGATGTATTATCGTAGGGATATTGGAAATCATATCCTTCATTTTCTGCAATTCTCT
Organism: Bidens hawaiensis; assembly: GCF_021521415.1. Taxonomy (NCBI): domain Eukaryota; kingdom Viridiplantae; phylum Streptophyta; class Magnoliopsida; order Asterales; family Asteraceae; genus Bidens; species Bidens hawaiensis. The sequence continues at coordinate 249,298 of NW_027492092.1, read as the reverse complement.
GGCTATCTCGGGGGATATCCCCTGATCCTGCACAGATCCACGGTTAGTGTATAAATTTGCATTAAGTAAATTGTTACCGAGATCGTTTCTAGGCATTTGGTATCCTGAGCCTTGGCGACTAGTCTCTCCAGCATAAGTGGTTTCATGATACGGTGGCGTCTGCATAGGGATATCATCCCTAACATGCACTTCAGAGGACACTATGGGAGATTGTTGGGCCTAGTTATTTGGTTTGTACTTGGTATGTTTATTTTGTTTGGGCCGTGTATGTAAACCGAGATCCATTTGGTTCTCGGAGGGCTTTTAGTTAGTATTGGGCTTGAGTGGTTAGTTCCCTATATATATAGAATGCATTGTATAAGGTTAGTTGTTCGTTCACGTGGTTATTAGCCATCTAAAGGTTATCTTAGACGAGTATTGTATTGCTAGTGCTTAAGCACCCGACGTTAATATTAACGTGTGTTTTAAAGGCACTCTTGTGTTTGACGTGTTTGTGTTTTGTTTGTGTTCTTGAATCATCTAGTGTTGGAATTCCGCACCAACACCTAGATTGTTGATATCATAATTGTAGTGATCCAGATTCGGGACTTACAATTGGTATCAGAGCCTTAGACCTTTTCAGGCTCGTTATTGTGATATCAAGGATTCAAGATTTTGATCTTTGGTGGTTGTGGTTTGATTTTCCGGTGTGGTTTGCTTGTATTTTTGGTGAACAAGTGATAGGAGAAGAAGGAGAATCACTTTTGGGAAAAGATTGGTTTTGGTTTGGAAACAAAACAAAATCCCAACTTTCTCGAAAGTTTGTTACGCTTCAGATTCACGTTTGGTGAGAATCAGCGTTCTCGGCTACAACTAGTACTCGGCCACAACAGTTTTCGGCTAACAACTAGTTTTCGGCCAAAGTCAATTCTCGGTTACACTTAGTTATCGGCTACTACCAGTTTTCGGCTAGGGCAGTTCTCGGTTGACTTGAGTTTTCGGTCAATAATCATTGTTCTTGGTCAATAGAGGTGTTCTCTGCTGACTGAAGGTGTTTTCGGTCAACCTTAGTTCTCGGCTTAGTAAACTGCAGGATCTATTTGGACCTGATTAGTTGATTTGGACCCGATAGTTGGACTTGGACTATAATTTCTTCTGGACCAAAATAAATTTCTAAATTATTCTAAAAATGGAACAGTTAACCAACAGCAATGTATCATCAAGTGCTCTACTTAATCAAGAATTAGATTCAATAATGGGGACAACAACTCGTGTACCTCGCCTATTGTCTCATGAGGGGTTCAGCGAGTGGAAATTTCGATTTGAAAAATATGTTAGAATGAAGGATGCTAAGATCTGGAGAAGCATTGTTAGAGGACCCTAAATCATCACGTATCAACGAGAAGATTCAAATGAGGTTGTTGTGAAGCCGGTGGCACAGTATGATGATGATGATTTTGCCAAAGTTGAACAGGATGAAAGGGCTCTAACAACTATAACTATGGCTCTTTCACCTGAGATTGCCCTTGGTTTTAGAGAACTTCAATCTGCCAAGGAACTATGGGAGGCACTAATCGAGGTGTATGAGGGAAATGAAGATATGAAAAGGAGTCGCCAAGACTTGCTGCGACAAAAGTTCAATATGTTCAACCATGTTCTGGGGGAGTCGTTAGAAACTCAACTCCAAAGGTTCATATCTCTAGTGACTGAAATGAGATCCGCTAGTATTTATCTAGCAACTTCAGAGATAAACAACAAACCGGTGAAGTCATTGCCAAAGAGTTGGGATATGAATGTTGCTGTTATCAAGAAGACTAAAGATCTCAACAGAATGTCGATCTCTGAGATGATGGCTACTATCAAGGCATGTGATATGGACGACAAGCAACGTGAAATAAATCATGCGAATTCCTACAGTGCAGCTGGTTACAACGTTGCTTCCAACAATGCTCTTATCTCTCAAGATAGTTTCTCTATGTTCAAGGCCACTCAACAACCTCCAACCCAAGGAAACTTTCAGATGTTTAAATCCACTCAAGGCCATTCATCTTCTATTCCACCTCAACCAGCTCCAGTTTTCTTCACTAAGTCTGCTCAATCTTCATCAGCTCAACTTCCATCTGCTGGTGCTGCTCATGGTCAGAACTCAAGCCAGTTTCCCTCCATTCCGAAAGAGACCCAGGAAAACATAGCTCTAATGGTAGGGTTCATGAACTGCTATAATGCATTTCTAGCTGGAGACTTGGTTCAACCAGTTGTGGCTACCGAACTCGATCAGATTCACCCTGATGATGTTGAGGAAATGGATGTCGCTTGGCAAATCGCCATGGCAGTGTTTCGTGCCAAGAAATTCACTAAGAGGACTGGCAGAAACAATTGGAACATGCCAAATAATCAGAAAGTGGGTTTTAACAAGAACACTCTGAGGTGTTAGAACTGTCACGAGCCGGGTCATTTTGCTCGTGAATGTACTAACCCAGCGAAGGAAGGAAACACAGAAAGGGCGCTGGTTCCAGTGGGTAATGCTAGGGGAGATGTTGGTGAGAGTTCGGGAAATGGTGAAAGGGGACTGATTGCTCAACAGTTCTCTTGGGATGATCAGATGGCTGCTCTCAACATTGGAAGTCAGACCGCAAATTTTACAAATGTTGAAGACATTGAAGAAGAAAACGCTGCTGAGGAGCAAGGCAAGGAACTTCAATTCGCATTCATGGCGTTCACTCCCTACAGCTCATCTGAGGTAAGCTTTCAACCATGCTCTCTATATTGTGTTGATAAAATCAACTTTTATAAACTTCATAATGATAACTTAATTAGAGACATGGAAAGAGTAAAATCAAAAAATTTTAAACTTAAGAAAAATGAAAAATCCTTCATAGATAAAATAGAAGCATATGAAAAGGATCTCTCTAAGCTTAAGTTGAATTTAGTGTAAAGTGTTGTCACCACCTAGATGCTAAGCAGGACATTGTTGAATTAACTGCCAAACTGGAAGCCTCCAAATTGGAAATTTTGAACTTAAATGCTAAATTTGAAAGAGCTGAACTTGATTTTAAAAAGTTTGAGGGTTCCAGTAAGATAGTTAATTCAATGATTGACAATCAATTATGGTGGAAGGAGAAGGAAGGTGAGGGATTAGGATACAGCAAGGTACCTCCACCTTATAATGACAACTATGTTCAACTTCCTGTCACCAAAGAGCAGGAAGAAAAGGTACATGACATGAAGTACGGTAAACATGATAAGAATGACGTATCTGATCATGTGAGTGCATCCACCTCAGAAGTGAACGATACTAACGTGTTTACTTAATGTGCAGAGAAAGTAATTGTTGAGGATTGGATTTATGAGGATGATGAAGCTTGTGTTTCGTTTAATAAAGACTTTATTTCTAATGTTACTTTGAAACTACCTGCTTCGAATTTTGTTATTCCGATTGTTTGTGTGGGCTCTGTTTTAAAGAGCAACGATTCTTGTGTGGTTGATTCAGTTGAAACTTTAAATTCTGAAAATGTGGTTTCAAATAAAATTGAAAAATCTAAAAATTTTAACAAGTATCTACCACCTAAATTTGTTAAGGAGGGTTGCTCTAATGACAAACAAGGTGACATGTTTCACAATGTGAAACATGGTTCTTGCAAGTTTAAACAAACTGGTCCACACAACCCGTCCAGACAAGGAGTTGCCCAAAATGATTTTTACATAAAGCGATAAACGTGTTTTAACTGTGGCACTCCCGGTCATATTGCCAGAAATTGTCCACATCGTCCATATGTTCCATATTATGGAATTTATCAGAGGAATATGCCCTATATGCCTCACAATTCATACAGGCAAAGATTTAGGCATCATACAGCTAATCCCTCTGACGGTGATTGGAACCGAAACAAATCTGGCAGGTTTAGTCCTCATCAGACCAAGCCTAACTTGTCTCGGAAAAGGGGTGGAAACCATGTTCCTACTTCAAAAATTAACTCGATTTCTAAACTTCGGCCTGTCGGGAGAACAAATTCGTTTGTTCCCTCTACACGCAAGCCAGAGACTAAACCATCCATTCGTACAAACAACAGTAAATCTTACAATGGTAAATATAAATGGATGCCTAAGTCTCCGGTAAAGAAGGTTTCTTCTTCCATGTTAGATAATCGAGAAGATATGTCATGGCAGCCCGTAACTAGTATAGATGAGTCAGGTGTACCCAGTGTCACTATGGACTGGGTGCCAAAATCTAACTAATCCCGCACTTTGTGCAGGAGCAGCTATGGAGGAATATCATCAGACCGTGGTATGTTGATAGTGGCTGTTCCAGGCACATGACAGAAGACATTTCCCAGCTACACGACATTCAAACTTTTAACGGTGGGTATGGGTCCTTTGCGGGTGGAGAAAAGGGTAAGATCACACAGAGGGGTACTGTAAGTAACGGTGTTCTAAAATTTGAAAATGTTAATTTCGTTCGTGAACTAAAGCACAGTTTACTGAGCGTGTCACAAATCTTTGACAAAGGGTTTTCAACTCATTTTACTAAAAAGGAGTGCCTTATTTTGAAACCTGGTATCATTATACCAGAAGACTGGATTCTTGTTCGATCACAATGAAAAGATAATGCTTATGTGATCGACATGAACAAAAATGTTCTTGATGAAATAACCTGTTTGTTCTCAAAAGTGTATGAACACAATGCAATGCTTTGGCATCGTCGTCTTGGTCATGCAAATGTGAAAAATCTAAACCGACTTGCCAAAAATGATTTGGTACGTGGTTTACCCGTTAAGGATTTTGTTACCACTGAAAAGTGTGTGGCTTGTGCTCTGGGTAAACATCATCGTAAATCTCACAAGCCAAAACTGATCAACACCATCTCCTCAGTTCTTCAACTATTGCATATGGATCTTTTTGGTCCGGTTCATGTCTTAAGTCTCTCTCGCAGTTCTTATTGTTTGGTTATCACTGATGATTACTCACGCTTCACTTGGGTGTTTTTCTTGTCCAATAAGAGTGAAAATGCAGAGCTGATCAAAAGATTCGTGGTGCTTTGGAAAATCAGTTGAATTTGAAGCTGAAAGGAATTCGTTGTGATAATGGTACGGAATTCAAGAATGCATCCTTGAATCGTTTTTGTTCTGAGAGGGGAGTGCTTCGTCAGTACAGTTCAGCTCGGACTCCTCAACAGAATGGTGTGGCTGAAAGGAGAAACATGACTCTTATCGAGGCGGTAAGGACCATGCTGTGTGATTCTAAGCTGCCATTATTTTTCTGGGCAGAAGCTATTAATACGACCTGTTATGTTCAGAATCGGGTGATAATCAACAAATCATAAATGAAGACTCCTTATGAGATTGTCTATGGACATAAGCCCACTGTCGCGCACTTTAAGGATTTTGGTTGCCCATGCACTCTTCTGAACCTCGAGTCTACTCCGAAATTTTGGGCCAAAGCTGATGACTGCTACTTTGTTGGTTATGCGGGCCATACTGCCTACAGGGTCTACAACAAGTCTACCAAACAGATTATAGAATCTTATGATGTTCGTTGGTTGGAAGAAAACGAGACTGATGCTCGTGTTGGTCCGGACTGGTTATTCGATTATAATGAACTCTTCAAACCGTTAAATGTGTTTCCGGTCATCAACACACAACCTTCAGGTAGCACTACAGTGGATGCTAAGAAAGATGACCCACATGCAATATCCCACATTTCTCCACTTTTGGATGACGACATCCCAGACCCAGTTATTGACGACAAACCCACATCCGTCTCTCAGCCGATAGCAATTCCAGAAAATGAAAGTTCGCCAAGTCAGTCTAAATACACCGCGACAGTCGAGGGGGAGAGTCCTATTCGTCAGATTTTCGGGAGCACACTATTTCCCGATGTAATTCCAAATGAATATGTCGCCGACACTTCGTACTCACATAGTACAGTGACCTCCGGATGGAAGAACCCTCTTGCTGATATTGATGTGACTTTGTCAAACTTGAATTCTATCAGTGATGTTTCCGATCAATTACTTCCTTCAAGAATTCAGAAAGATCATCCAATTGAGAACATCATAGGTCCTCTTGACATGGGCGTGTCCACCAGAAGTCAGACTGAAAATATAAATAGTTGTTTGTTTTCCTGTTTCATATCTCAGATTGAGCCAAGGACTGTAGACATGGCCCTCCAGGAACCCAGTTGGGTAGACGCTATGCATGAAGAATTAAATCAGTTTGACAAGTTGAAAGTTTGAAAATTGGTTGAGTTACCGGAGGGAAAGAAAGCACTTGATACGAGATGGGTGTTCCGGAACAAGCAAGATGACACCGGGGTTATTGTTTGAAACTCGATTAGTAGTTCGTGGTTTTCGTCAAGTTGAAGGGTTGGATTACACTGAGGTTTATGCTCCGGTGGCTAGACTTGAAGCCATTAGAATTTTTCTGGCCTTCGCTTCATTTATGGGGTTCACTGTGTATCAAATGAACGTTAAGACTGCTTTCCTGTATGGCGAGGTCAAGGAAGAGATATATGAGGATCAGCCACCGGGTTTTATTGATTCAAAGAAGCCAAATCATGTTTACAAATTAGACAAGGCATTGTATGGGTTTCATCAGGTTCCTCGAGCATGGTATGCTACATTGACAGCACATCTTCTAGATCATGGCTACAAGCGAGGAACCATTGATCAAACCTTGTTCTGCAAATCTGTCAGAAAAGATTTGATTTTAGTCCAGATCTATGTAGACGGCATTATTTTTGGATCCACCAGTGCTGAATTGTGTGCAGAATTTGAAGAAGTTATGAAGAAAAGATTTGAGATGAGTTCGTTGGGCGAGATAACAACATTTTTGGGATTACAGGTTCGCCAAAGTTCCGCAGGAATTTTGCTGCATCAAGGAAAGTATGTTGAGGATATGCTCGCAAAGTTTGAGTTTCAAGACTCCAAGAGTGCTAACACTCCAATGGTGGAAAGGCCTTTACTGTCATCTGATCCGGAAGGGAGTCCCGTAGATCAAACATATTATCGATAAATGATCGGGTCTCTAATGTACCTCACCGCCAGCCGACCCGATATCATGTTTGCAGTCTGTCAGTGTGTTCGTTTTCAGGCTAATCCTAAACTCTCTCATTTAATTGCTGTCAAACGTATTTTTAGATATCTGAATGGACAACCGAAGTTAGGTCTTTGGTATCCCAAACAATCAGAATTTGATCTTTATGCTTTTGTTGACAGTAATTATGGTGGAGATGATATTGACAGGAAATCTACATCTGCCGGATGCCTGTTCTTAGGAGATCGTCTCATTTCATGGCAGTGTAAGAAACAACAGACGGTGTCCACCTCGACTGACGAAGCAGAATATGTTGCTGCATCAGCCTGCTACTCTCAGGTTATCTGGATGCAAAATCAACTGCTGGATTACGGTTTGGAATTTCTTGATACTCCCATATTTTGTGATAATGATGCTGCCATTGCAATTGTTAAGAATCATGTTCAGCATTCTAAAACCAAGCACATTGACATTAAAATTCATTTTATCCGTGACTGTTACGACCAGAAGCTAATTCATCTTGAACAGGTCTACACTGATAATAATGTGGCGGACCTATTTACGAAGCCGGTCGGAATAGCCAGATTCAATGTGCTTGTAGGGTTTCTCAAGATGCTGCGTTTTGAATACGGAGTATTTTTGAGGTTTAAATTGTGTACATAAATTTTTTTTCTTTTCATAATTTCTGTACAAATTTAGGGGGAGAAAAAGAAAAATACAAAAAGAGAGTGCGTGTGTGTGTGTGTGTGCGCGTTTACTTAAAAAAAATTTCAAAATTTTTGTTCTCTTGCTTAAAATCATGCCGGTTACTCAAGTTCAACGGACATATTTCATATGTTTGGTCCTGTCATCAATTCTTGACTCACGGGATAGCCATTAACCTTAGGACTGAAAGTGACCGAGGCAACTGAACATATATAAAAATTAATTTTTGGTTTAACTATCCGTTTAAGTTCTTTCACTGAAAATCATGTCGGCCACTTAAAGTTTGATGAACACATTTTATTATGTGATTGGTCCTATTGTCTACCTGTAGACACATAGGATAGCCATTCACCTGAAAACTGAAGGCAGCTAGGGTGATTGGATTTAAATCGTCTTTGGAATATCATCTGGGAAGTGATATTATTATTCAGCAAAAAGCTTTTCAGATAGCTTAAAGTTTTTCAAATGAAAATTGATCCAACCTTTGAGAAATGATAGATAAATTGTTTTTGAGTGCCTAACGTGTTAAGTTATTAGGCTAAAAAGGCTTTTGATTAGTTATTGATGTGTGTGGAAGCTTTTCATGATAATTAAAAGCTTAAAGTGATATAAACTAAATCTGCTAAACTTATTGTGGAGAGTCATTTTGAAAATTTTTGCATGTCCCTAAACACATCTTTCCGAATGATAGGCAGAAAAGCAATTACCCAGTCATACATGAGTCCGTTAGTATCTTGATCGCCAAAAGGTTATATTTCATGCATAAAAAAAAAAGATTCTTAATTTATCATTAAATTGTTTTCTAAAAGTTTAAAGGGGTCTCAGGGAACTACAGGGGTGGGGCATCCAAATAAGTCATAAACACCCTGAATATAAGGCTTGTAAGTCCGGATGGCATGTAAGTCCAATGTTAAACCTTAAAGCTTAATAATCATTTTGTACAGAGAAAAATATTTTGATCAAGTACTAGGGGGTTGGAGTCAAATTGAGGTGATCTGGGGAAAGCCAAATACGCCTTGAGAATTGATAAGGGGCATCAGAGGTCCATAAGTGATGTCCATGTAAGTTTTATGTCTAATTGAATCTAATCATATCACTATCGCAATGAAATTCATGAAAATTACCTACTATCAACCTTTTCATTATTTCACAATAATGCTGAAAATGAATCATTGTGAAAGTACCTTAATCAATATGATCTTATGTTCGGATCTTTTCAAGGTGGTTTTTTTTAAATAGCTGAAATTTGATCCCAATATAATTTGATTTTCTAAAGACTGGATAGGTAAATTTGTTTTAGTTTAGTTTTATTTTTATTTTTTTATTCTTATCTACTTTCATTTATTTTATTTTTGCCTCGTGTTTACTCATGTCTAAACAAAGCTTTTAAGAGATCGTTTTTCACATAAGTCGGGATACTTTTCAAAGTGCGATGAGATATTTTTAAAGAGTAATCGCTCTCGGTTAAACATGATTTATGAGTTCTCGGTTGCTTGTGATGACGATGTTCTCGGCTGCTTCTTGTTCTCGGCCAGATTTGAGAGTTCTCTGCCTTCAGTGAACAGTTCTCAGTCATATGTTTTCGGCAAATCTCTGTTCTCGGTTTGGTTTTGATGTGACTACGTAGTCTATAAAGGCACTCATTAATCTTGAAAAAATCCAACTTCTCGTGTCTTCCAAAATCTTCTCTCACTCTAACCATTAAATCTTTCACCTATCTCGCTGTCTTACTTCTTTTCTTGTCTCCTTGTGATTCTCAAGAAAATTTCCTTAAATAGGTAAGGAACTCTAGTATGGTTGAGAGATTGTTAGAGATTATTTTGTTTTAATTTATCATTTAAACGGTCTGTTTGATCTACGTTGAAGTTACTGATAGTTGGTTTTAGTCATCGGTTGTAGTTACAAGTTTGGTTATTAATGATGATCGGTGGCATGTTGAAGATGATGAACAGTGCTCTGAGGTTTTCGGCATGGACTGACCATATTCTTATGGTCAATCAGAGAGATCTTTGTTTTGAAGAGTTGTTAAAGCATTCTCGGTCAAACCTTGACAGAGGATTCGTTGGTCCTACCAAAGATACATCGTGCTTGACTTTTCTGAATCAATCAAGTCTAATATTCATTGCTATCCATGATGACGAACATAATATTTATCTATTTCATATGGAAAGTAGCATGACCTGTGCCAGACTTCCAGCCAGGATTTTAAATTAAGGCACTAAATATGACACTAAACCTCCAAGTGTCTATTTCGAAGCCACAATATATACACCGAATGGCCTAAATAAAAGTATTAATGGACAATGATAATCTAACGCCAAAGCAGTTTTGATCAAGCAATAAACCAAGGGGGAGAATGTTGGGCTATATTTGTGGTTTATGCTTGTAGGTTGGGCTTAGATAGGGTATATTATGTAAGCCGAGAACTTTAGTGGTTCTCGGCGGGCTTTGGGCTTTTGTTGGGCTAGTATATTAGTTCCCTATATATATAGATATCTTGTATAGGGTTTAGACAGTTGTTCGTTCACGTGGTTATTAGCCGTCTAAAGGTTATCTTAGACGAGTATTGTATTGCTAGTGCTTAAGCACCCGACGTTAATATTAACGTGTGTTTTGAAGCCACTCTGGTGTTTGACGTGTTTGTGTTTTGTTTGTGTTCTTGAATCATCTAGTGTTGGAATTCCGCACCAACACCTAGATTGTTGATATCATAATTGTAGTGATCCAGATTCGGGACTTACAGAGATCCTGACGAGAATAAGCTGGCTTGCATGGTTGAACGAGGCTGCATGTTGATGGAGTATGGCCTCGTAGATCTGGGTAACTCCAAGGATACCGGAGGGTAAATTCCCCAGTATCCTGACTGCTGCTGAGACGGAGTCTTTGTTGGTTGAGCCCCCAAGGATCCATGATTCTGGAGGATAGACGATCCTGGAGAATCAAAATCAAGGACCATGGGCATGGTTGGAGTAGTCTCCTGCCCTGACTTCTTTTTGATCCCTTCTATCTCGTTGAACAGCTTCGAGTTGGTCTTTTCTTGCTGTTCCATGTGAGTTTTGACCTGTTTCAGCAAAGCAAAAATGTCACTGTTAGAAATAATCGGGTCTACCCATGTAGAGGTTCCCGAGTATGGTGGAAGTTCTCCTCTGGGCTGAGTGTTTTTCTTCAGAACCAGTGGAGGACCAGGGTTGACACTTGAAGCAGTGGTGACCACTAGAGCAAAGATGGAACTGGTTTTTGGTTGTGAGGCCATGATGAAGGGATGAAGGTGATTGAGAACGAAGTAAACGGTTTTGAAGTATTGAAGCACCGGATTGCCCCACGGTGGGCGCCAAATTGTTTTCGGTAAAAATCAACAAGTGCAATTTCGTAACCAAATTAGTAAGTGAGGTGTGGTGCTTGAATGAAAATGAACGTTTAAATGCTATAACACAAGGATTTGTTGCGAGGAAAAAACCCGTTATCAGAGGATACCGAGAAAAAACCCCGGGCGGTGAAAACTATCACCACCAGTTTATTAATAACGAAAAAATGAGTACAAGTGGTGGAGCTTTTCTCTTCGGATCGTGTTACAATGTATTGTTAGAGCTAGTGTGTAATTTGTGTTCTGTGTTTTTGATCTAGAGATAGCTGCTCTATTTATACAAAAATTTAGCTAACTAACATGCCTAAAAATCAGGGAAAGCTGGACTACTTCACAACTAGCCGTTGCCTTCCGTGATACACGTTTTCGAAGTCGTTGCTGAGTGGTCCGAGTCTTCAGGAGATCATGGGAATGTTATATGACCTGGTAAACAACAGAAAATAACGATTGATCCGTTAGTTATACAATATATTAAGGATACCTGTTGCTTGGGAGGATACTGTATCCTGGAGTTATCCTGAACATATCGCTTGCTTAGGATACCAAAAATCTTATGCTTAACAATATATATTTGGATTTTAATTTTATTTATTGTAAGAAAGTTAATGATTAATATACTTGAGGTTTGATGATAAAATGGTTTCACAAATAAATGATATGTTATAATCCAGTTTAAAAACTATTTGCGTTTGGTGTTACCCATTACCCGCTTATTTTCTTTATTATAAAACTGTTTCTTAATAATAAATTATCTTTTTTTAAATAAAATAGATATTAATTTTTAGTATATCCCTATTTTATAGGATTTTCGTATCAAATATTTGATGAGATTAATTTTTAATATAATGAGATGTTATAACCTGTTTAAGAGCTATCTGAGTTTGGTAGACCTTTACCCGTGAATTCGGATCAAATGCGTGAGAAGCCTTCATTCACTAATAAAGCAATCTGATGGTTTGGGAGAATGGTTGTTTTACATTTTTTGTTTTTTAATATTTATTTTTTGGATTTTAATTTTCTTTATTGTAAGAAAGTTAATAATATACTTAGGATTTGATGATGAAAGGGTTTTATAAATAAATGATATGTTATAAACCGTTTAAAAGCAATCTGGATTTGGTGACCCATGACCCGCTTATGTTTTTACTATAAAATTGTTTTTTAATTATAAATAATATCTTTTTCTTTTTAAATTGGATATTAATTTTAGTATATCCCTATTTTATAGGATTTTCGTATCAAATAATTGGTAAAATTAACTTTTAATTTAATGAGATGTTATAACCCATTTAAGAGCTATCTGGTTTTGGTAAGACCCATACCCATTGATTTGGGTTAAACCAATGGAAGGCCTTCATTTAAAAATCAGGCAATCTGGTGGCTTCCATAAAAAGGGGGAGCGACCACATCGCGACACTTAGGATTTTAGGAGTTTTATTTATATATATTACTAGGTTTTATCCCCCGTATTACGGGAGTTGTTTTACATTTTCGTTTTTTAATATTTAGTTTTTGGATTTTAAATTTTTTTATTTTAAGAAATTTAATAACACTACTAGAAAATAGGGCTAATGCAACTTATTAGAAACAACTTTTTTCAAATGAGTTGCGTTTGACTCTAATGCTACTTCGATGAACACGAAAGTTGCACTAGAAGATTTAATGCAACATTTTTCATAAAAGGTTGCAAAGTTATACTGAATTTGCAACCTTTTTATTGAAAGGTTGCATATTTTATTAAAAAAGCAACCTTTTTCTTCAAATGTTGCATTAAGAAAAATTAAATGCAACTTTTATTTTAAAAGGTTGCATTGTTAGTAGTTGAATGTAATTCTAGTCAAAACGTTTTTGATAAATCAATATAAATTTTATAATTTTAAATAAATAAAATATTTTTGTTACTAACTAATAAAAACTGTTTTGAATGGTTTACTCTGGCTTGCAGTTGAGTAGTTGCTTTGTTTTGGCGCGTTTACTTTCAACTCGATGAACCCCAATGTTTCATGAAACAATTCGCCTTTCCTTATTAATCAACTACACGAAATTCCAACATGTACCTAACACAAAATTCATGGCTTTGGGTTTGCTATAAATACGCTCGGATTATTTTGGGGCCAACCTGTGAACCTGTTTAGCTAAACAGGTTGCGTGTTGAACAGTTTAACCTGTTTAATTTTTTATCTTATTTTTGTAAAATGAGTTTTATGTAATAAATGAAAGTTCATTATATGCTTTGACTACTTTGAATCGACATGTTTCATCTGTTTTGACCCGTGACCCGACCCCTCCAACTTGACCCGTTTCCCGGTCCTAAACCAAACCCTCAAAAACTAAAACATAAAACGCAGGAACTATTGGTACTCCAACTACAATTTGAATTGACTTAGGTGGGCAACTGTAAAGTTTTATCAAAAAAAGATCACATGAAGCTTGCACTTTGGCAGTGAAATCATCTAATAGTTAACAGATGTAAGTAGGGTTTTTTTTTTCGTAAAGAAATTTAATAAAAAGATTTGAATGATTTTTATAATTGTTGCTTTATAAAACCTTTTTAGTTAAAATCTCATAATTTGTGATATTTTTCTAGAAAGATACGAGGAAGTAGCCAATACGCAAAAGGAAGCACACGCACACATGGGTCTACCACCACAAGGAAGAGGTCGAAATGGGAATATCGAGCCCACTAGAGGAAACTAAACGAAGACAATGAATTACCAAAGGAAGATGATTTAATGCCTTAACGGGTCAAAAAGTTAAAAGCCGGAAGTGAACTATCTTTGTTTTTAATTATTTTTTTATCTATTTTTTTTCTAGTTTTTATGATGGATCTTTGTAATATTTTCAAGTTTCTAATATATATACACTTTTATGTTATTTAATTATATATTACCATCTTGTTTTAATGCAAAAAATATTGAGTTTGAAATCAAAAAAATAGTGCAGCCCCGAAAAGCTAACAGCACTACACAGGTTTTGCACTACATGTGCATGCAGATCATGTCACTGGGAGTGGGCTGATCAAGAAGGTATAATAAAACAGACTTCACAATGTTTACTCTTTTTATCAATAACTAAATCTGAAGATCATATTTGACATGATCATTGCAGTCCAAAGTTCCCGGTGTCAAGTCTATCATTTCCAAAGCAAGCAAAGCATCAGCTGATATTCTTGTTGAAGCTGGTGACAAGATTCAGTTTGGTGATCTTTATTTGGAGGTATGAAAACATAAAAATTAAGACTTCAACTAAAATATTTACAACTAATTAATTATTATCATGTTTTACTTCAGGTTCGTGAAACACCAGGCATACAGTAGGTTGTGCTACTTATGCTACTGGTGATGGACCTGACAAATGTCAACCATAAATCTCATCTAAGGATGATAATGAAATCTAAATCCGATGGGAAAACCTGAAACCCGAAACATTTGGTACGGGTAACACCCGTCCCATTCATGAGTAACACCCGTCCCATTCGAGTTATAGATTGCTGAAAATAGAATTTCAATAGAAAAATCCATAAACGGTACGATTAGCACTTGACACCAAATATGTTTCTTTTATTTTAATAGTATTTCGACTTCCTATCATTAACTACGGTTGCATAGAAAAGGTAAAGCTTAGTTATGTTTGTCAGACCCCGCTAAAAACCGGGCGAGTTTTTAGCCGGGTATAACCGAAACCCATGGATGTACCCGATACTCAACAAATACCCCTTTGGGACGGGCTTTCATAATTGGGTCCAGGTTTGGGATTACCTAAACTCGTCCCAATTCCTACCCATTACCATTGAGTGATGAAAAGTTGCAGCATCATTGCTATTTTATTCACTTATCTTGTTTCTATACACAAAAAAAGGAAAAAAATAATACAAATGCAGAGTTTTGAACTTGAGAAGCTCTAAACAAATAACAAAGAACCTACCAACTACAATAGCAGCTAACTTTGATTTCGCTCCTAAAAGCTTGTTTTTATAGTTAGATATATATACTAGCGGGGTCTTAACGGTTTTAACACAACCCCGCCAAACCCTTTAATCCACGATCATCATCCTTAAACTGAAACATAATTGTTTCTCAATCATTCTAAACCAAATTTGAACTCCAATTACACTAATATATTCAATCAATGTGAAGCCACATACATTCATTTGGTGATCTTCATACATGTCAATTTCATTATATTTCTCTCCGTAAAAGACATTATCCATTCAAAGGTGTAAGTTTCTTTCATTCATAATTGTATTCAGGTATTCAGTTTTTGTATTCGATAATTCAAAGATTTTGTGGTATAGGGGTTAATTTCCTTAGAATAGCAGATGTGATTTTTTTTATCTCTGATAGATCCAATTATCTTTCAGGTGTTTGATTATAACTTTTATTTTCGATTTATAACATAATCATGTGATCGATAATACATGTAATCGCATTACATATTTCTAACAGAATATAATCACATTACATGTAAATACATATTTCTAAGCCCTAATTATCAATGTTGTGCATCTTTTTTTAAATAATTAGACTACTCATATTGCGATTCACTATGATCATGAACTTTTTCCAAATTTAGTTTCAATGTAATATGCAAGTTTAAGCATCAAAATTACTTTCCATGTGATTCACTGTTATATAATCAGATCATGAAATCTTTACAGATCGTTTGAGCTAATTTATATTAATCATTATCGTGCGGTTAATCATATCATGGTATTGTTAAATGATGGGTTTGTAATAATCAGATTACTCACATTTCATTATGTATTAATTAAAGATTGACAATTGTATCTACTTTTGTTTTTTTTTTTTTATTAAATTCAGAAAGCAAAAGACATGGGGAATGTTAGAGATTGGATGTATTTTCCTAGACGATTACCGGAATTTGAAGCTGGAGTTATTGAATTCCTTGATGCTTCATTTACTAAGGCAGCAAAAGGATCTCAAATCTGTTGTCCTTGAAAACAATGTAAAAACCGTTATTGGTATCGAAGAGATGAAGTATTCGATCATTTAAAAGGACACGGATTTATAGAAGACTACTATGTATGGGTTTTTCATGGAGAAAGTCCCTCACAAACAAGATTTAATGCTGGCATAAATGATGATGGTGATGGTATGCATGACAATTTTGATGAATTATTGCATGATTGGTTTAGAGACACCTTAGACGAAACAAGTACGGTACAAGAAGATTTAAATGAAAACACAAAGAAGTTGTATCAGCTGCTAGAAGATGGAAATGAAGAGTTGTTCCCAGGCTGTAAAAGTTTTTCAAAGCTATCTTGCATTGTCAGACTTCTTCTGTACAAGACCGATCACGGGCTTAGTAATATGGCATTTGATGAAATGTTACAATTTTTACAAAAGATGATTCCAGAGGCAAAACTTCCAGCTAGTTTTACTCAAGCTAAAAAAATCACAAGGGATATAGGGCTTAATTATAAGAAGATTCATGCATGTCCAAACGATTGTATGCTTTATTGGAAAGAGTATGAAGATGCTGAAGTGTGTCACATTTGCCACACCTCTAAGTGGAAACAAGTGAACGAGAAACAGAACAATTATAATAGTGAACATTATAAAACAACTTCAAGAGTTCCGACTAAAGTAGTGTGGCATTTTCCTTTAAAACCGAGGCTACAGAGACTTTTCATGTGTTCAGAAATAGCTAAACATATGAGATGGCATGATGAAGGATGCCCTAAAGATGGAAATTTACGACATCCTGTAGATGGGAAAAGCTGGAAGGAATTTGATTCTTTGTATCCTCATTTTGCAAAAGAAACAAGAAATGTGAGGTTAGGATTGTCAAGTGATGGATTTAATCCTTTTGGAACAATGAGCATTGCTCATAGCACTTGGCATGTGGTGTTGGTTAACTACAATTTGCCTCCCTGGATGTCACAAAAACCCGAATACTTTATTTTGTCTTTGTTAATTCCTGGACCCGAATCTCCAGGTAACAACATAGATATTTATTTACAACCATTAGTTGAGGAGCTTAAAGATTTGTGGGTTAATGGGTTGGAGACATATGATAAATCTAAAGATGAGACCTTTAAAATGTATGCAGCCTTAACATGGACAATTAGTGATTTTCCAGGTTACTCAATGCTGTCGGGATGGAAAACAAAGGGTAATTTTGCATGTCCATGTTGTAATCATGAGACTAGCTCACTTTACTTGAAGCATAGTAAGAAAACATGTTATATGGATCATCATAGATTTTTAAATGCTCAACATCGTTGGTGTAACATCCCGAAATTTCCAAAATGATATTAATTATATTACTTAATAATAGAGGGAAAGTTGACTCGGGTTCGGGAAATAAATAATAGAGTAGGAGTTGGTATGAGTCGGGCTAGTGTTAGATTAATTGAGATGGGTTAAATGAGAATGGGCCTTAGGTCCATGGGCTTTAAGGGATATAAATATCCCCTAAACCACCATAAAACCCTAAACCTCATCTCTTTCCATTCTAATCTCTACACATTCAAAACACACACACCATAAACGAGCAGGATCCGAGAGAGAGTAAACGTTAGTTGGTGCTAGATCGTCGTGACGAACCAAAGCAACAAGACCAGCTCGTGTTCGTAAGTTCGACTCGTTCAAGGTACGTTTACGGTTAGAAATCATTCGTATAGGTTCGGTTTGATTTGAGAAATGGTAGATCTGAGTTTGTATGGTAAAAACGAATCCAACAAAGCTAAACTTACTGAAAATGGTTATGATTTAATGGGTTAATCGATTGATAAAAAGGACCCGTAACCTATATGCCTAAATCGCACCCTCTAAACATCGATGTTAGGTCGATTTGATAGTTGGGGTTTGTAGGCGCTGGTCAGACGATTCCATGGGTACCTAAATCGAGTTATTTGGTTAAGGAACGAAGGATTTAAGAGCGAACAGAACCTGCAGACGACAACTTCGCCTGCAAGCTAAGTTCGCCTGATGAACTTCGCCTAAAGCTAAGTTCGCCTAAGGTTTAACTTCGCCTAAAGCTAAGTTCGCCTAAGGTTTAACTTCGCATAAAGCTAAGTTAGCCTATGGTTTAACTTCGCCTAAAGCTAAGTTCGCCTATAGTTTAACTTCGCCTAAAGCTAAGTTCGCCTAAGGTTTAACTTCGCCTAAAGCTAAGTTCGCTTAAGGTTTAACTTCGCCTAAAAATAAGTTCGCTTAGAAAATAAATTAAAAACCTAATGGAAAATGTGTTAAGCTAAGTTCCAAGCTGACCTGGCAGCTCGACCCCAGCCAGGGGCTCTGCCCCTTGGACCCTGCTAGTGTAACATCCGGAAATTTCAAAGGTAATATTAATTATATTACTTATTAATAGATGGGAAGTTTACTCGGGTTATCAGGAAATAAATAAAAGAAAGTTATGTTTAGTTATTTAATGTCGAGTAAGGAACGGGTCTTGGGCTTAGTTATTTTATGAACTCGGCCTGTCTCGACCCGTAGGAAGCCAACCCGAGCCTAACCAAACCCGTAGTATATAAACGAAAGTTCTTGACACTTCCACCATTTTCACCATCTTCCTTCACTTACACCCACCCAAACACTCTCATTTCTAGAGAGAGAAGCTAGAGAGAGAAAGTTCTCAAATCACAAATCCGAGTCCACAATCTTGTTCCTAATCGTTTTTGGTAAGTCCCTCTCGAGAATCATCCGTTTTCATAACCATTTTCGACCTCAAATCGAACAAAAACTCCCATTTTCGTAACTTGAGTTTTCGGGTCAAAAACCGCCTTGTTTTGGTGTCAAAATGCAAGCTTTTGTGTTTAAAAGTACTAGGAATCGATAGCCCTTTCAATCCCGAGCATTTCCATGTCAAAAACTTCGATTTTGGGTCGAAATCTGGAAAATCCGGAAAAACCCGTAGGTTTCTCCGTCGCCCAGCTTGAAGGAGTCGAATCAGTCCATTCGATCGAATGAGTCAATCGAACCAGTCCATTCGATCGAATGAGTCAATCGAACCAGTCCATTCGATCGAATAAGAAAGCAACCGAATGGTCTCCGCCTCATTCGACCGAATGAGATCCGTATTCGATCGAACGAGTATCTATCCGATCGAACGAGTTCCATGTTCGATCGAACGAGTTTTCCCAGCTGGTTCGATCGAGTGTGTGTCTAGTTCGATCGAGTGTGCCTCAGATTCGATCGAATATGTCCCTATTCGATCGAATCAAGCCAGGACCAAGTTGTTTCCAAGTTCGCCTAAGGTTTAACTTCGCCTGAAGTGAAGTTCGTTTATAAAATGAATTAAAAACCTAATGGAAAATGTGTTAAGGCAGTTATCGAAAACGAGTAGTAGTAGTTAATTTATATGTGTAAATATTATACAGTTAGCCGAGCCCAGTTAAAGAAAGGAATTACAATCAACGGAGAACGTAACCGTGTCCAGGTGAGTTTCTAGCCCCATTTATGTGTCATGTTTTCGGGGCTGTGTGCATACTCAATATGTTGTTAATACGCTTATCCTAAGAGATAAGTGTATGCCTTATGTGAATGATATGATATGTATGAATGATTGCTTGATGTTACGTGAACGATCTTCGGATATTGCACGTACTGTCAGGTTGTAACGCTATGTGTAAGGTAAGTATGATATGTATGTTTACGTGTATGAACGTGATAAAGATAATAAAAGAAAGAAATGATAATGTATGGTTGTATGGTAACGAAGAGGGAATCGAACCCTACTAATATTCGAAAACTAGGGAACCGAACCCTACTAATGTTCGAGGAAAGAGGGTACCGAGCCCTAATAATACTCGAGGAAGGAGGGTACCGAGCCCTAATAATACTCGAGGAAGGAGGGTACCGAGCCCTAATAATACTCGAGGAAGGAGGGTACCGAGCCCTAATAATACTCGAGGAAAGAGGGTACCGAGCCCTAATAATACTCGAGGAAGGAGGGTACCGAGCCCTAATAATACTCGAGGAATGTAGGGCGTAATGCTCTTTATAACATAAGATATGAAAGTAAGTTAATACAAAAGAAAGTAAGAAAGTATGAAAGTAAGAAAGTATGAAAGTATAAAAGTATGAATGAAAGGATGAATATATTGTTATGTGAATGGTATGATTATGTGATTATCTAGAACTCACTCAGCGTAGCTGACTTTTAGTATGCACGCAGGTGAGTAGAATGAGGCAGCTCGCTTGAGGGGACACATGGCACTGAACGAGAGTCTGGCATCTGAAGACTTGTGATGTGTTAACTTTAATGCTTTAATGTGAAAGACAATGAATGTTTTGAGACCAACTATGAATTATGTAATGTTTTATGAAAGTTTTACATTCCGCGTAAATGTTTTAAATAACTCTGATATTTAGAACTGTGTTTATGAGTAAATCCAACACGAAAGTAGGGTTACCGGTAACGGGGCCTTACAAGTTGGTATCAGAGCATAAGTTCGAGAGATTTAAGCATCCTACATGCTTAGACTCGAACAGAAAATGGGATTTAAGTAAGAAAGGAAAGAAGATGCCAGTTCAAGAATGCCATGTGTCGCTCAAGCAAGATCAGTAAAGGTAAGGTGTATGATTAAATGATATATGTTAATGAGAAAGGAAAGATATGAGAACGTCAGGGATAGGAATAATTGATTGTTTGATTTGACAAACTGCTTAAGTAGAACCAGCACAAATAGACTCATAAAGGGAAGTGTATAGGACACGGAAAGTAACGTGATCAGCTAATCACAACTGGCCACTGTTATTACCTGTTAGCCTTACTATCCTTGTACTAGATAGTTCCTTGAGTGATGATGTTTGTGTTTTCCCTTTTAGATTACGATGGCTGGAGCAAAAAGGTTTGTTGGTAAGGGAGGTCACACTGGACGTCCTCTGGGAATACGCGTTGTCCGAGAACCTTCTGAAGAACTAGTTACTACCACGAAAAAGGATAAAAGTGAAACTTTGCAAGGACCAAGCAGCAATGAAGGGTATCAGCTGGATCCTGTTACTCAATTTGCCATTTCTTACGCTGTAGCTGCTGCAGAGAAGAAAATTCGTACTGACAAGTCTGCCGAAAACCATGCAAGGGCCACTGAGAAGGCAGGAGGAGACGGAAAGAAGGGTGATGATTATAAGGGAGGAGCGAAAGGAACCAAAGGATCTGTAGATGTCGTGGAGTATGCGGGGAAGAAGATACTAAAGGTCGCGGGAAGGGAAACATGCAAAGTGTGCGGGAAGATGCACCTAGGAGAATGCAAGGCTGGTCCAAATCAGTGCTACCGATGTGGGAAGAAGGGACACATAACTCGTGATTGCACCGGGAACCAGAAATGTTATAAGTGTGGTAAGTCGGGTCACTTAGCTAGGGATTGTGGGGGAGCAAGAACGGTGGGGGAAAAGAAGAAAAAGAACCCAACTCCAGAACCAGAGGAAGCCGATGAGGTGGATCCACGCAAAAAGAAGGCAAGGCAAGAGGGGTTCACTGCTTGTGAAAAATGTGGGAAGAGACACCCCGGAGAGTGCAGAAAGGGATTAGGTGTTTGCTACAGGTGTGGAAGAGCAGGACATTCCTCTGGGGAATGTAATGATTACCATAGGTGTCACAACTGTGGAGGACGTGGGCACCTAGCAAGGGATTGCAAGAAGCCAAAGGAAGGACATGAAGGAGAAAAGAAGGAGAAGAAATGGGCTACCTCTGCTAAGCGGTCTGGCGAGATGGTGACAACAACTGATGAGAGGAAGGCCAAAGTTGGGAACAAGGATGCATGTAAGACGTGTGGGCAAGTGCACCTGGGAGAATGTAAGACTGGGACAGACAGGTGCTATCGGTGTGGAAAGAGTGGGCATTATTCTCGAGAATGCCCTGATCGTCCAAAGTGCTTCAAATGCGGAAAAGCTGACCACATGGCTAGGGATTGCAAGGAATCAGGGGCGGTAGGTGCGAAAGGATGAAGACTTTGGGAAACTGCAGAGAGGAACACCTGATGAAGGAATAATTGCTCATGCAATGGTTCTATTAAATTACATTTGCTTAAGAACTTGTTTTGTGTTAAGGTTTAAAACTTATGTTTATCTGTGGTGTGTAATTATTTTGAGTTTGGTTAAGAATGATTATCATGTTATGGTGAAATGTTGATTTAGACAATAGTGTTAAAAGTACTAATCGAAACCCTTAGAAGGATGAGATGAGTCTTGGTGCATCGAGGGTCTCATGGACAAGCTACCTTAAATAGCTAAAACACATGACCACCATTCGATGGCTGTAAAGTCGGAAGTAGGAAGGGTAACTCAGAAAGCGAAGGCAATTCTATAAAACGTGTAAATGTAAGAAGTTTTCCTTTTATAGGGAATAAGTTAGGTTTCGGGGACGAAACCTCTTTAAGGAGGGAAGACTTGTAACATCCGGAAATTTCAAAGGTAATATTAATTATATTACTTATTAATAGATGGGAAGTTTACTCGGGTTATCAGGAAATAAATAAAAGAAAGTTATGTTTAGTTATTTAATGTCGAGTAAGGAACGGGTCTTGGGCTTAGTTATTTTATGAACTCGGCCTGTCTCGACCCGTAGGAAGCCAACCCGAGCCTAACCAAACCCGTAGTATATAAACGAAAGTTCTTGACACTTCCACCATTTTCACCATCTTCCTTCACTTACACCCACCCAAACACTCTCATTTCTAGAGAGAGAAGCTAGAGAGAGAAAGTTCTCAAATCACAAATCCGAGTCCACAATCTTGTTCCTAATCGTTTTTGGTAAGTCCCTCTCGAGAATCATCCGTTTTCATAACCATTTTCGACCTCAAATCGAACAAAAACTCCCATTTTCGTAACTTGAGTTTTCGGGTCAAAAACCGCCTTGTTTTGGTGTCAAAATGCAAGCTTTTGTGTTTAAAAGTACTAGGAATCGATAGCCCTTTCAATCCCGAGCATTTCCATGTCAAAAACTTCGATTTTGGGTCGAAATCTGGAAAATCCGGAAAAACCCGTAGGTTTCTCCGTCGCCCAGCTTGAAGGAGTCGAATCAGTCCATTCGATCGAATGAGTCAATCGAACCAGTCCATTCGATCGAATGAGTCAATCGAACCAGTCCATTCGATCGAATAAGAAAGCAACCGAATGGTCTCCGCCTCATTCGACCGAATGAGATCCGTATTCGATCGAACGAGTATCTATCCGATCGAACGAGTTCCATGTTCGATCGAACGAGTTTTCCCAGCTGGTTCGATCGAGTGTGTGTCTAGTTCGATCGAGTGTGCCTCAGATTCGATCGAATATGTCCCTATTCGATCGAATCAAGCCAGGACCAAGTTGTTTCCAAGTTCGCCTAAGGTTTAACTTCGCCTGAAGTGAAGTTCGTTTATAAAATGAATTAAAAACCTAATGGAAAATGTGTTAAGGCAGTTATCGAAAACGAGTAGTAGTAGTTAATTTATATGTGTAAATATTATACAGTTAGCCGAGCCCAGTTAAAGAAAGGAATTACAATCAACGGAGAACGTAACCGTGTCCAGGTGAGTTTCTAGCCCCATTTATGTGTCATGTTTTCGGGGCTGTGTGCATACTCAATATGTTGTTAATACGCTTATCCTAAGAGATAAGTGTATGCCTTATGTGAATGATATGATATGTATGAATGATTGCTTGATGTTACGTGAACGATCTTCGGATATTGCACGTACTGTCAGGTTGTAACGCTATGTGTAAGGTAAGTATGATATGTATGTTTACGTGTATGAACGTGATAAAGATAATAAAAGAAAGAAATGATAATGTATGGTTGTATGGTAACGAAGAGGGAATCGAACCCTACTAATATTCGAAAACTAGGGAACCGAACCCTACTAATGTTCGAGGAAAGAGGGTACCGAGCCCTAATAATACTCGAGGAAGGAGGGTACCGAGCCCTAATAATACTCGAGGAAGGAGGGTACCGAGCCCTAATAATACTCGAGGAAGGAGGGTACCGAGCCCTAATAATACTCGAGGAAAGAGGGTACCGAGCCCTAATAATACTCGAGGAAGGAGGGTACCGAGCCCTAATAATACTCGAGGAATGTAGGGCGTAATGCTCTTTATAACATAAGATATGAAAGTAAGTTAATACAAAAGAAAGTAAGAAAGTATGAAAGTAAGAAAGTATGAAAGTATAAAAGTATGAATGAAAGGATGAATATATTGTTATGTGAATGGTATGATTATGTGATTATCTAGAACTCACTCAGCGTAGCTGACTTTTAGTATGCACGCAGGTGAGTAGAATGAGGCAGCTCGCTTGAGGGGACACATGGCACTGAACGAGAGTCTGGCATCTGAAGACTTGTGATGTGTTAACTTTAATGCTTTAATGTGAAAGACAATGAATGTTTTGAGACCAACTATGAATTATGTAATGTTTTATGAAAGTTTTACATTCCGCGTAAATGTTTTAAATAACTCTGATATTTAGAACTGTGTTTATGAGTAAATCCAACACGAAAGTAGGGTTACCGGTAACGGGGCCTTACAGCTAGGGGCTGCCGCCCCTAGACCCCGCTGCCAGGGGCGCTGCCCCCGGACCCCCGTTCGTTGTGGGTAGTAGTTAAGACTGGAAAGATGATATGAGTAGTGATAGTTGTTTGATACGTGTACTTGTTATACATTCAGCCGTGCACAGCTGAAGAAAGGGATTACGATTAACGGTGAACGTAACCGTGTTCAGGTGAGTTTCTAGCCCCATTCCTTGTTATGTTTTCGGGGCTGTGTGCATACTCGATGTGTTGTTAATACATTTATCCTAAGTGATAAGTGTATGTCATATGTGATATGTGTGATAGATAAGAATGATTGTTTGTCGGTACGCGAACGATCTTCGGATATTGCGCGTACTGTCAGGTTAAAAATAAATGTACGAATATTATATGTCGAAGATGTATGAATATTTCAAATGAATACTTATCGGGGCGTGAACGATCTTCGGATATTGCACGTAACGTCAAGGGGTATGGTTGTTAAATGAATGAGGTAAGGAATGCCTAGAGTGTTCTTATGTTATAATGTAAGTATGTGTATATAGGTACACGAATGGCATGTGAGTTCTACGTTCGACATAGTAAGTTAGGATGGCAAATCCCTCTAGCTTCTGTCGGACATAGACTCGGCTGGTGATGGCGTAGTTAAGGACTGCGAGCCTTATACGTGAAGTAGATGATATATGTAAACGTAGATAAGGACTGCGAACCTTATACGTAATGTAGATAGGCGTCAGCATAGGAAAGGACTGTGAACCTTATACGTGCTGTATTTGTAGCATAGGGGAGGACTGCGAACCTCGTACGTGCTATGAATTAGGTTGCAACATAGGGAAGGACTGCGAACCTTGTACGTGTTGTGGATGTATTTCAGCATAGGAAAGGACTGTGAACCTTATACGTGCTGATTTTG
This sequence comes from Bidens hawaiensis, assembly GCF_021521415.1. NCBI lineage: Eukaryota > Viridiplantae > Streptophyta > Magnoliopsida > Asterales > Asteraceae > Bidens > Bidens hawaiensis. The sequence continues at coordinate 223,835 of NW_027492092.1, read as the reverse complement.
TAGCATAGGGGAGGACTGCGAACCTCGTACGTGCTATGAATTAGGTTGCAACATAGGGAAGGACTGTGAACCTTGTACGTGTTGTGGATGTACTATAGTATAGGGAAGGACCGCGATCCTTGTACGTACCATAAATTGTGAACATAGGTAAGGACTGCGAACCTTGTACGTGTTCACGACCTTGAGTACAGGTATAGACGGTGAACTATGAACGTACTCTCGGTAGACTGAGGTTAGTGATTGTAGATATGTATGTATGTATGGTAGCAAGTATGTATGTAGAACAGAAGGGTAACTAGTGAAGTATGGATATGTATCTACAAATATGTATGTATGTGTATGTATTGTATGGCGTTCGATTAACTAGAACTCACTCAGCGTAGCTGACTTTTAGTATGCACGCAGGTGAGCTGATTATAGAGTTAGCATGAAGATGACACACGGCATGGATTGAACGGCTGGCATCTGAAGAAAGAAGTAAAGATGTTTTAAATATAAAGTTTTGTGTTATGGTATCAAAGAAAAGATTTAATGTTTTGTAACAAATGATTGATGTTTTATATTCCGCGAAAAGTTTTAATAAACTCTGATTTGAAAAACTGTGTTTATGAGTAAATCCGACGCTAAAGTAGGGTCACCGGGTTCGGGGCCTTACAGTTGGCGACGTAATAAGAGTGCTTTCAATGGGAAAAATGAGAATAGGCTTTCTCCAAACCCTCTATCAGGTGTTGAAGCTTTGAGTGAGTTGTCTAGTGTTACAAATATATTTGGAGAGACACAAAAGAAGAAAAATGATAGCACTTGCCCATGGAAGAAAAGGTCAATATTTTTTGACTTGCCATACTGGCAATTCAATAAATGTCGGCATAATCTTGATGTGATGCATATTGAAAAAAATATATGTGATAATATAGTAGGGACTTTGTTGGATATTAGTGGCAAGTCAAAAGATCACCCAAAAGCCCGATTTGACCTTTTAGATCTCAAAATCAAAGAAAAGTTACAACCAAAACTTTCTGATGACGGTAAGCATGTTATCATGGAGAAGGCATGTTTTTCGATGTTCTCAAAGGAGAAAGTTAATTTTTGCCGTGTTCTGAAAGAAACAAAATTACCTTACGCGTGTGCGTCTAATATTGCACGTTGTGTTCATTCTTCAGAAAAAAAATTTTCGGGTTACAAGAGTCATGATGCTCACATCTTTTTGCATTACTTGCTCCAAGTTGCTGTTAGAAAATCATTACCAAAGCATGTTGTTATCCCTTTAATTAGGTTGGGGTGTCTTTTTTCGAAGCTTGTGTAGCAAGGTCATTAAGCCTGAAGACCTTGACAAATTACAGTTAGAAATTACACAAACGTTGTGTGAATTTGAGAAAATATTCCCGCCAGCCTTTTTTGACATAATGGTGCATTTACCTATCCACTTAGTAAATGAAGTTAGGCTTGGAGGACCTGTTCAATATAGATGGATGTTTTTTATGGAGAGATACTTGTGCAAGTTAAAGTCATATGTACGGAACAAGAGCCGACCTGAGGGATCCATAGCAGAAGGCTATTTAATTGAAGAATGCTTGAATTTTTGCTCACATTATATGCATGGAGTAAATTGCAGACTTAATAAGGTTGTAGAAGATAACGATGGTTTTAAAGGAGAAAACAAATCGAATGAACCAATGTTCGTGAATGGTGGCCATCCTTTAGGAGGTAAAAAACGAAGACAAGGCAAAGTTACATCTTTCAATGTTCATTTAATTGAACAAGCGCATCGTTATGCCTTATTCAATTCTGATTGTGAACAAGTCAACGATTATATCAAGTAAGTGACAATTTCCTTCAGATTATGTGTCATTATTAATCTCATATTCATGTAATATTTTGTCTAAATGATGCAGTGAGCATGAAGCTTATATTGAAAATCAACCCCGACAAAGTCGATGGGCACGAGCACAGAACCATAGTCATGAGTTCGCCGGCTGGTTCGAAACAAAGTAATACATAATGATGTTCCGGATCATATTTATTGGCTTGCTAAGGGTCCTAGTCCTACTTATAAAACATACTATGGGTATTATGCCAATGGATATAGGTTTCATACCAAATCACGAGATTCCAAATGTATAACTCAAAATAGCGGTGTTTCACTTACAACTTTAACTCCTAGCTTTGCAAGTTCTCGGGACAAAAATCTAACCGTTGGGAATGTTGACTACTATGGTAGAATTTTGGACGTAATTGAACTTGATTATTGGTCAAAGTTTAGAGTTGTATTGTTTCGTTGTGAGTGGTACCAACGTGAGAAAGATGATTATGGTTTAACATGCATTAATTTGAAACTGAAGGTCAATTCTACGCCTCTTTGAACACATACGAGAGCAAAATTGTAAGTACAACTGACCCCTAACTTGAAACTGATTCGTGTTAGAGCTAAATTAATTCTTAAAGGTATACATGCTATGCGTTTAATTTGTGTTTGTGAGCATTGTATGCTTGAAATTGTTAATTCTTGTATGACGAATTGGGTTTTATGAAATTTCCATTAATTGTATTCCAAATGTGTTTATGGTTTTTCTGGATCGAATTCTGCATTTGTTTATGGACTTACACTAATTTGAAATGGGTTATGTTTAAGTTATCGAATTGTGAAATGGATGTGTTGTTTGGATGAATCACCAAGTTTTATGAAATCATGAGTTACTTTTTGTGTGTAATATGATATTTATTGTTCTTTGCTGCTAATACTTATGCTATGTCATAATTGCCATCATTCTTAGACACACATACGTAGGCATGAGCTCGGTACCGTACCGGTACTGAAAATCATGAATTCTTGGTACCGGTACCGAAATATTCGGTTCGGTATCGGTACTAAAGGTAAAAATTCGGGAAATACCGATACCGATACCGTACCGATCCCGAAACTCAAAACTTTGATACCGATTCAGTACCGACGGTACCCAATCGGTACCTATTTCGGTACCGGTACCGGTACCGAATTTGCTCATCCCTACACATACGTCTTGTCACTTCATGCCAAGGTTAAGATAAATGTGATAAACGCATTTTGACCTAATCGCCCTTGGGTGTGACCATTTTAGGCACTGCAGATGCATGCTAAACCTTTTTATATATGATGATGGGCATTAGGATATTAACATTTTAGGTTTCTTAATAAACTTTAGTTCATTCATTAAGAGTTTGTAATAACAAATAAGATTTAATAGAAAGACATGATACTCTAGGTTTCAAATCAAGTATAAAAAATACACCAAACCAACTAAAAATCCATTCTCAATTAATATCTCTAATCTATCAAAAGTAACACAAGTGCTAAAGCATTGACATAGCAACCACATTCTCAACCAACGACAAAAGGAAAACTAAAATTAAAGGTAACTTCAAAACATTAATTACAGATGTTAATTGATTTGTAATAAATCGAACAATAAGAGCAAAAATCCATAATTCATTCACCAAATATTGTTTCTTGTAGTTTTGTCTTTTCACAAAGGAATAGCAAACGCACAACATAAAGTTCATCAATTGTTTAGTGTCCACTGAATATTCGCAAATAATTAAACACATGAAATTACACAGTTGACGAGGAGAAAGTCAAAGCGTCTCAGATGCCATAATGGAAGAGACAGACGACACACAAGGGAACCAATAACGCCTTTTGCTATCTCTGTGGCCAAGTTATTATTAAATAAAACTAGCATAAACAACCTTCTCAAACGTTCGTTTCGTTTAACCAAGCAAAATTAAACTAAACTGTAACCTAACTAAGATCAATGTTCCACGGCTGAATCATTAAAAAAACATATTATAGCTCATCATGTTGATGAAATCAATAGAATTAATAATAATAATAATAATAATAATAATAATACCTTGTGTTTGCGAGCAAAGTCTTCTAGTTGAGACCGAAAGGTGGAGAGTTGTTCTTTCATAAGATAGGTTCATAAAGGGTTTCATTCAGGCCCTTTTCAAACACCCCTTAGACATCAATACATATAGTTTTTTTTAACACATCAACAACATCTTTTAAACAACAATGAAAAAATCAAATTCAAGATTTACAGGTCTAATGGTGAAAAATAGCAAGCAAAATCATTCTATACAAAGACCAGTCAATGATTATGAGAGAAGTAGGCTATTAAGGGTTGAAGAAAACCAAAAGATAATGCAAGATTTGGGATTGAAAAGAATGGCAAATTTGATGACAAGTTTGGTAGATTCCCAAAATGTGAAGAAAAAAAAGTCAGACCAACACACAAAAATGTGAGAGACGTAGACTATATTCCCTATAATGGTGATAATAGTGAAGAAGATGACCAAGTAATTGATACAACAGTTAAAGTATCCAAAAAGGTAATTCAATATAAATATTTTTTTTATTTTGTAAATACCTGTTTTCTAATGAACATGATATTTGTTGTAGCAATGACGTTCCCAATATATTCCGCCACTATCCATGAACAGGGTTGCTAGTTTAGCGAAGAACAATCGAGTGACTGCTCCAAAGGCCTCTCAAAAGTTTTCATTGGATTCAAATGCAGCGAAAGAGAATCAATGTAGATCAGCAATTACCATGGGTGAACTAATCTCAAAAAATCAAAGGGAGGTATTGAATAAAAAAGCGACGAAGCCTAATTGTATTAAAGGGGGGTCAAAAGAACAATTTCTTCTTGTTGATGAGAATTATGATGAGGATGATGGGCTATTTCAAGGAATTATTTTGTTGATGCTAAATTGTTAAAACTATTTTTTATATTAATTTTCTCTTTATGCTTTACATATTGACGGATTAGATGCTGAACTAGATGGTTTGGAAAATGATGAGAATGAATGGGATATAATGAGATCTCAAGGTACGTATTGTTAGTGATTTAAGCATATCATTACTTAATGTTTCAATATATTTGTTGTTATTTATTGACGGTATTTTATTTCAAATAACAAGACGTGGCTGATAAGGATGAAGAGTATGAAGACGTGGAAGATATGAAAATTGCAAATAACGACAATGATATACATATGGATGATCACAGTGAGGAATTAGAAAACGAGGATGATGTGCATCGCCTCGAATTTGACCTGCAATGCCCCGAATTAGAAAAAGCAAAAGGTTTGAGTTAACTAGTAATGCCACTTTTGGCGTGTTATTGATTAACGATATATATGTACTAATCTATATCGGAGTACAGGAGTTACTAAAACCAAAAAAAGAGGACCAACGATGTTGCATAATGTGCACACACGAAAAGTTGACGAGCGCGAGGCTATTATATGTAATGAATTTGGACAACCTGTTGGACCAACATCACAGGAGAAGGATGTAGTAGGAAAATTCACTCGATTTTTGGGTACTATAGGTCGTAATTATAGTTATGCACCGTTGATCTATCGTTCATGGCACAAGGTGCCACATAAAGAAAAAATGTGGGAGTATGTCCTGGTAAAGTTTATGGTTGTTTTTTTTCCCTTTATTTATTTGTTAGATTTTCATTTTAAACTAAATACTAACTTTTTAAAGGAAAAATACGATGTGCCTGAGGCTGCTAAGAAATGGGTTTTAAAGAGTATTGGACATGCATATAAGATACACAAGTCTCGGTTTAAGAATAAACACTTCTCTCAATTTAAGGATAACAAAACAAGGTGGAAGAATCGACCTAACATTATTCCAGAAGATGATTTCTTACAACTGTTGCGTTTATGGAATGATAAAGATGAAGCGGTATTTTTCTTTACAATTTTTCCATTAATAGTATTTAGTTTTTATAGTTATCTATTAGCTGAGTTATATATTATATATTAATGTGTGTATAGAAACGTTGTGTACGAGCCAAGGAATCACGCATGTCTCAAAAAAATATGCACATAGCCGGCCCAAAAAGTTTTGCTAGGATTCGTGAGGAGATGGTACAATTACTTTTTTTTCTCTCGTTATTTGTATCATTTTGTTGTTCAATATGCTAATGTTTTTTATTGATGTTTATTTATTATGATTATAGAAAAATAATGATCCAAACCAAGAATTACCTACTTTAGCCCAGATGTTTGAACGTACATGTCAAAGGACAAAAGGACGTGTATATGCTGACTCATATGATGACACGGCAAGCAAAATTGTAAGTTCTTTCTACTTTAACCTTAGGTAAATATCCATGTTTCATGTGTGCTAGTATGCGTAGGATTAATAAAGTTTTGATGAAAGCCCCGAATCCCCCACTAACCTATAGTCTATAATTGTGTTTTTTTTTTCTAAGCACTTCCATATACTACTAGTTCAATGAAATGTACAGGAAAACTAATGAAATTCCATTAGTTTTCGGCGCTTATTCGTGTACACATCTAGTTGTAGTATGTTAACTGTCTCAAATTTGAACCGAAAACAGAGACAATGAAACTTACTTGATTCCAAAACTGCCTCTAAAACAAATCTGACCCGAAAAGACCAATTAACAGAAATTTAATTCGAACAGTAATAAAGTTGGCCGAAAAAAAAAAACACCCAGCCCTTTTAACCTGTTTTTGACCCGTACTATGACTTGTAAACTGGCATTTAACAGCAAACAAACTAAAATTTGTGGCATGTTTGGTTTGTGCATTTCAGAATACTCTTGGGAACTTTAGCAACTTTCACATCTGTGTAACGATCTAATGTTTTGACCAAAATACCCTTGACAATATATATTTGCTTATAATGTCTCGAAACAAATTGTTAATACCGTGACCCTTCTAGTCTTAACCTGCTGCACCAAATATTCTAATTTGACTTTAAACAGGCAGTTTGACTATTAAAAGCCAACTCTTCACACAAATGCAATTTTTCATAACCGGATCGGACAACGAATCAGACAGGTAACTGGTTTACCGGTTCAACTAGTCGAACCGGTTGGACCGGCCGTACAACTTTTGCTCCAAAAATGACAATAAGGCTGAAAAAAGAATTTCCAAAAAAAATGTTTTCATAGTAAACCGGTTCAACCAGTCCGGCTCCCCAGTCGGACCGGCGAACCGATTCAAACCGGCCCTAGGAACCGAACGAGCTATAGTAACTACAAGTGTTAACTAGTGCTAATACGAGTTGCATTAACCTTTATGTCACCATTAATAACATTGTCAATAAATTATATAAATAAAGCCTCAATGCCTAACTTGAAATATAAAAGAAACACAACTAGCAGATTAAAACATTAAACTTATGACTCAACGGTTAACCTAATACTCGAGCCAAGCTCTAACGCACTTGGGCTTGCAAGAATCTTCAAAGTACTTCTTCTGATCAATGGTCAACTGGTTCTTCGTCGACCCTATTACAAAATATATTATAAATTTACATAAAAGTTAACAGAAGCTTAAAATTTTCCAACCAAATGTTATGATAAAAAATGAAAATTGTAACACTGCACAATGTAATCAAAACTTACCTAGTTTCTAAAATACCTTGATTCGTAGCTAATTGAAAACATATGATCCAATTCATAAAATGTTAACTAAATAATAGCAACAATGAGAGTTCTAATCGGTTTTACTTAACGGGCCAAAAATTCCGATTTTAGTAATGGTCAAATCTTTGACCACCATTTTGACAGTTTTTGACAAAACTGTCATTTTGGCAAATGGGTCAAAACCATCGGTTTAGTTATCAGGTTAAAATTCTGAATTTTAGTTGAAACTTTGACCGTTGTTTTAGCAATTTACATAATACCCGATTGCATATGCATGCACTAACCTATAAAAAAAAATTTTAGTCATAAAGTATTAACTTTTTAATCACTATGTTATATACATATTTACTGGAAAAAGTGTGCATAGTTTGCTACTGGTTTCAAGTTCAAATTCTTGGTTTCGGCTACAGGAGACTATCATAACAAAGTAATCGTTATGGCTTCAAAGGGCGGTTTCGGTATTTTCAAAAGTTTCAGAAATTCTTGTTTGATTCAAAGTCAAATTTTAATACCGATTCAAAACAAGTCAAAATGCCTTTGACCCATTTTGAGCTGATGTTATTTTTGTTATTTAAAATCAATCTGCTTTCTCATATTTTTTAAAATACCAAAATTGCCCTTGGAAGCCAAAACGATCACTTTTGATCCAATGCTCACATGTAACAGGAACCAAGATTTTGAACTTGAAACCCGTAATAAACTATGCACACTTTTGACCGGTAACAACGATGTTAACCAATTTGCAAACTTGAACCAAAACTTACTTGATTCCTAAACTACCTCTAAATACAAACCTGACCCGTTCACAACTTAAGTCTCTCGTTGAGTTTAACAAACCTGACCCGGAAGGACCTGTTATCAGAAATTTGATCTGAATCTGTAGCAAAATTTACCCAAAATAAAAACGCAGCCCTTTTGACCCGTAAACTGACCGGTAACAGCAAACAAACTGAAATTTGTGATATCTTCAGTTTAGTTTGTGTATTTCAGATTTTTTTTTGGAAACTTTAGCAACTTTCAAAACTGTGTAGTTATTTAATAATGTGGCCAAAATACCCTTGACGATTTTCATGTAATGTCTCGAAACTAATTGTTGATACTGTGACCCGTTTCAAGTGTTAACCCCCTGCACCCCAGATATGTTAATTTGACTCCAATCAATTTTTGCATCAGCTCATCTAATAAGAAATATGCGGTTTGACTATTAGAAGTCAACTCATCACACAAATGTAATCAAAACTTCCCTAGTTCCTAAAATGACCTTGACCCGTAACTAGTTGAAAACATACAGTCTAGTTCTTAAACCATTAACTAAATAATAGCAAAATATTAGTACAAAAGTATATTATATCAAATCTGCACCAATTCACTTTTACCCGATAACGAATCAAAGTGAGAAAAAAAAAATCCTTTAGTATCCTAAATCGCCGCTTTGGCAAATCTTTGAATCTCATGAAACACTTTCACCCGTAACACAACATGTAACCTCAATTTCCAAAAATGAACTGTATTTAAGTTGGCTGATGCACACTTTAACTTTCACAACAAAAAGTTATCTGTATCCTTAAATTTGAACTGAATTACCTAGTAGTGAACTTTGTAGTGATAAGTTCTAACCCGTTTTAAATCAAATTTTCGTATAACCCCTTTTAATACGACCCGTTTTGCTATTTGAACCTTGAATATACACAACTACACCTTAATCTGAATTCTTTGATTAGAAATATGTTGACATTGATACATAGATTATTGTAGAATCTATCTTTATATATGTTGACAATTCACATGCTTGGATTCTTGATTAGATTCCTAGTTTTGAAATCTACTTCTTGTATAATTTCAATTTTAGCCGACGATTCTTTTTTTGTGAATTTTGTCTGTAATTTGTGATATTTAAGACTTTTTAGATTTGTGATTCCTAGACATTTGATACTACGATTAGATTTCTTTTTGTGATATGTTTGCAGTTTGTTATTCTATAATGTTTAACAGGAAATATGAATTTGGTAATTCAAAAACTGTTTTGACAATTTTTTTTTTTTGGAAAAAATTGTAGGAACAAATGAAAAAATACAAGCCTACAAATGATGGAAGCTGTGCAGTAGATCCTTTTTTGGCTGTAATGAACAAGGAGAACCATGGATATCGCCGACTTTATGGTAGAGGCGTTACAAATACATTACTTAAAAAGGTCAATGGTGCTTGCATGTCATACCTGCTTCCAGAGGGTCTAATGGAATCATTCAAAGAAAACGTTGAAGTTGAAAGCCACAAGTTGTTGGAAATGCGCAATGAGATTGAAGAGGATCATGAAAGAAAACAATCCGAGCTCGAAGCTATGCGTAAAGATATTGACATCCAATGAAAACACTTGGAAGCTATGATGCAGAAGGTGATGAAACAACTAACACATGGAGATCAAGATGAGTAGACCATTTTAAATTCTCTTTATTATTGTCATTGACCCTTTGTATTGACTATGTTATAATTTGAGTTTGGAGATGCATATTAAAGTACATTATTTGAATATCAATGAAATTTGTGTTTTTTATTACTCTCTTGGTCGTGTGAATGAATGCATATATTAAATAATAGCAATTACATTTATATTATAAAGTTGCATTTGAATGGAAAAAAGGTTGCATTTTTTTCTATTAAAATTTAACAATGGTTGCATTATGTCTTAAACGAAGTTGCAATTTTGTAACTAAATTATAATAAAGGTTGCATTTAAGTATAGAAAGGTTGCATTTGAGTATTGAAACCGTTGCATTTTTGCAACTAAAATATAGTAAATGTTGCATTTGATTTCTAAAAAAGTTGCATTTGATGGTAAAAAAAAGTTATATTAGAATTTAAAAAAGTTAAATATTAAAAAAGTTGCATTTTAAGGTTAAATGTAACACTTTCAAAAAAGGTTGCATTAGGCCTTAAAAATGTTGCATTAGGCCTAATGCAACCTTTTATCAAGGCTAATGCAACATTTTTAAGGCCTAATGCAACATTTTACCAGGGTTGCGTTAGGTTCATTTTCTTGTAGTGTAATATACTTAGGGCATGTTTGGAATTCCTTATTTGCACCTCGTTTTGACTTATATAAGTTGTTTTTGATAAGTTACTCCCTCTAAACTTATCAAAACCTCCTTTTTCTTTCTTTAAAAACTTAAAAAATACACATTACCCAACATCTTTTTAACTTATAAAAGTTAATAAGTTACAAGAAGGAAAAAATAAGGAATCCCAAACACTCCATTATGGTTTGATGATAAAAGGGTTTCCTACAAATAAATGATATGTTATAACCCGTTTAAAAGCTATCTAAATTTGGTGACCCATGACCCGTTTATTTTTTTTACTATAAAATTGTTTCTTAATTATAAATAATATATTTTTAAAAAAATCGGATATTAATTTTTAGTATATCCCTATTTTATAGGTTTTTCATATCAAATATTTGATGAGATTAATTTTTAATATAATGAGATGTTATAACCCGTTTAAGAGCTATCTGAGTTTGGTGAGACCTATACCCATGAATTCGGGTCAAATGCATGAGAAGTCTTCATTTACAAATAAAGTGATGGCTTGAGAGAATTTAGGGAGAAAGAATAGAGCTTTTAAATGCTTTCGTTTATATATATTATATATGGAACACATATTCGTGATAAATAATATAATTAGGCGTCTTCCTAAGTCACACCCATATAAATTCGATAACTATGACACGGAAAATGAAATGCAAACATAAAAAGTAAAATTTTCCACAAAAGTAAATTAAAGAAAAGCGCTTTATATAGCCTTTCTTTGATAACGTCTTTTTCATTTGACAAAGACAAAGAAATATAGTGTTTAAAAAGATTAAGATTACAATTATATATGTATATATATATATATGATAATTGAGGTTGAAACACAATGTTCATGAGTTACTCATTTGTATATTTTGTTTTAGAAGAGACAATATATAGACAAGTTGATTGGGTAATTGGGCACGTCCAAACAAGCTGATTTGTAAATAAATGCATCAATTGGTTTAAAACTATAATTTGAAGTTAAAAATATCATGTCTACACGTTTAACATGTTTACAACTTGGTTATAACTCATTTACAAACCATCAACTCTTTTAACATGCTTATGTAAATGATTACATAATTTAGGTTCATTCGCAATTTAGTTAATTGGTGAAAAATGGTCATGAGTGTAATTGGATAGGGGTAACAAATTGCCAGCAATAACCGAGTGTGAGCAACAAGGCTGCAAATGACAACTAAGGTAAGTTTGTGCTAACAATTTTCAACTGATGTAACTAAATAACTGTCGCAATTATAACCACTAGGAGTTATATTTTTTTCCAAGAAAAGTTGTATTGCTTTAACAAAATTATCATGCTAGGCTTTCGAAATACTGGTTGTACACATAATATATTCTAATTTATATATATACAACTTTGGGAGAGTTATGTATCATAGTGTTGTAATCTTTGCTTCATTTTTTGTGTATCATCATCTCCACTAACTTTAATTATTATTGTTTTTCCAACACAAGTGATTTTAATATACATAGAAACACAAATGAGTTTTTAACAAATGAGTTTTTAACAACTCGAAAGAACTCAACGTAATAATTTTTTTTAATTTTTTTACACTTGCGGAATATATATATATATATATATATATATATATATATATATATATATATAAGTTACATATACGTAAAAAGTTACTTTTTTACACACCGAGTCGACTTTTTACATATGTGTAATAGACGTAAAAAGTAGTGTAATCACTTACATCTTTATTCTCCCTCCTACTTAAAATTTTTAATCACATTTAATGTCAACCACATAATCTAATCTATTTAATTAAATGTGTGGTCAAGAAAAAGTTCTTAAGTTTTTAAAACTCAACAAAGTTATCAAAATATCCCTCCCCTATATACACACACACTAGCTTTAGAAACCCGTGTACTACACAGGATTAGTTAATGTATAAATTATAATGAATAATTTAATACAAATAAAAACAAAGATAATCAAGTCTCTTTGTATTATGTAAAAAAATGTATTACAAATATATTTGATTTATATCATCAAATGTATTTGAATTTTAAATTCAGAATGGGCTGTTCTAACATCGATATACAATAATGAAGTAATGCGACTGAAAGCAACATTTAAAACAATGACGCCTTTAGATCTGAAAGATGTAACTTAAGTCTTTCACAAAAATGTTTTACACTCCATACCTGGCCATAGACAAAAAAGACATCAGAATTTTCTTTTTAAACAGATTTGATGATGTCCTTATAAACACAATGTTGTTCAATTGTCATAATAATCTTATAAAAAAATTGGAAAATTTTTCTATGATTATTAAGACTTGTTAAACATTGAATATTTGAAAAAAAAATTATTACAATAATTTTCTTTAATATGAAGATGCCTCAAAAATTGAATATTAGTGTGCTCTTTAAACATAAACTCTTTTATATATATTTTAATTTTAAAGAAAATATTTTTATGACACGTAATTATTATATTAATATTTTTTTTATGTTAAGTATGTTTACAATATAATTTATGGCATTAATAATTCAATCAATGGAGATTGACCAATTAATATGGATGTTGAATTTATAATCAATACTATATGTTGAACCAAGATATTTTTGTTTTCTTTTCCATCAATAGAAGAAAAGTGATTTGGGAGGGAATTTGATAGTGAGAATTAACCTCATAATGTCGGTCCAGATTATTTTCTTTTATTAGTATATGTAGATGTAAATGTAGAGGTAGATATAGAAAAGGGTTCAAATAAAAATAAGAAGTTTTCTATGAATAGTAAGAACTAACAGATTTTTGACATGTGGCATTACAAATTATGGTTAAAGAACAATTTAGGAAACTATGACGGTTATAATGGTGAAAGAATTATTTTAGGAAACTATGTCGGTTTTTGGTAATTTTAAATCTCAGCCATTGATTAACATGATCCAATTGCTATGATTTATTCCTAGCATTCCTAGAAAACAACTTGTTTTTATTTTAACCCCTATATATATATATATATATATATATATATATATATATTACCCATAATTGTCATAGAATTCAATTGGTGTGGTTGTAAGTTTAGTTGGGGGTGAAGTTGTTTGTCTCAAGTTCAACCCTTTGATGGATTGATTTTTTTGTGTGCTTTATTACTACAAACTATGTTAGATCCCGTGTTAAACACGGATGGAAATATATATGAAGAGGTATATACCCGCCTCAACACCAATCAAGGCGGGTCAACCCACAAGATAAAGACATCAAGGCACAAAGCCAAAACCTAGGCGCACGGCGCATGCAAAACATGCTCAGGCATCATATGCTCGCGCATCACATATGCGCGCAGCGCATCAACGCGCGGCGCATATCACATGCTCTTGCACATCACATATGCTCGCGCGTCGCATATGCGCCCGGCGCACCATCGCGCGGCGCATATCACACGCTCGTCCATATCACACTTGCGCATGAAATATCTGCGCGTGAGAATAAAAAGAAGACTTCGCGCATCCTCAGGATGGGCGCATATCACACGTGCACATAATCAACCTCGTCCTTATCTAAATCAGGATTAGGGCAACCTTGATTGTGCACGTCAGACAATCTTCCAGAAGGCATCTTTTTAAGGAGTAAGAATATGCTGATGTTGACATCTGCCAAATGAAAGGTCGACAACTCAGCATGACACATGTGCTACCACATGATTACAACCAACGAGAAAGCGCCAGGTGTCCCAGAGGACACATGGCGCAGTGCGGTTGGAGGAGGCCAACGAGGCTGAGCCCAACCAGTGGAAACCCTAGCACTATAAATACAGCATCAACTCCACTTTGATGACACATTCATTCACACTCAATCATTTGACAGTTACAAGCAGTGATATCACATTCAATCATATTGAATTATATTCACTCACAGTCAGTTACAGAAAAAACACACAGTCACACAAATCAAGAGTATTCAGCGATTCAGCAATACTCTTGAGATTCACTTACATACAACATTATTGTCTTCTCCAAAAGATACTGATTCTCACGCCGGAGGGTTACCCCAAAGAGGACCCCTCTGTCCCTTTCTGAGGGGTAAGTAACGGCGCTGTTCATTTTGTAGGTGGAAGAACTCGGATCCAGAAGAACCATCGGTGAAATAGTTTAATCACACCCGAGGAAAGTAGATCTGCTACCAGTGAGTAGATCCACGTTTCTTCTTCGAAACAATGAAGCTAGTCGCGCAATACCCCCAGGAAAAATGTCCCCCAATTGGGAGGGACCTTATCAAATTTCAGAAGATCTGGGGAAAGGCGCGTACGCTTTAAAAGATTTGAACGGAAAAAAGATACCGCGCGCGTGGAACGCGGCACAACTTAGAAAATGCTTCATGTAAAAAGTTCAAATTTGTAATCAAGGCTTTTAAGCCATCATCAATGATGATTCGCGCTATCTTTCAATATTTGTCGCGCTATCTTTCAATATTGGTTCTCTTACCTTTGCATACATGTTTCACACTTCCTTTATTAAATTGGAACAATATGACAACACTATATTGACTTCAAAACAAAATAAAGCGAAGTAAAACATACATGCGCGAGCCTTAGCTCAAACGCGTTAACGAGTCTTAACTCTAAAACGTCAGGGCCTTAGCCCAAAATTACGAGCCTTAGCTCAAACACGTTAATGAGTCTTAACTCTAAAATCGTCAGGGCCTTAGCCCAAAACAAAGAGCCTTAGCTCAAAACACTCACATACATCCATCTTACACCCCGCGCAGCCTGATCATAAAAATCCTTAAACAAAACTAAGGCAAAGTACATGCCATATCATGTTAAGGTCTCAGGTCGAGGCCGCGCGCGGAACCATAGTGGATATCTGAGTAACACAAGCTGACATGTAATGGCTAAACTCATACTTCCATACCGCGTGACACCAACGCGCGAAAAAGAAATAACGAAAAATTAGATTGCATGTCAGCATGAGCAAGATACTGCGAGAGCCACAAACAAAATAGAACAGAGGTTAAGTGAATAATTTCCTTACAACCTTGTTCTTATTTTAACGTTCAAGCATATCTTATATCTATACAACCAAACATGAAGAGATGAATGGAAATGCGCAAGATACGAAAAGGAGATAACAAGTTTCATTTCATTGGATCGAAATTTACAAGTATGATGAGTTACAAACTACAAGTATAAAAGATAAATATACAAAATTTGATGAAGGGCTTCTCAAGTCTCCACGTCGACGTCAGCCGCTTCATCATCCTCATCATCTCGCGCAGCATCTGGCGCGGTCTGCTCTTCATCTCCGAACTGACCATAGTCAAGTTCTTCCTCCTCATTGGAGTCTTCGATCACAACGGTGTCACGAGCAGATTCTTTCGCCGCGCCAGAGCCGCTGGCAGGGGCAACATCCCCCGCGCCACCATCATCGCCACCAGCCCTCTCGCAATCATCAAGCAACTTCTTTAGTGCGCCGAGGTCGGGCTGGTCAGCAAGCGCAGCTATCTGTAAATCATTAGAAAAGTAATGAGTACAAACACTTAGAAAAGTTAGTAAAGTAAAACTCATTAAGATCAAGGTACCTGCATAAGGATGGGGATGGGAGTATTCATATACTTTTCCCCCACCGCGGCCATGTCCGCGCAGGCCGCATCGAACTTGTAAGGGTACTCGGATGGGTTCTTCCTCAACATGCCATACTCATACCCATCCGTAAACCCTTCAGCTCGGCCCACCAAACGCGCGGCGGCATTGCAGTCCATCACAAGGGCTTGAAACTCGGCGGAATATTTCATCGCCAAAGCGCAGCGAGCCATGCCCTGTGACACCAGCCATTGGCGATCCTGCGCGAGGCCAGCAACAGACGTCTCGAGGGCAGGAACCTGAGAGTTTAATAACTCAACAGTTTCCTTAGCCTTTTTTAGTTCCTCCTTGTCAGACGCTGCTGCCGCCAAAATTTTTTCTTTCTCCGCCTGCGCAGCACCAAGTGCTTCCTGGCTGGACGCCGCCGTGGCCAAGGCCTCATCTCTATCGGCCTGCGCGGCCGCCAAATCCCTTTTCAGGCGCGCAACCTCGCTCTCCAACGATGATTTCTCAGTAATACTCTTGATGATAGCTTGGTCACGCGCCTCGGCCTGCTGTTCCAAGACACGCACTCTGCGCGCGTACTTGGCAACTTCGGCCTCCGCCAACTGCTGCTTCTCCCGCGCAGCCTGGAGCTCATGCCCGCGCTTGATGTATGCGGTGTTGGCACTTGCTCGGTTTTCACTGAGCTCCGCCTGGAGTTTCTCAGCTCGCGCGCGAGCATCAGACAGGTTCCAGGCGGCCACCTTAGCCTCTCGCTGGGCTTCCACAAGAGCGTCGCGTACTTTAATATAATCACGACGAAGCTCTTGGGAAGCAGCGAAAAAAGCCGACCCAGCGAAAACATGGTCGTTCAGCAAGTCCGCGCGAGTGCGCTCCTCTTGATACCTCCTTTCAGTAGGAGGCACGGCATGAGCCCAGAAGTCCTCGCATACGCCCATGGATTGAAAGGAACTTTCTTCATTAATATTCCATCTCGGGCGGTAAACGTGGTCACCTTCCTGCAAAAATGTAAGAAAAGTTCTAAGTCATAAAACATACTTATAGGGAGATACGCGCAGCGGACCAACAAATCAATACATACCTGCGGGGATGAAGCAGGAAAGTCAGCGCCAGCCCCACCAGAGGTCTGCGCTGCGAACACTTGCGGCATCGCAGGGCTGGCGCCATCTCCTAAGGAGTCTTCACCTTGAACCCCCTCGTCCTCCTCGTCTCCTTCAACAGGCCTCTTCTGCTGCGACCTGGAAGGCTCCAAACCAGCCTCGCGGGGAGGGCTACGTGCAGGAGGAGGCGAAGGAGGTCTCGACGCCGCCAGTTCGGCGCGCAACACCGTTTCCTGCTCCTTGGTTATCCCAACAAGGGGAGACTCAGCACTAGCAGGAGCAGGACCAGAACCAGCGGCGCCGGCAGCTGTGCCAGGAGTATCATCAGCAACTGTTGTACCAGCTACAACTCCTATGAACAAATAAACAAGGAATGGTTTATGACTAAGTCCAAAAGGAAAAATTCAGAAGACAAATGTGCAACACTTACCTTGGCGCAACTCTGTTCGCGCGTCGAACATCGCCATAAAATTCATTCTACCCTTTTCAGAGGGTAGAACAGGGGACTTCGATGGAGTCCCCGGCGCAGCCGTAGCACCTTGTGGCGCCTGCGGCTGATCTGTTACCGTCGCCGGCTCTGCAATCATTCAAATAACCAACGGTTTAATAATAACTCAGTCAGATGAAGATAAGCAAAGTATACCTGTTGCAGGCGCGGCGCGGCTTCTCTCTTCAGCAGCGCGAACGGAGGAGGCGACGGCACCATACCTCAAGTGGACAGGAGGTCTGCCCACTCTCACAGGCAGAGAACTTAAAGAAACCTTTGTGGTTTCCTTAGGTCTCTTCGTTTGAGCATGGGGATGAGCGACAGGGGTGTCCTCTTTCTTCTGTTTCTTACTGGCCCCTGCGCCAGATTTCCCCTTAGCTTTGCGCTTTAGTAGAGGCACCTCCTCTTCCTCCTCCTCCTCTTCCGCGAGCTCTAGCTCGTAGTTTTCAAGCGCATCTACAAAAACAAGCGACAGAACTGTTAATAAACTTGGGTATTCTAAAGGAATGAGAAGGATTGCGAAGGCTTACCAGGCGCGTCACCGTCAAAGTCAAAATCCAGATCCACTGGGATGAACATGTCATCGAAGCGATCCGGGAAACCAACCTCCCCAACGCCAAGTTCGACGGAGCCGCCCTCCACATGTTCATCATAAGCGGCAAGGATGTAATCCTTGGTGACTGCGCAAAGACAAGTTAAATGATATCAGCAAAACAACGATGTTCGCGCAACAACAAAAAAAAAAAAAAAAAAAAAAAAAAAAAAAAAAAAAACAAAAACACTTACACAACCCGTCGACTTGGATAACGGGCTCAAGCGCGCTGTCGGCCCAGAGCCTGCTCATGCCGACCCCAACCAGCGCCTCCTCGCAAATTTTCTTCGCGGGGGATGGTTCGGCGGTCAGCTTTTTAACCCATGCGCCAGTTGGGTTCTTGAGGACATCCTCATCCGCAGGCGCAGAAGTGATAGAGCGCATGGTCATACGGATGGGGATCACACCGGCCTTAATGTAAAAAAACCTCTCAGACCAGTCATGAAGGCTCTTGAATGAAACAGTGGAGCACTTCACCTTCTGACTGCGAGGAATAAAAGAGATCCAATTGTCTTGGATCTTGGCCTTATAAAAATATTGAAAGCGCCGAGGAGTGGGTTCCTCGCGCTGGGATTTGCACATGAACTCAAAGTGAGTCACGCGCACGAGTCCAAACGGATGGACTTGGGATATGTGAATCCCATAGAACTTCAACAGTGCACCCACAAACCTTGTCATCGGGAGACGAAGGTTGCAGTGGGTGAAAAAGTGGCTATATAGGGATATATAGCCGGCAGGCGGGTCCGCCGCCGTTTGCCCGGACCTAGGCAACATGCAGCCAAACAGGGTGGGAAACCCCTGAGAGGCGATGAGGTTGTCGAGATCGGCCTGCTTCAATTTGCAGGGGATTTCATTCCACCTTTTGGTGGCCTTGGTCCTCCCTACTTCCTCCGATGTGGTTTCAACAACCTTCTTCCCCTTTCCTTTTTGCTTCAATGTCGACATCACCACAGATTTCACACGGCGTCTTCGAGAGGCAACGGAGGTGATTGAAGGGCTAGACGAGTATGAACTATCAGACATACAACTGTAATAGCCGATAATCGAGGATTCCAATCGATGTAAACACTCAAATCAGAATTTGAAAGCAGAAATTTGAATTTTAGAAACAATGAAGATGAAGATAAAAATTTCCTAAGGGCCTGCTTTTATAGGACCAGGAGAGAGAAAAGTGGCAGCTGATCGGATTCCACGCGCCCCCACTCGCAGGGGCAACCCAAGGAAGGCGCGACACGTGTCCCTAACAGCTGTGTGAGGGGACAGAAAGATGTAACCGACCTGCCACGGCACAGTGACGCGCCCCCACTCGCAGGTACTAACCAATGCGAGTGCAACACGTGTTCAGGACAGCTGTGAGGGGACGTGAAAGCCAACTGTAGCACCTCGAGCACACGAAACCTCTGACACGTTTACGGCGCACGTCACCACCAACCAACCACGTGTTTGGACCTTTGGTTTTCAACAAAGTGGATAGAACTTCGCGCGATGATGGAAACAACCAGGAAAACGACAAAACCCCCTATAAAAGGACAATTCAGTGAGTCTAATATCTATCTCACCACGCTCGCGCGAGATAAGACACACATTAGACTGGGGGGGCTTGAAGAGGTATATACCCGCCTCAACACCAATCAAGGCGGGTCAACCCACAAGATAAAGACATCAAGGCACAAAGCCAAAACCTAGGCGCACGGCGCATGCAAAACATGCTCAGGCATCATATGCTCGCGCATCACATATGCGCGCAGCGCATCAACGCGCGGCGCATATCACATGCTCTTGCACATCACATATGCTCGCGCGTCGCATATGCGCCCGGCGCACCATCGCGCGGCGCATATCACACGCTCGTCCATATCACACTTGCGCATGAAATATCTGCGCGTGAGAATAAAAAGAAGACTTCGCGCATCCTCAGGATGGGCGCATATCACACGTGCACATAATCAACCTCGTCCTTATCTAAATCAGGATTAGGGCAACCTTGATTGTGCACGTCAGACAATCTTCCAGAAGGCATCTTTTTAAGGAGTAAGAATATGCTGATGTTGACATCTGCCAAATGAAAGGTCGACAACTCAGCATGACACATGTGCTACCACATGATTACAACCAACGAGAAAGCGCCAGGTGTCCCAGAGGACACATGGCGCAGTGCGGTTGGAGGAGGCCAACGAGGCTGAGCCCAACCAGTGGAAACCCTAGCACTATAAATACAGCATCAACTCCACTTTGATGACACATTCATTCACACTCAATCATTTGACAGTTACAAGCAGTGATATCACATTCAATCATATTGAATTATATTCACTCACAGTCAGTTACAGAAAAAACACACAGTCACACAAATCAAGAGTATTCAGCGATTCAGCAATACTCTTGAGATTCACTTACATACAACATTATTGTCTTCTCCAAAAGATACTGATTCTCACGCCGGAGGGTTACCCCAAAGAGGACCCCTCTGTCCCTTTCTGAGGGGTAAGTAACGGCGCTGTTCATTTTGTAGGTGGAAGAACTCGGATCCAGAAGAACCATCGGTGAAATAGTTTAATCACACCCGAGGAAAGTAGATCTGCTACCAGTGAGTAGATCCACGTTTCTTCAATATAAAACTTCATATATATGCATATATATGTATATATATATATATATATGTATGTGTTATACATTAATGAATTGTAAACGGCAGATAATCTAACATTATTAATATAATGTATCACATTTTTGGTTCAATTAAAAAAATCCAACATACAAAGAAAAACAGAGATAAATAACAATTTAAAACATATTTCTAACTTATACCATGAAATAAAAAAAGATATATTAATTAAAAGTTCATCATGTACTTAAATCATATGTTGTAAGCTACAAATCTTAAACATGTAAATGTTGTAACATAAGCTGTGTGCTATAAAAACTATTTTTATTGAAATTATAAAATATATAAGTAAACAACATAAAGAATGCTACAAATATGAATATAACAATGAGATATAACAATTATAATTTTGATTAAACCGTTTAATAAAGCAACAATAAAATCCAAACTTTGTGACTTAAACCACCATTTCAATCGAAACATCCATACATCCAGTGCAAACGTTCATAAATAATTTTCCAAAAAAAAAATAGCAAAGTCTCAAAATTTTATGAAAATAACAATGAAGACAATTAATTGCCTTTGCTACTCAATAAATGGTGATTATAACCATTTATTTTGAAACAATCTCTAACTTATGAGTTAATGTTTAAAATTAAATTGTTTATTAAGTGGATAATATATTTTTAGAAATTGTATATTTGGCATCCTATGTGGATAACCTAGTTAAATGACATGTGGAAAAGATATGTTTCTTTAATAGTATAGTAAAATAAAATGTTCAAATAACTCCTATTAGTTTTTATCACATTAACGTTGTTGTCTTTTACAGTCTATAAACTATAATAAATTTAGTTTCTTTTATATTCTTTCAGATTATTTTTTATTTTGCTTTGTTGTCTATAAAGAATGTCGTGTGGCCCTTTGTTTTTTATTTATTTTATTGGTCAATATGACACATCGTGCACCGTACAACATTTTAATGGTTAATGAAAATTACTTGCCGCACGAGAGGGGATGGTGACCTGGGAAGGTGGTGGTGGTGCCTTCATGTTTTCAAGTAAAGTGGATGCGTGAATAAACAATTTTACACACCCCCGCAACACGGGGGATCAAATACTGGTTATATAACAAATTTGATATAAACGCAAGTTTGTCAATAAAGAATTAGATATTAAACGATTTAGTTTTGTTTTTCTTGAGCAACAGAGAATCTCATTTATAAACTTACTTTATTTAGGGCTGTGTCCGAGTAGTATTGAGAAACGGATCGATATACACATAACATATTCTAATTAGATAAACAAATTTGATATTTATATTTTTGCATAATATTACTGCTTTTTAATAAGACAAAACAGCAAAACCAGTCCTTTATGTTTGCAAGCTTTTTCAATGGTCGTCCTCTAGCGAAAGAAATGGCAAAAAAACATCCTTTATGCTTAAAAACTCTATCACGTTACGTCCTTTGGCACTAACCCCGTTAATTTCTTCGTTAAATCTGGTCAAATGAACCCCACTTGAGGGCAATAGTGTTTTTCACATCCCTTATTATTTTCCCCTTATTTAATATAAATATATATATATATATGTTAAATTTCAGAATAATAAAAACCCATTTCTTTTTTTTTTTTCTCTCTCTAAACAATCTCTCTCTGTGTGAAGAGTTTAATGAGAGCCAAAACATCACTTCTTTATGGCCACCACCACCGCCACCGAGTTGCCATCATCACCACCGTCTAAGACAACTGCTAAATAACCCAACACCGACCTACAACTATAAGTGTCTTTCTCTCCACCATATTCAACCTGTTTCAGATCTGAGAGCGAGAATGAGTGGTTGAAAAAGGGGTTTCGGGTTTGAGAATGAAGGTTCAGATCTAAGAGTTTCAGGGGTTGAATAGGTGAGAGGGGTGACGATAATGGTTGGAGATTGACGTGTAATGCTCTACCCTTGTCCTATCACCGACTATCCACCACCGCCGTCTCCAACAACACCACCGTCTCCTATTCATTTGCTACAAACACCGCCGACCGATTTAAAAACGATCCGTTTAATATTGAAACAAATGTTGAATGAATGAATGAATGAACTTGTTAATAATCAATTTCAAATGAACATCAATTTTAGATGAAATTGTGAGATCCAATTTGGGGGAAATCATAAATTATGGTTTTGTTATTGTTGGATATGGGGAAAAGACACGATGGCTGTCTTGGTGGTGGCAGCCGTAATGGTGGTGGTGACGACAGTGTCGGTAACGAGAGGGAGCTGGGGTTGATTAGTGGTGGTTGAGAGAGAGAGAGAGAGAGAGTTTTATATGTTTTTATCTTTTTAGTTTTGATTATTAAAGGGATACCTTATTAAATAAATTGTAAAATTACAAACCTACCCTCATGTACCTTGCACATGACCAGATTTATCGAAGAAAATTAACAGGGTTAGTGCCAAAGGACATATCGTGATAAAGTTTTTAAGCATAAAGGATGTATTTTTCCATTTCTTTCACCAAAGGACATCCAATGAATAAACGTGCAAACATAAAGGACTAGTTTTGCTATTTTGTCTTTTAATAAAGTTGTCTCGAAACAATACAGTGTACTTTTTCTTATGCTGATGGGTGTGGATGCCGGATTACCACTGAAGTGATGACATGGCGGGCGGTGCCGGCGGCAATCACCGCCCCGTCGTTGTTGGGGCCACCCAGCGGCAAGATTTATGTGGAAAACTTGCCGCTCAAAACCCCACTCCACTTCAACAATTTTCAAAAAGAGATACCATTTTTTCAACATATGTGAGAGTGAGACTATAGTATGGTGGTGGAGGACTGGTGATGACGAACTGATTGGAGTGGTGGGTGAGTTTGGGGAAGACGAAGGTGCTGGGTTTTGGACTTTTGTGAGAACCATTGCATCTAATATTATATTAAATAATATATTAATATGGTTATGGTTTTAGTCTTGGCTTAGGTTATTCATACACCCAGTAGGTTATTCAAACACAAGGAAGGCCTATACAAGTCGTATTTGCTCTATACGACTCTTATAGGTGTAATGTCAAGTCATTTTCAAGTCAGGAGCGCCAGTTTTTATTTATTTGTATCGTATAGCACCTATACGAGCCGTATAGGGCTATACGAATCGTATAGGGTCTGTTTGACTCGTATAGTTTTTTTAATAATTACAAAATATTAAAAATAACATCCGACTTGTTTACAAATAGAAACGCGTAATTTAAAAGTAAATATTTTGCTATATACATAAAAACATACGAACAACATGAGTGTTTTTGAGTAACAACTTTTTATATGTGGTCATGCAATCCATTTTGGTTGACGCCCATGTGAGTTATCTAAGCTTTTGAAATATAACTATCATAAAAATAATCACATTTGTTAATGTAGATGTTTTGATTGTATTAACTCGTCTTTTGAAATGCAACCTTCATAAAATTATAGTAGTTCAATGCCCAATGTTACAATAAGCCAAACAACTTTGGTATTATCTTACAAAGCAACACACAAATCTTACATGGTTGGAGCAAGAAAAACTGATACATGGCTTATACGGGTCGTATACCATCTATACGGCTCGTATAGACCATAAAATAATTATAAATATTTGGTCAAAGTAAAGTTGACATGCAGTCTATATGAGTCGTATAGACCCTATACGGCTCGTATAGGGTCTATACGAACAAAAATATCTATACAACTCGTATAGGGTCTATACGGCTCGTAGAAACTGCAAAAAGCTGCCACACTGTCACATCCGTACGCATGTTAATAAGTTAGGCCTATATGACTCGTATAGGCCCTATACGAGCCATATAGCCTTATTCACACACCATGGGGATGGTGTTTGTATATAACAACCCTTTAGTCTTATGTTTTTTATTGGCTTAGATTATTCATACACCAAGTAAGTTATTCAAACACCAGGAAGGTCTATATGAGTCGTATAGGTGTAGTGTCAAGTCTTTCAAGTCAGACGTGTCAGTTTTCATTTATTTGTATCGTATAGCCCCTATACGACTCGTATAGAGTCGTATAGGTTTTTTTTTAGATTTTTTTAAAATTACAAAATATTAAAAATAACATCCGAGTTGTTTACAAAATAGAAACATGTAATTTAAAAGTAAATATTTTGCTATATACATAAAAACATACGAACAACATGAGTGTTTTTGGGTAACGACTTTTTATATGTAATCATGCAATCCATTTTGGTTGATGCCCATGTGAGTTATCTAATCTTTTGAAATATAACTGCCATAAAAATAATTACGTTTGTTAATGTAGATGTTTTGATTCGTATTAACTCGTCTTTTGAAATATAGCCTTTATAAAATTATAGTAGTTCAATCCCCTATAGTTACATGACGAATGAAATAGAATTTGTTGGGTTGGAGCAAGAAACACTGATACATGGCCTATACGGGTCGTATACCATATATACGACTCGTATAGACCATAAAATAATTATAAATATTTGGTCAAATTACAGCTGACATGCAGTCTATATGAATTGTATAGACCCTATACAGCTCGTATAGGTCTATACGACTCGTATAGGGTCTATACGAACAAGAATATCTATACGACTCGTATAGGGTCTATACGGCTCGTATAGACTGCAAAAAGCCGCCACACTGTTATCTTCGTAAGCATATTAATAAGTTAAGCCATACGACTCGTATAGGCCCTATACCAGCTGTATAGTCTTATTCACACACCATGGCCATGGGGATGGTGTTTGTATATAACAACCCTTTTTATTTATATAGTGTTTTTTTTTAATATTTTAAATGTATTATAATATTTTTAATATTATTAAAGATTATGTTTTTTTATTTAATACTTTATATGTTATATTATATATGTTTTTTTATATTTTAAATGTATAAAATTATTATTTTATTTGAAAAAGAATGAAAGTGGTAAATTGGTAACCATTGTGAAAGAGAATGAATTGGAGTGGGGTGTGATGTGTCACTGACATGACACTGCAAAGAAGAAAATAAAAAGGCATCCATACCTGATAGTCTTGCAAATCTATTTTATCTAAAATATAAATTAGATGTATTTGTAGCAGTTTATTTATTTATAAACATTTATTATTAAACAAAAACTGAATATTGTCTTTAAAAAAAATAAATTATTATAACACGTGCTGATGATGCCATCTAATAATGTTTAAATAATTGAATTTTTGTTGTCACCGTTCCATTAAGCTTAAAGTTAAAGCAATATATTCAGTTTGTACTATAATAATCTTCCCTGTGAGGATGCTTTATTTGTTTATTAAAGTTTATAATAGCTTGATATTTCTATTTTAATTGATGGACACCCGAACGCTGAATTTTTTTACGATCAACAAATAAAGTGACTATTTAATGTCAAAAGATGATCCTATATGACAAAAAATAAAAATAAAAGAAAATTAACCATAAGAAATTGTTACAAGAAAACTTAATTGATGCATCAATAACATGATCAGGTCAACCATAACTTGTGTTGGGTCAAGAGTTATGATAACAAACTAGTGGAAACAAAACTCAAATATGAAATCTCTATTAGAGAAGAATCATGTGCTTACAACTACATCACCATTAAAGATTATAAAAACCAATCTAAAAACTATACATATTAGCAATTGATCAGTTATTATAAACTTTGATAATATGTGAATCGATATATAGTCCAACTTTTCTCTCACATATAAATACTAACATACGAGTTTTGTATTTATAAGAATCGTCTTTATATATACTTGATCAATGAAATGATATGCTTGATATATTTTTAATATTATGTTTTCTAATCCCCAAGATTTTTTTGTGAACAAAGATATTTTGAACGTATATTTATCATCAAACACTTTTAGTTAATATTTTATACTTGCACAATATTTTTTTCTCTCATAAATATACGCACGTCACATACACGTGTTCAATAGCGTTTAAGAGGCTTTCACATGCCTAGTATGCGCTACGATGGTTATATCTTTCAATATTCTACTTGATTGAAAGATCTTGATATTTTGAATAGTCCTAATACGTGAAAACATGTAATTTAGAGACTATAAAATATATATTTTATATACCTATGTTGTTCATAAGTTATCATACAAATAAAATTTGAATAAAGAAATCTAAATGTTTTTCTATATATATAGATCTATAATAAAAATATGCTCTAACTACTTAAATGTGTATTGTAGAAGTTAAAGATAAATACGTGTGTGCTACTAAAGCATTATTTAAAAAAAATAATAAACACGTAATGTTGTTCGCCTTTATGTTAGCTTTTTTACTTTTTTAGTATCTTACTTTTAAAAGTATTTGATAAACATACTCTTCAAAAGTTAGATAACAGATAATCATAGCACTATAATAATTTTTAAAATGAGTCTTTATCAACCGCTTTAATAACTTTATTTCACATAAATAAACTACTATATAACCAGTAATAGCTTTTGAAGACTTACGATGCATATCGATTCCTATACATATTTAATAAAAATATTCTTATTATTAGTAAATTATCTAATATGCTTATTAAAAAATTTATGGTATATAAAGTTATAATAAAAGAAAGTTGAGATTATTTAAATAAGCGAACTTGTAAGTTTAAAATTGAAATAAACTGATTTACTGCACATCACGTTACATCCTTTTTAGGTCATCCGTTCATCAACTTCTCTATGTATTATAAAAATATAAGTATCCAGTTCATTCTTAGATAATTAATATTAATTAATATAAAATATGATACGAAATAATATTATATGATAATTATTAAAAAAATACGACATGGTTTCAATGAAAAAGCAAAGTAATTAAGAGTCAACACGATGAGATTTAACATAAAACCAACGGTCAAAAATATCCTATCTAATTTATGGAAAAGTCTTTTTTTTTTTTTTGGAAATTTGAATACAGATACATACACAAAACGAGATATACAGAATAACGTGAAATAAAAATAATTTTTACTATATGTAATCAGAATTCCGGAACTTTATTTATAGAAATTGAGTTTTATAATAAAATTTTAAGTCAGGGCTTACAGACATGTACTCGATGTAGAAAGTAATTCTATTGGATCGAATTTAATGTGTTTGCTACAAGTGAGCATGAGAAGTGTTACACCACTTGTTGTAACCTATTCTGAGTAAACAGGGAAGGTGTTTTGTATTGAAGGTGAATGAATGTAGAACGCAGATCTCTCCTTTATTTATAGGAAAAGATATTTATGCATATTATCTATCGGTTTATCTATTCTGGCTAGGTCCCTTGGTCCAGTCTCGTTTCCTTCGGGCCTTGCTGGTTCTAAGATCTTTACCTTCTGGTTCTTGTCTCTTATCCCGGATCATGCGTGCCTCGGGCCACCCACTAGATCGGACGTGCTACATGGAGTTTCCCTCGCAAATGGTTTCCCTTCTAACCGTCTTCTAGAATCTCTTGTGCTATTGGGCCTTGTTCGGATTATTGGGCTAGGGCCTGCCCATGATGCCACCTTATGGGTAGGCTCTTCAAGTCCCCCCAGTCTATTGTTCTCTTTATTTATGACGAGGACAGTAGACTCATCTTGTCTTTCCCGATCCTTTCTTAATTGTTTTGTCATTGGGCTTCTTCTCTTACTGGCCTGCTTATAATGTACCCATTCTATTTTCTTTTTTGGCCCACTTGAAGGATCCGGCCCAACCTCTTTCCTTATTGATTTGAATTTTAACGGTTTTGTGTTCCCTATGTTAATAATTAATCGCCCCTTACTTGTCATTTCACCATTATTGATCTTCTCTCTTCCAATAGTTCCCCAACGTTTTCTCCATCTTTGCACAGGTTTGTTATCTCCTTTCTTTGCTTCATTATGAGTCACGACGGTCGTTCCACCATAACCTCGACCATGTCCTCTGTCAGAATGGCTTCTTTGTGTTCGACTTACCATATTCCTCTGTCCTTGTCCTCTACCCTTCCTAGTCCAGGCGAGACGGCCTGTAGTTGTCCTGGGTTTATCGCGTTGTATGCGAAGAATCTCGAGTTCGCAACTATTCGTTGCCCTTTGACTCAGTTCCAATTGGCTTTATTGAAACATCATCGATTGTGCTTCTCCCAAGTTCACCCTTTAGGGCTTCTTCATATGACTCATTTTGAGATTGCTTGTCGCGTTTTTGGCGGAGATGCCTCTGTTACTTTGTTCCATCGATTTTACCGCTTGAAAGCTAATGGCGATTGGTATACCTTTAAACGGCGGGCTAGTGGTAAACATCCTCCCTGTGTGTCCTATATTCCTTCTGGGTTCTACCCTCGGGAATGGAAGGACGATTTTTTCTTTGTTTCTTCCTCTTTTGCCCCTGGTCTCAATTGTCGTCGTCATATTGGTTCTCATATCGAGGATCCTGCCCCCGGTTTTTCTACTAGTCATGATTCGATTTATAAATTGTTGATTCAAAATCCAACTGAGGCCGCCACTTACCCCGAACCTTTGCTGTACATGGCGGGACTCAGTCAAATTTGGCTGGATCCGTTGACACGTCCAGCTATGTTTGACGAGGACCGAGGTTGGTGACCTTTTGCTTCTTTTATTTGCACTTACTTTTTCCCCTGCTTATTGTTTTTAACTTTTATCTGTTGTTCATTTGCAGAAATGGATTTGATGGAGATTCTTCAAAAATGTCCCGTGAAAGGTGCCGAATTCGTGACTCTCCCGGTGTCTGTTAATGCTTCTACCCCGACTGCTCGCACTATTGATGCCTCTTCTGACTCTGATGCCCCTGGTTTTTCATCTATGGCCGTCCAAGATTCTTTTAAACGCATGAATGTTGCGTCTGACCTGTTTGACTCCTCCTTGAAGAGTCGTCTTCGTAACTCCAAGCGTACTTACCTGGGTTCTGCAGGTCAGGGATCTTCTTCTGTTCATGAGGTTGTTGACATGGATGATGATTTTTCCTTCAAGGTTTCTGATGTAGTACCCGACCCCCTCGTTGTTCCCGTTTTGATGGATAAAGATCCTATTGTTTCTGTGAATGATCCCAAAGGTAAAGCCCCCATTGCCCCTGAAGCTTCCTCGCATTCCTTATCAGGTGATCCTCCTCTCGCTGACCTTTTCATTCCCAAATGGTCTCTGACAGTTAATTCTTTCGTTAATACCCCCCCACCTTGCTCACGAGTTCTTGACATGTGTTGTTCCCCCTGTTGATTATGCTCATGTACAAACCATGCTACCGGATGGCTTGGTTGGGGAGTTTGGTACTTACCTGTATCGTACCTTAGTGTTGGGTTCCTCCCTCCTTCAAGCGTTTGTGGATACCAGTGTCGCTTATCATAATAGTCTGGAGGAGGTTGCAAGCTTGAAGAAGTCCGTTGAAGGTTATACTCGACGGGTCGGGGAGATGCGAAAGAGAGCTACCTTGGCCAAGGAGCTAAGCTTAGAAGTTCCCGAGTTGAAAGCTGCACTGAGTCTTCAAAGAAGCAGGTTTCTGATTTAACTGCTAACTTCCAGCTTGACCAGGAAAAAGTTGCTGACTTTGATGCTGTCCGGTCTTCCCTCCTTGAAGCTCAGGCCAATATTTCAAAGGTTTGTCTCTCCCTTTTTTAATATAACTTTGCCTTGTGTGCTTAATGTAGCTTGAAGAGACTCCCTCTCTTGTGAGGATTCATGAGTTGGAAGATTTGCTCGATCGTGAATGCTCCGAACATAAATCTGCTGTGGAGCAACTAGAGGTTGCCAAAAGTCAAGAGGAACAAAAGGTTGATGGCTTGTCCAAGGAGGTTGAGTGGCTGAGAGGAGAGTGTTCTCGCTTGCAGGGGGTTGTTACCAAACACGAGGGGGATCGGAGGTGGATTGTTTCTAAAGGTTTCCGGCAGGTGTATGACAAGGCTTTGGGTTGTAGGGAGACTTAAGAGGTTCGAGATAATTTGAGTCGGGCGGTGTTTGCTTCCGGGTTCCAGCATGGGCTTCGTGCGGGCTACGAACATTGTTCTCATGGGATTTCTTTGCAGGAGGCTCCTTCGTTTTCTCCTACTGCAGAGACGGAGGCCCAGAAGGCTTTCATGGCCCTTACTGCTCATGTTCCTCCCATTATTGCACAAGTTTCATCGAACCCCGAGATCTCCATTGAATATATCCAAGCCTTCGCTTCGATTGTTGATCCCCCTTCTCCTCTGCCATAGTGTTTTTTTGTGGTTGATTTTGGACAATTATGCTTTGTGTTTGCTTGTTTGTTTGATGGGTGTTTTTAGACAATGGTGCCGTTATTTGCCCCTGTGTGGGCGTATTTGAACTTCGTTTGTCTTTGTGCTTAGATATGGATGGTTATGCTTGGTGTTTGCCTTAGCATTTTAATGTTTATGTTTGATTGTTGATTAACCATGTAGCCTATCGGCGAGGCCTTCCACTTTTGGGCAGCGTTGCATGAGTATTTACGAGACGGACTCGTGTGTTATACTTATTGCACTTTGATGAGACGGACTCATTTTCTTGCTCACAGTTTCACAAAATATTTTCTTGCATTAGGATCATGTTTACATCAGGATTACACAAAAATACAGTGTAGACTTTCTTGTCTTTCCTCACGGAGAAGTCCCTTATTTTGCTTGATCCTTGGCTCCTTTGCTGGTGCTTTTAGGCGTAATACTTTCGGACTTCCCATCTGCCAATTTGTAGGCTCCTTTATCCCCAGCCCAGATAACTTGGTAGGGTCCTTCCCATTTTGGCCCCAACTTCCCTTGGTCTTCCTTCCTACTTGCCTCGTTCTCTCTTAGTACCAGATCTCCTTTTTTAAACCTGACTTTTCTGACCCTTGCATTGTAGTGCTTTTCAATCTTTTTCTTGTATTCCACTTCCCTTCAGCTGCTTCCTCCCTTCTTTCTTCTGCCAAGTTTAGATTTAACCGCAAATCTTCTTCATTCCCCTTTTCCCCTTTCAAAACTCATCGATTTGGTGCCCCAATCTCTGCAGGTATCATAGCCTCCGTTCCATACGTCAATCTGAAAGGTGTTTCCCCATTGCTTGTTTTAGGCATGGTCCTGTGTGCCCATAAAACATGGGGTAGTTCCTCCACCCATGACCCCTTTTCCCTTCCTAGTCTTGCTTTAATTCCCTCCACCATGCTTCTGTTTGCTTGCTCTACTTGACCGCTAGCTTGAGGATGAGCCACTGACGTGAACTTTTGCTTGATATTTAGTTGGAGGCACCACTCCCGCAATGGGTTGTTGGCAAATTGTTTCCCATTATCACAGATTATGGCGTACGACAGCCCGAACCTACAAACAATGTTTTCCCACACGAATCTCTTTATTTGCTCCCCTGTGATGGTTCGCAGTGGCTTGGCTTCTACCCATTTTGTGAAGTAATCAATCGCCACTACCAAAAATCTTAATTTTCTTGCTCCCTCCGGAAAGGGTCCCACTATGTCTATCCCCCATTTTTGGAAAGGCCATGAGGAGCTTACTGGTACTAGGTTTTACTTTGGCTTCCTCCCCATTGGTGCATGTATAAGGCAGTGGTCACACTTTTGTATTTCCGTAACGACACTAAAAAACATCGCTGGCCAGTAATATCCAGCCCTTATTGCCCGTGCCACTAGCATTTTTGCTCCCATGTGCATCCCGCAGATTCCTTCACGTATTTCTCTTATCACATACTCTGCTTCCTCCGAGCCAATGCATTCAACGGAGGGTCCCAAATAGGACTTTCTGTATAAACCCCCTTCAATTACCTCATACTGTAAAGCCTTGACCCTCAACTTCCTTTCTTCTTCCTTATCTTTCGACACTTTTCCCTCCTGCAGGTACTCAAGGAGGGGAGTCATCCAACTGTCTCCTTGGGTCCCCACATAGGTTACTGTCGCTTTCGTCACCGACGGCTGCTGAAGGGTCTCCACTTTTACCTCTTTTGCCAAATGATCGAAAGCAATTGCAGCCAGCTTGCTTAAAGCATCTGCTTTTTTATTGGAACCCCTGGGATATGTATCACTTCCGCTTCTTCGAATTCCTTTATCAGTTCTTGGGTCACTTTCAAGTATTCCTTCATTTTCAGGTCCCTAGCGTCGTAGGTCCCTCCCACCTGGTTGGCTACCAGAAGGGAGTCTACATGAGCTTGAACTTTTCTTACCTTTATTCTTCTGGCGATTCTGAGGCCAGCCAGAAGTGCCTCAAACTCTGCTTCGTTGTTCGTGCTTGGGAAAATCAACCGTATTGTGTAAGTTAACTCTATCACCTCGGGGCTTACCAAAATCAGTCCTCCCCCACTTCCCTCTTCATTAGAGGCCTCGTCGGTGTATAGTTTCCACCAAGGTTCCTCTTCCCTTTCCTTTGTTGCCTCATTTCTCCTCGTATCATGTCCTTATTCCTTTTCATCATCCTCTCCCCCTTCCGTTTCTACCAAGAAATGGGCTAGGACCTGCCCTTTGATGGCTGTCCATGGCCAATACTCAAGTGTATGATCCCCTAATTCCACTGCCCACTTTGTCAATCTGCCTGAGACTTCGGGCTTCGATAATACTTGATGTAAAGGTTGGTTGGTGAGTATTCGCACAACGTGCGCCTGAAAGTATCTCCGGAGTTTCCTTGCTGTATAGATCAAAGCCAATACCAGTTTTTCTACCGGAAAATATCTTTCTTCCGGCCCCTTCAATGTACGACTAATAAAATAAATGGGTACCTGCGTCTCTCCCGTTTCAACCATCAGCACTGAGCTTATTTTTTTGACGTCTGGGAGAGGTACAGTATCAATGTCTCTCCCGGTTGAGGGGTCGCAATCGTAGGGAGGATGCCAAGGTGTTTCTTCAGATCTTGGAAGGCTTCCTCTGCCTCGCAATCCCAGCAGAACTTGCTCTTCCTCGTACTTCTTCTTAAGACAGCCATAAAGGATAGGGTTCTTGTTGCTATTTTGGAAAGAAACCTATTTAGAGCCACAAGTCTTCCATTGAGCCATTGTAGTTCTTTAAGGCTCTTGGGAGACTTCATTTGGATCAATGCCTCTACCTTCTCCGGATTGGCCCGAATTCCCCCTTTTGTTACCAACACCCCCAAGAACTTCCCTTCTTCCACCCTAGAAGAGCATTTTCCCGGATTCAGTTTCATATTGGCCCTTCTTAAGGTTTGGAACGTTTCCCTAATGTCCCTCAGCATTCCCTCTTCATGTTTGCTTTTGATGACCAGATCATCCACATAAATCTCCACGTTTCTGTCTCTCTGCTCTTCAAAAAGTTGGTTCATAAAACACTGGTATGTGACTCCTGCGTTTTTCAGACCAAATGACATCTTGGTGTAACAAAAGGTTCCCTCGTCAGTATAGAAAGCTGTTTTTTCTTCGTCTTTGGGGTCCATCTGTACTTGATGATATCCCTTATAGGCGTCCAAGAAGCACCTTAAAGAATACTCTGCCAAAGACTATATTTTCTTTTCGACCTCCGGGAGAGGGTGCGCATCTTTTGGACAGGCCTTGTTCAGGTCGTTGAAGTCAATACACATTTGCCAGCTATTATCAGACTTAGCTATCATCACCGGGTTGGATATCCACTGGGGATATTTTACTTTCCTGATTATCCCGGCTTACAACAACTTCCAGGTTTCTTCCAATACAGCTTAGCTTTTTTTGGGCCCCATACTTCTTTTCTTTTGCTTGACAGGCTCCATCCAATGGAATTCCTTGAGGCTGTGTTGAACTTGGTCTCGGGGGATCCCCATCATGTCTTCGTGCCTCCATGCGAATACATCTACGTTCCTTAACAGTAGTTCTTTTAACCCTACCTTCCCTTTGTTAATCAGCGAGGTCCCTATCTTTGCTGTTTGCTCGGGGAACTCCCCATTCAGGACCCACTCCTCCGTCCCTTCATGTTTCTTTTTCACTTTTTCTTCCGGGCTTACACTGGCCACAATCTCAGCTGATGACCGTATCGTTGCTACGCCTTTGGGGGTTGGGAACTTTATGCACCCACGCGTTGTGGAAGCGATGGCTCGGAGAGCCCTCATGCCAGGACGCCCCAATATGATGTTGTATTTTGAAGGGGCCCTGACTACTGAAAATCGAAGTTGAACAGTTTGAGTTTTCCTTCCCTCTTTCAAGATGAAAGGGAGGGTTATTGAACCCAAATGCTTAACTACCTCCCCCGAGAAACCCACCAGGGGGCATACATCTTCTTCCAACTGGTCCCAGACCTCTTTCTGGATTCTTGCAAAACAGTGCTCGTACATGACCTCGACCCCACTTCCTCGTCCACGTGGACACGGGCGACCGGAGCCCCGCCACACTAGCCGATATGTTCAACGGAATTTCCCTAGCA
Source organism: Bidens hawaiensis (assembly GCF_021521415.1). Taxonomy (NCBI): domain Eukaryota; kingdom Viridiplantae; phylum Streptophyta; class Magnoliopsida; order Asterales; family Asteraceae; genus Bidens; species Bidens hawaiensis. The sequence continues at coordinate 188,670 of NW_027492092.1, read as the reverse complement.
TCCTCGTTAGTTAGACTTGAAAATGACAAAGGAACATTCATCCAGACAAGATTTCGCGGGAACGCCTCGCTCTTTCCCTTTTTGGCAGGCTTGCCTTCCCGTCCTTCTTCTTCCCCCCTTCGCCGAACCATGTCAACGAAGTGTTTATCCTCATCCTCCTCCTTGACCTTCGAGGTCCCTTACATGGGAGGAAGCGGCAATTGGCCTGCCTTTATGGCGGCTTCCCATAATTTCTTTAACTACACACAACTCTCGGTTGAGTGCCCCAGACTCTAGTGGTAACTACAGAACCCTTGAGGATTCTGTAGGGTTGCTTCGCTTGGGTGGGAGGTCTGGGAGAGTACTTGGCCCGGTCAGCTATCATCACATCCCCGTGCCCTATGCTTAACCGTTCTCCCAAAAGAGGTATAGGACGGAAAGTTTCTGACCTTACAGGGGTGGACAGCCGTGGGGGATAGTAAAAGGTATTTACGGGATGTGGGGGCTCCCACTCCCTCAACTTGGAGCCTGTGTCTTTTCCCTTGGCAAAGCCTCTAATTCTGTCCATTAGTTGATCAAAGGTGGTAGGGAAGTCTTCCCCAAACTTTTCTGTGAGCTGGGAAAATCTTACCCCATTAATGAACCCACCAATCTTCATTACTTCCGGCACACCCTTTATGTTCATGCTTTCAGATATGTACCTCTCCATAAATTGCTCCACCTTTTCTTCGTTCCTCCTTCGTATATGAAGGATTTCGTTGGGGTTCTTCATGGCCTTTCTTTGTTGACTGAAATTTCGGAGCAAATTTTCTCTTAATTCCTCATAGCTATCAATACTTCCAGGCTCTATATTGTCAAACCATACCCGGGCTCCCCTCGTCAGCGTCTGGGGGAACATTAGACACCGTACCGGCATGGACCAACCACTTACCAGCCCGTCCCCTGGTAGGCATGCAGATGGTCCTCAGGGTCTTGCGTGCCATCATACTTGTCGACTGTGGAGGGGTACCTTAGTTTTGGAGGTAACGGCGCCTCAGCTATACGTTTAGTGAGCTTGGAAACATCGAATGTGTCCCTAAGTCAATAGGGCTTCCAATGGGTTCCCTGGCATTCTCCCCTTTCCTTTAGTAGTAGAGAGGAGAGTCACCAGAGACTTTATCAGCATCTCTGGACCCCCCTGGACACCTTGGCCTTCTGTGTTTAACTGTGACCCGGGCGTCTCAAAGGAGAGCCGGGTCCAGAGTGCTTCTAGCTTTTCCTTCTTCTCTTCCTCGTCAAGAAAGGCTCTTAAGGTATCTCTGTGAGCTTGTATGAACTCTGGAGTTACCTTCCGCCCCTCCCTCTCTCCTTATTCGTCTTCGGGTTCTCCTTCTTCATCCTCTCGTCCTGTGATATCTTCCACAAGGATGGGCCCGCCGGCCGGATGTCTGGTTCTCGCCGAACTTCACTTGCTCCTTCGGTAACGACGTGACTCTTCCCGGAACCTGAAGGGAAGGGTGGTAGCATGTTTTTTAGGTTTTGATCGGCCATTCTTTGATGTTACGGTAAGACCTGAGATCAAGAGGTCCCACGGATGGCGCCAATGTTGGAACCTATTCCGACTAAACAGGGAATGCTCCTAACAAACACAAGAATGGAGATCAAATGGGAGTGAAGAGTGAAAGTGTTTTGTATTGAAGGTGAATGAATGTACAATGCGGATCTCTCCTTTATTTATAGGAGAAGATATTTATACATATTATCTATCGGTTTATCTATTTCGGCTAGGTCCTTTGGTCCAGTCTCGTTTCCTTCGGGCCTTGCTAGTTCTAAGATCTTTACCTCCTGGTTCTTGTCTCCTATCCCGATCATGCGTGCCTCGGGCCACCCACTAGATCGGACGTGCTACATGGAGTTTCCCTCGCAAATGGTTTCCCTCCAAACCGTCTTCTAGAATCTCTTGTGCTATTGGGCCTGCCTTCATTAGGCCTGTTCGGATTATTGGGCTAGGGCCTGCCCATGAGGCCACCTTATGGGTAGGCTCTTCACCACTCATCTATGGATATAGTGTTTGGAGCTTAAGAGCATCACAATAAGTCGTGTTTAGGGGTTGTTAGTCTTGTTTTCCACCTTGTCCTCTCGGTTTTGGGTCGCCGGTTTTGGCCAAGAACACCCAACAACGAATGTTGCTGGACATATATATTTTTCGGTATAAATTTTATATAGTAACATGAGTGGTTAAAAATGAAATAGGTTGATGATGATGCGGCAAATTTTTTTTCTTTTTGGTTTTTCTTATTTGTTGAGTTTTGATTATCTTGTTGTGATTGGTCTAAGATAGGGGTGTAAACGTGTTAAGCCAAGCTCAAGCTCGACTAGGCTTGAGCTTGGCTTGTTTAACTTACACGGAGCTCGAGGTCGGCTCGTGAGTAGTTTTTAAGCTTGGGCTCGGCTCATTTACTATTTATTAATTAATTAATTTTTATATATTTACAATTATTTTTATATATTTTTACCATTATTATTTTATATGCCACATAATATATGTTATTTAGTTTATTTCATAACTATATATATTAATTAATATTTATTATTATATATACACATTATAAAAATTACATACATGGCATACTCGTTTAGACTCGCGAGTCGGCTTGAGCTCGATAAGTGAAGCTCGGGTTCAGTCTCGTTTATTAAACGAGCTTACTTTTAGGCTCGAGCTCAGACTCGTTTAAGCTTGGCCTGATCGAGTTTTTCACGAGCCGATCTCGAGTGGCCTGCGAGCAGCTCGGCTCGTTTACACCCCCAATCTAATAGCACCCACAACAGGGATTGGCAAACACCGTCCTAGCCACAAACCTCACCATTGTGAAGCAAGCACGATCCACCCCCTCCTCCGCCCATGAAGATTTCGAAAAGCAAACCTTCATCTGTTTGGTTATGTGGGTGCCGTCTCTCACATGCATATGTTCGTAAAACGTCTTAAAACATTTATAGATACTTTAATATATAAAGAATATGGCAAGGAGACATGTAGTTACTGATGGGGGGCATACTGCATACATGGGTTCATAGCCGCTAACAGGAATGAACAATCATAGGCATATATTGCCGACACCTTTAATGAGTTAATCTAGCCCACTGATTCACAAGGGCCATGCAAGCCAACCACCCTACACAGTCTTGACATTACCCATCTGGTCAATAATAACTCACACATTAAATATATATGTTGTCATTTATATGATTAAATAATCATATTGGTTTCTTCCTTCCATCAATCAAAAAATATAGCCATATTTCCATTGACTTAAGTATGTCAACCAGAAAATAAAATTTTGATTGCTCAAAAAGTATATAAAGAGGACAAGAATCCAAGCCTTGATGGAATCTCAAAAAGAGTTTTAACAAAATTTTGATAACCCGTGTTCAGCGGGTCATGCATAGTAATGTTATGACTCCAAGATCAGCAAATATAGTTTTTAAAAGATTGTGTTTTGCGATTCAAAAAGGGGTAGCGGCGCAACTTGTTGCCCGCTTGCCTTCTGTTTCGATGTAATCCAAAAGGTCATTATAAAATTGAAGATATATATATATATATATATAAAATAAATTTTGTAGCAAGTTTTAATAATAAAAAATGACTTTATTATAGAATACGATGAACGGTATAAGATCAGACATATTTAAGGGTTATTTGATAGTCTCTTAATAATTTTATTAATAGATTACCTTTGAATCGGTTAGCACTAAAGTGTGGTTTGGTTTATTACAAGGAAACCTTTGAATCAAGGGAGGGGGTTGTAACCAAGTAGTATTAAGTTAGGTATGGTGGTTCTTTCCAAGGGGTTTAGGGTTCTTTCTGGTCTTATGGAGTCATGTTGGATAAATGTGTAGATTTATAAATAAGCTATAGGATACATGAAATAGTCATTGCATAAGATACTTAAAAAAAATAATAAAAAAAAATAAAAAAAGATAACATTTATCCTGATTTTATTATATTAAAGTCTACAAACATGTATAAAATACACATATTTATGAGTTTTGTAATATGAAGGCATGACTCTTAAGCGAGTCAAGATCTGATAAATTTATTCCATGTGTTCAAAAATGTTGACGCTCAAAGTATTCACATTAGAGTTTATTCTATATTCCATTCTTAAAACTTACGTTCTATTCCCGAGATCATTAAACGAAAAAAAGTGAAGGAAAAGAACCTTTTCCTTTCTCTTTCTTTTCATTTCATTTCATTTCATTTCCTTTTCTTTACTAACTTTCTTTCCATCCATTTCCATTTTACTTTTCCTTTCAATTCCTAACATTTCTTTCCTTTAATAAAACTTGGGAACACACATTTTTCTGTTTCTTTCCCTTTCCATCCTTAAATAAAACTTGGAAACACAACCAATCTTTTCTTTCCAACCTTTTCCTTCCCTTTTTTTCGTTTATTTATCTCGAGAATACAGCGTTAGAGAAATATAAAGGATGGTTAAAACTATCTAAATCATTCATGTATCTCATTCTCTAAAATTGAGAAAAAATAAATAAAATTAACGCTATAATGAGTCTTAAAATACAGAAACTTACTATTCATTTCCAATATTTATCTATACAAATGTTTGTTAGCGTAAAAAAGAGAAAAAATAGGCTTTTTCACCTATGACGGGTTTTCTTGTGTAAATTATCTACTCTCTACTTGTGGAATAAAGACGAACAAGAGAGCCAACAACCCGTCATTGATTCAAATTAGCGGTTTAAAAAACAAAAACTAAAGTAAAGAAAGAAAGAAAAATAACAGGAAGAGAGAATTATTTGTTCTAGGACTGCAAAGCATGTGAGGTGACAGACAGACGCATGTGAGTGAGCGTGGAGTATCAAAAGTTGGGTGTACCCTTGTTCCCTACGGCCTACCCACACCCAATCACACCCGTCGTGGTACCATCCGTACCAGCTTCCGTATCATTTTTCAAAAGTCCGTCCTTTTGATTCTCTCTTTGTAGTACTAATTAATAATAATAAAGAATAAACTATTCGAACCTTTTCAATTATTATGATTAAAATACTAATTATATTATAATAACAAAGACAATTAGTCAAGCATTAATAGTAGTCTTATGACTTTTCTTATCCTCTCAACTGGATCAATTTGTTGAATCTGTTGGTTTTTCTAGATAATTGTTTTTTTTCGAGTGAGTGAGCCAGGCCATCTCATATCGTTCATCAGACATAAGGATAATGCATTTGTCATGATGATTTCAAATGATCGTGTTTTTGCTAACTTGTTCAATAAAATATTATGTTAAAAAAATACATCTTTTATTTAATAAAATTGAGTCATTTGGGTTTGATTTACTATTTGTTATTTTTTTATTGATTTATTTATTTTAAATTATTGTTGTGTTAGTTATTTATTTTTTTCTTGGCAAGTGGTTAGTCTTTCTCCCTAACATTTTTACAGTTAAGAGATTGAAATGTGTTGACTAATACTTTTGACATGTTGAAAACGGTTATTGTATAAAAAAAGGATTTGTTAGTTTATTCATTTTGTTGGAAAATAGTAGAAATTTTAAAGATAATAAATTATAATACAGCTACACTAGTTATTTTCTTAACATGTATGTATGTATTATTTTACACAGAAATATAAGTCAAATGGATAACATACTACGTTGTTAACCCCTAAACCAATAAATATAAATATTACTCTCTAACTTGTTAAGACTACTCGTTAAATCTATATTTTATTGATTTTTAATGTAGGTAAAGAAATCTTGATTTAGTTGAAAAGGAGTCAAAGATGATATTTATCACTTACACATTTTATTAATTTGGATTTTTTTTGAAAAGCCAAATTTAATAAAAGTAAAATGTATTTTATTATTTTTTATATTTGCATATATTGGGGTTTTTCGTTATTAATAATTGTGGCATGACCATGAACAGAAACTTCAACTTTGAATTTAACATTAACGTTATGGACCACCGACTTGAGAAGGACGAACAGCTACTCTTATCCGAATTATACATTAAATGTGTAAACATTTAATAAAAAACAAATTTATAATTATTTTTTTTCTAATATTTTACCATCAACACCAAGCATTTGCATAAAATGTTAAAATGGTTTTAGAAATTAAATATCTTTCAAAAAATGTTAAGTTTGCTATTTGGTTCAAAGTTGTTTTAATGTGGTTGATTTGATGATGCGGATTATTTAGTCTGTTTTGTTAATTTCTTGATATTGTCGAGTAACTTTACGATCATGCAATAAAACCTAAAGCCTGATCGTGACATTGATCATGATCTTACTATTGCAGTTAGTGATTAATCTATGGTCAGTTCATGATATTGACCGTGCGATCTGTTGCTTGTGATATTGTGTGAATGATTCAAAAAATAAAACATAAATTATATTAATACAAAACTAAATTAAAATAGCATTTGGCGTATATTTTAAATCAACATTATTAAAATACGTAAGCTCATATTTATGCATGTATGCACCGGCAACAGTATATGAAATATACCATAAATCAGATTTATTAAATAAACTCAACTATCAATAAACGAATTAAGCTTGCTACACCTAGTATATAAACAAGTGATCCGTTGAATATTATTGAGATATTCGATAAATGGATTTTTTTTTTTGAACTACACCAATACCCGAGTGAGCCTTTCTGAGACGGTATGTCAACCATCCATATTGATTTTGACGTTTTAAGCCTGGCTCATTCGGACCACAATTGAGGTTATTTTGAGGAAACCTGTCACCGTGAGAAAACCCATTAAATTAGGTTTTGGACATAAGATCATAAGATTACAAGTATTAACCATCACCCTCATGTTATTAGATTAGAAGTCGAGGAGTTGAAATAACCTAAGTGATAGAGATGTTGATGCAAGTATAGAAGCACAATGTACAAGTTGTAATGGAAATAATATCCAAGAGACATGATCCGGAGAAATTGAATACTTGAATGGTTTAGGGAGCCGTGACACATGGTCATCACCACACCCATGGTCCTCCACGTTATTTAAATTATTATTGCTCATTAAAAGCACCCTTATCAAATAAAATACATGCTACATTTATTCTTCTAATAACCCTATATTCTTCTTTCTTTATTATTTTAAAAATGTTCTTAAGACATCTAAGTTAACTACTATTTATGTGTTAAAATCTGTGTACACTTTGCAAGATTAGTGGCTTTGGGTCCTATTTTTTTAAGGCTCAAAAGATATACACACACGTACACAAAGAATCTTTAAAACCTTTCAGTTTTCGCTATTCAGCAGTGATCAAACACGAGAAAATGTGAATCGACAACCAACGCGTGTTTATTCCTTTTGCATTTGATAATTTTGGGTTCCCCGCGCCTAGGGTTGTGAAGATACTTAACCGAGTTCAACAAATTATACATGGTAATGTTATGACTTCAAGATCAATCAACATATATAGTTAATAAGAGACTTGGTTTTGCAATCCCATTCGTTTGCCTTTTATTTCGAAGTTAAAACAATGAAGTTCTATTACAAATAGTTTTAACCCGTATCTCTGCTTTCATCTTCATCCCATTGATCTTTACTGGTCCCCCTTGTATATTGTGCATTGATTTTTGGACCAAAATAAAGAAGCTTCATCTCATATCAACTACTTTGCTTCCAAATTTAGGGGGTGTTTGGTAGAGGGAATTGAGGGGTGAGAAATGGAATTGGAAAGAATTCTCTTGTTTGTTTATGAAAGAAAGAGGTGATAAATGGAAATAAACCATTTCCATTTCTCTGATTTTGTTTCTCTAAAAAAAGCGGAGAATTGGATTTCTAGGGTTTCATTTCTCAGCCTCACTCTCTCACGCCTCTCCCTGCTGTTCGATCTACAGCAGCAAACTCACGCCTCTCCCTGCTGTTCGATCGACTTGCAGCCTCTAATCACCCACAAATCATCTCCAATCCAAGAACCGAGTTCGTATTCGCGATCCTTGCTTCGATTCCAACGATCCTAGGTATGAAACTTTCTTTTTTTCGACTTTCTTATGCTCGACCAGACCTAAACCTCTATCCAAACTCAGCTGCTGATGTCGATTGTTATCGTGGGATGTTTGTATGTTGTTGGTAATCGATTTAGATATGTTAGATTTCAATGGTTTATGTTTAATTCGACTCTTGATGAAATCTTTGATGTCTAGGTTGGGAATTGAACATCATATGGTACGAAATTGATGAGTTTGAATCATGAATTTTATGTTAGAATGATATTTAGATGCTAGGTTGAATGTTGGAACCGATAAATTGAATGTTTACATGAGTTGCTTGAATGCTGTTGCTGATGAAATCTGTAATGCTGTTTTGTTCAAACAATATTTTGATCATAACAGATGCAAATTGATCGTTTCTTGAGTCTAACATTAAGTTCAAAGAGTCTAGTTTCAAACCCCACTGGTTTCGTAATTTTTAGAGAAGTTTTGATTACCCAAACGTGAAAAATAAAACCGAAGGTCAAATATGTTTTTGACTGACAGATTTTAGGTCCACTTCTAAAGAGCATAACTCTCTTGTTTTTGAAGTTTTAGACTTCATTCCTCTTTCTAATGAACATTTTAATTGTCTAGAATATTTCCCAATTGGCCTTGTATGCAAATCCTGAGTAGTCAATTTTTGAGAAATTTTGACATTTACAAACTCTGAACAGTAAGTTTTAGATACCTTTGATAATTAGCATTTTAGTTGAAAACCTTATGCATACTTTAAAAATTTGAGAAAAATATATAAACACTTAGAAATGTTGAAGTTTCTGTGAAAATATTTTCATAATTTATTTCAATTGTTTTGTTGATAAATAAATCTATATTTACAAACTCAAATCTGACCAAAAAACTCAGATTTCTACATATCAACAAATCATCACTTTTTACACCATTTTTATCTAGAAATTGACTTGTAACTCACATGGAAACCTTAGGGATCTTGTATAACATTGACTTGTAACTCACATGGAAACTTGGATGTTCAATTTCATCCAAAATAACATATATATTGATGTAAACATTGGCAATTAAAAAACATTCAGCAAGTCAGTGAATAAAGTAGCCTGTAATCATTTTTCTTGCTTTCATGATCACTTTGTTGCTAATATTTGGATTATATTTTGGAGTTATTTGCTTTTCTTGAATTTTCTTATATTTTTATGTGTAGATGGCAAGATCACCTTCCAGACAAAGAATAGTTGCCATAGGTGCATTTTATGTCATTTATGTTACGATTCGTTGGTGGATGTTGTGTACTTATCATTTGCGTTGGTCGATTGAGTCAATGACTTTACGTACAAAATATTTAATGAGTTACCATAATAGGCGTGAAAACATGGTGAGGATGGTTTATGAAAGTGATGTTACGAGTGTTGTTAACATAAGAATGAATATACATGCATTTACAACACTTTGTGATATGCTAGAAACTAGAGGGGGACTAAAGAATAGTTTTGTATGTGAATTGGTTTTAACTATGGTTGATGTTTTTTGCTTAAAAACTATGTTTTGTATGTGAATTGGTTTGATCAATGCATATTTTGGTTGGAATTTATGCATCTTTTTATATGTTTTTTATTTTTTAATAAATATTTGTTATGAAAAAAATACTTGTGCTAATGATAAAGTTGATATAATTCTCTGTTTATTTCCTATGTACCAAACAAGAGAAATGATTCTCAGCTATATTTCTCTACTGAAATCTCTGTACTACCAAACAGAACAGTCAATTCTCATTCTCCAGACCAATTCCCTTTCTCTGCAATTCCCTTTCTCTATTCCATTTCTCTACAATTCCATTCTCAGTACCAAACTCCCCCTTAATGTCATTCCAAATTTAATTCCCATGAAGAGTAAAACCTATTTCCAAATCCTATCACTCTACATCTTACATAGGAATGAACATAAACACCTTGAACGCAAATCTATATTATAAATTTAGCTCACACTATTGACACCACAAACATAAAAAAGTGGGTGACACAAAGAAGTCTAAACACACTTTATTATTTAAATGCTATTATCAATAATAATAGAAAAAAAAGGACAGGCATAAATTTTTATTTCCAACCCCCAAACAACAAATCTATCCGAAATTCAAACAAAACTATAGACATGCTACAAAGCTTTACTTAAGAATCAAAACGATGTGTATATTGGTATTTGCGTTAAAAGTTCGAGACAGAAAGAATACGACATACAACATATTCAATAAAGATGGATTAAAAGATCCCAAAACATCATTAAGAGGGAAGAACACATGTCTCCAAGCATGTTGTCACATAATTCACTATATATGTCCTCTCAAGGTACATGTCTCATACTTCTTACATGACATAACTGAGGAAACACTAGTTTAACTCTCAGTCTAATTACTTAGTTCTTAGATTAAAGTTAGTTTTTTCCACGTGGGTTGGAGTATAATCCAGCTGATGAGAGTAGAACCACATAGAAAACAAAACACCGTGAGCTCGTTACGAGAAGAAGATAGGGGGGTCTTCTCATAACCACCCTTCAGCGTGAGAATCAGTACGAGAGATTGAATACAAGTAAAATACAAGTGATCACGGAGCACTAGTGAGTGTTCTTGCTCTAGAGTTCAGATCCTTTTACCGTTGGAGGTGGAGAAGTATTTATAACCGGATGAGAGGAGAGAAGGTATGGGTTGTCGGCCATGTCAGAAAATCCACTAATCGTGGTGCTTGCACGTGTCCAAAAGAGTTGGTGAATAAAGTAGCTGATTAACAACAACATTTGTACTATGTAGTACTATTAACGATGTGCTATTGGCATGTTATTGGCTGGAAGTCATTTTCGCCAAGATACTTTCTTTTTCCCAATTCCTAGGAAGATCTTTGGAGTCAATTTTCTCAAGATGTCAAGAAATGCTTGGCGTAAGGTTAGACTTCCGTCGACGCCATGTACCTCCGTACTTGATGCTTACTACTGTTCCTCGAAGGATATGGGTCCGCATGCGAAAGCTTCTATTATCCTTTAGATTGGTGCGAGACCCTACCTCTTCAATAACCCTTCAACCACATATTCTAATAATTTCAAATAGACAATTTAAAGGTGGTGCTAGAAGTGTTTATAGTCGTACTAATTGTTGAAGAGTCGGCCAATTATTCAACAAAGTCACATGAAGAGTTTATATAGACTAACATCATTTTAGTTTCATCAATTAATGAATATGTTTTATAATATGGAGTAAATTTATATATCATATATAGAGAAATAATTGGTTCTTTGTATAAAAATTTTAATGCTTAAATTAAAAAATAAAAAGGCACATGCATAAACTTTGAAGTATAATAATAAAGCTGTCATTTAATGACACAATCTTTTGATGAAACACCCCTCCACGACACTCACTCTCATGCCTCCACGCCAAAACTTTGGAAACGCCTTTACTCATTTTTATATTCATTATACGAGGTCTTCTTTTGTATACCTTTGGGTATAATATTCGGAATTATAAAAACATTTAATTGAATTTTTTTAACGTCATTTCGATTACTGGGTCACCAACTCATTCGATTATTTCAGTTTAACCCTTCATAGGAAAACTAATCATAAATGAAAAAAACCTTTAGTTCATACTAAAACATCTATTTTGTGTCATAGGTGAGACGTGAACACAAGATATTCTTATTTTTTTAAGTTTGGATTTATCTTGTGACGATTATACGGAAACTAAAAATTCGAAAAAGTTACAATCAATAAAATTCTCAGTCGTTCGAAAAAGAAAAATAATAACAAAGAAAAATAATAACTTTTGTTGTGAACAACAATTTTTTCAATAATTAAATTTTCATACAAAATTCTTTTAATACTTAAGTTGATTTTACGTCGGTGACAAACTCAAGATATGGACAAATTTAGGAGTCCATTTTCCAACTTGATTTTTCTTGTCTATTACCATTTGACTCATTTGTGTGTGGAATCAATTATCACTCTATATTAAAATATTTTAGCAAGGATCATACAAATATAGACCTTTGAAAATTTAGTATACCACTTTACTTAAACAAAAATAACACTTTTTTATATTTAGAGTATCAAATGGTCTATGGAAAAAATAATAAGAAAACATAAGAGCACGAAACCGGTTGAAGTAATAACATATTGGAATTGTAACTACAAAATATTTATTTGTATTGTAATTGTTTGATTCATAAACTAGAAAGTTATTTTATTAATGTTATATATCTTAAAAATTTATTTTTTTATTACTTTTTTTTTTCAAAAAAATTGGGTTGGTTCAAAATTGTATACAACAAGCCAAATCATGAAACCTGGGTATTCAAACCGTAAACCGGCACGGTTCCCTCCAACACAGTCAAACTGGCCGATTTAACTCAGTTAAGGCAATTTACACGGCGACGACAAACAAGGGTCGCGGCCTTCCTTGTCCATCTCATGTGGGCCAATTTAAGTTAGCATGTATTTGAAAAGTGACTCATTTTGACCTATTGTATAATTTAAGAACATCATAATACATTTTTTTTACTCAAATCAGCTCACTTGTCAATGGACTGACCACTCTATCGGTAAACTGTTTGATCAATCTCGAATTTGAGCATTATAAGTTATGTGCCTTTTGTGATTTTTTTAGTCATACAAATTTGTTGTACAGGTTGAACGCTAACGTGTATTAATGTATATCGTATAAATAAAACCGGATACATACTTGAGTGACGTATAAAAGAATTAAAAAAGTTGGTATGAAAAAAGTTGTATATTATCACAAAGTTACCTAAACAAACAAGTATTATTACTTATTGGTAATGTATTTATTAGGTGTTATAAGTTTGTTACATGACGACAACCTTTGATGTTACAACTCATGATTCTTTTCCATATCTTGAAGATACACAAAGATAACATCACATGTGCAAATTTGAACACCACAATAAACCATTCCCAAAAAGCAAACTGCTGAATCAAGGACAAACCAAATCTATGCTATGCTAATGTATATGGACCGGATCCATTATGGCTAGATCATGTACATGTGGTCTCTCGAGCCTTTTGGTAGACCATTCATAAACAGTGGCGGAACCAGATTTTATTAGCTAAAAGGTTATCATAAAGTTCTCTTCACTTTTTACTACAACTAAAAGGTCCAACTAATGTTTATCTTATAGAAAAAGTCCTAGATTTTATATATGAAAAGTTGACAAATTTGGGTGTTCCGCCCATGTTTATAATCACGGGTCAAGACTAATTACACTCTTGGTCCTGTTTTGGTATAGTGGTTCACCAAGAATACGTATTTTTCACAAATTATAAAGTAGTTAACCAAAGTACCAAACAGTCTTTCTTTAAGCGCACCCTTTGAAATTTGAACCAACCAAAAAAACCCTTGATTACAGTTTACAAGAAACCAGAATAACAATTTATGAGAAGTTCATTATAACTAAACCAAAAGCACCTACCAATAAGCCCATTACCCAGCCCATAGTGGCCAATTTTAACTAGTATTAAAAAGCAGCCTGTTTCAACCCACTTAAGTAACCCATCTTGCCACCTAAGCCCGTTACCCGGCACATAGTAGCCCGTTTTGACTCTTAGTGAAAAAATAAATAAATAATCGTTTCAACCCACTTAAACCAATCTTGCCATATGTAAACCTACTAAGGGGTAAGGGGGGTTTTTGGTTGAGCTTCTAAAAATTGTTTATTTGCTTAGTCTAAATGGATCACTACTTAAGCTAGAATCTAAATCGACATTTAATCGAGCAGCAGGAGTTTCCGAAATTGGTCCATCTATGTAAAAAAAGGCCAGTTGACCACACTCTTGCCCAAAGCTGCCTGGTCCAACCGACCTTGCCCGAGGCGGTGGAGGTGGGATGTGATGTGGGTCCTCTCATAACCCCCAAGCCGTTTACTTCATGTGAGGCTCCAATGTTTTCAACCACATTATTCGAAGACCCTTTAGTGGGCATACTTAACACAATAAACTAAAAATGGGTTCAAAACATTTAAACAACATACATGTAATTAAATAAATTGATTAAAAATACAACAAGCTTTACATATCATTATGAAACTCAACTATTTGGCTAGATAAAAATACAACTTTCCTAACCTTCAACGAAGCATCATATATTAGAACACATAAAGATTGCACATCATCAACTATACGTAATACAAAATACCATGCCGATCAATCATAACACTTATCTACTGTCTCTCTTTTTCTTAACCTAAATTCAATACTTTTAAATCCGATTTTAAAGTTTCATAAATACATAATCATTATTAAGTTTAGCATGCCAGATACATTCGATGAGTTATAAAACTTCATCAACACAAACTCGTCAAGATTTAACACCCTGTTTGGTGGTTCTAAACCATGACCAAAACCTACCACTTCTACTTTTAAGCGTGTACCATTAATGCATAAACTAATATCCGTTCAATGGCCCCAAGTATTTATGACAACCTATATCTAACCAAACATACGAGTACTCTTACAATCTATAACGAATGCTAGCAAACAAGTAAAAACACTAAAAGCCGGTTTATACACTTGTTAACCTTTATATGAAGGATCATAGTGTAAACTAATATTCTTTACATTTTATTTTCGATTTAGTATTTTAATCATCACTAGTTTTCTTATATTTATTTGATTTATTTATGTTAGCATCTATCTGAACAAGATCTAGAAATGTATCCTATGTTTCACAATTAAAAATGGTATTTTAAATTATTTATTATTTAAGAATCTCAAAGGAAAATAGAAAAGTAATCACTTGGAATTTAAATTACTTGTCTACATCTATATTTGCTTAGAATTTGAGTTTAAGACTACTCCGTTTTAACTCTTTTAACTAAAGTTATTCAAATCACATCACCTAAATTGTGACACTCGACTTTAAATTAACAATTCATATCGTTTGTCAAAAGAAACAAAAGCTTGCTAAGTGCTTTTCTAGTCAGATTTTGAAAAATAAAGAAATTATCGATCTATTCAAACAGTTACGTACAAAATAATTACAAGACAAGAAAAAATATCAATCCATTCATTCAAGACAATTACGTATAAGATATCCTCTCAATCCATCCTATTTCATCAATAGTCAAATACCAATCGTCTCGTTAATTTTTCCTTTTCTTTATTACTCTACCAAAAAGTTGATCATACAAATTTAATCTGAATAACTTCATACAACTACAATAATTAAAATCAACAATTATAACTAAGTAGGGAAGGTCAGCGATGGTATGGGGACGTGTCCGGCTGATGTGACATCGCTTTTGTGAATCGACAGTTTTTTTTGGCATCAAACACCGTGCAACATGGATGTTTTCGGGCATCATGGACGCAAATGTTAACGAACTAAGGGGGAAACGAGGGGCACTATGATGAGGTGGCGGTGGCTTTCGACGTGAAGATGATTATACCCACAACGAACAACCTAATAATAATAACGTATATCGGTTTAAAATAATCCCAACTATCACCTTTTGATTGCCGCCGGCCCCAACTAACGAAATAGCTGATGACAGTCCCACCTTTTAACATGTTTGCTTCCAACGATCCACGACTAACGAAAGCGTAACTCCATTAGTCTTCGACAGCCGGAAAAACAAATATTTTTAGGAAACTCAATCTGAACACCACCACCACCATTTGAACACTACTGTTGACCACCACTACCCAAACACGACCACCACCACCAACCACCACTATGTGAACACCACCACTAATGGTTTCCACCTGAAAAATAAGTTTTTCCCCCGAAAACGTTTTCCCGGCGACACCACCTAGGGTTCTGATGACCTAAATAATTGGGATTTTACTTAAAAAAAGTCCTAAAGTCCGATCTAACGTTTCAAAGAGGTTCGAGACGAAAATATTGAGTTTTTCAGGAAAAAGAAGTTTTTTTTTCGAAAACGTTTTTCCAGCAACCGAAAACTAACGGAGAGTTACGCTTCCATTAGTCGTGAATCGTTGGAAGCAAACATGGTAAAAGATGAGATTATCACCGGCTACTTGGTTAGTTAAAACCGACAACTACCTAAAAATAACACTTGGGATTATTTTAGAACCATGCAAAGTTAAAAAACAAGATAATTGACAATTATTGACAGCAAAATCCTACCCAAGAGGAGACGTGAGGTTAAATATGGCATGGTATGGTATATCAGAATCAACATAAAGCTGGTCAATGTCAAAATCAAAAGCTTCATTATAAATCCACTGAGAGGAGTTAACTTATTAATAATAACAATAAAAACCCCTCTTTTCACACAACCACCGATCGCTGCGGTGCAACGCCACCAACCACCACCACCCTCACCAACTCACAGTAAGTCTTCTATCTGTATCTATACATACACACCTATACATGTATCAACTGCTTTGATTAACTCCATTTATTAGCCTATGGGCCGTAAGAAGCGTAACGTCGTTACTCGCTCCAAACCTATTAATAATAATAATCAACCTCCGCCGCCGTTACCTAACGACGCCGATGACGTTGCCGTTAGTTTACTCACTCCGGACCACAATTGGAACCTTAATTCGTCGATTGGACTTCAAACGCCCAAATTTGACCTAGAAACTGAAGCTTCTAGGTTACTTGTTGATTCGGTGAAAATCGAGTGTGAGAAGGCGTTGAATGCTGTTAGGCGAGGGAACCATACCAAAGCCCTAAGGTTAATGAAGGATTTGTGTGTGAAATTTGAGGATAACACGGCTTGTTTGGCGTTGGTTTGTCGAGTTCAAGGGACGGTTTGTGTTAAGGTGGCGGCGATTATCGACGATCCGAATGCGAAACAGAGGCATTTGCGGAACGCGGTGGAATCGGCGAAGAAGGCGGTGGTGTTGTCGCCGAGTTCGATTGAGTTTGCGCATTTTTACGCGAATTTGTTGTGTGAGACGGCTGCGGACGGGAAGGATTATGAGGATTCGGTGAGGGAGTGTGAGCGTGCGTTGATGATTAAGGATCCGGTTGATCCTGGGAAGGAGAGTTTGCTGGATGAGAGTCAGCTGAAGATTGGTGCGCCGGATGCGAGGATTGAGCATGTGCAGAATGAGCTTCGGGCGTTGCTGCAGAGAGCGAGTCTTGGGACTCTTTCGACTTGGATGAGGAATTTAGGGAACGGGGATGATAAGTTTAGGTTTGTTCCTGTTAGGAGGGTTCCTGAGGACCCGATGGATGTAAGAGTGGTTCAAGCTAGAAGGCCGAATGATATTAAGAAAGTGAGTAAGACGGATGAGGAAAGGAAGAAAGAGATTGAAGTTAAAGTGGCTGCAGCAAGGTTATTGCAGCAGAAGCTAGAGTCTTCCCAGTCTCAAACTGAAACAGATAAGGGTCCGGAGTCTTCTTTTGGGCCGGGCCAGCGAACAGGTGACAGGAGAAAAAGTGGAAAAGTGAAAAGGAGTGCGACTACTTCTGAAAGAAAAGATAATGTTGTTCATTACTGGAAGTCCATGAGTACAGATTTGAAGAAAGACTTGTACAAGATAACTGTATCAGATATTGCATCCCATTTTAAGTCACTAAAAGATGGATTAGCATATGAAGTCATTACTGAAGCTTTGTCCTTTGGTGTGGATAGTGGCTGGAGGTACTGGATGTGCTGTCGATGTGGTGAGAAGTTTGTTGATCTTGATCTGCACAAGCAGCATGTTTTAGAGGAGAACATGGATAGCTTATCACCAAAGTTTCAGGCTGTTTTACCTCCAAATGTTGACAGTGAGTGGACTGAAATGCTTCTGACTTATCCTTGGAAAGCATTGGATGTCAATGCTGCTGTTAGAATGGTTGAACTGCAATCAAATTCTTCAGTTTCTAACTCAGACTTAGCTAATGGCAGTTTTAGTGAAAGTTATGGGTACGGGAATTCATGGGCTTCATTTGATCATAAGCAGTATGAAGATAGTTATAATGGTGTAAGTGCAGGGGGCAGAAAGACTGCTAAAACTGCTGACTGTGTCCCAATGGAATGTGATCAAGGTGAAGGTTGCAAGGGATATTTCCACCCTGAAAGCTGGCCATTATCTAATGACATTGAGCGAACAGAGCTGCTTGAAAAGATTAAAACTTTATTCCATTTACTTATTAAACATAAGTGTCTTGCAGCAAGTCATCTTACAAAAGTTATACAGTTTTCAGTTGAGGAGTTGCATCCTCAGCTTCTGAACGCTGGTGTGGAACAGTCACCAATTTGTATATGCTTTCTTGGAGTAACTGAGCTTAAAAAAGTGCTTATGTTTTTGCAAGAACTATCTTGTTCATGTGGAATAGGTAGGTATTCAGAGAATGGTAACGCTTTAGAAGAGTTGACCAATGTCACACAAGTCAATGAAGTATCCGAAAAAATAACTTTTGATAAAGATGGTTCATGTCTCTTGTTAAATGCAAGCACTTTCCAAGATAAAGATAATGATGATGAGCCTCTACTGTCATGGATATTTTCGGGCCCCACAAGTCAGGAACGGTTGACATTCTGGACTAAAACTAGAGATGAGAAGATACATAAAGGGATAGAGCTTTTAGAGATAATCGGTAGAGAATTTTCGCATTTGCAGAGCTTATGTGATAGAAAGTTGGAGCATGTAAGTTACGAGGAAGCATTACAGTTAGTTGAAGATCTCTGCCTAGAAGAAGGTAAGAAAAGAGAGAATTCTACCGAATTCGTTCGACAAAGTTACGAATCGGTTTTAAGGAAACGAAGAGAAGAAATTACTCAACAGAACGGTGATGTTACATGCGTTAATAGGTTTGAGGTGGAAGCCTTGACAAATGTTCTAAAAGAAGTAGACTCTTTCAATGTTAATCAATTCAGGTTTGAAGATACATATGGTGTTGTAAATGTGAATCCTCATGTCGACTTAGAATCTAGTGAAAATGATTGGAGGGTGAATGACTATCATCAACAGTTGGATGCTTGCATAGAAATTGGAATCCAGAAACAGAAAGAACAGCTGTCTGTTGAGGTCTGTATGACTAATGAATATGTGTATTATATACTGAATTTTTATATATGCGATTGTGCGGTCTTCCACTTTATCTCACTTTTTCAGAAATGCAGCTTAGCAAAATCAATGCACGGATCATGCGGAATCTCTCCGGAATGCAGCAGTTGGAAGCCAAGTTAGGTCCATTATGTGCTAATGATTTTAGACTCATAGTTGAACCTCTTGTGAAGTCATATTTGCGGGTTCGTATCATCATATACAACTTTCTATACATGTGTTAAAGGTGCAAATACATTTGTTTACACTTTTTTTTTATCTTTTTTTAGGCACGCCTAGAGAATTTAGCAGAGAAAGATGCCACAGAGAAATCAGATGCTGCTAGAGAAGCTTTCTTGGCTGAACTTGCTCTAGATTCTAAAAAAGGATCGGGTGATGTTCCAAAGCATCTCAATGATAAACTAAAGGATAAAAGAAAGAACAAAGAACACAGAAAAACAAAGGATTTCAAGGTTTGAACTTTGTAACATATTCTAAATAATTTCTTATCTTTATTAGGTTATAGATTGAGAATGCATTGTTGCATATGCAGGCTATAAGCACTGGTGAATCACATGTTTTACCCAATGGGAATGCAGAGATGACGTATGTGGCTTCTTCACTATGCTTTTATGTTCATAATAAGAATTTATATCATTACCGTTGTGCTGATGTTTGTTTTTTTCAGTTCCTCAGATGCAATTGTGTTAGATGAACAACCAAATGAAAGTGTGGATGAAGTTGGTGTTTTCCTTCAGCAGGAAGATGAAGCAAGGCGCAGGAAAATTGAGCTTGAAGCTGAGGAACGAAAGCTTGAAGAAACATTAAAATATCAAAGAAGGATTGAGGATGAAGCTAAACAAAGACATCTCGCAGAGCAACATAAAAATAACTCAAGAATGCCACCAATGAGCACGGTGAGCTTCTTTGTGATGATGTTAGCAACATAAAAATGCAATGGTGTATGATGCGGCTTACCTTTTTTTGTCTTCTAGGAACCCGTGAAGCAAAGTAATGGACTTTTGAGCCTTACAGAAGATGGACTCTCAGAGAGGACTGGTATTGATTGTGCTTATATATAAACATACATCATATAGACATGCTATTACTTATGAAACTACAAAACATTGTCTCTCTTTGTTAGGAAGAAGAAGTAGACGGCAAAAAAGTACAACCAAGGTAATTGATGGAAGACCGCAAACTGTGCCAGCTGGAAAGGAAACTACCGAATCTGGACAAAGTACGTATGGTGACTTTCTTCAAGGTGAAATATATTGTGTATCTGTGTGAGACTCAAATACTCATTAATATCAATGTCATTCGAGTTATATGATCTATTTGTTTCTGTTCATTTTTCTTTTGTTCTTTTTAATTTACTTTGTGCGGGGTATAATTTGGTATGCCCCTTCAGTAACTTTCCGTATGGAGAAAGTGAGGAGGGTAAAAATGAGAAAAGTAAACAAATAGAGGCGTTTTATAAAAATCTTATAATTTCATTTCTTGTCATCTTATTATGACATTAAGATCTCAGCTTATGGGTTGTACTTTGCTTGATAGCAGACACCTCTTCTTCAGGAGATAATGAAACAAGGGTGTTGATGTTGCAAATAGAAGATGATGACGAAAAAAGGTTCCAAGCTGAACTGTCAAAAGCTGTCCGCCAAAGCCTTGGTATTTATATATCTGCTTATTTATAACATAATAATAGTTAGATGTTATTTGGTCCATTTTGATCGATTTTAGTTTATATTTAAGTTGGAATTAACTACGATATGAAGTATCCAGAAGAATTCGAGCTTATGCATAATCCTGGTGTCTTAACACTACTGCAATTACTTTGATGAAGCTCATAGTTTAGTCAACTGTCAACTAGAAAAATCGTTCTTGATCTTTGACCATATTTGTTTCTTGAAGTTATGCTAACAGTGACAAAAATGAGCACCCCTGGTGGGTTGGTTAACATGTAAAGTTGGGTTTGGGTTTGAACAAGTAATTTTGTTGTGGGTTGAAACGGGTTAGGCTGGGTTGCATTGAGACCCGAAACCACTTTTTTTTTGTCCAAAATATGTTTTTCTATAAAAGAAATGATCTTTTTATGTGCAAATGTGCGTCGCAATATGTCCTTACAAAATTTTAGAATTTGCTTTAAAGTTGGTATTTATTTTAAAAATGCAGATGCATTTCATTCGCACAAGCGATATTCTTCAATATCTGGAATAATAATACCTGACGACATGCTTATAGAAGGGGAAGACTCTTGTATTACATCTATTGAAGTCGAATCAGACAATGTAAACGGAAGTGATGTATATGGTACAGGCCTGAAGAATGAAGTTGGTGAATACAACTGTTTTCTAAATGTTATTATACAGGTTATGTTTTCGAAATTCAAGTTTCACCAATCTTCTTTATTCGTCTCAAATCTAATATTTGTAATCTTTTTCTTCAAATTGCAGTCATTATGGCATTTGAGACGGTTTCGTGAGGAATTTTTAGGCACAACTACTTGTGATCATCTTCATGTTGGTGATCCATGTGTTACATGCGCTTTGTATGATATTTTTAGTGCTTTAAACTCTGCTTCAACTGATACAAAAGTTCAAGCTGTTGCCCCTATTTCTCTTCGGATTGCTCTTAGCAACTTGTATCCTGACAGTAACTTCTTTCAAGAGGTATGCCTTTTCATCTTGATCATATATGTTATATTTAGGTTTTAGAGTTAAACGTTATATGCTTCTGCCAAGCCCTTGTGTACGCTATGTTTTAGGTTTTTAGTTGTTGGTAAGTACTAGAGGTGGGAAGTGGATGCTTGTAAATGAATCGAACGGACACGAACGAGGCATGTTTGTGTTCGTTCATTTAACTTAACCAAACACACAATCAAACACAAACACTTAAACGAATGAGGTTTTCGTGTTTGTTTGTTAAAGGAATGAATGTTCGTGTTCGTTTGCTAATATTATTAGTAACGAATGGTTCACAAATGTAAGATAACACAAAAGAACGAACATAACTGAATATAGATGAATTAACATAGCTGAATGAACACCGATTAGAAGTAAACATGAACATTAATATGTTGTCTCTAAAAATTAGATAAACCTAGAATAAACTGTACTGGGTGATATTTAATTTTTTTAAGACAAGACTAAATTGTAACAGGCCTAGAAAGTTTAAATGAAGATATATACACGAACACAAATAAATGAATGTAAACGAATAAATGAACGCATACGGTCTACGAATGAACATAGATTAACGTAAACGAACATACATAAGTGAAAGAACGTTCACGAACATAAATGAACGAATGATACACGTGTTCATGTTTGTTTGTTTAACTAAATGAACTAAAAGACTGTTCATGTCCATTCGTTTATTAAATAAACGAACTTCTAGCCCAACGGTTCACCAACTGTTCATTGAACGTTCGGTTCATTTGCAGGCTTAGAAGTGGACGGGTTGGGTAAAATGCGGAAGTATATTGGTTCAGGTTGGGTCGAATTTAAGTAATTTATAAAGAAAAGTGCTAAAATACCTCTACATCCCATTCTTTATTTTCTTTATATCTCCAAATTATATAGTAGAGTAATAGTAGTTCCCTATATTTGATAGGTTACTATTCATCACTCTCTAAACTTCTTGTGAGGGTATAAGAAATAGAAACAGTAATAAAAAATTTGTGAATAAGATAGAGAGAGAGATGGAGAATGGGATGTAGGAGGTTAATAGAATATAAACAAAATTTAGAGAAAATGTGTTTTTAGGTTGAATTATTGAGATATGGATGAAGAATGGGACATGAATGCTCTGAGATAATAAATTATATGTGATGATTTGGCAGGCACAAATGAATGATGCATCGGAAGTATTGGGAGTGATATTTGATTGCTTACATAAATCATTCACACCCGGTACATCCGTTTCTGATACTGAACAAACAGAAAACAATACAATGGGCTTGTGGGAGTGTATAAATAAATATTGTACAGCACATACTCTTTTTGGAATGGACATTTTTGAACGAATGAATTGTTATAATTGTGGGTTGGAAACCAGGAGTCTCAAATACACATCTTTCTTTCATCAAATCAACGCTAACGCCCTTAGAACCATGAAGGCATGTTTCTTTCTTTTTCTTTTTTTTTATTTTACCCTTGTGCTCAATTTTCATTGCTAATGATAAGCTTTATTATATTACTCCTGCTGCTGGTCATGTGTCCGGAAGGTTCTTTTGATGAGCTGTTAAACCTTGTTGAGATGAATCACCAATTAGCTTGTGATCCAGATGATGGTGGTTGTGGGAAGCTTAATTACATCCATCACATCCTTTCTAATCCACCTCATGTTTTCACAACAGGTGCTCTCAGAATGGGCAGTTTTTAGAGATTCTCAGTAGGGATGTAAACGAGCTGAGCCTGAGCCCGAGCTCAACTAGGATCGTTTTGACTTACAAGAGCTCGAGCTTGAGGTCGGCTAGTTTTGAGCCCTTATTCTATATCCCGAGCTCGGCTCATTTGTTATTAATAATTATTCACATTTTTAATTATTTTGAGAAAAACCTTAAAACGAGCCTAAGCTCGCCTTGAGTAGGCTGCGCAGTGTGAAATTAATACATAGAAGTCCTAAAGGGTTAAAAGCACACAAGGCTCGGTAAGGCTCAACAAGCCTAAACGATCTTTCCATACAAGGCTCGAGCTCGGGCTTGATAACTAATCGAGCTTGATTGAAGCTCAGGCTCAGCTCGTTTCGAGCTTTTTATTGATCCGATCTCAATTAGCTTGCTAGCGGCTCGGTTCGTTTGCACCCCTAAGGTTTTGGGCCGACCCACGAACGCCTTTGTAGCATTTTCTGAATTTTCATAAATATTTTATGCGTTTGAATACACTTTGGAAGAGTTTTGAACTGTTTAAACTATTTAACCTATAACCCCAACCCAATCTACCCATTTTTATGTAATTAAGTCTAAATCGGCACCTATATCAACTGCTAACCTACAATTGTTATGTTTTGTAGTTCTTGGTTGGCAAAACACATGTGAAAGTGTTGAAGATATAAAGGCGACATTAGCAGCATTATCTACTGAAATAGATTTAAGTGTACTTTATCGTGGACTTGATCCAAATAACACACGCCGTCTTGTTTCAGTGGTAAATGTCTTTATTTAGAGTGACATTATTTTGATTTCTTTAGTCTATTGTAAGTGGAAATGTATCATTTTTCACACATACAGTTGTTTAATTCAACATAAATGCTTGTAATTTCTTTTAAGGTATGCTATTACGGGCAGCATTATCATTGCTTTGCATACAGCCATGTTCATCATCGATGGGTGATGTATGATGACAAAACAGTCAAGGTAACACATTTTTTATGCAATAATCTATGATATATTTTATAATTATGTATGTATATGTATTAATGCTATAATATTTAATTTTGTAGGTAGTTGGACGATGGGAAGATGTAGTATCAATGTGTGAAAAAGGGCATTTGCAACCTCAGGTTCTTTTTTATGAAGCTGTAAATTAGCAATTTTGGTGGCCGGTGGTCAGAAGTTATGATGTTCGGGAAGCTTGTATTATAAAGAAATTTTGTAGAAGAGTTGACCTGAGAAGTTTTGATGGCGCAGTCAGCAAAAGTCAAAAGTATCGTATTTTTTTTATCCGCGTCAGTATTATTATTATTATAAAGTCCTTTTCCAGACTTGTTATTATGGTAAATCAGAAAGTGGAAAATGGGCTTTACTATTGAGAAAGGTTTGTACAGTTTGGTGATCCGGTGGTTGGTAATGGGTGCTTGGTTTCTACTACTGCAGCCTTCGGTTGTGTACTTGGGTTTGGCCATTGTGATATTACATAAACCAATGGAATTGGTGGACAACAAAGAGGTAAAAAGAGCCTGTGTGCTCGTTTTTGTACTGCAAAAGTCGTCGATTTAATTATTCAAACGTGCTATATTGGTGACCGTTATCATATAGATGTTTTAGGGTGGTATTGATATTCCCAACTTTCAGACATAATTGCTTGCTTGGTTTCGTAATGACCTTTTATTAGTTTATGATTGTGTGTTTCTGTGTTTTGATTATGAATCCGGGACATTGGTCCCATGCTGGTTCCTGAGCCTGGCATGGACTGGTTAACCGAGGCTAGCTTAAGATTGGTTAACGCAAGCATAAGTTATAACTGTTTTGTTAATAAATCATATGAGTTGGGAAGATTTAGATCGGGTGTTAAGATGTTGAAGAGCTTTATACACATGGTTCCGCAAAAAGTTGTTTATGATTCTACAGTTGAAGCTACCAGAGATGACCATGGTCATGATCTTGGTAGCGGTGGTAGTACTAGAGTTGGTGGCAGTTTGCTTTTCATCTTTTCATTCTCCAATCCGCCCTGTTCGATTGCACACGGCATCAGTGAAATAAACATATGTTCTTGAACTTATGTTTATTGGACAAAGATTAATTTTCCTTGTATATATGGTAACCAACTAACCACTCAATATTACAACATAAGGTCATAAGGTATGTTTGGTTGGAGGGAATGGAATGAAAGAGGGAAGGGAATAGGTGAAGGAATGGAATGAAATTGATCATTACCATTCCTTTGTTTTGTTTGGTTAACGTATGGGAATTAAATAAATTATTATTTTATGTTGTTTGGTATCAAAAAAAAATTGTAGGAATGAAATAAAAATAATAAAAGCACTCTTATCAAAAATATTTTTTTTACAAGAAAAAAAAAACCCACAATGGCAATGGTAATGGTAGCTGCGGCGACGAAAATGGTGGTGTCGGTGGTGACGGTGGTGGTGGGTGGTGGGGGTGGCGGTGGTCAAGTGGTGGTAGCATTGGTAGTGATGGCGATGGTAGGGTGGCGACAACGGTGGTGGCGGTGGTGGCAACGGCAACAGTGGCGATCTGGTGTTGGTGGCAGCAATGGTAGTGGTGGTGGTCATTGTTAGGTGGTGGTGGTGGTCATTGTTAGGGTGAAGAAGGAATGAAATGAAAAAAAAAGAAAGGGATGGGAAGAAATGGTTTTGATGGAATGAAATTCCATTGTAATGAATCATTTCATTCCCACTGTCATTCTTGCATACCGAACGCTACATAAGCGTTTAAAAGAGTACCAAATGAAGAACGTTCTAACGCTTTTCTTTTGCTGATGTATGATCTCTTTTTCTAGCATCAAAAAATTGTTTAAAGAGTTAGAGATCACTCGAAAATGACTTAAAAGCTTTAGTTTTGGTTTAAATGTGTAAGAGGGGGAGTCAAATTTGGGAAGAGTGTGTAGAAAAGTATCTTGAAAATCAACTGTTCAAAAAATGAGCATGCCCTTCATTCACGGTGGATGCCAGTGATTGACCATGCATCTACCTTCTTTTGACTTGTACCTTTTCTTTTAGGGGATGTTTGGGGTTGTTTATTTTAGGCTACTTATAACTCACTAATTTTTGAAAAAAGTTAAAAGGTGGTTTGTATTGTGACATTTTGAGGTGGATAAATTAATAGGTCATAGTATTATAACTTATTAACTTTTGAGAAAAAGCTGTAAGGATGTAAAATAAGGAATCCCAACTATGACCCTGTCCATCAAGAATGAACCTCCGATTCTTACATATTGTCTTTGTTGAAAACTAGCCCCTCGAAGATGAAGATAAGAAAATATCACACTTTTATATCAGTATATGCACATCTACATTACATATACGGTATTTACAGTATTTTGTCTATATGAGCATGTGTATATACACCATTTACACATATATTGTAGTATGTTTAACATTATTGTTTTTTAAAAATTTTACCCGTATATTCTATACAAGACTTATTATTACTGGAGTTGTATTTAATTCATTTGCATAGTAACAGGAAAGAGGAAAGAATTAAAACAAGAACGAACATGTGTAGTATACTCGGTATCCATTTTAAGCTTTATCAGTTGAAAAGCTCATATGAGGTTGAAGTTAAATGACCAGCATTATGAATTTATGATGATGACATAGTATAACCTGACACCTTAGGTTAGGTGCCGATAAATTTTAAATTGGATGATTGTAGGACACTTCACTTCGCTTGTACTTATACTACACACCTAGATATATATGTTCATGCATACATAACATTTACACACCAAGTTAATTTTGGAATAAATAATATGTTTGTACGCAAGAACCATGCAATACACACCAAATGGCCTTTCGTTTTACGGTACCAATAAGGTATTGGATATGACTTTGCATTTCCATTTGTTGAGGTTTCAAGTCCTGTCGGATAAAAAAAGTGTAATAATTTACGAGTAGAGTCAGATTTGATGTTATAAAGAAAAAAATACAATATCCTTGTAGTAGTTCTTTGAATAGTTTATAAGAATATAACAGTTATGTAACGGTCACATTTTCTCTCTGTTAGTGGTGGACCATGATTTCTTTTCACAGGAGGCGATCATGATTTTTAGGTATAAATAACACTATTTGTTTTAATGAAAGCGTCCCCCCCCCCCCTCTTCTCCCTTGTAGGCTGTAGCTATGCTTGTGTTACATTACCGTGTGTCATGTACAAATATATTTTGCCAATTATCAAAATACTATATTATTATTAGTAGTAATGAAATGGAAATGATATATAATATATTACCAGGTTAGAAATTAACTCATGTATTACAAAAGTTAAATAAATGAAATTTTCTTTAATTTGACAAGTTAAGGTTTATATATGGTATGATGGGGTGCAATGTGAAACAAAAGAAGCAGAAAAAGGTAGACAGCACACAAAATTGTAATACTTGACATTGAATAATTTTAACTATAGATCTCAACTACTAGTTAAATGATGAATATAACCCATTATTACACCTAATGGATGGTGTTTTCTCCTTAAAAAATGAGATGATTGTTAGAGAATTTTATGTGAAAAAATTTGTTGTTCAAAAAGTAAAGTAAATAACATGTGATATAACTATAGATCCGTTTAACGCATCGTACAATTTCATGCATGCTATCCCAAACGGTTACGGACTAGACTCGCTTTTATATACTTTACATGGTCTTCTAGTCTTCCCACAAAACACTAACCTCTCACACCCTTTTCACAGCTCATTTCACTCTTCACACCAACCCAAAATGACCCTCAAGGGTGCCACCAGCAACCAAGCCTGTGCCGCCTGCCGATACCAGCGCAAGCGGTGCACCCCTGAGTGCCCACTCGCCCCACACTTCCGCCCCGAACACCCTATGATTTTCAAAAATGCACACAAACTCTTCGGTGTAAGAAACATCCTAAGAATACTTGAACAAATCGACTCTAACTACAAAACCGAAGCCATGCAGTCCATAATCTATGAGGCTAACATGCGAGACCAGTTCCCGGTTCACGGCTGCCTCAGTGTAATATGTGACCTTCAGTATCAAATAAGACAAGCTGAGGAGGAGTTGTATAATGTTCTTACATGGCTTTCTTTTTATAAACAACATCATGTGACAACTTTGTCACAAAATGTTGATCATGGTTTGTTACAGCCAGTTTTGCCAATTTTATCATGTGATAATGCTAATGTATGCATTAATGCCTTTTGGCTTCAAGAAACATATAAATCTAGTAACTCCAACCAGAATGAAATCTATCCGTTCTTCGATAATACTGAAGGTTGAGAAACATAGGTAGAAGGTGATGAATTAAGGTACGAATACCATTAACCATCATAACATCTATATATTAACTGATGGAGATTATGAGACTTAGGTTGGGTAGTATATATGCATGTATTATGTACTTGGTTGTATGTATGGCATATGTAATTTCTGATTCTAGTTATATATAATTGGAAATTCCCTATAAAGGGATGTTTGGATTTGTGTTTTAAAAGTAATTTTTATTATATTTTTTGTGATGAAATTGGTCCTGAATTTTTCTTTTTGTTTATTTAAAAGCAATTGTATATCGAGTTTATGTATTACAATTAAAACAAAAAATATTCTTCTACTTATCGTAGTTCTTTAATTTTCATTTTTCTTTTATTATTATTATTTTCTTTTTGTTTCATCTTGCAATCTATAGATGTAGCGTTCGTAAAATTATATGTAACACTTTTAAAAGAAGTTAAAGAAAAAAGAAAAGAAAAATGCTAGCTAAGACCCGCGTTGGAGATGTTTCTATTGAGGTAGATTTTGTGTCTCATCTAAGAGCACGTTTGTCTCCTTAGGATACAACCACCACAATAGTAGTGGTACCACTAGAATTGACCACTGAGTTAGAATTGTAAAAGGCAAATGTATGGCCATCACCACTTTGGTGGGATGGTAAAGGCTTTGGCCTTTTGGTGAGAGGTCCAGGGTTCGATTCCTGGCATTGGCGGTATAATGTAAATAGTAGGAGGAAAGCTTGTATGTTCAAAAAAAAAAAGGCAAATGTATGTCATTTGTTGCTGGAATTGTTTGTGTGGTTTTGGTATGAAATTATTGCGAGATGCGAGTTTATCTAAACATCCTTTCATAAACCAACGAGTGTGTTTTGACCCAACATCTAGATCAACTTCAATATCCGAGTAAGTTAATGATCCATCCTATGGACCAACCTCTTATTTGAGTGGGGTTTCCCATCCTCTAAGCACGATACAACTTATAAACCGCATTTCATCAGAACCCTCTGAATTTATTGAACTAATCAAAGGTCGCCTCAACCTGGAAACTTGTGGACCACGTATGAGAACCACACACTAGACTGGACTTTTGACACTTAGTTCAAAGGTTTAGGAGCCGAATACACCTTCAAAAATATATGAGTAGCAAGGAAGGTGTGCAATAGTTGCAAAACATGTGTACATGCTTATTGGGATGTTTAACTAGAATTTTTATTTATTTTAAAATATTCATTACGTTTAGACAATGAGACGTGAAAAAGAGTGAAAAGTAGATCTAGAAAGAAGAGTTAGGCCTTGGTGGATGGTGGTACTAAAATTGGGGTAAGGAAAGATACAAAGAAAAGCTATGCTTAGTTATTTTGGTAGGAGAGGCTGAAAACGTGCTCAATCAACCGTCACATATGATATCCATCCATCCTTCAAAGAGACCCAATTTTCATTTAAGCACATAACATTTCGTTAAGCCTCTAAACATATCTCATAACAATAATATCTGCTGGTAGAGCCAATATTTTTTCCCTATATTGTCAATAATAATCTAAACGAGTCGTATTGACCCATCTTTTACGAATTGACAGTCCAGTCAATGTTAAAGACTTCTCATTTATTTATAAAACTGGAATTAGGATGTTGTAGTGTTATATTGTTTTATACGATTGGACAAGCCCTAACTCAACTAAGATAATGCATGGTGTAACTATAGCAAGTCTAACCAAGTGTTCATCTCTAAAGGAAGAAAATGATATAAAATAAAATCAATCAACCTTAACTAGTTATCTATCAATTGAAGTTGAATATCAAACTACTAATAACAAAACACAAACTCTTTTCAAGCAATGTGAAACTTATAATCGACAAATTGATCAAATTACAAAAATGAACGTTGCTTGAGATTGACTCCTAATTTCAAATGAAAACTATTTATCAAGAATTCAAAATAGATATAGTCATTTTTTTAAACACGGATATATAAAGCTTGTAAAATATTATAAAAGATCTTTATACTGGATAAAGAAAATATTAATTATATGATAACATAACCCAAACGTTATTATAAGGATAATCATTAACTCATCTAACATTTCAAGAATCTTAGTTATCATTCGCATGTTTACGTTTAATTAATCCTGATACTTCAATTCCTATTTTAGGTTTTGTATAAGGTCCCTTGTTTAACCCATCCATCTGATCATCATCTATTATAGAATATGAATTGACTCAAAATTTGACTTTAAAGTTCTTATAAAATCGCGACCCTCATTAAATTTTATGCAACTTTCATATCGAGAAGCTAGATCAAAGATCATCTCATCTATGCTTGTTACCTCAAAGTCAACTCTCGACGACCTCAACACATCGATTTTAAACCGAAACGATGCTCTAATGATAATCATGAGCTAATCTATCATTTCAAGAATCATAATAGTTATTGCAGCATATTCACATTTAATTAAATTTGATACTTCAATTCCCAGTTTATATTCCGTATAACCTCCCTCGTCCAAAACGCACATCCGATTACTATATCTTTTACAGAGCAACTCCAGCTCAACTTTAAAACTTTTCAAAAATCGCACACTGTCCTATAAAATATTATAAAAAAAATCTTCACTGTATCTTGTGAAATACAGAGCAACTCAAGATTCAACTTTAAAACTCTTCAAAAACCGCACACCGTATTTCATAAAATCTTATAAAAAAAGTTCTTATATCAAGAAGCTGGATCAAATACCATCTCATCTATGCTTGTTATCTCGAAGTTAAAATTTGGACCACCTCAACATATCTATTTTAAACCCAAATATTGTTCTAACTATAATCATTTGTCCATTTTAAACCCGAATTTTGTTCTAGTGATAATTATTAGCTAATCTATCATCTCAAGAATCATAATATTCATTCACATATTTACATTTAATTAATTTGGGTACTTTAATTTCTATTTTAGGTTCGATATAACTAATAACATCCTTTGTCCAAAACATCTATCCATCCATCCACTATATCTTGTAAAACATGAAGCAACTCAAGATTGAACGTTAAAAATCTTCAAAAATCACACACCATTCTTCATAAAATCTTCTACCAAATTCATACCAAAATAAGCCAGATCAAAGAGCGTCTCAGCTATGCTTGTTAGTTGTTACCTCAAGAGTCAAATCTCAACCACATTAACACATCCATCATAAATCAGTTCAAATCCGGCCATCATGTGCGAGGTAAATCAAATTCGTTGAACAAACACCGAAACTAGATTAAAAAGAGAAGGGCACACCATCCAATCTCCATTATCTAGTAAAATATGAAGCGACTCAAGAATCGACATTAAAACTCTTCTAAAATCACACACCATCCCTCATTACAAAAATTTATATCAAGATGCTAGATCAAAAACCATCTCATCTATGCTTGTTACCTCAAAGCTCTAATCTCGACCACCTCAACATATCCACGTTAAACCCAAACGTTGTTCTAACAATAATCATGACCTAATCCATCATTTCAAGAATCACAGTAGTTATTCACACATTCACATTTACTTAATTTCGAAGCTTCGATTCCTATTTTAGATTCCGTATAACCTCCCTCGTCCAAAATACCCATCCGATCACCATATTTTGTGAAATACAAAGTATCTCAAGATTCAACTTCATAACGCTTCAAAAATCACACACCGTCCTTCATAAAATCTTATACAAAATTCATACCAAAAAACCTAAAATCAAAGAACGTCTCGTCTATCTATGCTTGCTACCTCAAAAGGTTAAATCTCAGCCACCTCAACATATCAATCGTAAACCGTTTCAGATCCATTACGTTAGAGATAAATCAAACTCTCGCTAAACAAACACAAGAGAAGGGCAATTTGGTACATAACAAGAAAGTCTTTTAGCGAAGAGTGGAAGTCATTCCAAACTCCAAACTTCAAAACACCAAAACAAAGGTTAACTCCACTCTTATAATTATCTATCAATCAGTCGCAAAACGCTGTCGTTTCACTGCTGAATTTGTTCCCCGTACACAACCCCCCCTTTTTGCCCTCTTTTCCATCAAACCCTCAATTTGTCACTCAAATTCTCTCCAATTTCAACAGTTTTCCTTCAATTTCTTCACTGTCTCTCTCTTACCCACAAATCTAGAGAGAGAAACCTTCCCATTGATCTCAATTTCACATCAAATGACCCCCAATTCATAGATTCTTGTATACTAATAATAATATTATTATTAATATTAATACTAGTTCTATTATCTTCAAGATCCCATAACCATGTCCGACGAACACCCTTCGTCTCCGATCCGGTCCGAAGTTAAACCGGCTGCCAACGGCGTGGTGAGGAGAGAACGCCCGTCACGCGCGTGTACTGCACGATCGGCTGCTCGGATTTACGAGGCGGCGGTGGCGGAGGCGGCGGTGGTGGTGGCACGACGCCACAAGCCTCGCCGGAGGGTTCGCCGGGAAGTGGAGGAGGATGATGACGAAGAGGAGGAGCAGCCGCCGAGTCCGCCGAACCCGTATGGCGGTATTGTTACGCCGTTGGTTGGAGAGCCCGAACCCTCACAGCTGCCCCGGTGGAATATTCGGTCCATGTGGGAGTTGGCATCAGTTCTTAATTTTTTAAATGTGAGGGTTTTAATTTAAAGTTTGTGTTTTGATTAGTGAAGTTGGATATAATAATAATAATATGGTGTTTGTGGTGTAGGTGTTTAGGCCTTTGTTGAATATTAAAGCGGAGTTTTCGGTTGAGGAGCTGGAGACAGCGCTTATTACGCCGAATAATACGTTGGGTGAAATTCATATTCCTCTGTTGAAGGTTGTTTATAATGTTTATGCATTCGAGAATTTTTGTTTTTGCAAGTGTTTTACTTGAAATTTGTTGGTAGGTTTAGACGGGTTCGTTGCTACGGGTAGAATAATTTGTCGGGTTGGTTTTGGAGATGAAAAAGATCGTATCTTTGCGTAGAAATAGGGCATTAAAACTTCTTATTGTTGTTTCTTGGTATATTGTGGTTTGCTTGTGTTCGAAAGTCTGGTTAATTAGGGATTTTTGTGTTATAGGAACATATCTAAGAATAACATGATGACTGCTTCTTTTGATGCATCTTAACACAGGATTTTTCGTGTTTTAATTGTATTTAGTGGTTCTTGTTTGAAGACAGGATAAGTTTTTGAACTTCATTTGAAATATCCGATTATCAAATTCTAATAGATTTTTATTTATTTTATAAGAATTAAGTATGAAAGGGTGTTTTTGGCTTTAGATAGAACACACTGCCAACAAAAGACATGTTTTTTTATATGAAAGATCCATCATATGCTCTTTCTTTAGGCTTGCGTGAATTCTTAGAAACCTTAATGAGCAAGTACAATGCTCAATAACCTTTTTGGATAAGTCATAACGGTACAAAATGGATGTTAATTATTTGAACCACTTGAAGCAAAACTTGGAAAACGTACATAGTATAAACTAATATGAGAAGTGATCTGGTCTTTA
Source organism: Bidens hawaiensis (assembly GCF_021521415.1). Taxonomy (NCBI): domain Eukaryota; kingdom Viridiplantae; phylum Streptophyta; class Magnoliopsida; order Asterales; family Asteraceae; genus Bidens; species Bidens hawaiensis. The sequence continues at coordinate 154,578 of NW_027492092.1, read as the reverse complement.
TGTTCAACTAGATGTAGCTTGGTCTTTATATTCTTCTGCTAAAGGTGTTATGATGTTCATACAGCCGAGAATATTATTATTGCAAGTATATTTCATGAAAATTTGTTATTTGAGTGTGCATTTGTAGGTAAGTTTAGATGGGTATGTTGCTACGGGCAGAATAGTTTGTTGGGTTGGTTTTGAAGATGAAAAAGATTGTATCTTTGCATAGAAATAGGGCATTATAACTTCTGATTATTATTTCTTGGTATGGTTTATTATGTAATCTTTGAGTTTGAATATATCTAACAAAATACATGATGACTGCCTCTTTTTGGTGCATCTTAACATAGGATTTTTCTTGTTTTAATTGTATTTAGTGGCCTTTGTTTGAAGATATCATAAGGTTTTGAACTTCATATGAATTACAAAATCACCAAATTCCAAGAGATTTTATATTTATATTATAGGATTTAAGTACGAGAGGGTGTTTTTGCCTTTAGATAGAACATACTGCCGACAAAGACATGTTTTTTTATAAAAAAGATTCATCATATGTGTTTTTTTGTGCGTGAGTGAGATCTTAGAAACTTTAATAAACAACTAGCATGCTGCATAACCTCGTAGGTAAACCATAACAATACTGATTGATGTTAATCATTTGAACCACTTGAAGCAAAACAATGAAATCTAATACATGAGAATTGATTTGGCTATTATGTTCAACTAGATGCAGAGTGGTAGTAAACCAATTAGAAGTTATAAAATCTAAAGCTTGAAAGCAAGACAATGTGTTAATGTATGTACTTGGGTACAATGAGTTGGCTTATATCTACCAATTTTCATCTTTTTGCACTTACTTTTCACTTTAAAAACATTAACTTTACTGTTTTCTTTTTTGTTCTTTTATTTAGGCAATACCTCCAGTTACTCGGATGGCTTTAGGGCAAAACACTTGGGTTATTGTTCTATGCCGAAAGCTAAGAGATTGGTGGCATTGGGTACTTTTGTAAATTATTTTGATCATTTTGGTTCTTTGTAGTGTTACTAATCATAATTCAGAAAAGTTAACTTTGTAAGTTTATTGCAGGTTTCAGAAGGAGAACTGCCTATAGTTGCATCACATGGGTAGGTTATAGTTTATACATGCCATTTATTTAGGATAAAAAGCTTCAATTTTGACTCAGTGATCTGTATTGGGTTAATTTGGGTTATATTTTGTTCTTTGGCAAATGGCTAAATATTTTGTTTTTCAGGACCGAAATTGAGACATATAAGAACCTTGATCCTGGTGTTCGTGTGGTGATATTGAAAGCTTTATGTGATATTCGTGTTGAGGTAACATTTTCTTTAAAGAGTGGTTGATTTTTTAAACCGTAGCTCGTCTTTGTTTTCTTTATAAACTATTATTCTTGCGAAAATGTGAAATAAGTACCGGTTTTATTAATTGTCATGTTAATTTCAATAACCATTGGTGAAGTGTATATGGCGTAATTCTTGCAGCAAGATGATATCAGAAGCTATATAGATGACTCCATAAAGCACGGTGTTCCCCTTTCTGCATTTCGTAAAGAACGTACGGGTGGTGATTCCCGTGGTGTTTCTTTCTGGTAATATACCAATATCTTTTAATTATCTATTTATTTAGGATCTTCGCTTTTCATTGCAAACAAACCATTATACATGCAAAAATCCAGGTTAAATGATGGTTAATATGCAATTAGAATCAACATATGATGGCTGCTAAGTTAATAGTTTGTGTGTTATTTGTTGGTGAAAAGGTATGAAGGCGATCCTATCATCGGTCAAAGGTTGTACCGTGAAATTAGAAAAGTTGAAGTGAAGAAAGGAAAGGGGAAAAATGTACACTCGTTTTCATCTTACGAATGGGAAACTGTTGCAACTAAGTTGGATGAATTTCAAGACGTGTCTGTAAGTTTCATGACCGATTTTCTTACATCTATTCTCTCTTTTTTTGCTCGTGCCAACAAAATGCGACCCATTTATGGTTCATCAGGAGAAGCTATTTTCTAGCAAAAACAGAATGGAAGCTTCTCTCGGGAAGAAATTAAAGAACGACATGCTTCCGGAGATTGAGAAAGTCCAAAAGGTAACTCATTTTTTTGTTGTTGTTTGAAGTGGTAATAATAAGATAAATGATTGCTGTTTTGTTTATTATTGCAGAAGAAAGAGAGACTTTTAAAGAAACAACATAGAGAGGCGCTTCTTTTAGACGGTATGATTTTAGATGGGCTTGGTCCGGGCCGATCTCTCCGTGGTAGAAAACAAGTCTCCTACACTTTTGGTAAGATTAATTCTTTAGTTATTAACTTTATTTTTTTAAATATTTGTTGTCCTTTGGTCCTCTTAACATATTAAACCGTTATATTATTATTTTATAGATGATTATGATCGATCAATCAATGAGGCCATCGAGATAACCAAGTACTCCATTCTTCACCTTAACCTTTTCAATTCTTTTTTTTCATAAATACGCTCAAAAAGTGTTTGTTGGGCGACCCGACCCGACCCGTTCTTCTTGCCACTTGTACTTAGATTATTGACTTTTCGACTTTTGTAGAAGAAAGCAACTGTCACTAGAACCAACTGTAAGAAGAGAAGGTTTGAGACACGATTCTTCCACAAATGGTAGATCGAGTGGTGGGCCCGCGCCTGCCACTATACAAAATAACAATAACACCTCCTTCAGCCCACCGTCTCCTGATTCACTCAACTATGATGAGAGTGACGAGGATAACGAATCTCAACAACTGGACCGCAGGTACTTCGTTAATTATTCACATCCCTTTTTCTTAACAAAGTTTGATTGATAAACAATCAATTGGCCCGTTTGACCCGTTATCATTTTCACACGCAGTAGTCGAAGGAGGCAGAGACCTCAACGATACTCTGCACGCGAGTTTGTTGAAGCGGTTTCAGACAACGAGGCACGCATGGATAGCGATTATAACGATGATGGTGATGAGGATGATATAGTCGGTGAAGCGGTGTATGATGAAGAATATTTAAAAAGAAAAAAGGAAAGGAAGATGTCGAGTAGTTCTGAAGGAGATGAAGAATATAGATGGGATGACGATAATGGAGAAGACGAAGAAGATGAAGACGAAGGTGAAGAATCATTAAGTGCGAGTGAAAATAGTGACGAAAGCCCGCAAAGATTTAAAAAGTTATCGGGCCGTACCCGTCGTGAAACGAAGTTAAGATCGGTTAATGAAATCAGAAAGGGCCCTAGACGTAGTAGACGGGCCGCGCGAACCCGAATTAATTACAAACAGTTTGAGTTTTCAGATTCCGAGCCCGAGATGGAACAGCCCGAGACTTCCGAGAGTTCGGATAAGCACTCGGAACGGAGTGAGAAATCTGGGTTTTCGATGGGAAGTAGTGACGAAGCCGACGCCAACGACAATAATGATGATTATGATGAGGATGACGATAATGAGAATTATGACGATAACGATAATGATGTTGATGATGGTAATGAGAATGAAAATGACAACGAGAATGATAACGAAAATGAAGGGATGAAGGTTGACCAACCTGTTATCGAGCAAGACCCGAAGGTTGATCAAGAAGAACAAAACGGGGCATCAATGAAGGTAGAGAGCTCGGAACAAGACGAGTTTGAAACGGGTGCACGGAAAAGAAGGTTTCTTGATCTAAATGAGCTTGCACCGGGTTCGGGCTTTGAAGATGGGCCGGTAAAGGATGACGATACAAACGATTTCTAAAACCGAGTAATTTTTTAAACAAGCCGCGTTTTTAATAAGCAAGTGGTTTCAGTGGGGTGTAATATTTAGCGAAACGAGATGGCGTTGAATTAGATTTTATTATGGTTACAAGTCTTTATATCTGAGAATTTTGGTTGTTGATATTATCAGCATTTAACAGCCCTGCTTGCGGTGCGCACATATGATGTATATATGTGTGAACCCTCGGGTGGGCAAAAGTGAAATTGCACTAATTTTGACGTTATTTTACTAATCTCGTGAAAATAACGTTAAAAGTGACGGATGGTTAATCAGGCATCATGTAGTGGCATTGATAGCTGAAAGATAAGGGTACATGCACCGATCAGCCGGTGTCCCGATGATTGAGTGCTATGTGCCTTATGTCCAAGGCTTGATGCAAAACTACTATCGAGCCGGGGGGTCTCACCGGAAGCAGCCTCTCTATCCCTATGGGGCAGAGGTAAGGCTGCCTACATCTTACCCTCCTCAGACCCTACCATAGCTTTGCTATTGGTGGGATATACTGAGTACGATGATGATGATGATGATATTATCAGCATTTAGAAGCCGAATTGTTTGTTGTACTTTGAACCGTCCGCCTTATCCAGAAAGGTACTAATTTCTTGCGTTTTTAGCGTAGATTCTCAAAACATTAACGTAATTGTATGTGTTTATGCAGGATTGATGCTTTAGTTTTGTTTATAAACTGGTTGCTAATGTGTTGAAACATTTATTGCTACGGGTTGGTCTGTAAACTCAGCTATGTCCAATGATAGAATATGGCCTGGACCGTTTTCATATGTCGATTGTTGGATATGATTCTTCTGGCTACTCTAAAATAATACCGCATCTACGTACGCTCCACTTAGTGCTTAGTTCAGCCTTTGCGTTATGCACCTTAACGCTGCTCATAATCGACAGTTACAATTGTTTTTTGTTTCAAACCTAACAATCAAACCATGGTTCAAATTAGCGTCAACGGAGCGAAATTCTGCGTTGACTTTAGTGAGCCTAAGCTGTTAAGCCTGGTAGCGGTCAGCTAGCAGGTTTGAGTCAAAGGGGGTGCTTTAAAATATCTTTTGTTTCGGGTCAAAACAAGTTTTAATTTAAATAGGCGTGCGCTAGAACTTACAGTTTTAGATAAAAAGAAAAAAGATATCAAAAACAGTTCACCCACTATAGGTGTTTGTAAGGCGGCTGCATGGCCGAGGCAAGTGGTGTTGGCGGCGGTGTCAACGAGGATAGGTAGGTGGAGGTTATGGTGATGATGAAGAGGTCACTCATATGCATTAGATTAATTAGTAAGCAGAAAAAAGGAACAAAAGTAGAAAAAGAAAAGGATATGATTGATATGTGGAGTCAGTCCCACATCGGTTTTCTAGAGAAAGCTAAAGAGGTGCAAGCCACTATTTAAAGCAAGCAGGTGAAGCAGGTAATGCGGCCATCCAGTTAGCACAAAACAAACTATTCTTTCACCTTTTACTAATTGCTTCTGTTTAAACTTGCTTAATCTTTGTTTACGAGCCATTTCTTTTGTTAAAAGACTCCAACTAATTGCTTCAATTTAAACTTATTTAATCTTTGTTTGTCACATGTTTTCTGTAGAATAGTTATAGTAATAGTGCTATCAAAAGCTTGCGTTATTACGAGAACATGGACCATAGTTAAGAAATGAAAGCAGCATATGACTCTTACCAATATTTAAAGGTAAAACTTTGAGTCTCTAACTCTAAAGAGGTAAAACTTCTATGTTATCATGTGTTAACCATATGAGATTCCTTCACCTTGTATTTCCTAAAATTAGGATGTAACTATAAACTATATTAGTATTTTTGTAATTTGTAATTTCTGATAAGTAACAAAACAAATAAGCGGAAGGGGAAGGGGTTTCTATCCGTACTTCTTTATGCCCGAAGAAACTAAATTTGTTAAGAAAATAAATAAGTGTAGCCTCGAGCCCATCTATGCTATCTGGTTTCTGTAAACTAAATTATTTATGAAGTTAGATGATTTGTAGTTTATGATAAAGGAGAGGAGGCTTACTAGCTGTTGGTTCGTGATCTGGCAATTATGAAATGTGTCCATTCTTGACCTTAGGATTGCAAAATCTTTGGTTGGCTTGGATTAATGAAATACAAAGTTGTATATTATGCAGATGTTTGAAAAGAGAGTGGTCAACATTGAATAGAGAATGTAACCTGTTTGGAGTGTCTATAAAGTTGTTTATAGTTAAGTGGAAGTTGTTATCTGCATTGATGTGTTTGGTATAATAGCTATAGCAGGCAGTTTGATTTGAACCAAATAAGACCATCCAGACACAAAATAAGGTCGCTTCCCTTTAAACTTGGGATATCAACATTAATCCTAAAACATTTGCTTAGAAAACAGAGATATGTAAATAATATACATACAATTACAAAAAACATAAATATATAGCAAGTTGTGCTTGTGGTAAAAAGTACTGTATCCTGAAGAGGCAGAAGAAGTAGCAATGTGATGGTATCCCACATCGGTGATGTCAAAGAAGACCAAGAGTTGGTGCTGTGTATAAAAAGGAGAAGAGGCCTTCGGAGTACTCGCTTACCTGGATGGGGTCAATGTGCGATCAAGAAGACCCATGGCCTAGGTTGGTGACCTCCATTGCACTTTAGGAGGGGTGCCTGCCTATGGTCGGCCCAAGTGGTTTAGCCTAAGTCATAATTTGTGGCAGTGGAGGCCTGTGTTTGCGTGGCCTTTGCCTCATAATATATTTAGTCTAAAATTGAAAAACTGATCTTAAAATTACAAGACTGGGCAATAGAAATGAGCTGTTGTGCCCATTGGATTTTCTTTATTTCATTTAAATTGCAAAACTGATTTCATATTTGTAATAGTGACGTGTTTTGGGTTGGATTGTTACAGTTATGGCATCGGATTGTTACAGTTATGGCATCAGCCTAGGCTCTTTTTTGTAGAAAATTTAAACAATAATTAAAAATATGAGCAATAACTAAAAATATGAGTTAATGGGTAGACGTCGGGTTAGGATTTCTCTTTTCATCTTCCGTTATCTTTCAGCTCATACGTTATCTTACTTTCAGATGCCTCTTACAAGAAGCATGAACCACCAAAACGAGAATGATGCTGGAAGCGACCCTCCTCTTGCGACCCTTGTTACCAACGCCGTCAATGCGGCTATTACGGCTTTAGTCCCTAACCTAATACAACAGTTGCAGCAGAATAATCCCCGAGGCAACAATCCCAAAGGCAAACAATCCTGAAGGTAACATTCCTGGAGGCAACAATCCAGGCAGTGACGGATCCAGGATTTTTTTTCATATGGCTTCACATTTTTTCGGTGTTCAAAATTCACAGAACCAAGCATTAAGTTTTTCGGGCCGGTCGTGCCTTGTCGTAGAATATATATAATACGATGCCATAATAAAATAATATATTAATTTAAAAAACATTTAAAGTCATTAAAAATGAAAAAAAAGTTCGCAATAAATGGGTTGTGGATGCGTGATGTGTGAATAGGTCCGCAAATAATTAGAAGCGAAAACATTCTTTTTTAGCTATTAAAAACCCCAACTAAATACACAATAATGGTTTACCAAAAAGAAAAAAAAATGTTACTAAAATGGGATTTAGAAAAACTTGAACTTGAGGCATTTCAAATAAAACCCAAACTAATAGCAAATTGATTGCTTACCAAAAAGAAAAAAAATATGTAATCAAAGTGGACATTTGAAAGATTTGAACTTGAGACCTTTCAAAATCCAAAAAATTAGGAAGGTTTTAAAGAAATTTACCACTTGACCATCGTAAACTTTTTAATATGGATTCACTTCTAAAAATCTTATGGGTTCACTAATATTTTTTATATATATTTTTAACGTAAAATTTGAAAATCAATGGGTTCCCGTGAACCCGAGGAACCCATACCAAATCCGCCCCTGAATCCAGGAGGCAACATTCCTGGAGGAAACAACCCTGGAATCCTCCTGTTGGTATTCATGCCTGGCTTGAGCGTTTTCAAAAGCAAAAGCCGAAATCCTTTAGTACCGCTATTGCTCTAGTTGAAGCTAAAAACTGGATCGCGCAAATCGAGAAACTGTTTGAGGTGCTAGGTGTCGAAGATGTGTTTAAAGTTCGGCTAGCTACTTACAAGCTTGAAGATGATGCTCATAGTTGGTGGAAGACACTGAAAGCTGCTCGTGGAGGTGTTGGCGACGGTGTCAACGACGCTAGGTAGGTGGAGGTTATGGTGATGATGAAGAGGTTACTCATATGTATTAGATTAATCAGTAAGCAGAAAGAGGAACAAAAGTAGAAAAAGAAAAGGATATGATATGTTGAGTTAGTCCCCCATCGGTTGTCTAGAGAAAGTTAAAGAGGTGCAAGCCGCTATTTAAAGCAAGCATGTGAAGTAGGTAAAAGACACGCAGCCATGCAGTGAGCACAAAGCGAACTATTCTTTCGCCTTTTACTAACTATAAAGAATATTGTGTGCTCGCTATGCAAAGTGGCATACAACTATTTTTGTAGACTCCATTCCTTTTACTAAAAGGCTCCAACTATTTTTTTTTTCAGTTTAAACCTGTATAATCTGTCTGCTACATGTTATCTGTACAAAAATTATAATAATAGTGCTATCAAAAGTCTGCTTATAAAATAAAATTGCTAAAAGATTATTATGTTTACACGGACCATGGTTTTGAACTGAAAGCAACATCTTCCATAGCTCTTTTATTAAAGGATACATTGTGGCATGACTCTTACCAATATTTAAAGTTACAACTTTTCTATTATCTTCTGTTAACTATATATATGAGATTCCATCGTCGTGTATCTAAAGTTAAAGCTTCTCTGTTAAAATTGTTTGTAGTTTATGATAAAGGAGAGGAGGCTTGCTAGCTACTTAGCTAGCTAGCTGTTTGGTTCATGATCTTGCGATTATGATGAGCAGAAATGTGTCCATTCTTGCCCTTAGGATTGCAATATCTTTGGTTGGCTTGGATTAATGAAATACAAAGATTTGAACCAAATAAGACCAACCAAACACAAAATTAGGTCACCTCCCTTTAAACTTGGGAAATCAAAATTAATCCTAAATTTACAACAACGTGGAACAAGTATCTCTAGTAAGAGGTGGGAGATATCTCTTCTCCAATGTCTTCCACTAGGCACTAGGTGTCATATCCGATATACTTTACGTATTGCTACAGCTCGGATCTTTTGGCCTTTTGAAAGAAGTGATTTTCTGCATCTTTTGATGTTGAGAGCCCGTCTGATATCAGCTTCTATAATGGATAAGCTCTTCCCAACCACCTTTGAAGTAAGAGACATGGAGTCTTTAGAATCTTTGGCGTTGGTTCAAAACTCTTCAATCCACCAAGTGTGTATATCTGGATTTGCTGGGATTGCATCCATAAGAGATGTAACACTTTATGTTTCCTCTTTTTGGGAAGATCAAGGCAATGTTGTTGCAAAACAATCATCAACAGACCATTAGAACAAACATTTAACAATATAAAGTAATACACAGTTAATATATTTACAAAATTGAAAAATTATAAACTGATTTTTTTTTAAATTTGCTAAGTAAAAATAATAGCATCTCATGAGGAAAACAAATCGCATCGCATGAAGATCTGAATCGCATTGCATGAATTTAATCCAATCGCATAGCATGATTATGCGATGCGATCCAAATGTGTATGCAATAAGATTTAAATTCACGCGATCCGATTTAAATGCTTATGCGATCCGATTTGAATGTCTTTTGTCCAAAAAGATTAAGTTCACTTAGATCCATAATCGCCTATGTCCGAATCGTCTTTTTGTACAATATGTTACTCAAACTCTCACATAATCCTAATCAATCGGACCCTAGATGGTCCGATAAGTTCTAATAAACACAAGTCTATACAAACAAAATTCAATCAAATCTGTTCAAAGGTCTATCGACTATGTTCACATCAATGATCTGTGATTGATTGTGACGGAAATATCTCGATGGTTCAACTTAACCGCCGACAAAACCATGAACATGAATAGCGATCAGTGGAATCAACAAGGATGATGCTATACCATGGGTGAAGGATCCATGATAGCCAAATCAAGTGTGAAAGTGAAAGATCAGTATGTTTGTGTATGTAAGAGAGGGTTTGTGTAGACACAGAGTTGAGAGGTTTTGAGAAAAGTTAAAGATATTTTGGGTTGTGCCTTTATATGGGGTCAGCCTATCTCGCGATAGGGTCAAAACATCTCGAGTTTAAACAATTTTACACTCTCAACCCTCGAACTTTAAAAATATTTAAAGATTTATACCCAAAAAAAATATTTATATGCCAAATCCAAACACTTAAATATATACAAGATATATTTTTGTCGGTCCATACATTGACAACATTTGCATAATGGATCTTTTCGTAAAGCAATTAAAATAAAAGGGAAGTAAAACAATAAAATAAATTAAAGTTATAAATAAATAAAAATAAAATAACATAAAATAACTTAAAACAAAATTTTTCAAGTTAAAAACACAAAAATAAAACAAATAAAAATTAAAAATCAAAACAAATGGGAGTAAAGATGAAATTAATATTATATTAAAACTATTTACATGATTTTCTAGTTATAATAATATTTTTCGAGAAAGATCACTGCATGAAATCATATTACCTTATAGGTTCCTAGATCGCACTTCTATTTCGATATTATTATGCAAAAACCCAAAGTCAATTGTAGATATATTTTGTCTACTTTAAACTTAACAAGTATTTTGATGTCAATGTGATATGTTAAGATATGAATTAGGCACAGTGCTTGTGTGGTCCCATTTAATCTGATAAAAAACGGACTCCATCATACCTCGGGCATAGTTTGTGGTTCACATATCACCTCAACTTGACTTAAACCTTTCTTATCTGGTCACGGTACACTTATTGACACTTTTGTACAAGGGTTTGTAGGTCCTCTAGATGGATCTTCACAACTTTACTCGGATCAATCCATGTTGTTGGTCAGCGGAAATCACCGACAACACTCGAATCTTAGTTTTGTTATTCTAAAAGAGAGAAAATGGAGAGGTGTGGAGAGAGACTTTTACTTCCAAAAAGTTTGTCTTGAAAGTTGTTAGAGCTGTTTGGAGAAATGGGTAAAGTGACCTTTTTATAGGGTCCCAATTTCTCCAAAGTTTACATAATAAAATTACAAAATAAATGTACCGAGTACGTAATACATTGACTAAAAGCAAACTAGAATGACATACACAATCCTAATAACAATATAGAATATTGGCCCTACAATCTATCACACCTCGTTTCAGGACCTAGAGGTGTGACTAGCAGTTGGTACATGTTTTGTAAATATATCAGAGTAGCGGGTTCATTTTAGCGGAAGTCTTTATATATTAAAATATTAATTTACATTATCAAAATTACTCGGGAATTAACCACCCGAGTTTTTGTTTTACAAAACAGTGTTATTAATAATACAAGGATTCATGATTTCCAAAAACGAGTCATCCCGAGCGATCTTCTATGACTCAAATCCTTGTATACCATCTATTGTCATCTAATTACCTGCAAGGGTGGGAAAAACACGTCAGCTATATGCTGGTGAAACGTTGACTCGATAAAACATTTATAACAGTCGTTAAATACAAACATAGTTTTCTGTTTCACAAACTCAGCAGGAATGCCTGTCCATTTCCGGGATTTGTACACTGCCCTACACACACAATTCAAAGGTTCCCCGAGTACATAGCCCCTGTTCGGAGACAACCTTCCCCTAGGCTATGTAACCTTGTTGGAGAACCGGTTTTGACTGACTTGGTTTTGTATGCCAATTATCAATTATGTTTGGATCTAGACACATGTGTATTCGGTCTGAGTTGCTTTTTATTATCTATTTTGTATTATAACGATTTTAGAGATTATATCTCATGCAAACATTTATCAGACTCTTTGTAATAAACAATCAGTCTATCACAAGAGTAAAATCAGTTCAGACAGATAAAGGTTAACATGTTCACCTTATATTATCAGTAGGAAATATCAACCTCCTTGGCTTCAGTATGCTATTAACCTATATTCATAATAGGTATGCATAAGTACCTAGTTGGTATTATTCAGCAGACTTTAAGTCCGTTTCAGTTCAGCAGACTCGAAGTCTGATTCAGTTTAGCAGACTTGAAGTCTGATTCAGTTCAGCAGACTCGAGGTCTGATCAGCAGACTCTTAGGTCTGACCTAACCTTAGTATAGTTATAGTCATTTTATGAAAATACTTTGGATTTACATATGACGTTTGGAATAGCACGCTTTGGCCTAATAAAGGGTATCACGTTGGCAAACTTCTCCAGGTAAGCAAACGGGTCCCGCGGTTGATTGGGATTTATATGGATTGCTTTCCTTAGGCAAGAAGAGTCTACTAATCATACCCCCCTTCCAGTTACTACATGTCTGTCAAAATAATAGTTTTGATAACATTACTTCACGTGGAAGCAACGTCTTTGTTTTATAAAAAATTATTTGGAAAATATTAACAGTTTAACGACTATACTCTTAACTAAGTTGTAACTAGATTTTTAAAGTAACTAGTAAAGTAACTTAACCTTAATCCTACCTTAATCGGCTTGACGGAACTTAAGAACTTATGAAATCATCAACAATTCAGCTTGTACTTCGTTACAAGATCAGCAGCTCGTTAAACAGCGTAACGACACCTCATTTCTTCACAAAAACAGCTCTCGACACCCTAGAACACCCTTGGCACGATTACCTAGGTTAAGTGTGTGAAATGAAGGTGAAAAATGAGATGAAATGGCTTGAACCTGTAGCTGCCCTTTTATAGGCGAGTTTTGCAGACCATCGCGTAGCGCGATGCCCTTTTTCCCAAGGCCGTCGCGTAGCGCGACACCGCAATTAATCAGAAGCTGCCACGTGTTGACACATGGTTGGCCACGTGTCCCGGGTTACTTAACCTGTCCATCGCGTAGCGCGATGGACCAGTTGGGTTTGGCCGTCGCGTAGCGTGGTGCCCCCCTTTTTCTTGAACTGTGTGATTCTCTGTCGCGTAGCGCGACGGAGTTAGTCAGAAGACCATCGCGTAGCGCGATGGGTTTAGAAACCCAAATTTTTCATTTTCAGTCATTTAACTTTCAGAATTGGCATTTTAGCCCTTTAACTTCTAATCTTGACATTTTTGGCCCAAACTAGGTGGGGTATTTTCACGGTGTTACACAATCCCCCTCTAGGTTGAGTATGTCGAGGAACCTACGTCAAGTTCTTAGCTTCATCTTTATTTCTTGAAACTTAGTACTTGTCTTGATCCAGGATTTTGAATAGATTGGATCTTGAACCGTTCTTTATTTTTCAGTCTTGTAGACTTGAACTTTAATCTTATTTGCTAGGAAGGATAAGCAACAACAAATTTTAGAAACATCATATGCGGGAGGCTCGACATCTAATTTTCTTTTGTTGACTTTCTTGAGCCGATTGATTTCTTTCCTTGTCTTAAGATACAATGAGTTCATTTTTAGCTTCAACCACAAACTTTCACGTTCTCGTCTTCTTTTAAGCATTACAGCATCTGCAACTTCAGTTTCTGCATCCAAGCAGACTTGAGCTTGATCTACCTGTCCATGTACAACTGCACAAAACTTAAAACGAATAAGATTCGTTCACAGACCCTCTTGAGGGTCAAAGAAGAACTTGCTCACAGACCCTCCCAATTTCAGTCCCTCAACTTGTAAGTGATTTTTTTAAGTCCTAGGTTTCCAACAAACTTTGCATGAACGACATTGACAACAAAACACATGATTTTGAATAAAACACGGTTTAATAAAATATGTACGAACACAATAAAAACTTAAAATCTTTTCTGCATTTTCATATATTTTAAAATAACAGAAATATATACATAAGATTTTGAAGTTGAAACATAAAATAAAACAAATGAAAACCAAAACAAAAGATAGGAGTAAAGATGAAATTAATATTATATTTTAATAATATTTACAAAATTTTCTAACGATTTTAATATTTTTGTGAGAAAGATCACAACATGGAATCACATTACCTGTTAACGTTCTAGATCACACTTCTATTTGGATTTTATTATGCCAAGAACCCAAAGTCAGTTGTAGATATAATTTGTCTACTTTAAACTTAACAAGTATTTGGATGTCAATGTGATATGTTAAGGCATGTATTAGGCACAATGCTTGTGTGGTCCCCATTTAATCTGACAAATTACAGACTCCATCATACCTCAGGCGTAGTATGCTTTCACATGTTACCCCAAGTTGACTTAAACCTTTCTTATCTGATCACAGTATGCTTATTGACACTTTGGACACTTTATTTTGGACACTTCACTCAATCTAGAAATATTAAAAGAAAGCAGAAGTTCAGGGCCTTAACAATCAAGTCGGATAATACCATATTATCGCGCAGAGCAAGTCCAAGGCTTGAACAAAAGAAAGAAAGCAAAACAAAGCAGAAGATTCAGGGCCTTAACAATCAGATCTTATATGACTACAAACATAGAAAGTCCAAGGCTTGAATTAAAATAAATGAAGAAATAAATCAGAAGTTAAAAAAATCCTAAGATAGACAACTTTTAAACTTTCTTTTTCTTTTCTTTTCGTTTCTTTTCTGACGCGTTTTCCTTTTCTTTTCTTGACTCAATAGAATTAAAATTAACACTTGATTACATAAGACAACTGTGATCAGGTAAAGAGAGGCTTGGCTATAACATGTTATTTACGTTTCTGCTTTCATTGATATGACTTTAGTTGTAGTCGGCAACCGCTTCATAATGTGTAACCACTAGCATAGGCAAATATTTAAGTTTATATCACTCTGACACTTACTCATTTGTCAAGCCTATCTACACATTAAGCAATGATCTTGTTGGCTTTTGATCTACTCTTTTCATGTGCTAGAATCGTTAGAGATAATTTCTTATCATTTTCCAAGGGTCGGATCAATTTCTCAAAATTTTTAAAAGTTTTAATTATCCGACTCCCTCTAAACAGGAGCTCCCTCGTAACGGGATAGTACTTTTAGAAAGGTTTTTTTGATTTTCTTAAAAGAATGTAAATTATTTTTGATAAGTCAAATGACTCATTCTTATTATTATTATTATTATTATTATTATTATTAAAGCAAACGGAAAATCTTTTTGGTGAGTTAAACTTAACTCATTTTCTCCCTCTAAAGTTGTGACATATTTGAAAAATATTTACACTTTTATAAACTAAAAGATAGATAGGTTGTTTAATCAAAATTGATCATGCCGAGAGATTCGACCAGAAATTCAAATCAGGCATGATCGATGGATTTGTGAAAAGGTCAGCAAAGTTGTTGTCAGATGGACTATCTTAAGCATGCATTATCACATTGTATAAAAAATTTGAAGAGATTCAAATCGAGACCCAACAGCTGATGCTGGATCCATCACTTGAGAGAAGTAGTTGGACGAGGTTAGTTTGAGAAACGCTCGATAAGTTATGGTTGAGCCATTTGAACAAGGTTGGCGTTGTTGAAGCACAAAGTACCATATGAAACACTTCCCTTCCTTGAAGTTTTTCCTCCCGTGTCGCTTATGAAAGACTCGAATCCGCCATCGAATGGTTTAGCATCAAATAGCAAGGGTACGTCTCCCATCATATGACGGGTGCAATCATTATCTAAGTACCTAATACTATTGATAGTCCTCTTTGATTGACCCTGCATGCACTAAGTGTTTAAAAAGACATGGGTTCCCGAGACACTTTTGTCCCGGGAAGGTCGACCGTAAACCAACCAAACTTAATTTTATTTCCAGAAAACCATTTATTTCTTGTCGGAGCCTCACTTGATGTGACATTTAAGCCAAAACAAGGTACACCTGTAGAGGAGGATCCCGAGGAAGAATCAGAGGAGGATCCAGAAGAGGAGGACCCAGAAGAGGAGCCGGAGGAGGAAGAGGAAGAGGTGGAAGAAGAAGTTATTTGAAGAGAGCTACCCAGGAATGTGCCTGATCTATCTGGCTACAGATGCGATAGTTATCCACCCAGGTCACCACGCAGGGATCAAGATGAAGTTAACAGTCAGTATCGTTCACATGCTAGAGTAGCCAGATTACCCACTCCACCCATTCACCTGTCGCCGACGACTTCAGCTACTGCGCGAGTCCGGCAGACTGCTCGTATTAGGGTAACCCCGATTGACCCTACCTCGATTCCATTCAGATCTACCCATGACCGGGGAGGACCTTCACGCCCTAGGATAGATACTTCATCTTCCCGTTCATTGAGTATACCTACCCCTCGCCCTGACCTCCCAAATGCAGGAAACAACTCTTGGATGGCTGTCCTGACTGACCGTGTGATAGACCACACGATAGCCATAGCTAACATTAACCAGGAGAGGAGGGACATGACCCAGTACTTATCGACGTTACATCAGATAGTACTGAACTTGCAGCAGTCAGATGCCTACCACCACTGTTGTTTGGATAGGGTGACAGTTCGGCTGTGGAACTGTTACTGGGTGATTACGGTGCTGTTATTTTTATGTTTATGGTTAGCCTATCGTCTGTGTGGATAGATGCGGAATATTACAATTATGCGTACATGATCTTATGATACCCCATGTATGTATATAGTAGTATGTTATGTTAATATGGGGCACAATTTTGTACACTATTACAAGCATTGACCCTTATATGGTTAAGTTTAACAGTCACATAGTGACAGATTTTGATATATACATGCAAGCACTGGCCTTTATCAGGCTAAGTCTATGTACCTTTTATTATCAATGTACAGAACAATTTGTGAAATGTTAGTATGTTATCTGGTTTACCTGTACAACATTTATTGTGATTACTATTACATAGTGCCATAGACTGGAATTAGTACTAATTGGCTTATATTTGTTTATCATTATAGAATGACCCCAAAGAAAGCAAACCCTATGACTGAGGCAGAAATAGCCTAGATGATTGCTCGGCAAATGCAGGTAGTAATTCCGCTTATTGTAACACAAGTAACTGCCGGCGTAAACACAAATATGCAAACAAATCAACAACAAAACAATAATGCTCCCCCAACCAACAATGAAACAGTTACAAATAACAATCCCCCACCTAATACAGATATCCCTACCAATGCAAATAATCCCCCACCGAACCCAAGCAATGAAAATAACAACCCTAATCCCCCTCGAATGGAATATTCGATCAAAAACTTTATGACCTGTAAACCGATTGATTTCAAGGGCACTGAAGGGCCAAACTGATTAATCAAGTGGATTGAGAAAACTGAATCTGTTCTCAATATTAGTAATTGTCCACCGGAAAACATAGTCAAGTATGTTGCTTCTACTTTCACTGATCACGCATTAATGTGGTGGAACACTACGGTATAGATAAAAGGTCAAGATACGGTGAATCGCATGACATGGGCTGAACTCAAAACACTGATGTTGGAACACTTCTGCCCAAGGAACGAAATTCAAAGATTAGAACACGAACTCTGGAGTTTGGAGATGAAAGGAGCGGATCATTTGGGATACACGAACCGCTTCAATGAATTGGCCTGCTTAGTACCATGGTTAGTAACTCCTGAAAATAAATGAGTTGAACGTTATATTTGGGGTTTAGCTCCGGGAGTGTGGAGTTTGGTGAACTCTGTGGGCCACACTTCGTTCGAGAATGCCGTGACTCAGGCCGGCATCGTAACTTTCGACTTGGTAAGAAGCGGAGTGTTGAGAATGGTCGGGAAATCATCAGGTATGAAA
Organism: Bidens hawaiensis; assembly: GCF_021521415.1. NCBI lineage: Eukaryota > Viridiplantae > Streptophyta > Magnoliopsida > Asterales > Asteraceae > Bidens > Bidens hawaiensis. The sequence goes on along the minus strand of NW_027492092.1, from coordinate 137,073 downwards.
TGAACTGACTATGGGACGAGAGCACAAGGAGGATAATCAAGCAAACGTGCACGTCCGACAATCAGAAATTATGCTATAACTGGCTCCGATACGAAGCAAGACAGGTATAAGGGACCCTTGCCAAAGTGTGACAGATGTAATTACCATCATGTGGGAGAGTGTAGATTGTAGGTATGCCAGAAATGTGGTCGAACTGGGCATTATGCCCCTAATTGCAGAACAGGTGCAGAAATTGTGAGCCGACCAGCCCAGACTACCCAACCCCGTCGTCCCCAACTACCGAGACCGCAACCAATCCGTCAGCAACCAGCTCAGCAAAACTCAACTGTAGTGAATTGTCGTGATTGTTTTGAATGTGGGAGCACGGAACAATTTAGAAGGGACTGCCCCAAGCTGAATCGAGGAGCAGTCACCGGTCGAAACCAAGCATCGACTTCAGGTGCGTCTCGGGGACGCGCGTTTGTTATTGGGTCAGGAGAAGCACGACAAGACCCGAACGTAGTAACAGGTACATTTGCTGTTTCTGATCAATATGCTTCTGTGTTATTTGATACTGGTGCCGATAGAAGCTTTGTTTCCACTAGTTTTGTATCCCTGGGTAACATGCCAGTTAGTGAACTAACAAATCCCTATACTATAGAACTCAATAACGGTAACTCTATAACCGTCAACCAAATAGTCAAAGACTGTTCCATCATTCTTAATGAACACCCATTCCTTATTGACCTACTCCCGGTAGAGTTAGGAAGTTTTGATGTTATTGTCGGCATGGACTGGTTAACCAAGTATAAGGTGGAGATTGTGTGTAACGACAAGACAGTTAAAATTCTCTTTTCGAATGGTGAGGTGATTGTAGTACAAGGAGAGAAGTCTGGTTCGATGTTACCTCTCGTGTCTCATCTCAAAGTGTTGAAATGTTTACGCCAAGGTTGTATGGCATTCTTGGCAAACGTGACTATAAAGAACCCCGATGAGAAATGCATAAAAGAGATTCCCGTTGTACGTGAATACCCCGATGTATTTCCTGACGATTTACCCGGATTACCACCGAACCGACAAGTTGAATTCCGCATAGACTTAATTCCAAGATCAGCCCCTATTGCTAAGGCACCTTATCGATTGGCACCCTCTGAAATGCAAGAACTATCCAACCAGTTACAGGAATTGTTAGATAAGGGTTTCATTCGTCCTAGTTATTCTCCTTGGGGAGCACCGGCATTATTCGTAAAGAAGAAAGATAGAAGTTTTAGAATGTGCATCGATTACCGGGAATTAAACAAAGTTACCATCAAGAATCGATACCCTCTTCCACGAATAGATGACTTGTTTGACCAACTCCAAGGGGCAAACTATTTATCAAAAATTGACCTGCGATCTGGTTACCATCAAGTTAAAATCCAGGAAGAAGACGTGTCTAAAACGGCATTCCGAACTCGTTATGGCCACTACGAATTCTTAGTTATGCCGTTCAGACTGACTAATGCTCCCGCAGTTTTCATGGACCTTATGAATCGAGTTTGTAAACCGTACCTCGACAAATTCGTTATCATGTTTATAGATGACATTTTGATATATTCGAAAACCAAGGAGGAACATGAGCAGCATTTACGAACTATCTTGGAGCTGTTGAAGCAGGAAAGGTTGTATGCCAAGCTGTCAAAATGTGAATTTTGGCTACAAGAAGTACAATTTCTAGGGCATGTTGTTAACCGACACGGTATCCATGTAGACCCGAGTAAGGTTGAAGCCATCAAAAATTGGCAGGCCCCAAAGTCACCGAAAGAAATCCGCCAATTTTTGGGTTTAGCTGGGTATTATCGGCGTTTTATTGCTAACTTTTCCAGCATAGCCCAACCTTTAACTCTTTTGACTCAAAAAGATCGCGCTTATGTGTGGGGAGAAGATCAAGAAGCGGCTTTCCAATTGCTGAAACAGAAACTATGCCAAGCCCCGATACTGAGTCTTCCAGAGGGAACTGATGATCTGGTAGTTTATTGTGATGCGTCCCGGAAAGGTTTAGGGTGCGTACTAATTCAAAGAAACAAAGTCATAGCATACGCTTCTCGACAATTAAAGGTGCACGAGAAGAATTATATCACCCATGATTTGGAACTGGGCGCGGTTGTTCTTGCGCTCAAGATCTGGAGGCACTATTTGTATGGCACCAAGTGTACAGTATACACCGACCACAAAAGCCTACAGCATATTTTCGACCAGAAAGAACTAAATATGAGGCAGAGAAGATGGGTAGAATTGTTGAATGATTACGACCGTGAGATTCGATACCACCCGGGCAAGGCTAATATAGTGGCATATGCCTTGAGTAGAAAAGACAGGATCAAACCACTACGGGTCCGAGCACTTGGAATGATCGTCCAAACCAGTCTCACCGAACAAATTCGTATTGCTCAAAACGAAACTCTGAAAGGAGATCACTTGGAAAATGAAAACTTGCATGGAACCGAACAAAACTTTGAAGAAAGAACTGACGAAATTCTATACTACAAAAATCGAGTTTGGATTCCCACTTTCAGCAATCTACGTGACTTGATCATGGACGAAGCCCATAAGTCCAAATACTCCATTCATCCTGGAACGGATAAGATGTACAAGGACTTGAAGGAATATTATTGGTGGCCCGGTATGAAGAAGGATATAGCCACGTACGTCAGTAAATGTTTAACGTGTGCGAGAGTTAAGGCTGAATATCAAAAACCTTCGGGAATGTTGCACCAACCGGAAATACCACAATGGAAATGGGAACAAATTACCATGGATTTTGTAACACATCTCCCAAAAACCTCCAGAGGAAATGATGCAATATGGGTGATAGTTGACCGATTAACCAAGTCCGCACACTTCCTTCCAATCCGAACCACGTTCACAACCGAAAAACTTGCTCACATCTACATCAATGAAATCGTATCCCGACACGGCGTACCCGTTTCCATTATTTCTGATCGAGATAGCCATTTCACCTCTCGTTTCTAGCAAGCCGTACAAGAAGCTTTGGGAACCCGAGTTGACCTAAGTACCGCCTACCATCCCCAAACCGACGGTCAATCTGAGCGAACCATTCAAACCTTAGAAGATTTGCTTCGCGCTTGTGTACTAGACTTTGGTGGAAACTGGGATCAACATCTTCCACTAGTCGAATTTTCGTACAACAATAGCTATCACAGTAGCATTCAAGCGGCACCGTATGAAGCGCTGTACGGACGGAAATGTAGATCACCCTTGTGTTGGACTGAGGTTGGAGATACCCAAATTACACGATTTGACTTGATTCAAGAAACCACCGACAAAATTCGTAAAATCACAAGCAAATTGAAAATCGCCCGAGATCGACAGAAAAGCTACGCTGATGTTCGTAGAAAGCCGTTATCCTTTGAAATAGGCGACAAAGTTTTTCTGAAAGTATCCCCGTGGAAAGGCGTCATTCGATTAGGAAAAACCGGTAAACTAGCCCCGCGATACATTGGGCCATATGAAATCATTTCTAAGATAGGTCCGGTAGCTTACCGACTGAAACTTCCTGTGGAGTTGAGTTCTATTCACGATGTCTTTCATGTTTCGAACCTGAAAAAGTGTCTTACCGATGAAACCGAAATTGTGCCATTAAAAGACTTAAACATAAACGAAAAACTGAATTTCGTTGAAGAACCGGTGGAAATATTAGAGGGAAAAATAAAACAATTAAGACACAACAAAACCTCTCTAGTAAAAGTTCGGTGGAATTTACAAAGGGGACCTGAATTCACGTGGGAGCGGAAATCTGAATTCAAAAAGAAATACCCGCACCTGTTTCCAAACAAAGACAAAGTTGAATAATCGAATTTCGGGGACGAAATTTTCTAACGGGGGGAGAATGTGAAATTTGAGCCAAAACAAGGTACACCTCAGTACGTATTTACCGATTAAGCAAATAAACGCCTTTTGCGTAACAAACGAACGATTAACCGAACGGGTCGGGTTATGACCCAGATATCTCGGGGGGCCATTTATAAGTGATATACGATCTATACACGCTAAAATATTAGAAATATGGTCTTAGTTTGATAGCAAACAAGTTAAACGAAAACATGCTCGTTTAACTACCCGCTATAGCTTTAAACGCAAAAGATAGTTACAAACCAAGCATTGTATCATCCGTTAAGCCGAAAAAGACTTACCAAACACTTATTTGAAATGTTTTAAGCGATCCGTGAAAATATTTTTGATTTTTACAAACATATAGTATGTTTTTATAATTTTACACAAAACTAGCCGAAAAACACTTGTTTTCGCGTTGTTTAACGCACCCGATAAGTTTTTCGCGCCAAAAACCGAACCCGAACTAATTTGGACCGGGCTTTTCATGTTTGGGCTTGAGAAATCAGAAACTTGGGCCAAAATGGGCCCAAAGTGGGCCCATGATGGTCCGATCGCAATCAGCAACCCCCCCCTATTTTTCTTTCACATTTAAACTAGATTCAAGCCATTTCCAACACCAACTCTTGAAAATTCTGGACATAAACTTTACTCCAGCCAGAAAACTTCCAAAACCCTAAGGTAAGAGCTTAAATAAGTAGCTTTTTTACTTGTTTGAACTTGTTAATACCATAAAAACATGTCTTGGTTACTAAAAATCATTCCTAACCGTGTAAAAATCCTAAAAATGGTCCATAAACATGTTTTGATCATAAACATGTTAAGGAACCTGTTTTGATAGTTTTTTTGGCCATAAACACGGATTAAAGGGTTGAAACGACGTTTTTACGGTTCAAAAGTTCGTTTTTGTACACTAGCCGAAACCCTAACTTAAGGGCTGTTATGTTGATGAAATATTGCTTGGTTTGTGATATAGGACTTGTACCTATCTTGCTTAGAAGCACAAGAACCTGAAAACTTGATTAAAAGGTTGGAAACGAGCCAAACCCGCTAAGGTAATGCCGAAACACTCGCTTACGGGCTATTTAGGTTAAGGTTGTGATGTACATATTATTAGGACTTGAAATTTTGCAGGGACATCAGGGACCATGTCAATGAGTTCCTGTTCAAATTTGGTAATTTTTCGACCATCCGAGAATATTTAGCGAATTTATTACCGAATTAGGACGTTTATTTGGGAAAAATAGTTAAAATACTTCAAAAATTATGAAATTCTTCTGGGAACTCAGATTTGATGTATTTTGATCACATATGAATTTTGGGATTATTTTGAGAAGTTTAAAGGTGTTTTGTTTATTTGCATTCGTGTGAATTTTTACAGCCGAATTTGGGCCGAAAAGAATATCGCACGAGCTTTTTACATTCTGGAATTGATACAGGTTGTTTTGGGAGATGTTTTGAGTATTCAGGAATTTTTTTGGAATTTTTGGAAATTGTTTGGGGTAAACGGACGATTTTCAGGCGAAATATAGCTGATAAAATGAATTTTTATAAATTAATAAATCAGTAAATAAATTCCAGAAATATTTTTATAAAAATCTACATATTTTAATTGACAAGTGGTTAAATTTTTATAATTTAATGATTAACGGTTAATTAATTATGCTAATCTGATTATTAAACAAATTCAGTTTTTATAACAACCGACAAGTTCGCGACTAGTGAACCTGCGGAAAAATCAAAACACCAAGAGTGATCAAAAATCATATTTTTGGACTAATTAAGTAAAAACTAACTTTTCTATGAAAAACCTGGACAATCCGGGTGGATTGTGCGCGTTTCTTCTCAAATCAAACTGAATAAACGGAAACGGGCCCCGTGGCTAATCCGGGACCCCAGTATGTGATCTTTCTTTATAACTTAATCATGTTATTAACCAATACATTTACCCAAGCTTATTTTCCCATAACTGCTTTCTGAACGCGTAAACGAGCAACTTGGCCCAGCTGGGGAAAACGGGAGTCTGAGCCAAGTTCGGTTTTAAGTATTAGACATTGAACAACATCACAACCTAAGCCTATTGCCACTTTCTGGGCGTTCCAGCTACACCCAGATTAGTTATACAGCCCAGCTTAGTATTGAAATTATAATAATAATAAAATATTAATATTATTATAATATTGATTATAGGAACTACTGATAGCGGACCGAACAAACCACGAGCTAATACAATACCGAATATCTACTAAACCGTGAGTTTCATGACCCCACTTTTAAACTGTTTTACGAACTTTTGGGGTGAAAAGCATGTTTGATTACATATACATACCTGAAACATGTATTGATGTGAATTATCTAAGTGCTAACACACGAAAGTCCCCACGATCACAGTGATTAACTTCGAGCCGGTGGCTTGTGAATAGTACTATTGATTTGACAAACCCAAACGGAATCGGCCTGGTTGCCGTGTCACATAGCGCCGTTTGCACATGACCATATTTATACAAACAGGCTATGTAGTGTTAGACATAGCTATAGGGGCATGTTGTGGGCGGAAGGGGGCCACAGTGGTTGATTGAGCGTGGGAAATGGAGGCACGCAGCACGAACAGTCCAGGCTTCACTGTAGCTTAGCATAATTACATCACATACATCATTTACTTACATACATACTTATTTCATGATTACAAGTGTTGACTTGTGAATACTCATTACTGATTTCTTGAAACTCGTGAAACTCACAAACTCTAGTAGTTGACCCGTTTTAAACTGCTTTTCAGGTGTACCTAAATCGGAGTAATTTGATGATCTATTACTTGCCTGAAGTGTGTGGTCGATGCTATGTGAATAGAAGGGGTGTTAGTAGTAAGAACGTTTAGTTAACGAACTAGTTTTGTTTGTATCGCCTAGACTGTAAAATAATGATAGAGCGAAGAAATGTAATATATTGTAAATTAGTTTGTAATGTTTCTTTATAAACAATGTGTTGATATCAGAGGTGTCTGTTACATTCCCGTTTTATGCTTCCGCATTGTGCTAGTCGGGGTGTGACACTTGATGAAGAGTAGTCACTAGGAATCCAAGCAAAAACTTGTTCCTTGATTTTGGCAATTTTAGACTTCTCTTTTCTTGCTTTTAGAAGACTTAGGATCCTTTTTGATTTTATCCTTCTTGGTTTTCCAAAAATGTTTCTTTTTATGTTTTAATTTATTTACTTTGGATCTCACATCCATTTCACTGGGTGCACTATCAGCTTGATCAGTCCTTGAATCAGGGCTACTGAAAGCTCTTTTTGGGGACTGACTAAGCCGCATTTGAATATCAATTTGTTACTTGAACCAGTGCTTGCAATATCTTGGATGGTGAGAATAGTGACCACACACAAAACAACACTTTCTCCTAGGAGTGTCATAGAACTCATCTAAACTGTAATGTGGTTGGTGTGGTGGGAAAGGTGATCCTTGGAAAGGAACACGATTATAAACACATTTGTGTAATATGGATCAACAAAATTTTGCTGATAATGACCATAGTAGTTGTTATCACAGAAGTTGTATGACTGATGATTTCTTAATTGATTGGTTTTTTTTGAGAAAATGATTGTTTATTTGGTGGAACATATTTACATGAAGTACTTTCCTTTTCATTTTCAAAAACTTTACTTTTACTTGAATTATCCCCAGTCTCACAACTTGATGATGAACAATTTGATATGTTCACCTCAACAGGCCTACTTTTATTGACACATTTTTCAACAAAAGTTTCATTACAAACGGTTTCATAATCACAACTCGTGTCTGTTTCGATTGACCCACTTTCTTCAACACAACATGCTAAACAAGATGAATCACCACTATAATCAAATGTTACATGTATTGGAGCAGTTGCTTTAGGGCTGTTTGGTTCACAGAATGATTTATGATGGAATTGGAATTGGAGTGGAATCTTTTAAATTTGATGTGGTGTTTGGTTTGTAAATTCAATAATGGAATTGGAATGTTTAAAACATTAAATGACTAAATTACCCTCATCCTTTTCCTAGGGCTGTCATAACATGTCGGACACGACACGATAAGACACGATGACCTGTTGTGCTAAACACGAACACGACACGATAACTAATCGTGTCATTTTTTTCAAACACGAACACGAACCTGTTTAATAGCAGGTTAACCTGTTAAGACCTGTTAAGGGACCTGTTTAAAGACACAATGCATAATACATGTGTAACGAAACCAAAATTTTCAAAAACGAGCATAAATGTCTTAATTAATAGATAATCCATAACATATATGAAACAAAAAACCACAAATCCATTACATACTAGAAACAAAAGATGCACATACATAACATACTTAAAACAAAAAACCATAGATGCAAATCATAACATTCATAAAAAGTATATTATCAGGTTCTGACGGGCATTGGTGAAATATCGTTTGTAAGTATGACTTTAGATTTAAGACTTTAAGAGTGTATATATATTTATTTTTTTAAAATAAAAATCTACACAGGTTACTAACAGGTTAACAGGTCTTTAACCTGTTAGGACACGAATTTAAACATGTCTTAAACAGGTTGACCTGTTTAAGACACGAAACCTGTTAAGCTCAAACCCAAACCTGTTAAAACCTGTGTCGTGTTAACAGGTCCGTGTTATAAATTGACAGCCCTACCTTTTTCTTCTAGTTCTTCCCTTTTTCTAAACCCTTTTGGTGTACATCTGAGAGGTCTAGAAACCATCAAAGTTGAGATCTTCTTCTTTTTTTGCTAAAATTTGATGTTCATGTTCCTTTTCTTAACAGCTGAATCTCGTATCTATGAACCAAATCTATGCTTCAACTACTAAGCCTGGTCTAACTTTATGTTTGTAAACCTCGATTTTTGTTGGTCTTTAGAGAAGCTTCATCATCGCCAATTTCTATAACTGAACTTATGTCAAAATCTTTATTGAAGGTTTTGTTTTTTCTAAAATACTTTGATTTCTATAACTCGATTTTTGTTTTAAATGGAACTTGATTTCTTGTTGAAGCTTCATGAGCTTTTCTTGTTTCAGTTTCATCGAGTTTCATAGATTTTGATTTATGAAACTATAATTGGGTTATATGATTTTGCAACTCAGTTTGATTTAAATTTCTGAATATTAATTTTGATAGAAGATGATTCTCACACTTTATATATATATATATATATATATATTAATTTTGAGGGTGTTTTGGTAAAGTTTGAACATTCCAATGGAATGTTTATAGTTCCATCACATGTTAGAAGGAAAGTAAATTAGTTTAGTTAAAGGAAATATTTTCCGTTCCAATTCCATCATTTACCAACCAAACACAATTTTAAATGGAATGTTGACCAATTCCATTTCCAATTCCTATGAAATCCATGAACCAAACATGCCCTTAGAAGCTGTAGGAACAAATGTTACTGGTTTTGGTACACGACCAACTCCATATACCATCTCTTCCTCTGGAGGGATGTTATAACTAAAGTGAGGTAGGCTAGTGTAGTTATCATTCAACGATGGAGGCACAGTTGAATAATCATAGCCTAGACCCGACTTTTGTTTAGCACTCCTCTGGGCTCCAATAATATCATTTAACTTACCTGACGCTAACTCAAAATTTTCAACAGCTAATTTATGTTTTTCAGAAGTTGATTTCTTATCAAAAAGCTTAGTTTCTAAGCTTTCAATTTCAGCTTTTAAATTTGTAACTATATTTTTATAGTACTCAACTTCCTTTTGAGAATGAAATTTTTGATTTTCAAATTTGCAATGTCATCATGGTGAGTTTTGATCTTAGTGGTGTAAATCTTATCAGCTTTGACATATTGGTCGTTCAGACTCTTTAGCTGTGAGTTTTCTTTTAAAACAACATCATAGTTCTGTCTTTAGAACTCAACTTTGTAAATGCAAGCATGTGTGCATAGATTTGTGTGTACGTCGAGAAAGATAGGACATGTATGACCAGGGCCGGCTCAACGAATGTGGAGGCCTAAATCGAAACAAGATTTTGTGCCTTTTCATGACAATTGTTAAGAAAAAAATTTTGCTTATTAAAAGTTTTCAACTCATAACCTACACTTTAGTAACAACCAAGCCTACCACAACATCAATATATTACTTTGAGTTTACTTTACCCATTATAATAAATCTATAGATAATGTTTTTTGGACTTGGGGGCCTTAAGTAAGTGTGGGCCTAAAGCCCTAACTTGTTTTCGCTGTCCTACGAGCCACCCCTGTGCATGACTGCTTCCATGTGCAGCACTGCTTCCACATGCAGCACTTGTCCTAGCTTTATTTTCTTTGGACTGATTGTTCATTTGAAGCTTATTTTCCATTAATTCAAAAGACTTGATGGTAGAAGTTAACTCTGAGAGTGTTATGGTATTCAAGTTTGTGGTTCTCTTGATGGCAACCATATTGATGCACCAGGAGTAAGACAATGAATTCAATAGCTTCATGTTGATCTCAGACAAACCATTGATGGTACTGGCACTTCTCATTTTGGTGACGAGCGATTCAAATCTGTTGATGAGAGAGGAAACCAATTCTCCTTTAATATGTTAAACATGTCGAATTCTCCTTTTAACATTTTCTTTCAACTTTCTCCCATATCCAGATTTGCTCCAAGCTCAGGTTCGTAAGACAATTTTTTTAACTCGATTAGTTTTTTTTTGGTAGAGAAAGAGAAAAAAGTTTAGGTTTTATTTTTTTTGCTACAGTGCCCGAGTTGCTACAGTACCGAGTTGCTGCAGTACCGTGCGATGCAATTGCTATAGTACCCGTGCGATGCGACTCGATTTGCTACAGCACCCGTGCGATGCGACTCGATTTGCTACAGTACCCGTGCGACGCGATTGCTACAGTGCCCGTGCGATGCGATTGCTACAGTGCCCGTGCGATGCGATTGCTACAGTATCCGTGCGACGCGATTGCTATAGTACCCTCGAGGCAACGCGATTGCTACAGTACCGTGCGATGCGACTCGATTGCTACAGTACTCAATTGCTGCAGTGATTTATTTATTTATTATTTTTTTTTGTATAGCACTTAAACTTCCAAAAAGTCAAAAAGACTTTAGTCTAAAAATTAATAAATCGGCCTAAATCTGAGTTTTCAAAAACTTAAAAATACTAAAATTTAGATTTGATGATTTTCGTGTATTTCTAAGGCGTAAAGGACTCCAAATGAAGTGAGTAGCACGAAAAAAAACCCCAAATCTAACCAAAACTAAGATAAAAATCCGAAAAGTTTGACCCGAAAACCACAAAAAGTCGAGCGGAAAGCTCTAATACCAATTGTAGGTCCACTAGAGGTCGGATCTAACAAAAAATCTTGGATCAACCAAACTTGGTGCTAGCGGAATATCACACCAAGGCACCTTGGTCTCGGATCTTGTTATGTATTGTTATTTTCGGCTTTTGTTTAGATGGAAAGAACAAGATAAGTTAGAGACTTGTTTTTCAAAAGCTTGCGAGTCTCATAAGCATGCTTCCTATAAATAGGAAGCATGCATGAGACATTGGCCTTAGGCCCAAATAAGTTATTATAAGACAAGCCCAACATAACTAAACAATACAAAAGACTTCTAGATAAACAAAACTTGGCCCCACACTAACCTTGTTCTTCACAGCTTCGTGGAGTTCCGAAACCATAAAAGTCGGTGGTTACATATAGGGATAAGACTAAATTAAGTAAATCCAACTTGTTTTATTAGGTAAATCTCATAAATAGGTTAGTGATAAATTGTCATACCCCGTTAAGCGAATTGCGGAAGCGTAAAACGGAAATGCAACAGATACAACTGGTATCAAATACATTTTTCATAAAGAAACATTACTAACTAATTTACAATATATTACATTGTTCTAATATCTTTTACACACTAGGTGATACGATCAAACCGGTTCGTCAATTACTTTACTTCTAACTCAAATGACCACGACATCAATCACCAATCAGACACGTAACACACAGGAAATTACTTCTCATATCTGATTACCTGAAAAGCATGTTAAAACAGGTCAACTACGAATAGTTGGTGAGTTTCATAAGTTTAACGAAATCAGTTCTGCGTACCACACAGTCATAGTTTGTATGTACGCGCGTATGTAAAAATATGTATTTACGTTTGTATAAATATGTACAGCCATATCCTTGTGTGTGCATATACACACATGTAAGTTTATAATATGAATTTGAAATTTCGTTAAAATCGTGATTGTTTGTTCGTACTACCTGTTTCCAATTTCCGTGTTTAACCAACCACTGTGGACCCCCTTCCTCCCACAACGATTCCACGTAAACTCAAACATTATATAGTGTACACGCAAATAATTAGTATATTCTACACATAGTATTTCCTACGGCTAATCACATAGCATGTATATAGACACAAATACACATATAGTATTTATCACGTATCACCAAATACTGTGGCTCCCCATCCGCCCACAATACGCATAATCACATTATTTTCTTAACATTCATGTCATAATCAAGTTAGTTCGTTTAATAAGTTGCAACAGAACTTGGCTCATAGGCCATACTCAACTTTAGTTTATAAGTTGCAGCAGAACTTGGCTCATAGGCCATACTCAACTTTAGTTTATAAGTTGCAGCAGAACTTGGCTCATAGGCCATACTCAACTTTAGTTTAGTAAGTTGCAGCAGAACTTGGCTCATAGGCCATACTCAACTTTAGTTTAGTAAGTTGCAGCAGAACTTGGCTCATAGGCCATACTCAACTTTAGTTTATAAGTTGCAGCAGAACTTGGCTCATAGGCCATACTCAACTTTAGTTTAGTAAGTTGCAGCAGAACTTGGCTCATAGGCCATACTCAACTTTAGTTTGTTACTATTGTGGCCCCCCTTCCGCTCACAATAGCCCCATAATCATCACAGACCACGTTATCCCCATGGCCATTACAGACAACATTGTTTCCCAAATTAGTTATGTTTAACATTACATAACGTGTTTGTATAAACATGCTGTCACGTGTAATTTCATTATGTTTTGCAATTCGTATTATCTCCACTCAATATATCAATCAACGATAATAATCATCTTTCATCAGCACATAGTCAATCATTATGTTTGTAGGGACTTTTCATATATAAATGTTCAGATATTTTATATCCTGAACCGTTTTCAGATAGATAACGTGTATAAACATGCTTTCCACCCCAAAAGTTCGTAAAATAGTTTAAAGAGTGGGGTCATGAAACTCACAGTTTTGTAGGCACTCAGTGCGAGGTCAGCTCGGGGTTCGTTTCCCTTGCTATCACTCAGTCCCTATAGTCCATATTATAATAATATTAATATTTTAATATTATTATAATCTCAGTACTAAACTGGGCTGTATAACTAATCTGGGTATAGCTGGAATGCCCAGAAAGTGGTAATAGGCTTAGGTTGTGATGTTGTTCAATGTCTAATACTTAAAACTGAACTTGGCTCAGATTCCCGTTTTCCCGGCTGGGCCAAGTTGTTCGTTTACGCGTTCAGAAAACAGTTATGGGAAAATAAGCTTGGGTAAATGCATTGGTTAATAAAATGATTAAGTTATAAAGAAAGATCACATACTGGGGTCCCGGATTAGCCACGGAGCCCGTTTCCGTTTATTTAGTTTGATTTAAGAAGAAACGCGCACAATCCACCCGGATTGTCCAGGTTTCTCATAGAAAAGTTCATTTTTACTTAATTAGTCCAAAAATATGATTTTTGATCACTCTTGGTGTTTTGATATTCCCGCAGATTCACTAGTCGCGAACTTGCCGGTTTTTATAGAAACTGAATTTGTTTGATATTCAGATTAGCATAATTAATTAACCGTTAATCATTAAATTATGAAAATTTAACCACTTATCAATTAAAATATGTAGATTTTTATAAAAATATTTCTGGAATTTATTTACTGATTTATTAATTTATAAAAATTCATTTTATCAGCTATATTTCGTCTGAAAATCATTCGTTTACCTCAAACTATTTCCAAAAATTCCACAAAAATTCCTGAATACTCAAATCATGTCCCAAAACAACCTGTATATATTCCAGAAGGTAAAAAGCTCGTGCAATATTCTTTTCGGCCCAATTTCGGCTGAAAAATTCACACGAACGCAAATAAACAAAACACCTTTAAACTTCTTCATATGATCCCAAAATTCATATGATCAAAATACATCAAATCTGAGTTCCCAGAAAATTTTCATAATTTTTGAAGTATTTTAGCTATTTTTCCCAAATAAACGTCCCAATTCGGTAATAAATTCGCCAAATATTCTCGGATGGTCGAAAAATTACCAAATTTAAACAGGGACTTATTGACATGGTCCCTGATGTCCTTGAAAAATTTCAAGTCCTTACAATATGCACATCACAACCTTAACCTAAATAGCCCGTAAGCGAGTGTTTCGGCATTACCTTAGCGGGCTTGGCTCGTTTCCGACCTTTTAATCAAGTTTTCAGGTTCTTGTGCTTCTAAGAAAGCTAGGTACAAGTCCTATATCACAAACCAAGCAATATTTCATCAACATAACAGCCCTTAAGTTAGGGTTTCGGCTAGTGCACAAAAACGAACTTTTGAACCGTAAAAACGTCGTTTCAACCCTTTAATCCATGTTTATGGCCAAAAAAACTATCAAAACAGGTTCCTTACCATGTGTATGATCAAAACATGTTTATGGACCTTTTTTAGGATTTTTACACGGTTAGGAATGATTTTTAGTAACAAAGACATGTTTTTATGGTATTAAACAAGTTTAAACAAGCATAAAAGCTACTTATTTAAGCCCCTTACCTTAGGGTTTGAAGTTTTTCTGGATGGAGCAGAGTTTGTATCCAGATTTTTCAAGAAATAATGTTGGATATGTCTTGGATCTAGTTTAAATGTGAAAGAATAACAGGGGGGGGGGGGGGGGTGGCGGCTGCGGCCGGAAGAAAGATTGGGCCCAAGATGGGCTGTTTTGGCCCAATAATCTGGTTTCTCAAGCCCAAATACGAAAAGCCCGGTCCAAATTTAGTTCGGGTTCGGTTTTTGGCGCGAAAAACTTATCGGGTGCGTTAAACAGCGTGAAAACGAGTGTTTTTCGGCTAATTTTGTGTAAAATTATAAAAACATACTATATGTTTGTAAAAATCAAAAATTTTTTCATGGATCACTTAAAACATTTCAATTAAGTGTTTGGTAAGTCTTTTTCGGCTTAACGGATGATACAATGCTTGATTTGTAACTATCTTTCGCGTTTAAATCTATAGCGGGTGGTTAAACGAGCATGTTTTCGTTTAACTTGTTTTCTATCGAATTAAGGCCATATTACTAATATTTTAGCTTGCATAGATCGTATATCACTTATAGATGGCCCCCCGGGATATCTGGGTCATAACCCGACCCGTTCGGTTAATCGTTCAATTGTTACACAAAAAACGTTTATTTGCTTAATCGATAAATACGTACTAAGGTGTACCTTGTTTTGGCTCAAATGTCACATAAATCAATAGAACTCAAAATAAATTAAAAAATAAAAACAAAACAAATATAGCTCCTTAAAATTCGCCTTTATCCTTAAACGGGAATACATTGTTTCGCCACAAAAATAGCGCCAAGGCATACGCCCTGAATGCTTTTGACAACTATGTGTCAAAGCCTTTCATATAGGTATCACAAATATATCCTAGATAAGCATAAGTTTGATAGGATCATATATCACCTTACACATAACTAACTAATTGTAAAACGTACTTATTAAACTTCAGCGTTCCAAAAGGGTGAACGTTGGGGAACTTGATGGAACCTGAAAACAAAACACCATGAAACTAGGGTTAAAAGCAAAAGTTTTACATAATAGTAGTAATTTCATTTTTCAAATGCCAAAAGTGGAATTTGAAATGAAAGTTCAAGAGCTTACAATTTGTCAAGAAGACGGCTGTGATGCGGTAGCAGGTTGATTAACATAGAGTCTTGGTTTCTTATCGCATTGAATCTTCACATGATCTACCATATCATCCATGAGAGTCTTAGCGTCATCACACAGCCTAGAAAAACTTACTTTCAACTTAGATTGATGTGATGATGTAGGTATCTTTGTGAGTATTCCTTCAGTTTCCCGCACTATAGAAAATATACTTTTATACACTCTAGCAAATTGCTCATTGTTATCTGTCATCCTTAACCAAAAACGCCATTTCATTTCTGTGGCTAGTTGATTCTCAACTTCCATTGGTGCCTTGTCTTGCATCAAACGAGCTGCGTTTGTTTCACTATTTTCTTTCCATTGATATAGTAGCCCCTGCAGTTCTCTCATAAGCATACGCGCGAATGCAATGTTCTCCACAGTCTTAGCCTCCTGCGTGAATCATATAATATGCACGAAGCATATAGATAGCTCCTAAATTAAATATCATTTCTTATAGAGCGTATGGAAGATAAGAATATACCTCATGTGAAACCATTGTGATTGTGGCACCTGGAGAACCATCTAACAAATAGTTTTTGACTTCATGAGGCATGGTTACTTCTGGTCGTGCTTTCTCGTTCAGAGTAACATAATACGGATAAATCTTTAAACTCTTTAAGTTGGCAAATGAAGAAGGTTGATGTGAGATTAGTTCCATGGACGAAAGAAACTGAAAATTTACCAATAAACAACAAACAAATTTCATAGTCATAAGTAATTATATGAAAATCTATTTTAGTGACTATGTGTTTGTACAAATCTTTTTTTAATGGTTTACTACCCCAACAGTATTTCCACTGCTTGAATTAAAAGTCTATGCGAATGATATACCTTCACAAATTCCAAGTTAAGTGAAAGAGATTTGACATTATGGAACTGTTGAAGCAGACTAACAACTTTACGTTCGTTATCTTCAATGGAACATTGAGCACATATATCCACCTTCTCCAAATGGAGCAGGTCTGTAGAAAACTCGAAAGATAAATTATCGCCTCTATAATGCAAAGAGTAAAGGTTGGGTGCAGAAACCAGATGTATTGACGTATATGTTATACTCAGATTCTTGAGTTGAGGTGTAACCACATTGATACCCTTACAGGGCTCCGCCACTTTCAAGTGTTAGACTAGTTAATCCAGGATGACATATATTGAAATCATCCGAGCTCGTCATATTGCAACGTTTTAAGATGAGATTCTTCAAGTTTGCACAGTTAGAGAAAACACCATCACACAATGCGACTTTATGTAGATCCAGTGTTGCTAAAGCTGGCGCCTCCCAAGCAGGTAGGGTCAAGATGAAAAATCCGCTCAAAGTGAGATGTTTGAGGGAATGAGAACTAAAGGCTGAAAGAGGGAATTCGAGAAACTTTTTACGCAGGCAAGTAATACTCAATTGTTGGACATTGTGGGAGATTGCGAAGTCGATAATTCTTTTGACAAGCACATGGCTAACAGTGTCATGAAAAGAGACACTGATAGAATGTACGTCTAGTTGATTCTTGCGTTTAGATAGAACATGTCTAATAAATTGGGAGAACTTGGAATATGTAGGAAAATCCTCGCTTGAGAAACTGAGACATGGCATTGAAGTCCAGGTGAACCTCCATCTGGATGACAATGTACTTGTTCCAATTGCTTTTTTAGTGCCATTAAAAGCAAGGATTTTATGGATAAGATCATCCGGCAAGCTGCTTAATCCATCACCTTCTACATTCATTCAATTTTTATCGTGCCCAAAATCCATTCTCTCCTGACTCTACCTTGACAGAAGCTACAATTTGATTGTGTGCAACAGTTAGCACATAATACAAACAAAACACTCAAGATACATGGGTTATCATAGTTACATTATTGAAATTTAGAGGAAGTTCACTTTCCGTTTCTAAACCATACATGTTTACTTTGACTGAAAATTGCAATATTTATATCAGAATACAACTAAAAACCCCTCCAAAAAAAATTCAAAAAAATTAATAAAAAAATCATAACTCAAAATATAAATAAAAAACAAAAAATGTAAAAAAACTAAAACGTTTCCGCCTTTGCCCTCGTTCTTTAAAAAAAATGAACCGAAACCGAAAGTTGACGAAAACGAAACACAAACCAAAACTGAACCGAATTGATGGAAACCGAAAAACTCGATCAAAACGAAACAAAAAAGCTGAAACCGAACAGAAATGAAACTGAAAAAACCGACCACAACGAAACAAAAGGCCGAAAATGAATACAAAAACAAACAAAAGAAACCGAAACCCAAACCTAAACATCCAATTTATGGTAACAACTGTAGGGCTGTAAACTAGGAAGCATGGGGATGGTAGTTTACATGGAGTACCTGTGACGGAAACGCCATGGGACGTTTCCTAAACGTTTCCGGTTAATGGGGACGGATCCTAAATGTTTCCGGGTTAATGAGGCCGGATCCAAAACATTTCGAGGACGTTCTATTTATTTTATGGTTAGATGGAGAAAAAGTGTACCTGAACGTTCGCAGGAGGTTCAATTTCAACTGGAAAGAGAAAGAACAAGAGACGGCTGGAAATGAAGAAGAGAGCGGCGTATTAAAGTCTGAACCTCCGTTTTGTTATTTTAGGGTTATTTAGCGTTTTTTTTTTTAACAATTAGCCCCGCTCTTTCACTCATTACATTGAGTACTTCAAGTTTATTAACTTCTACATTAAACAATTAACCCCTTATACTTTCACTAGTTTACATTTGATTCTTAATCTTATAAGTTTATATATAAAAAAGTATTAAATTAACATTATATATTTAATTTTTTTATTTTCTTTTTTTCGTACCCGTAACTTGGATTTTTGAGTTTTTCGTTCTTCTTACCCGTATCTGATAGTCGGGTATAAATCATATGTATAGTTGTGTTATTTTATAGTTTTTAACTAGTTTTATTGTGTAAACAACAATATTTGTAGCGTGATTTTGTATTTCAGGTCAGTGAGCATTAAATATACTACCTGGAGATATTTACGAGTATGCTTTGGAGTCTCTAAAAGATCGCGTTCGATACGCGCGTGATTCAGGGATTAGTAGTAGTAGTAATAATAATATTAATAAACTGAATGAAAAGTTCATTATATAATTATTAAGTGAAATGAATATTAAACTGAATGACTGTTTGACACTCCAAGTAAATCGACTTATGGCTAAACTCATGTTGGGCTCCTAATTAATTCCATATGGATAACTAAACTGTCTGGGGCTAAACAAGAATTACTACGGTGGTGTTTGTTTTTACTTAAAACATCTTCAGGAGGCTTATGTCTGCGGGCGAGCAGACATAAACTTCTGAAGACTGTTGGTTTTTTTTTTAAATAAGATCTGCAAACTGCTTTTATAGTCTTAAAAAAGAAGCTATTGTTTAACTTCTTCACACATCTTCACACTTCTTAACATCCTACCAACACCCAATGTCCGCCACCACCACCACCGTCCACCATCACCACCCACCGCCCGCCACCACCACCGTCCATCACCGCCACCACCCACCGTCCCCCACCACCACCGTCCATCACCGCCACCACCCACCGTCCACTACCACCACCCACCACCAACATCCGCCACCCACCACCACCGTCCATCACCACCACAACCACCCACCGTCCGCCACCACCACCACTCACCACCATCACCCACCTGTTGGCCACAACCATCGTCCACTACCACCACCCACTGTCCGCCACCACCACCTACCATCCGCCACCAACATCGTCCACCACCATCACCGTCCATCACCACCACCACCCACCGTCCGCCACCAACTATTTTACTACTCTACAGACGTTATATGACTTCTATCTACCGTGATATGTAACTAATTTTCAGCTTATGCAGACGATACCCTGGTTTATAAAACAAATAGTATTATATTTTCATATTGCAGACCTTCAGACCACATCTTCAGTTGCAGACATGAAATCAGATTGCAGACAGTTTTTGTCTTAAAAAACAAACAGCACCTAAATGGCCCTAGCACAAAAAGCCCACGTGAAATATTAAAAAGAAAAGGGCAGGTCACCAAAAGGGGGAGATGGCAATTTGGCAGGGGCGCAATAGCAGCCTGCTTGGCTATTTTTCTTTGGCACGCAAATCAAGAAGGCACAATCATGATGAGGCAAGGCTAATCTCATTGTAACCTTCTTCGGGTGAATGGTTCGTTTATGTTTACATTAAACTTTGTTTTATTTATGTATTGAATTTGTTTATGTGATGACAAACATTTAACAAATTAAAGTATTAGTTAATTAAACAGTTTGTTGGTGTTTTGAGTTCTTTCTTAACAACACGTTCGGTTGATGACAAAACCTAGAAGCGGCTTAGGTGACTAAAGGGGGTTGACTTGATACTAGTAGACTGGGTATTGAATTTTATTAGGTTTAATAACAAAAGCCTATTTCAATAGCTACATTAACTACTTTCCAACACCATGTCTATGTGGTGTCCAATTAACCAAACGAGTTTTGTGTGAAACCTAGAACCTGAAACCCGGAGGAGGTTGCATTTTCCTTAATTTTTTTTTAAATCAATCTTTCAATTTTCGCCTGTTATCGTTTGTCCACCTTAGTTAGTTAATTTATATTAAATAATCGAACAACTTTTGTAATACTGACCCCATGCTACTCGTGGATAAGATACCCTACTTACTCTATCTATTTACTTTAATTGGATTTTTGAATGACTCGAAGGACAGTCATTAGTACCGTCCCCGTACCCATGTCACGTACTCGTTCCCGTGCTACATTTCATCAAACTGTTTGAACTTCATTTATGTTTGTTCGTTAAATAATTGAACAAACATGAAAAGCGAATTTCATTCGATTAACTAAATTTACCAATCGTTCAGTTGTGTTCATGAACGTTCAATAAGGTGTTCATTTACGTCCACTAATATTTTCCTGTTTTATGTTTGTTGATTAAAAGTACTTTGTATATTTTTTAATAACTATTATGTTCTTATCAAATAAATTCAAGCAAAATTAACTATTAATAAAATATATGAGTTTGGGGTGTGCATAAAACTGAAAACCAACATAAAACCGAAAAACCAAAAAAAAAAAAAAACACCAAACCGAAAGAAAAATCGGTGGTTTGGTTTAATGTTTTTTTAAAACCGAACCGAATCTATAAATTTTCACTTTTCATTTTAAGTAATTTATAAGAATTAATAAATCAATCAATCAATCAATCAATCATACCCAGTAAAATCCCACCGACAGCAGAGCTATAGGTAGGGTCTGGGGAGGGTGGGATGTAGGCACACCGTACCTCTATCCAAAGGAATAAAGAGGTGGCTTCCAGAGAGACCCTCGGCTCTAAGAACATGTGTATGAAGCAAAAAAGGAAATCAAAGTTTAACAGTTATATAAAAAACTACTACTAATTATAATAATATTAATAAAAAGGTCACAGTTTAACCGCAATATAAAAGCTAATAATAATAATAATAAAGTCAAATACTTTTAGCATAAATGTCTAATAATAAATTAGTTATTAATTAAGAAAATGATTTATGCCCAAATTCATTTATTTTAAGCTAATTTTTTTTCTGGCCCAAATTTTCAAGCTCAAACGGTAATCCAAGCTGAAAATCGAAAACCCAGAAACCAAACGGTTTTCAAAAATTCAAAAATTCAAAAACCAAATGTTCAGTTTTAGCCTAAAACCAAACCACACACATCGCTTATATGAGTTTTATATGATTAATTTATGTGTATATTAACAAATGAATATGAATTAAAAAAACACCAACACAAACTCGGTAGCGGAACCGTTGACCCTGATCATTCTCGGTTAGCCAGATTAAATAGTCTGTTTCACCTTTTTGGCATGATGAGGCTCTGACGAGGGTAGCTCAACGCCCTTTGTATCCACTTTAACTTCATATACTGGCTTTGGAGCATCCGACATAAGATCGTCCAACAACATTTGAACGAACCTTGGATACATCATCCAAGTGCTGATGGTCGAGGCATTGGCAATCATGCACAGGAAGATCAGCCTTGAATAGTTGGGCTTCACCTGATTCGTCAATGCAGCCATGACATCCACCCAGTCTGTCCTAAAACTGTCAAAGCCACCCTTCAAATCTGATAGACAGTGCACAACAATGTGGAACAAGTA
This sequence comes from Bidens hawaiensis, assembly GCF_021521415.1. Taxonomy (NCBI): domain Eukaryota; kingdom Viridiplantae; phylum Streptophyta; class Magnoliopsida; order Asterales; family Asteraceae; genus Bidens; species Bidens hawaiensis. The sequence goes on along the minus strand of NW_027492092.1, from coordinate 115,102 downwards.
TCTATAGTATGGTGGGAGATGTCTCTTTTCCAATGATGTATTACTGCAGCTCGGATCTTTTGGCCTTTTGAAAGAAGTGATCTTCTGCATCTTTGAAGTTGAGAGCTCGTCTGATATCAGCTTCTGTAACAGATAAGCTCTTCCCAGCCACCTTTCAAGTAAGAGGCATGGAGTCATTGGAACCTTTGGCGTTGGCCCAAAACTCTTCAATCCAGCAAGCGTGCATATCTGGATTTGCTGTGATTGCACGCATAAGAGGTGTCTCTCTTAGGAATTTGATCATAGAGGAAAACACTTTATGTTTCCTCTTTATGGGAAGATCAAGAGGGCAATACATGCTATGTTGCTGCAAAACAACCATCTACAGACCATTCGAACAAACATTTAACAATATAAACTAATACTAAAGTAATACACAGTTAATATATTTACAAAATTGACAAATTATAAAACTGAATTTTTTTTGAATGTTGCTAAGTAAAAAGTAATCGCATCGCATGGGGAAAACAAATCGCATCGCATGAAGATTTGAATCGCATCGCATGAATTCAATCCTTAGGATTGTAATATCTTTGGTTGGCTTGGATTTAGTGAAATAAAAAGTTGTATGTTATGCTGATGTTTGAAAAGAGAGTGGTCAGTGGTCAACGTTGAATAGAGAATGTAATCTGTTTGCGTCTATAAAGTTGTTTAGAGTTAAGCTGAAGTTGCTATCTGCATTGATGTGTTTGATATAATAGCTATAGCAGGCAGTTTGATTGGAGCCAAATAAGACCATCCAAACACAAAATAAGGTCACTTCCTTTAAACTTGGGATATCAAAGTTAATCCTAAAACATTAGCTTAGAATTAATAACAGAGATATGTGAATAATATACATACAATTACAAAAAACATAAATATATAACAAGTTGTGCTTGTAGTAAGAAGTACTGTAACCTGAAGAGGCAGAAGAAGTAGCAATTTGAGGGTATCCCACATCAGTGATGTCAAAAAAGACCAAGAGTTGGTGCTGTGTATAAAAAGGAGAAGAGGCCTTCAGAGTACTTACTTACTTGGACGAGGTCAATGGGCGATCAAGAAGACACATGGCCTAGGTTGGTGGCCTCCATTGCACTTTAGGAGGGGTGCCCGCCTAAGGTCGGTCCAAGTGGTCGAGCCTATGTCATAATTTGTGGCAGTGGAGGCCTGCGTTCGTGCGGCATCTGCCTAATACATTTAGTCTAAGACAACAAAACTGAATTTTAAAATAGAGGACCGGGCAACCCTTAATTGATGTGTTGCAATCCAAATCAACCTGTACATACATGGGTCAAAGCCGCACAGCTCAAGAACTATATTGAACATTATGGGAAAAAAATAGGACCATGATGAGTCTGTGTGTTTGTCTCAAGTTGTTGACTTCAATATGGAGTAGGAGTCTTCTCATGTTATCGCGTTCGGGTCGGACATGAAACCTACAGAAATGAGCTGTTTTGCATTAATTCACATCCGTGTTTAAATGAGTTGATTTGCTTTGTATTTTACAATACATCCAAATGGGTCATTTTGTCACCTAAACCGTTTCAGTTGAAACAGGCAGGTTGGGTTATCAAACAATTTTTCGTCTATCCAAGCTTTTCTATATACTATAATCCAAAGCTGTTAGAAGGTTGTATTGAAAAAAAAATTAGACTTTTGACTTTCATTATGTTTGATGCATTCTATTTTTAGCTAATTTTGTTGATATGAATACAACCGAAGTTAATTCGTTTATAAGTAATGGATCGAAAGTGTCACCTAATTTTCACATTACGTGCCAAAACGCTGTTCATAATCTAATAATATTTACATTTCTTTTGTTCCAAACCCCAAAAAGCCGCATAGGCTGAAGTAACCATATGCTGGTGCGCCCGGCCAGCTAACAAGTTCGAGCCAAAGGGGGATTTTTAAAAAAAGGTGTTGATTTACGTTGAAACAAATTGTTTAAGAAAATAGAACGCATAAAAATGAGTTCACCGGCCATATTTGACGGTGGTGGCATCAATGATGTTATGTAGGTGATGATGAAGAGGGTAAAGAAATGAAGGATGCTGGCCATGATGTCGAGTTAGTTGAAGTCAAATACGGTGCAGAATGCAGATCCGTCATATTCATCAAATGGAATTGACTATGAAAGTTTTTAGAATAATTACTGAGCATAAGAAGGAAAAAGAGTAGAGAATCAAAAGGGTTTGGTATGTGGAGTTCTTCCCACATCGGTTGCATAGAAAATGCTGAGAAGGTGAAACCACTATTTTAGGCAAGCAGGTGATCCTGGTCAAAGGTACGCAGCCACGCAGTGAGTATATAGCGAACTATTCTTTCGCCTTTTACTAAAGAATACCGTGTATTCGCTGCATTAAGTGGCATACGCCTATTTTTGGAGAGTTCTTTTGAATATTGAAAGGCTCCAACTAGTTGCTAGTTTAAACCTTTTTTCATCGTTAATTGTTATGAAATGTACAAAAGTTTTTTGGTATTATGAATTTTTTGTGTATTCGTCTGAATCTTATTTAATTTGTCATTGTACTTTTGGGCGTCTAGTTTAGATAATTTGCAACTCTACAAGTGATATATCATATATGTCTAAAGTCTAAACTATGTATAAAAACATCAGTTTAAAAGACATCTAAATGATTCAATTTTTTGTCACATGATTTTGTATGTTCTTTTCTCCTTTTTAATTTTGTTTGTCACATGTCTTAGTCTCCTATTTAAATTGAGTTCTAGGCACCCCCAGTTATACAAACAAACTCTTTCTTTAAAAAATGTTATTTTGTCTGATACGTTGAGCTGAGAACTTTTGCTTATTGGTTTAACTCAAGTATTTAATTTGTATAATATTACTATTTTAGTTCAGTCTTCACATTATGCACCATACCATGGTTCTCAAATTAGCATTGAACAGACCAACTCTCTGCGTAGACAGAAGTATACTTAAACTGATGAATCCGGTCAGCTAGCAGGTTTGAATCATACTAGATTCAAATTAAATTGGGCCGCTTTATAAAACTATAAGTTCGATTCCTGTCGAAACGCTTCTAACTATAATATCACTACTGACATCAAACTGAACAAAACAAAGATCACACATAACATTATCACATGGGTTTTTCAATTAGTGTTTAATACAAGTATTTAAATATAGTTAATATAAAGTATTTTTAAAATATATGATATACTTAAATCTTATGGTCCAGTCAGACTTTAATACTTTATACGGCCGGTGATTTGTATTAACCGCAAACCAGACCGTTCGCAACGGTTTGGAATTTTCTAAACTGACTGACCAAAAGTTAAAATAAAAACTAACCGTGAAACCAAGGTTTGGACGGTTTTAAACCGAACTGTGAACACATTGGCACTCACCTGTGTTCAAAATCCTAAACTTCAACAGTTACGCAGTTTTTCTTAACCCTATTCTAATGACTGAGTTATGCCAAGACCTGATATGTCTTACGGGCCTGCAAACTAAAAGTGGATCTCAACAAGTTCTGCGAGCGTCTTTCCAGGCTAGAAGGTACGGAAAGTTTTACTTTATGTTGTAAGAGTTTTAGATTAATCTGTTAAAAGTAGAAAGGTGGAAATTGAAAAGAGTACATCCCACATCGGCTGTATAGAAGAAGCTAAAGAGGTTGAATTGTAACATCTCTAAAATTTTGGGCTAAATTAGTCAACTACAAAAGCTAAAGGACTTGAAATGATAATTCTGAATTTTCAAGACTCATCGCGCTACTCGATGGATGAAGAAACAACCCATCGCGATACGCGATGGGTATCTCACAACACCCTAGAAAGGACGGTGCCGCGCTACGCGACCGCCTGAATCTTTGGATCAACATGATACGGGATGACCAGGTTAATGAAGCATGACACGTGTTCAACCATGTGTCAACACGTAACAACACATGCCAGGTCTACGTGTTGAGTCATCAAAGCTAGTGGGCGGCGTCGAGCTACGTGACGGCCAACCCAAGCTTCCGTTGCGATACGCGACAAAATATAATCTTCCGAGGCGGTTTAATAAGTCCATCGCGCTACGCAATGGGTCAGAAAATTTGCCTATAAATAGGGTGATCAGGCTATGCTTCCAGATATCCCAAACACTCTCCATTGTACACACATAGCCTAGAAAGACTTGCCAAGATTCCGGCAACACGACGCGTTCCTTTTCTCGAAGTACGTGCAAGTGGTAGAAGTTCTGTTTGTTTATTCTCTCCAATTATCCGACATTAAGTAGGAGTGTTGTCCGTGTAAAGCCTAGGCGTTTCTTATAAAGTATCCATACATGGTAGGAGTTCTACCTGATTATTTAATTATATTTGGCTTAGACCATTTTCGGGGATATAAGTTAAAATATAGTTTTTATAACTTAAGGGTATAGTCAAATAATATTCTTTATAATACGAAGTTTTTATAATGTTTCTTTTTGAGGAAGAAACTCGGTATAAACATAGCATATGAATGATAAACAAAAGGGGACTAGAGGTCCATATATTTTATAAAGTAATAATCATCAAGGTAAGTTATGCAAATAGACTAAAGGTCTATAGCAGAATCGTTGATCTTATTATTTACAAAAGGATATTCTCGTACTATAGGTCTGATATAACGTTAAATATATATAATTCCCGTGTATAGTTTGTATAATATTTTATTAGTTTTTGTTCGGTTTTTATTAGAATATATATTTTACTAACATATTTGAATAATGTAGGTTCCGGAGGTTGATCGTGGTTAAAAAGGGCGAAGAACGAGCTAAAACAAGCCTAACCGGAGAACCGGAGGGTCAGGAAATGAACCGGACAACATCAGAATTGAACCAGACCAGGCCGGTCAGCTCCCACCCCTTACCACGCCGAACGGCGTGATGAAGGGGTGCAATCCTCATCGCGCGACGCAAGGAGCACCCAATTTCCAGAATATTCTTTGTTTTTAACCAGTTTTTGGGCCAAAAAAACCTATATAAACACTCCTAAACATAAGCCTAAGCATACCCTACAAACCAGAGCCGAATTTGGAGTTTCCCGGAGCTTAGGATTGAATATTTTGACGGGTTTGAAGACAAGGAATCAGCTGGTGAAGTGCTCATCGATCAAGAACGAAGACTACGGGTTTTATCACATATTTTCTTCCATTTACACTATTTTTCACCATGATTTCCTTATAACTATTGTGTTTGATTTTGTGATGATTGGCTAGATATTATAGACTGCTTAGGCATATGATGAACCTTTGTTGACGTTTGATTTTGATTTGGGATTTATTTTGCGTTATGGTTTTATGAATTAAATAAAAGGTTTGAATATGTTTAATTGATGCATATGTGTGCTTAGGATTGTTTAATTGAGTTTTATTATTCTATAGTTGCTTTGATTATTGTTTGTCATATGATAGGTTGCTATTAGGTCATCTACTTTGTGTTTTGACTATTTTATGATTGATTTCGAATAAGATCATAGGAATAATATTATTTAATCAAAAAAACCTAAGTGTGCTGCTAACTTAAATAGCTGTAAGGTGCTAGATTATTGATAGGTCTTTGTTAATCAAGCTTGCTAGATTTAGTTCTTCGTAATGAGTTCATCTAGGTTTGATTGGTTAATTTTGTCTATCAAGTCAATTAAACATATTAGACCGCATTTGATTTCCGCGCTGTAAGGTAGGATTTCATATAAAGGAACTTGTTCATAATAAATTAGGTGACCATAAAGAAACTTGATTTCTAAAACTTGTGTGCGTTAAAACTTATTAGAAACCCATAGGTGTCTTCTTGAGAAGGGTCAGGGGTCCTGTTTGGGTTTTCTTTTAAGTGTTTATTTAACGAACCCAGTTACATAACTAAATTTTCTAAGCGATGAGATTCAAACTTTCAAGCGATGCGATTTAATTTCTTATGCGATGCGACTCAAATTTTCTGGTGCGATGCGATTCATAATTCCATGCTATGCGATTACTTTCATGCGATGTGATTATTTTTTACTTCTGGAAACTTAATTTTTCTTGGAAATTGATTTGTATTTTCACCAACTTTTGGAAGATTTCAGAAGAAAGTACAACAACTACCACTTTTGTTCATGCGGTTGAAATGTTTTTAACACAAACTTTTGACCCGTAAACACACGAATCACACCACAAACACTTTGAATCTTTATGTTTTTCTCCAAGTAACCTATAAACACTAGGTATTTTCTTCTAAAAAAACCAGTGAACCTTTTAGATTTTCTTTTAAAACCCCTTGAACACACAATCTTCTTTACAAACACTTCTTGTCACACACAAAACAAGATCAAAACCCAATGTTGTGATCCAAGAACCTCAACTAGTAGAGCCGAAAGCTCTGATACCAATTGTAGGTCCCTAGAGCGGATCAAGCAACAATTTCTTGGATCAATATAACTTAGTGCTTAGCGGAAATCACACTAAGTACCTTAGATCTCGGATCTTGTTTGTATGTTAAGTTATTTCGGCTTTTGCTAGAGATGAGAGAGGTAGAAGGATTAGATTGTTCAAAAAGCTTGTTTGTGACATGCACATGCTTCCTATTTATAGGGAAGGCATGGTATGCCACCTTTTCTATTATAAATAGCCCAATGGGCTTTTTTTACAATGGCCTCGGGCCCAATACATCATTATTAACAAAGACGATAACATATAAAACTTACACAATACAAAATACTAATGATAAAACAAAATATGGCCCAACAAGAAAGACTGGTATAGTTGATGATAGTGGTGACCCAAGGTTTTTAGAGACCTTAATTGAACAAAAAAGTTGGGGCCTTTTTACAAATTATTTTTGATATAAACCCTCTTTCTCCGAGCTTGGTACTGAAAATTGAATTATTAATTTGTTAGTAATAATTTTAACTATTCATTAAAGTTCTAATATGTAACGTTTAAGAAGGAAAAAACAAATTAACAATGTTCTAATCACCAAGTAGCAAATAACAAGCAATTCACGTAATTGAATAGATAATTATATTTAGATACACTAACCTTAAAAGCTTGACACAATCAACTTGAGGTTTTTAAACCCTTTGGCAATTGGCAATTGCCCTACACATCACAAAAATTTAATTTGAAGACAATTGGCAACTAACAATGAAAGTTGCCATTACCAGTTTCCATTAATTTCTAATTTCAATTAATTGCAATTTAATTTGGTGGATTATAATTGTCATTTCGATTTTAGCAAACTGTATCACGTTACCATGTCTACTTCTTAGCATCTTGCTTGTTAAAACTTCAATATAGCATATTAAAAAAACCCTAATATTTATAAAACAGTTTAATAAAATGGGGCCTTTTTTTGTTTGGAGGCTTCAAGCCATAGTTTGGCCCAACTAAAGCCATTGGGTCGGTCCTGGTTGAAGAAAAAGGATTTTAAGGTTTTCAAATTAAAAAGAAGAACTTTGTAATTGCATATGAATTTATAAAACTTTTGAACATCGATGGATGAATATTATCAAATACTAAAAACATGTTACATAAATCACACATAGATTCACAGAAGTAAAGCCTAAGTATGCTCATTTGTTAGGTCCCGTTTTGTTTTTGTTAAGTCTTTTGTATTGGAATATATGTATTGGGATTTTATATGTTGTGTTTGTAAGTTATTGGGCCTATGGCCATGTAAAGAAGCCCATTAGGTATATGAAATGAAAATATCATTCTCATGCATGCTTCCTACCATGAGAACATAAGCTTTTTGTCCAGCTTTATCTACTTGTTCTCTCTTTCTCTCCTTCTCACACAAAAGGCCGAAATAATTCTCTAAGATCCGAGACCAAAAAGGTGGCTTGGTGTGATATTCCGCTAGCACCAAGTTTGGTTGATCGAAGACACGTTGTTAGATCTGACCCTGTTGGGACCTACAATTGGTATCAGAGCTTCGGCTCAACTAGTTGAGGTTTTTGGATCACAAAATTGGGTTTTGATTTTGAGAAAGAACATAAGAAAGTGTTGTTTTAAAGTTGTGTACTCATGGGTTAGTGTCAAGAAAAGCTACAAAAATACAAAAGTATTCGGGTGAAAAGGTCTTCAAAATGGTTTAGGGGTTTACTTTGTGAAAATCATACTAATAAAAGTGTTAAATCTCAAGAAATCGGGTTTGAAAATTGCTCAAAATGAAGTGTTAATATTCGCATTCGCTTGTACCATATAGTGGGTGTACTAACCTTAGTCAAATCTGACAGATTTGATAGGACAGATCCCCAAAAAGATTGTTTCTAAAAGAATTGAGGAATTCGCATTCGCATTCGCATGGAAATGGTATTTGCTTTGCAAAAGAATTCGCATCGCCTGGGACTTCGCTTCGCTTAAGTTGTTCGCATCGCAAGACAAATTCACTTCACATTGTTCGCTTCGCAAGACAAATTCGCTTCACATAACAAGGAATTCGCATCGCACACTGATTCACATAGAAAGTTCATGCGAAGCGAATAATCTTATTCGCATCGCATTTAAATTATTCGCTTCGCATACCGTGCGAATAGTTTGAAAGTCTTTTCTATTCGCATCCTTTGCGAATTAGTTGTTCTGTTCTTGTAAAATTCCTACTGTTGAAGGCATTTGGTGTTTAGAACTTGTTTGAATCATGACTACTGCCGATTCTTAGTTGCTCAAGAGCTACATGCTTCTTGAGAATCAAGTAGGAACAACCACAAAACCTCTAAAGTTCATGACTTTAGAAGATAATTTTGTTGATTTCAAATGGAGGTTTATGAACTTCATTGCTTTGACTGATTACGACATACTGAGATGTTCTGAAGTGGGTCCTAATACTCCTGTGATAGTCACTCCTAATGGAGAACAACCAAAGCCGATTGAAAGTTATGATCAAAATGACAGGACTTTGGTGGAACAAGATAAGAGAGCTTTCCTCACTTTGACAGTGTGTTTATCAAATGAAATCACTGAAAATCTTCGTGAACACACCACTGCCAAGGGATTATGGGATGGTCTAGTTGAGAAAATTAAAGGTAATGCTGAGATTAGAGACAACAAAAGGGCACTGTTGAAAGAAGAATTCAATATGTTTAATAATCATCATGGAGAAAGTGTAAGTGACTTGATAAAGAGGTTTGAGAAGTTGCTGGCAAGAGTGAAAGCTGCTGAAATAAGTATAATGAGTTCAGAAGTCAATCATAAGCTGATGAATTCCTTACCGTACACCTGGAGCACCAATACAGTCACAATTAAGAGAACAACAAACTTAAATGCCATCGCTACCACTGACTTGATTTCCACAATTAAGTCATTTAAGATGGATGAGCAAATGGGAATGAACAATTGACGGGCGACCCGTAGGAAAGCAACTAAGGGATTCCACCTGAATCAAATGTTCCAGAGTCCACCGTACCGTGGAGGAGAAAGGAAACCGTGGGGCGGACCGTGGCCCACGATCAAGCATGGCTGGATCTGTAACAGTGATAGACCGTGGACCACGGTTCACACCATGGCCCACGGTCCGGGGCGGAGACCCATTTGCATGTGTTTTTATAGGCCGATTTTGAGTGTCTTTTGGTTTTCTCTTTCATTTGGACGGCCTAGAGGCGATTTTGGAAGATAAAAACAATATTTTGGGTGTTTGTATCATTTGGTTTATGTTTGGGATTGCTAGTAACAAGATACTCGACACAACAATGATCTCTCGAGCTATGAGTGGCTAGTTTTATGGTATTACTCTCGGGATGTAAGGTTATTTGCAAAACACTTTTGTTTAATATTCTTGAACTTGGATTGATTATCTAAATGTTATGTTAGCATAATCTTGCATTTGTGTGATTGTTTGTAACTTGTCCATATTGTTTCTATCTAGCTTTTAGCCATATGTTATTGGTGTCGTTGGCAATCCAGATTTAGTGGGAAGAACTAGGAAGAATAGTATTGATTGATTGTTAAGTAACAACCTCGCATTCTAGGAATCCGAGTATTTTGTTCTTGATTAATCACAAACAATTGCATGTGCACAAAACCGAGATATTACGGTTTATCCATCGAATGTTAACAAGAGTGTTGAGTAATAACCCGAACCCCGAGAGGAATGCTTGTTTAGTTATTCGTTTACAACTTTCGTTTAGTTTACTTTAGTTTATAAAATCAAATCAAAACCAACTTGGAAATTACTTTTTCGTCATTTACATTTATATTAGTTAATCGTTGTGCTACTTATTAACAAACTTTCCACAAACTCCTCGTGTTCGATACCCACCTACCACTATCTATTTAGTAGTATTTGGTTTAATTTTGAGTGAGTCTTCGACCTCACGTCAAATTTTGGCGCCGTTGCCGGGGAGTAGTGCGCAACGTGTGTTACTTTTGTAGTTTTTGTTTAATTGTTATTGTCAGTTTTACGCGGGTTGTGTTAGTGTGCAGGTATCTACAGGTATATGCATACGAGAAACTCTCGGTCTTCATCACCGTTAGTTTTTGATCTGGAAATTGAAAGATCTGCTCGTCAGAATCGGATTCTTCAAAGGGAGAATAAGATTACCAGGACACCAAGCACGCACAGTCAAACAACTGACACCACAAACATGGCTTCGGGTCAATCTGTACCACCTATACCACCACCCGTCAATCCGGAAAATCCTCCCCCCCCCAATGAAACCATGACCACTACAAATCTTACAGTTGAGCCTACTTCAACCGTGTTCAGCTTTCAACCACCATCTAACCTCCCGCCTCTAACTAATTTCATGCCTACTCAAGGACAATCATCAAACGCACAACAACAATCACCTTTCCAATCTCAACAAAACCTACCTTATAATCAACCATACACATTACCACAAGACCCACACATCATCCATACTTCACCGGGTCTTAGGTCGGGCCCGCATTCGTTTGGCGGACCACGTTATGGCGATAATAGCGAAGGGTATGAAGAGTATGAAGAGGGATATTTGAGTGGGGGCGATGGAAATCAAGTAAGGGTGCAAGGTTAATTTGGGTATGTTCCGCAACAACAAATGCAACAATGGGGCGGGCCACATGTCATTCAAGAACCATTGCAACAACCACAACAATTGCAATAAGTTCCTCCACAACCTCATTATCAACAACCTCAACAACCAATACCTCAACCTCAATTCCAACAACATCCACCGCCAAGGCCCGTGTATAGGCAAATGGGCCAACCGAGAGTACCATTGGGGGTACCGCGAAGGCATGTAAGAGAGATGGCGAGGGGAATTGAAGCTCACTTCCGACCAATCATTACTAATAACCCATCTCCGGTGGTTATTCCTCAAAATCAAAATGAAAGAACATTTGAGGTTGGAACCAACGCACTCCAAAGTTTTCCAAAGTACAAGGGTTTGGCAACCGAAGAACCTTATTTCCATTTGGAGGCGTATGACTCGATTTGCAACATGATCGGGGGTCAAGGTTTCTCACCGGATAAGGTTAAATTGGTTTTATTCCAATTTTCGTTAGAAGATAAGGCAAAGAGATGGTTCTACACATTGCCTTCCGCATTGACTTACACTTGGGCCGAGATGCAACAAAGGTTTTTGGAAGAGTTTTACACGATCCAAAAGACAAATGATGCAAGACGAAGTTTGAGAAGCTTCCAACAACAATTGGGTGAGATGTTTCATGAAGCCTTTGAGAGATTCAACATGATGATCAAGAATTGCCCTCACCACGGTATTGCTCTTTGGGAATTGTTGAATGCTTTTCACGAAGGGTTGAGTACGGAAAACGAACGGGATTTAATGTCAATCACAAATGGTACATTTGGTACCAATTATGAACACGATGATTGGGCATTCTTGGAGCAAATGTCGGTCACATCGAAGAGAAAAGCTCAAACCGCAAGAAGAACAAGACCGGCTATCACAAGACCACAAGTGCATGCGGTTAACAACGAAGAACCTCAAGTTTCTAATCAAGTGTATGATGTGTGCACGAGTTGTAATGGGTTGGGACATGCAAGTGATTTGTGTCCCGGTGTGGAAGGGCAAGTCGAAGAGGTAAATGCAATTCAATGTCAAGGGGGTGGTCGAAACTACAACATGAATTCAAACACTTACCACCCCGGGTTGAGAAATCATCCCAACTTTCGATATGGAAACCCATCGACTTATCTCAACCCTAACTTTCAAGGGACTTACCAATCCCATTTTGTTCCTCGTAAACAATATTTTAATCAAGGGAATGCTCAAGGTGGGAACAATCAAGGAAGTCAAAAGCACTTTAAAGGAATGGGTGGAGGTCAAAGTGGGTCTTCGGGTCAACGTTCATCAAGTGGAAATGAAGTAATGGATATGTTGAAGTCAATGCAACAAGACATGCAAAAAAAGAATCAACTTGATGAAGCCCGAATGCAAAAGGATGAAGTTTGGGTCAAGGCCATCCAATCATTGACCACACAAATGGGTCAACTCGCAACCGACGTGGCGAAATTGAAAATAAACAAAGGTTAATTTCCAAGTGACACCAAGGTAAACCCTTCTCATAACTCGTCTCGTAATGTTCCTATTAATCATGTTAGTGTGTTGAGAAGTGGTAAAGAGTATAAGGAGAATTTGTCGCCGGATTTGGTTGATGGGGAAGTTGAGGATATCACGGGTAAGGAAAGTGATGATGAAGAAATTGAAACTAATAAACCCACTAAACATGTTACTTTTGAGAAACCATCCCAAGCCTCGGGTCAAGCCCAAAATTTAGATGACAAAAACAAGGAAGTGGAATCAAATGTAATTCCATTTCCTTCGGCTTTACTTGACCTGGGTAAGAAAAATGTAATTTCAAAATGGGGTCCTCAAAAGGAGGAAATGTGGGAGGTGTTTAAATAGGTTAAAGTAAACTTACCTTTACTTGAAGCAATAAAACAAGTGCCCGCTTACGCAAAGTTTTTGAAAGAATTATGCACTCAAAAGAGGCAACAAAAAGTGCCTAAACGGGTGGACTTAACCGAGTGGGTAAGTGCGGTTTTCAAAGGAGATCTCCCTCCTAAGCTTCAAGATCCGGGAACACCCTTAATTAACATTCAAGTTGGTGATTTTCAAATGTCTAGGGCGTTATTGGATCTTGGAGCTGGGGTGAGTATTCTTCCGGGGGGGTTTGTATGACCAATATGACTTTGGTCCCTTGAAACGTGTGGAGACCACGGTTGTATTGGCCGATTTGTCTCATAAACTCCCCCGTGGAATCGTACGGGATGTAATTGTGAAGGTAGAGGATTTTTATTATCCTGTGGATTTCTTGGTTTTGGATTATTCATTGGGCGACTCAAGTCAACAACAAAATGTTATCTTGGGTCGACCATTCTTGAACATAGCTCATGCCATCATTGATTGTAGGTTTGGTACTGTTGACATGGCGTTTGGCAACTGGAAAATGCGTTTAAATGTTTTTACTAATGTTGCTAATTCTTTGAGTGGTGAAGAGTGTTTTTTGGCAGATTTGGTGGATCATTGTAATCCTCATGAGTATGATGAGGATTGTATGGAAGCTTGTATTTGTGATGACTCTGAACAGGTACACGTGTGTGCTTTGCGGATGGAGGAACACAAACAAGATGCTTTAGCCTTGCAAGAGAAACGACCACCATGGACACACCAATGGGAAAGTTTGCCAAAGGAAATCAACTCGGACACAAAACCATCCTTGGAGTGTCCGCCAAAGGTGGAATTGAAGGAAATTCCAAGTCACTTGAAATACGTTTTCTTAGGGGACAATGAAACCCTCTCGGTGATCATTACTTCTAATTTGGAGGAAGTTCAAGAGCAGGCATTGGTGAAGGTGTTGGGAGCACATAAGGCGGCCATTGGATGGACGCTTGCAGATTTGAAAGGTATTAGTCCTTTTATTGTTATGCATAAAATAATTACAGATGAGGAGGCTAAACCAACACGAGAGACTCAAAGGAGATTGAACCCAAACTTGCGGGAAGTGGTGAAAAAAGAGGTGATCAAGTGGTTGGATGCGGGGATCATTTATCCCATTTCAGACAGTGCGTGGGTGAGCCCGACACAGGTAGTGCCCAAGAGAGCCGGTATCCAGGTAATTAAAGATGATAATGGTGAACAAATCGCCACCCGACCGGTAACCAGGTGGCGAGTGTGCATCGATTATAGGAAATTAAATACCGCCACCTCAAAAGATCATTTTCCGTTACCATTCATTGATCAAATAATTGAAAAACTTGCAGGTCAAAAATATTATTGTTTTTTGGATGGGTATTCGGGGTATAATCAAATTGCAATCCATCCCGATGACCAACAAAAAACCATTTTTACTTGTCCATATGGCACCTTTGCTTTTAGACGAATGCCATTTGGATTGTGTAATGCCCCGGCCACTTTTCAAAGATGTATGATGAGCATATTTTCGGACATGGTCAGGGATTCACTTGAAGTTTTCGTGGATGACTTTTCCATTTTTGGTTCAACCTTCGAGTCTTGTCTCAATGATTTAGAAAAAGTTTTAAAACGATGTGTCGAGACAAACTTGGTTTTAAGTTGGGAGAAAAGTCATTTCATGGTGCAAGAAGGTATTGTGTTGGGTCATGTTGTTTCAAGTAGGGGGATGGAAGTCGATCAAGCAAAGATAAAAGTAATTTCATCTTTGCCACCCCCGAAAAATGTTAAAGGGGTGAGATCGTTTTTGGGACATGCTGGGTTCTATAGAAGATTCATTAATGGTTTTAGTGTAATCACAAAACCCTTATGTAATCTTTTGTTGAAGGATGTCCCTTTTGAGTTTACTAATGAGTGTTTGCAAGCGTTTGATAGTTTGAAGGAGAAGTTAGTGCAAGCACCAATTTTTCAATCACCAGATTGGTCAACACCGTTTGAAATCATGTGTGATGCTAGCGACAACACTGTTGGAGCGGTTATGGGTCAAATAGTGGACAAAAAGCCGGTGGTGATTTATTATGTGAGCAAGACTTTATCCGAGGCACAATTGAACTACACCACCACCGAAAAGGAGTTGCTTGCGGTGGTGTATGCCTTAGATAAGTTTCGCTCGTATATTTTGGGAAGTAAAGTTGTGGTGTACTCGGATCATAGTGCGGTGCGTTATTTGATGGAAAAGAAAGATGCGAAGCCGCGTTTAATTCGATGGGTGTTATTATTGCAAGAGTTCGATCTTGAAATTCGTGACAAGAAGGGATGTGAAAATGTAGTGGCCGATCACTTGTCAAGAATTACCCTTGAGGGTGTTGATGATCCGAAGGAGATAAACGAGAAGTTCCCGGATGAACAGTTGCTTGTTGTCTCGACCGCACTGTGGTATGCTCATCATGTCAATTATTTGGCCACGGGTGCGATTCCGGAGTATTGGTCCAAAAAGAGAAGGCAACAATTTGCGGCCCAAGTTAAGCAATACATTTGGGATGGACCGGATCTTTTCAAGATTGGAGCGGATCAAGTAGTGAGAAGATGTGTACCCGATAACGAAGTATAAGAGATCTTGAAACACGCTCATTCGTCGGCATGTTGGGGCAATTTTAGTGGCTCTAAAACGGGGTACAAGGTACTTATGTGTGGATTCTATTTGCCAACGATTTTCAAGGATGCTAGTGAATACGCTCGGCATTGTTTAAATTGACAACGAATGGGGGGGGGTATATCGAAACGGAATGAAATGCCTTTACAACCCATTTTGGTTGTGGACATTTTTGACGTGCGGGGCATAGACTTCATGGGCCTGTTTCCAAACTCATGCGGGTACTTATACATTCTTGTTGCGGTTGATTATGTGTTAAAATGGGTCGAAGCGGTTGCAACGAGAACTAATGATCATTCCGTGGTGTGCAAGTTTGTTCAATCCAACATCTTCTCTAGATTTGGGATTCCCCGAGTTATCATAAGCGATGGTGGATCACATTTCAAGAATTTTGCATTTGGCAAATTGTTGAAGCGTTATGGTGTGAATCACCGAATTGCAACGCCTTATCATCCTTAAACAAGTGGCCAAGTTGAAGTTTCGAATCGACAAATCAAAGTGTAACGCCCGTTAATTCCGGTTTCAAGAATTAAGGATTGTAGAGTATGTATAACTCTCGAGACTTAACCGACGTTTCTCGAAAGCCTTTACGTCATCCCGGTACGTTAAAGAACCTAACTTTTCCTTCCATTTTGCCTTACACTTCAATCTGGAGGGGCTAGAGTGTAAAATATTATGTTATAACACAACCTAACCCTAGCCCCCATCTCTTTCTGCGATCGGCAGGTAGGAGCAGCCCCAAGACCACCGATTTTCCTTTTTGCAGCCAATTCTAAGCCATGAAAACTTCAATTCAAGGTCGGTTTTATGATTCCCCATGTCTTTTACACCTTAATTGATCATATTAACGCGCTTATTGGTCGTTAAGGTTGAGTTTTGATGATAACAGTTTGCTGACAGATTCGTATACGTTTATTGTAGAGTCTGTAACGCGATGATAACCCATTGTTTTTGATCGATTCTTGATTCCACGATGTTCTACTTCGAGTCTAGTTTCCATAAAGGTATAATACGTAATTTTTGGACGAGATTTGAATGGTTTTTATGAATTTATAAAATCGAGTGACAAAGCTGATGCGGGATGACGGATTCTGGTCTGTCTTCCCGACGTCATAACCTTTTTTTGACAGGTCCAAATTGGTTGGTTCTACTTCTAGAAGTTAGTATGTTGAGTTAGGAACCAAACCCAATTGGAATCGTTTAATTATGTTTGGTAATGAATTTTATAAACATAAAACCATTCTGTTGCGCACTGAAACAGCTGCACGTACCTTGCTGTGTTGGAGGAATTTTTATAATTTTTGTGTCCAATAGAAAAATATAATAAAAATTTTTTATAAACCTAAGACATTTATTAAAGTCTGGTAAAAATTTCATAATTTATTTGAAAGGTTATCCTATGTAATTAAATGCATCTTCGCATGCTAAAATCTACACGTTTTACTCGTTATTGATCGATAAGTTCGTTTTAGGCTTAACCGGGGGATGCTCAATTGTGTTCTTGTCGGGGCTGTTTGAAGTGACTTTTTGCACCACAATATTCCTAGGTATGTCCCGTATATCATACTAAAAGATCATGTTCTTAGGTGTTCGTTAAGTTGATCAACTAGTTGTAGTTTGATTGTTATGTTCGGTTGTCTAGAATTGTTTAGTTTGATGTGTTAATCGGTTGGATGACCAACCGAATCAGTTTGCATGGCCTTAGGGGAGTCCAAGGGCTGTGGAAAAATTATTTTTGGTGCTCGGGGCTATCGGGGTTAGTGCTTTGTCAATCGAGTCGGCGGTGCGCGAATTTTCGTTTAAATGTTAAAGTAAGTGTTGTAAAAGGGAACCGTCAACCCTATCAACTCGGGTAACATAATTATGATGAATGAAAAGGTTTAAGACGGAATTTGGTCCATTCGGGGCTGATTCAGTTAACAAATGGTTTTAAGAATTATTTCACGCGCATTCGACCCGATTTGACTATCTTTGGGCCTTGGGCCAAGTTGTTGGGCCTTGGGCCAAGTGTTGGGCCTTGGGCCAAAGTGTTGGGCTTGTACGGCCCATTAGGCTAGAGTGTTCCTACAGTCTAGTTTAGTAACGCGTTATGTATAATTTACAGGCCCTTGCTTGTGATTTTGCCCTTAGGAACTTCCTAGCTCGTTGCAAGTATTCGATCGATCTCAGGTGAGTTCATGATGCCCCCTTTTTACTCATTTTACTTTTGGGCTAGCATGCGCACCTAAATATTTTCTTACTTGATGAAATGTTTTGAATGGTTTACATAGGCTTGCTAGTATTTGTAGGCCTTGGAATGTTATAGAATGTGTATGTATATATATGTATTTATATATATTTAGAATGGCCAATATTTGGCGAATATTTGTAGTCGTCTCGACTACTGAATGTTGCGTATGCCTACCTTGTGTTTGCATGCGCCGAATGTTACGTGTTTGGGTTGTACGTTTGCTCCACCCTGAATGTTTGTAGTCGTCTCGACTACTGAATGTTGCGTATGCCTACCTTGTGTTTGCATGCGCCGAATGTTACGTGTTTGGGTTGTACGTTTGCTCGACCCTGAATGTTTGTAGTCGTCTCGACTATAGAATGTTGCGTATGCCTACTTTGTGTTTGCATGCACTGAATGTTACGTGTTTAGGTTGTACGTTTTCTCGGCCCTGAATGCTATTATTGAATGTTATAATATATATATATACTTATATATATAGGAATGTACGTATAGAGATGTTTATACGTAAGGATGATTATTTATCGAATTTGGTGACCTAACCGATGTATTTCCATTTACCTTTTTAAAAAAAAACCGTTGGAATGATTATTTAAGAATTTTGTTACTTATTTAAAACTTGAACTCACTCAGCTTAAGCTGACTTTGTGTGCATGTTAGTGTGAGTTTCAGGTTAGAAAGAGGATGCCTTATCGCTTGGACGTGCACGGAGCTACTTGGACGGTGAAGGGCATACTGGAAGGAAGAATTGTTTATGAATATTTTATTTCAAGGAAACTTATAAAATTTATACTGATTTTGGTTCTTGGGCAAAATTCCCGGGTTTCGGGAACTTATTACATTTTTCATGTTTTCCGCAAAATTTATACTCTGATACGTTTGTTTTAATGGAAGAAATGGTTTTTAAGTTTATTAAATTTTACGAGTGTTTGGATGATTACCAACTGTGGGGTTCCCGGGGTTCGGGGCCTTACACAAAGAAATTTTAATGAAGACGGTTCGGGTTGATAGAAAATATTGGTCGACTAAGTTGGATGATGCATTGTGGGCTTATCGCACGGCCTACAAGACACCGATTGGTACCACTCCTTATCGGTTGGTGTATGGGAAGGGGTGTCATTTGCCAATGGAGTTGGCTCACCGGGCATTATGGGCAATTAAGAATGTTAATTTGGATTACAAGGAAGCCGGTGAGTTAAGGAAGTGGAAATTGAACGAGTTTGAGGAAATCCGAGATGAGGCGTAAGAATGTGCTTCAAATTACAAAGAGAAATTGAAGAGGGTGCATGATGCCAAGATACGGAAACGAACATTTGAAGTTGGGCAAAAAGTGTGGCTTTATAATTCAAGACTCAAATTGTTTCCCAGGAAGCTCAAAAGCAAATGGACGGGCCCGTATATGATCACAAGAGTCGGTAAGTTTGGTGATGTGGAGATTGAGGACATGCAAAGTCAAGCTAAACAAGTGGTGAATGGACATCGTCTCAAACCATACTTAGAGGGGAAAGAGGTGAACATGCTTGACAATGACAAGGTGAGTTTCCTTTTAAGCTCACTGGACGGTTCCACCGCATAAAGGCCCAGGTATGTGGTATGGTGTAAATAGATTTTTGTTAACATTTTTTTTGTTTTAAATTACCTTTCTCGTGGGAGTGTGTTCGAGTCAAGTGTGGGGAAGTTCTTATGAATTTCTCTACCGTGTTGAGGACAACTCGGGATTTTCATGGGGGTAGGGTAATTTTGAGTTTTTTTGTTTAGTCGTGTATATATATATATATATATATATATATATATATATATATATATATATATGTATATATATAAAGGGGGTTCACCATGGACCACGGTCCCAACCGTGTCCCACGGTTCTATTAGCGTAGCCCACGGTCCAGAGAGTCACCACGGTACGGTGCACTATGGAATTCCTGGTTCAACATCACCGTGGACCACGGTCCAGACCGTGGCCCACGGTCGGGCTGGCTTGGTTCATTGACTTCGGTCAACCGTGGACCACGGTTCATACCGTGGCCCACGGTGCGTCTCCTCCTGCTGCAGTTTGACGGGTTTTAAATGCTTTAAACGAATTTTAAGATTCTTTTACAACCATTTTCAGCCACAAAACTCACCAACCATCTCTCCATCTTCATATACTCCTTCAAAACCCTGGTTTCCTCCTACCATCTCTTCCAATTAACAACCAAAATCCAAGTTTCTTAACCCGATTATGAGTGAACTTTTGTTAGATTTAACAATACAAACCTTATTCCCTTGCATTCTTAAGTTGTAATCCGATTGTGAGGGTTAGGGTACCGAAAATTTCAAAATTTTTTTTTGGGGTTTTCTTGTTTGCTTGTGACAAGTGCTTGTTTTTCACCATAAACATCAAACCAAGGTATGTTCATTGTCAACTCTTTGAATACATTGCAAAAATTGTTAAGGTAGTGTTGATTTGTGTAAACCCACTTGCTTGTTGGTTATAATTGCTACAAATTGTAGTTGTGGATAAGAAATAAATGCTTGAAATTGGTGATTTTTCATGGAAAAGTTGAAAAATTAAGTGTTTATTGAAGTTTTGTGATATTGGTGAATTATATAATGAGTTGTTTATCCACAACTATGGTAACAAGCAAGTGTAGGGATGTGACATATTGAATTAACTTGGTTTGTTCTTGGTGGTTTGTGTGTATAGATGGGAAGGAATTCGGACAAGGGGAAGGGAAAGGCGGCAGCTTCAAGTGGTCGGGCTGCCCAAGCCAAAAGACAACGGTTTTGAGAAGAGCAAAAGCGTGTGCTAGTAGAAATCCCAAAACCCGATTGGAGGGGTGGGGTATTATCGAGTTATGCGTTAGAATGGCAATCGGAATTGTTTAAGGATAAGATGAGCACCATAAGAGAAAGGTTGGAAGGGTTTATGTGTGAGAAGGAAGTGAGCAACTCAGGTCTTGAAGCGTTTGGCGTGTTCGACAAGTTTGAAGCATTAGGTTGGGAAGCTGCCCTCCAGTGTTATAATGGAGAGAGCGCTGTGTTATATGATAGGGATATTGAGGAGTGGGTATCTACTTTGAGGTGCCCACCATTTAAGAAGGGTTCGGAGATGAAGTTGATCGGTACCGTGGGTGGAACGACGGTGGAGATGTCTTTCGAGACACTCAATCAAATTGCTCAGTTCGACAGCAAGCCACCCAATTCGTACGTCTATCCATCGGTCAGAGATTTGTTTGACCATCCTGACAAAAGTCCGCAATGGTATAATATATTATCATCTGTGTTGAAAGGGGGAAGAGGTACAGGTTCGAATTTTAAAAGAAGGGAGTTGAGAATTGAAGCTCAATTGTTGATGACAATATGTCTGTCCAATGTGGTACCCCGTCGGAGTGACATTTCAGTGGTGAGAAACAGTGATATGCCGGTTTTGGCCGCATTGATGAATGGCAAGCCGCGAATTTCCTTTCGCTACTTAGCCATGTTAAACATATGGATGAGTAGAGAGAGCAACAAGAGAAAGTTAATCCCTCATTGCCGATTGATCACGGCGATACTGAAGTTGCATGGTGCCATTCCAGCAGGCGCAATTGGGTTGAAGAAGATATTTACGGAACATAAATTGGATGCGTTAGGGCCAGGTTGGATATATACAAAGAGCGAAAGGTACCATCAGTTGAAGAACGGTAATGAGAAATGGAGAGTATTAAGGGAGGATGTTGAACAAGAAGCGGGTGAAGACCTGGAGGAAATAATGGAGGAAGGAGGTGACGATGAAGACATGGAGGTGGTTGGTGGTGATGAGAATGTTGGCGGTAGTGGATCCCAACAAAGGGGTTGGGACTATTCTTCGGGATATGCTTCATATGGAGACAATTGGGCCCACCTGGGTTCGATAAATGAGGTGGTGGAGCGGCATCGGCCCTCCACTTTCGATAGTTGGTCGGATGAGTCCCGAGAGCTTTTCGACCACCAAACTTTCATGGGGGCTTATCATGAACGAGCTAAGAAAGAGAGGCATGGCCATAACGAGATGTGGAACCATGCTCACGCCTATGCGCGGGAGCACGAAGCAAACATTCGGTATATGGATGACAATTCTAGAAGAATGCATGAACAGTGGCATGCCGGTGAAGAGGTCATCCCAGATCCACTAAATGTGGATTACACATCTCTGCCACTAAGGCAGAAGTGGAGCTTTCAACTATGGTGAATTTTCGGACATTATGACCTCCATCTTCGGGCCGCCACAACCGCCTTACTACTGATGAGGACCGTGTCATACCCGGTGTATGTGTTTTGTATATTGTGTACAGTTGTTTATTTTGTGTTCGGTTTCATATTTGGGTGGAAGGGAGGAGGATGAAATCTTTTGAAATAGTGTTACGGGTCGGAAAGAGGTGGTGATTTTGTGTGTGTTTTTAGTTTCTCAAAACCATACCTTGGGGAAAATGTATCCCAAGTGTGGGGATGGGGAATCTTTTGATTAAAATATTAAAAAAATTAAAAAAAATGAAAATTTTTGATGAAAAAGATGACAATTGAAAGAGAAACACCAAAAAATGGTAAGATTGGTGGGGCAAAGTTTTGGTCCCCTTTCATGGTCATAATTCCCCCAAATTCAAGTTTGCTTAGCTATGTTAAAAATGTGATCGAGTAGTATTCTAGGCAAGGTTAGCATGCTTTCGGTTTATCAAATCACATAACATGCCCACAATCACTTAGGTATTGGAAAAACGAAGAGCGGTTCTCCGTTAGAACTTGTGCCATCAATGCACTTCGAGACCTTAGCTTGGCATAAATGCAAAAGTGATTGAGTCACTTAGGTTAAAGCCTCGTCTCGGATGAGTGTGAGTGCGGGTTTTGGGGGTTGGGCCTCATAAATTACACATATAAGCATGGGTAATGAGAGGGGTGGGGGTTTGGTTTCTTTAGTAAACCTATTTGGGCTTATTCTTCCTATTTATTTAACCCCGATGTATTTGTGAGACGATCCGGCTTGATAGGTTTCTTTGTAATTGTAGTTGTTTTGATTTTAATCAATAGAGAGTAGTAGTTAAGTGTTCATGCAAGTTGTTAAAAAAAATGAAAAAAAAAGGAAAAGTTGAAGCAATGTTTAAAGTCGTGTATATTGAGTTTGTGATACAAGTCGCGTATATAGTAGTGTGTTCTTTTGTTTATTTTAGTTTTGATGTAACAAGCCGGGTCGGATCACTTGAGTCACTTTCAATATTCCCCATTCCATACCTTTACACCTAGCCCCATTACAACCCATTTAAGACCTCTTGATTTGCGTTTGTGTTAAAGCACGAGTAGGTGGAGATTTGACGGTGGTACAAGCGTATGTAAGGAGAGTTGAGTATTACTGTAATTCATGGAACGATCACCGGCACGGGAGTTAATGAGTGACGGTGTGTTATGTGTGAGTAAAAACCGAATGCATGTTAAGGTTGACTAGAATTCTATGTTTTAAAATATAATATCAAGTAGCTAGTGCAAACCTCTAATTATGTGGGAATAGGGTATGACTTGGGACCTTAACTGAGCCGGTCTTGTGGTTTGTTTGGTGGTGTGTTTTGAAAGCAATGGTGATTTCAAGTGTTGCTTGGGGACAAGCAACGGTTAAGTATGGGGATGTGACGGGCGACCCGTAGGAAAGCAATTAAGGAATTTAAAAGATATAAATATGCTTACGGGGTTAAGTTAATTCCATGGAATTAGTTGACTACGGTTGCTCGTGTGTTTGCAGGTTTGAGGAGCTAGAGAGCGACGTTACGAGAACACAGGCGAAAACGGTGAAGAAAACGGAGCTGGAACGAGAGAGATACAAAGAACATAAGAAGCGGAAGTTAGCTCCACTGTGGCCCATGGTCTAGACCGTGGACCACGGTCCACCTAAAGCAAATGTTCCAGAGTGCACCGTACCGTGGAGGAGAAAGGAAACCGTGGGGCGGACCGTGGCCCACGGTCCAGACCGTGGCCCGCGGTCAGGCATGGCTGGATCTGTAACAGTGATCGACCGTGGACCACGGTTCACACCGTGGCCCACGGTCCAGGGCGGAGACCCATTTGCATGTGTTTTTATAGGCTGATTTTGAGTGTCTTTTGGTCTTCTCTTTCATTTTGGATGGCCTAGAGGCGATTTTGGAAGAAAAAAACAATATTTTGGGTGTTTGTATCATTTGGTTTATGTTTGGGATTGCTAGTAACAAGATACTCGACACAACAATGATCTCTCGAGCCATGAGTGCCTAGTTTTATCGTATTCCTCTCGGGATGTAAGGTTATTTGCAGAACACTTTTGTTTATTATTCTTGAACTTGGATTGATTATCTTAATGTTTGCGTTTGTGTGATTGTTTGTAACTTGTCCATATTGTTTCTATCTAGCTTTTAGCCATATGTTCTTGGTGTCGTTGGCAATCCAGATTTAGTGGGAAGGACTAGGAAGAATAGTATTGATTGATTGTTAAGTAACAACCTCGCATTCTAGGAATCCGAGTACTTAGTTCTTGATTAATCACAAACAATTGCATGTGCACAAAACCGAGATATTACGGTTTATCCATCGAATGTTAACAAGAGTGTTGAGCAATAACCCAAACCTCGAGAGGAATGCTTTTTTAGTTATTCATTTAAAACTTTCATTTAGTTTACTTTAGTTTATAAAATCAAATCAAAACCAACTTGGAAATTACTTTTTCGTCATTTACATTTATATTAGTTAATCGTTATGCTACTTATTAACACACTTTCCACAAACTCCTCGTGTTTGATACCCACTTACCACTATCTATTTAGTAGTATTTGGTTTAAGTTTGAGTGAGTCTTCGACCTCACGTCAACAATCATCTAAGTTCTCTCAATCAAGCTGGAATGAACACAGGATCAACAACGCCCACTGCTTTCATAAGCAAATCCCAACAGAATATGTATCCGGTGACCACTCCAAAGTACTCCTCATCAGTGCCTCCTCAGAAACAGCTTTTATTTCCACTAGAAATCAGTCAGTACCTTCAAGTCCAACTCATTCCAAAAGGCTGTTGACAGTGCAGTAGAACAATCCTTAAAAGCTCATGGAATCAATTCCTCTTCTAAGAAAATGCCAAGTCAAAGTTCAAGCTACTGTGAGGCACTTTCAATGTTGAATGGCTCAAATGTAGCACTGGTTCATGCGTTCTTGTCAAGTCATGAAGAGTTACTTTAAGGAAATCTGTTGCCACCACAATTTGAACAAGGAGTTTTAAACGACATCAACAAGAAGGATCTCAAGAAGATGGACATCAAATATCCAATGACAATGGCAGTACACAGAGCAAC
Source organism: Bidens hawaiensis (assembly GCF_021521415.1). Taxonomy (NCBI): domain Eukaryota; kingdom Viridiplantae; phylum Streptophyta; class Magnoliopsida; order Asterales; family Asteraceae; genus Bidens; species Bidens hawaiensis. The sequence goes on along the minus strand of NW_027492092.1, from coordinate 90,085 downwards.
AAACTTCATGAAGAAGTACGAAAAAGACAGTTTCAAGGACTCTGACAAGAAAAGAATTGGTTTTGATAAAGAGAAACTCCGGTGTTATAACTGCAGTGAATTGGCACACTTCTCAAGAGAATGCACAAACCCTCCCAAACCAGCAAATGACATTCGTGTGACAGAAGTGTCAGATGAGGAAAATAGCAAGTCAGCTGGGAAGAAGCAAGTGGGGAAAAAGTCAAGCAATTCAGTTCCAAGAATAGGAAGTCATCCACACAAGGGCAACTCAAGCTCAAACACTAGAGCCCTTGTCTCTCAATCAGAGGTCCAAACTGTTGTGGATTGGGATGAACAGTTTCAGGAGTTGAAGAACCCTCTAAACATGGCAGGCATGGCTTTTTCTTCAAACAATGAAGCATCTTCATCTTCAGCTGCAACTTCTGATGCATCACCCAGTGATGAAGTATATCACAATCTTTGCTCTTAAGCGTGCATCAACAAGGTTGCATTTTATAGACATAATCATAATGAGGTCTTGAAAGAAAATTCAAAACTTAAGGAATTGAATGTTGAGTATGAAAAAGCTGATAAGATTTACCTTGAAAAGATTGAAACTCATCATGATGATGTAGCAAATCTCCGACTTAAAATTTTTTCAAACTAAGCAAGAAGTAATATATTATAAAAACATAGTTTCTAAATTGAAAGATGAAATTGATGAATTGAAAAATGAAATTTCTGTAAATAAGAAACATGAAAAGATAGTTGAGAGATTTGAAACATCATCAGGACAGTTGGATGATATCATTGGAGCCCAGAGAAGTACTAAGCTAAAGGCTGGGCTGGGATATGATTACACTGCTGTACCTCTTCCCTTGAATGATAATTATACCAGTCTGCCCCACTTTAGTTATAATACTTCTCCCAAGGATGAAATGTTATATGGGGTTGGTAGAATACCAAAACCTGTGAAATTTGTTTCTCTAGTTTCACAAACTACTACTCCAGTCATAACATCTGATAAATCTAATGTCAATGTATCTTGTGAAGCAGGTGTCGTAAACAAAAGTGGATGTTGGAAAGAAAACATGGGTTGTGTGCCAAACGAGGATTTAGTACCACATTTTGATTCTTGTGTGGAACTAAACAAATCTATTAACAATCCAATTTGTATTAAGTTTGTGAATCAATGTTAGGAGTTGGAGTCTGTATCAAATTATGTATTTTGTGAAAATCAGACCAGTGAAGGTTGTAAAATCGATTCTAATCAAAGTGATTGTTCGTCTTCAGATTCAGATTGTGAAACAATTTTTGTTGAAACAATTGAGAACAAGATTGATGAACTTAGTATACCTATTTGCTCATCAACTGGTCATGTGATTGAGGAACTCAACAATCAAAAGTCATGTTTTGAAAATGAAAAACCAAGTACTTCAAGTAAATATGTGCCACCGATGAAGCATCATTTTCACAAAACACAAATTGTTATAAAAATCCTCAATTTTATAATCAGTTTGATAGTGACTACTACTACTCTCGTAGTCAATCCAGGCATTTTAACAGATTTCATGCATGTTACACTGATGATAGTAATTGTAGGCCAAACAGTAAATACCAGCACGTTAACTCACCAACATCAACTTCTCAGTTTCATCACTCTTACTCAAGTTCAGAAAATGTCTATAACAACAACCAAAGAAAGTGCTGTTTCGTTTGTGGAAATCTCTCTCATCTTGCAAGACATTGCAAGAACTGGCACAGACAGCAAAGAGACTTAAACAGTAAGTTTGGTAAGTCATGTCCTAAGGTTGCTCCTAAACCTAAGAAAATGGCTAACCAAACTCACTCATCTGCCAGTGAGATGGATTCAGAAGTAAAAGAGTTAAGCAAACAAAGAAACCGTTTTGGCTAACCCCGAGGGAAATGTAAAGGTTGGCAAAGGGTTCTGAAGCTGAAAAGCATAAGAATCCGCCAAAGGTTTTCAGAAAAGCAAATTCAGAAGATTTTGTGGTTAAAACCAAACCAAAACGAAGGCAATCCAAAAAAACCTTTTCAAAACCGAGGAAATCACAACACATGTTCCTCAAGGGATTGCTCTTCAGATTCTGATTCACCCAGGGATTACATCTTTAAAAATCATAAAATCAAATTTGGTGACTTTCTGTTTAATTTTCCCGAGATAACTAGGTCTCGGGAACCCACCGCTAATTAGCTGTTCATGTGTGTAGGGTCGGTCAAGAAGGCCTGTAAATAGTATTTGGTGCTTAGATAGTGGCTGTACCCGACACATGACTGGAGATGAGTCATTGTTGTTCAATGTTAAATCATTTGATGGCGGACATGTCTCTTTTGCCGGTGATGTGGAAAGAGAAATAACAAAACAGGGCAAGGTCTCGAATGGTACCCTGACATTTGATGAAGTCAATCTTGTGGAACAGCTCAACCACAACCTCCTCAGCGTGTGTCAAATCTGTGATAAGCATTATTCCACCCTTTTCACAAAGAATGAGTGTTTTATCTTGAAACCTGGATTTAAGGTCCCAGAAGAATGGATTTTGATGCGTACTCCAAGGCATGATGATGCATATATTCTGGACATGAGAAGCAATTATTCAATGCGTACTATGTCATGTTTATTGTCCAAGGCCTCGGAGAACGACTCATGATGTGTTGCAAAACACATATGGTTTTAATGCTCGTTTATTTAATAAATCATGCTTAATTTCATTGTTTATATATAAAAAATGGCATGCATTTACGGTTTTTCATGTTTACAGGTAGTGGTGCATAAAAAGAGCGGAAAACGAGGCTACATGATGGAGATTCAGATTGTACGGAGAATAGCACGAAAAACGGGAAAGCAAAATAGAAAAAAATAAAAAAAATCTGGAAAAGAAGTTCCCCGCGCATTGTTGGGGATTAAACCAAGTTCCTCGCCATGCGCGGGGAACCTAGAATATGGGAAAAAAGGCTGGCGCGACTATTTTGTTCCCTGCGCATTGCAGGGGAATAGGCCATGTTCCCCGCGATGCGCGAGGAACCCTTATGTCGGCAAAAATTTTGGAAACTTCTATTTAAGCAACTTTTGCAACCCTATCGATTCATTAAGTCTTTAGCCGTCCCTCAGGGATCCTTGGGGCAATTTCGGAGCAGGAGAGTGTTCGAGATCAAGAGATTAAAGGCCGGTGCAAGAGATTGATCATTAAGCGAGTCTCGGGTTCGTTTATTTGGTTGTTCTTGTGTTTTCTTCTATTTCAGAATATGTGTGTGCTTAATTATCATATTTTGTTGCTGTTCTCGATGATTATCGGCTAGATTCCCGTTATACCTAGGTTTTTGATGAATACTTTGTGATTTACTGATTTTTATCGGTTTATTGGACCATATTGAGTATAATTGTTATGATGTGTATGCATATTTAGGTCTGATTTATTGTCTTTCTTTGTACCGCATGTGTCTTGTTGAATGTATTTCAATTATAGATGCATGTTTAGGTCGCTTACTGTGTGTTTGTGATTATTTTATGGTTTTGCTAGACGTAGTAATCCATAGGAGCATTGATTGGTGATTGGTTAGAACTTCATATTCTACCTATCTAGATAGCTGACAGGTGATAGATAGTCGGGTTATCTCTGACAGGATGTTTCATAGATTTCCCTAGTTTTATTGTAACTCCGTGTCGTATCGATTGTTCTTAGGTTACCCCTTGCACTTTAGGGTGTATTGAGATAGTGAGACCGACGGGTGATCTGTCTTTTAGGGTACATTAGTGTTGTTGGAGAGACTGACAGGTAATCCGACCAACCGGTAAGTTTACACGCCCCTTAGAGTTTCCCTGTAGGTCACACCCGGAGAATGATCAGGGATCCACTAGGTTGCTTAAGGGTGTCGTATTATAAGATCCCCGGTTCCATCATAGTTTCCATAGCCGAGAGAGATCCAAGATTCACAAGTAGGATTCTAAACCTAGGTAGTGCTTCTCCTATCTTTGAGTTCATCTAGGTAGTCGTAGTGTTGAAGTTTGTTAGTGTCAGTTTCCGTTTTTAGTTTAATTAGTTAATTGTCAAATAAGTAAAATCATTAAGTTCTTAGTCAGAGTCTAGTTTAGGTGTCGCTAGTGTCCTTTGGGTTCGATATCCGGACTTCATTAGGCTTTACTACATTCGATAGGTACACTTGCCTGTCTAGTGGTCTAGCATTAGGAGAGTTTAGGTTTATAAATTTAAAACTAGAGTGTCTAGGTGATGTGCTAAAAGTAGTTATATAAAAACACGCTAATCTAGACACTAAGTAATAAATTCTAGACTCTTAAACTTAACTAAACTACTAACCGGCAAGTAAACCGATCGACTCTAGTACAGCTAAGTGAGTCCGGATATCAAATCCACAAGACTCTTTAAATTACGTTTACTAGCTAATTAGACTCAACTACAGACACGACTATTTATTTTATCATTATTTTAAGGGGGTCTTACTAAAAACTAATATTAAATTAATCACTAAGACTTAAAGATGACTTAAACCTAAACTTAATTCAAATGATGACAGGCAACCACCTAGGCTATAATCCCCTAAGCTTCGGTTATCAATTAACCGGGAAAATATTTAGTTATGGAACTGGGATCGTAAAATAGACGCTTAAAAGAAAACCCGAACAGGACCCCTGACCCTTATCAAGAAGACACCTATGGGTTTCTAATAAATTTTAACACTCACCCGTATTAAAAATCAAGTTTCCTTACGGTCACCTAATTAATTACAAACTAGTTCCTTTATACGAAATCCTACCTTACAGCGCGGAAATCAAAGGCAGCCTAATATATTCAATTAACTCGATAGACAAAGTTAATCTATCAAAACTAGACGGACTCCTTACGAAGAACTAAATTTAGCAATCCTGATCAACAAAGACCTACCAATAACCTAGCACCTTACAACTATTTAGGTTAGCAGCACACTTAGGTTTATTTGATTAAATAATATTATTCCTATGATCTTATTCGAAGTCAATCATAAAATAGTCAAAGACACAAAGTAAATGACCTAATAGTAACCATCTTAATGACAAACAATAATCAAGGCAACTATGGAATAATAAAACTTAATTAAACAACCTCAAGTACACATTCGCATCAACTCAATATAAGTAAACCTATTACTAGTTCATAAAACCATAACGATGAATAAAACACAAGCCAAGATCAAACGTCAACAAAAGTTCATCATAAGCCTAGGCGGTCTAAGGGTTTAGCCAACAACCATACTCAAGACCAAAAGATAATAAATAGGTTCAAACAATAAATTTTCATGACGAAAATAATAAATTCAAACCGAATAATAATATTGTTTGGATGAGTAGGTGTTGAACCCGGGCGCTCTCTGGTTGAACCAACGGCTTTTCTCTCTTTCAAAACTCCTTGCGACCTTCAGTTCCTTCAAAACTTGCGGCTCCCAATCACCCTTTTAAACCTGAATTGATTGTCCTTATATAATTAGATATTATGAATTTTGGAAGTCGGTTTCCTTTACTCCACTGGCCCGGTCCGTAAAAACCCAAGTTCACGTGGGCATGTTTTGCTGAGTGTTTCTAGTGGGCCTCTCAATTTACTAAACCCAGTAACAACCAATATGAAAAAAACTTCATGACTTGCAACATGCTTCCATCTCCACCACGTTTACATTATCTTGTTTTTTCTTTACTTTAATTTGAAGCACTCCAACATGGCCTACACATATGTTTTAAAAACTTATAAATAATCATTTAACACTTAGGGTATCACATTTAGTTATTAGTTATATTATAAAATAACTATATTAAATTCGAATTCAATGTCTAAATACCGTTAAAGAAAAGCTATATATAAAAGTTGTTTAATGTTTTACTCGTTGTCTCAAGTTTAATATTGGTCTCAACAAAATATAAATGCTCTGTTTTAGCGCGTTTAATCATGAAACCTTTACCATACGAAAATGAGCCAATTAAGAATAATATTCAATAGAAACCTAGCTCAATTTACTAAAAAGTGTAGGAAATATTTATATAATAATATATATATATATTAGACCACATCACTAGGTTAGGTTAAGTTTTTATAGACCGCTTTTAGCACATCAACTCATCCTTATGGCATCGATGCTTGGGTCACGTCAACTTTAAGAAATTGAATAAGTTGGTTAAAGGTGACCATGTGAGGGGGTTGCCTGTCAAATCTTTTCATTGTGCTGAAAAATGTCTTTCTTGTTCAAAATGCAAACAACACAAACTCCCTCACAGGCCCAAGACTGTTAATTCCATAGATTCCATTCTTCAACCGTTACACATGGATCTGTTTGATCCTATTCAACCATTGGCAATAGGACGAAAAGCCTATTACCTGGTTATTACTGATGATTTTTCGAGTTTCAGTTGGACTTTTCTTCTAGGTCACAAGGATGAGACTACTTAATTTCTCATCAGGTTCATTGTATTGGTTGAGAATCAAACTGACAAGCGAGTCAAGTGTATCAGAAGTGACAATGGAACAGAATTCTGCAACAAGGTGGTGAATGAGTTTTGTCACAACAAGGGGATTCTTCATCAGTTCAGTGCACCGTACACTCCTGAACAAAATGGGGTGGCTGAGAGACGAAACCGTACATTGGTAGAAGCTGCAAGAACAATGCTGTCATACTTAAAACTTCCTTTATTTTTCTGGGGTGAAGCGATTAACGCCTCTTGCTTTACCCAAAACCGAGTGTTGCTGAACAAGAGATTGAACAAGACTCCTTATGAGGTCTTCTATGGAACAAAGCCAAGGGTCAATTTCTTCAGAACGTTTAGATGTCCTTGCACTGTGCTCCAAACAAATGCCGTCTCGACTTCCAAGTTTGCTGAAAAAGCTGATGAGTGCTATTTTGTAGGCTATGCAACTGACAAAAGTGCTTATCGGGTGTATAACAAGAAAACTAGAGTGATCTTGGAATCGTTCAACATTGATTGGCAAGAGTTGAATCCTACAGATGCAGACTCTGGTCCAAATTGGATGTTTGATTATGAACGCCTGTTCAAGAAATTTCGGGGAATGTATGTAACTCCCGTTGTTTCCCCCATTCCTTCTGTTGTTTCTGCATTTATCCATACAGGTTATGATCAATCAATCTTGATGCATGCCGTGTTAAGAGGTCTGGAAGATATTCAAGTGGTTGCCCCTGCACTTGTACTAAATGCTTAATTGGTCCTCCGTTAAAAAATACTTAATGTCGTTATGTTTTTTCCCTAGTTTCAAACCGATGTTTTAGGGCTTTTGATCGGAAGAACGATATGAGTTGACTGATGTAAAACTTATTTCGAAACGGTAATTCAAATGGCTTGATTTTTGTTAATTGGAAATTCAAGCACCCGAATTGAAACATACAAGACCCATGGCACCTATGTGATGGGCATTTATGATGAAGCAGTGGCGAAGCTTGAGCAAAATTATCGGGGGGGCGAAGTTATGGATCTAAAAATTTTTGGGTTAGAGGTTCGGTTTGAGTCGGTCAAAGTCAAACAATATAAAAATTTTCGAGTCAACGGTTCAGGTCGAGTCAAACAATATAAAATCTAAATAACTAATTTTTCTTCATTCATTCAAAAGATCGTTCTTACAAAAAAAACGAATACATAGTTTTTCAACAACAAAAGACCTAAAATATTTAAGACAATCTGAGAATGAGTACCTGATTGAAGAATTACAAAGCAGCCCGATGACCTTTAAGATCTTTGAATTCATTGATTATGGACTCTGAATCAAATGTTTCATACAAATCGAGTTCTGAGTTCATAAAAAAGCAACAGTATGATTCGAACCTAATTTAGTAATTTTAACCCAATTTGACTCTGAGTTTATACAAAATCGACCCTATTTTAACCCAATTTAACTCTAATTTCAACCCAAATTAAGTATTACCAGTTACGAAGGTCGGGCTCTGGTATTCCGGTCGGTATTGGTGGTAAGAAGAGCCGAAGAGGTGGCAGTTCGGCTGGCGCTGGCGGCTGCAGACGATCGCTGCAGGCTGCAGCTATTGCCGTTTCACCTTTTGACGGACGTTTAGATTGCCGATGGATTTTGGAGACATATGCATAGGCGCGAAGGCAGAAGTGCAGAACCCTAATTCAAACTGTCACTTGTTATTTGATATATTTTATTGATTTAAAAACTTTAGCATATTTACAATACAAGCCCTTAAAGTTTGGGATTGTTTTAAAAAAAAGTAAATTATAATAACAAATAGACTTTATATAAAATAAAATCAAATGTTGGGTTTTTTATAAAATAAAATCAGTGGGAACCAGTATTATTCTATGGAGAAATTATTTTTGTGGGTCGGGCTCATTACGTATAAAAACAATCCGGGGGGGCGCGAGCTCATTACCTATAAAAATTTTCGATCGAATATCGGAAAATATACACTACCGACCGGAAAAACGGGAGGGGCCGGGGCACCCCATGGCCCCAACAAAGCTACACCATTGTGATGAAGAAACACTAAGGGCGCATTCGTTTCACATAATTCGTGGGAATTCAAAGGAATTGGAATTAAATCCCATGACATAGCGTGTTCGTTTCATTGGAATTGGAATCTTAATTTCCTTTTGATGCGTTCGGTTGTCAAGGAATTGGAATTCGAATTGGAATTGGAATTCAATTCCTTCAAATTCCTTTAAATGATGGGATTTTAAATCCTTCCAAAATATGGAGGATTTCAAGTGAATTCGTTGGAATCTTTTCTTGAGTTTTTTTTTTTTACGAGAACAACGAATAAAATATTTTGGTTTTTTTACTTTTTTTGTTTTCGATTTATATTTTGAGTTATAATTTTTTATTATTATTTATGAATATTTTTTTGAGGGGTTTTTGATCTTAATAGAAAACCCCTAAAAAAATCATAACACAAAATATAAATAAAAAAAAAAAAATCTAAAAAAACTAAAATGTTTCCGCCGTTATTCTCGTTAAAAAAAACTCGATTCCAATTCCTTTGTCAAACGAACACACTAAGAATGGAATTGGAGTTCAATTCCTTCAAATTCCAATTCCTATTGGAATGTTCAGATTCCAAATCCTAATCCTTCCAATTCCAATTCCATTTCATTCCGTGAAACGAACGCGCCCTAAGTGAACTTGGAATAGTCAAATTTGCATTTCGTTCGAGTACGAATCTATCGTCAGGTATTTCAAGGATATCACCAACCTATCCTGCAACACAAAACATTATGAGCTCGTTATGAGAAGGGGAATGGGGGTGGTTCTTCTCGTAACCACCTTCCGGCGTGAGAATCAGTATTGGATGTTAAGGGTCATAATTGAGGAAATTCGATGCCTTTACCATTGGTTGTGCATCCTATTTATAACTAAAGAGGTAGAGAATATTTGGTCATGTTGTCGCCATGAATCGAACCTTCTAGTCTTTGTGTGCAAGCAAATGATGCTCATGTTCGGCTTTGGATTTGGAAAAGATGAGAATGTCATCAATAAAGACAATAACGAATTTATCGAGGAATGGTTTGCAAACGCGGTTCATGAGGTCCATAAACACCGCAGGTGCATTTGTTAACCCGAAGGGCATAACCAAAAATTCGAAATGTCCATATCGAGTACGGAAAGCGGTTTTTGGAATGTCTTCTTCGCAAACACGCAATTGATGATAACCTGATCGAAGATCGATTTTGGAGAAGCAAGTTGCGCCTTGAAGTTGGTCGAATAGGTCGTCGATTCGTGGCAAGAGATAACGATTTTTAATGGTGAGTTTGTTAAGTTCCCTATAATCGATGCACATACGAAACGAACCATCCTTCTTTTTCACAAAGAGAACAGGAGCGCCCCAAGGAGAAGAGCTAGGACGAATGAAACCTTTATTGGAAAGTTCTTCGAGTTGGTTCGATAATTCTTGTATTTCTGACGGGGCTAAACGGTAAGGAGCCTTGGCCACATGCATCGCGCCGGGCACAAGATCGATTTGAAATTCAATCGAACGAACGAATGGAAGGCCGGTGACATCGTCGGGAAAGACATCGAGGAAATCACGAACAATAGAAATATCTTGGATTTTCCTTTCCTTTTTGTCTTTTGTCGCCAAAAGAGCCAGGAGCGGAGCATACTTTTGGCGTAAGTATTTTTGCAATTGAGAGCACGACATGAAATTAAGCCTTCTCGAAGTAGCTTTTCCGAAGACCTTAAGGATTTTACCGTTAACAAGCGGAATGCGAATGAATTTATCGAAGCAAACAACTTCGGCACGGTGCAAAGATAACCAATCCATGCCTACTATGACATCGAAACTTCCCATTTGCATCGGGATGAGATCGATGGAGAATTTATGGTTAGCAAGAACGAGAGTACAATCGCAGACAACGGAATTTATGGTGATGGAGTTCCCATTGGCGACTTCAACAGAAAATGACCGGGAAAGCTTGGTTCGAGACACGGCAATTTTTGACTCAAATTTCAAAGAAATGAAATTTCTATCGGCACCCGTATCAAATAAAATGGAAGCCAAATGTTGGTTCACTAAAAACATACCGTTCACAACATCGTTTGCCGCTTGAGCTTGATTAACATTCATCATGAAAACTCGTCCTTGATTGCCTTGGTTGACTTGAGGTGCTTGCGGTGGTGGAGGAGGTGGTGCTTGTATGGCTTGGATGGGTTATATGAGTGGTGCATTGTGTTGGGAAAGTTGAGGTTGGTAGGTTTGAACTTGGTAAGCTTGAGTTTGGTAGTAAGGTGCGGTCATGGTTTGGTTAGTAAGGATGAGGCGAGGACAATTGTTGCGGAATTGGTTAGGGTCACCGCAATTGTAGCAAGCTCGGGGTTGTTGAGGTTGGTTTGGTGGGTAAGGTGCATATCGGTGTTGAGTATTTTAGGGAAAAGTTCTTGGTTGGTTAGGTTGGGTTCGTTGTGCGGATCGGCATGTGGTGTTGAGATGACCAAGTCGGTTACAAATGGTACAATGGCGACAAGGCATGTTTGGTGGGTGATGGAGTTGGCAAATGTTGCATAGTGGGGTGGTACCGGTATAGGGTTTTCGGGTTTGGGGTGGAATTTGGGTTTGTTGTTGAGGTTGGGGTTGGGTAACAACATAGTTTCGGTAGTTGGTTTTGGGTTTCTTCTTGTTGTTGTTATTGTTGTGACGGGAAGAGTTGGAGTAGTTAATGGCTTGTGGTGCGGGTTCAACCTTGGCTTGTGGTGCGGGCTCGGGTTTGGCTTTTTCGTTTGGTTTCTTGAGGGTTAGGGTACCCGCTTTCACATGATTCTCCGATAGCGCACCGGCTAGAGTAATGGCATCCTCAAGATTCACGGGTTTGCTACTCATGACTGAGTCTCGGATTTGCATAGGTAAACCCCCAATGAATTTGTCAAGCTCACGCTCAGCCGGGGTAACCAAACGAGGGACGAGAATGCTCAACTCGTGGAAACGAAGTGAGTAAGCAGCGTTATCACCACTATCTTGCTTGAGGTTCCAAAATTCCTCCTCAAGCTTTTGAAGTTCGTGTTTGGGACAAAACTTCTTCATCATGAGTGCCTTGAGGTCGGACCATGGAAGAGCCATAGCCGTTTCCGACCCTTGGAGATGCATGACACTACCCCGCCATGTTAGAGCAGTTTTTCTAAACATGCTTGAAGCGAAATTTGTCTTTTTCGCTTCGGGGCACTCACTATATCTAAACACATTCTCCATAGACTCGAACCATTGCAGCAAGGTAGTCGCACAGTTTGTACCCCAGAATTCGGTTGGGTTGGCACTAGTAAATTGCTTATATGGGTAGGATACGGGTTTGGGTTCAACGGGTGCAACAACGGGTGGAGGAGGTTGGGTAGCTTGGATTTGAGTTACAAGTTCGGGAATCACAGCGGCCATTTGCTTGATGATAAAAGCAGCCATACGTCGGTTGGTGCTCTTGCGCGGTCTTTGTGGAGGCATGCTAAAAGATTATAAAGAAATGGAATAAGTTTTAGATAAAAAAGAAATGGATAAGAGAGTGTATAAAATAAGAATAAGGTGAAGTTAAATTTTCTTTTTGATTGTGAATCCTAGAGTTAGTGAGGAGTAGATGTTAGTGTTAGATAAAATATAAATCTTTGTATATAAACAACAAACTGGAAACAATCGTAAATGTTTTTGAGATTTTGAGGGGTTAAAGCTTAAAAATTTGAGATTTTGAGGTTTATAGAGTCGGAAAATCGTACATGAACCACCATGATTTGATATTCCAACTCAAAAAAAAAAATTTATAAAACACAACGTTGGAGTCTAAACATGTGCACGAATCACCGCAATTTTTTTTTCATGTTTTCCACTCAAATAACGATAATAACACCATAAATCGGGATACAACGTCATGTCAAAGCACTAGTCCACGAATCACCGTAGTTCTATTGTTTTGACACCGAAAAATTAGGATGGCGACCGGAACGCTCGCATTCGACTACTTAAAGTATTGACATGTATAACATGGTTTGTGGCCTAGAAAACGAGCACTATAATCCCACCATTCCAGGTAAGTAAATCACCTTCGATTCTTGGAATCTTTTTGTCAAATGGTCATTTTATAATTTCTCGCTTCCTATGAGGGCTACGAACCCGATATAAATGCAACCTTTAAGGGATTATAAACAACGGGATCCAAGTTAATCTTGTAATCCATAAAACACAATGAAAATCTACTTTTTGCGTTTTAAGGTAAGGATACCTTGGAAATACTATGAAAGTGTGTGTATGTGAACATTTGGGATATTGGTGAATTTTAAACAAGTTTATAAAGAATATGCGATATGAACAATCAAAATAGATTAAACACGTATGAGCACACGTATAGGACCCTAAGCATAACAATACTAGGTCGTTACGTCTAACCACCTATCCTATTGTCATGGCTCTGATACCAATCTGTCACACCCCGACCAAAGGCGGCGGAACATGCCGAGGTGTAACGATTGTCCATAAGCACATGACACTAATTAAAGTGACAGTATTTAATAAACTCATTTCATTTCACAACATCGAAAATGTCACATAACAATTATCCATAAAATAACCATAAACAAGATATCACAAAATATGGCAAAATGATATTGTTCATTTTTACTAATATCCTAAGGTCTTTGATGTCATTTTCTTCACAATCATAAATCAACCAAGATGCAAACCTGCAACATTTCATAAAATAAAGTTTGTCAACACAAAGGTCGGTGAGCAATTCATAAGTTTAATCATATTAGTATATAATAAAGATAGCCACAAAACTTGCATACGAAACGATAAATAAAAGTGGTAATTTGGATAAATAGATATCACTAAACACATTAGCGACACCTAGCTATAAGGGGATGCCAAATAGTCTAGGATTTTATAGTTATCGTTAATTGCATTACGTTAACGACACCTTGCTATAAGGGGATGCCAAATAGTCTAGGATTTTATAGTTCCACCAACCAAAAGCGATAAACACATAGGCATATAAGCATAGAACACCAAATCGAGCAATTATTTAGGTAAAGTATACAACTACGTTTGTGGTTTAAGATTCAAATATAAAGCATTTTATTGAATAAGTATGAAATGTCACCCCCAAAATAAAAGATGGAAAATGGGGTATGAAGTACTCACCTACAAGTGGTAAACTTGAAAGATGATAATTTGGAGATTTGTCGGAACGACGAGTTTAACGCACAATGCCTAAAAAGAAAAGAAGTCTTGAATTTAGAAAGGTTGTCTTGAAGGTCTTTAAACAAAATAAATGTTGAGAAATGTAAATAATTAAAGTTCAAGGTTTAAAATGTGACTATTTAAGAATTTATAATAATAACCCTTTAAAAATGTAAGTTTGCTCGAAACCGGGTTAAAGTGTTTAACCTTATATTTACTCAACCTATGTTAAGTAATAAGGTGGGTAAAATGCAAGAATGCAAATCCCTTTGGAATAAAGATACTAAAACGGGTTTTTTTTATCGAGTGTTCGGGTTGTCGGTTCGGGTCTTGATAATTGGTCAAACCCAAAGTCAACTTTCCAAAATATTGAATGTTATGAGATAACTCAATAAAATTTAATAAGACTTAACCAAGTATGTAGTTCCATTGTTTTAGAACTAACAACGCACGTTAAGCGAGTATTCGGTTTTGTCGGTCCAAACTTTGTTATGAGATCAAGTTGGATCCAACATTTCCAAGTACTTAAGAAAATATTTAAAAATCAATTTGTAACTATTTTTAAAGAAATATACAAGTCTTGATGGCTAAAAAACACACTTATGTGTCTTAAGCGAGCAAGAATCGGTTTGGTTCGGTTTCCATCTCACAACAAGTTCATAGATGGTTTCCACATGTCCAAACACTAAAGAACTTGTATAATAATGTACAAATAGAAAAATACCAAAAGTTAACAATAAAGTCTTTAAACAAAAGTTCGGTTTTCGGTTCGGATCGTGTTTCGGGTTAAGACCGAGGTAAGATTCTACAAACCCATAACCATAGAATTTGTAAAAATGATTTTAGAAACTTAGATCTAACACTAAGTATGTTTAAACAAACAAAACTAGTAACAAAGTTCGGTTTACGGTTTAGAGCTATTTACGGTTAAACCGAAGCATAGACTTTTAAAAACCCATAACCATGGAACTTGTAAACATGACCAACAAACTAAAATAAGCAAGATTAATATGTATGAACAAGTTATATAGATGTATATATATCAAGGACACGAAGTCCTCCATGAAGCCTTGCCTTATGGGGTCCGAAACCTCACCGACCGGAATTGAAGAAGTAACTACCAAAGGTAAACAAGGGGTGTATATTATATATATGTTGCACAAACATAAACAAGTATTAATAAGGCTACATAAACTAATTAAGATGAAAGACCAAAATCTTTCAAGAACACTTAAGAAGATAACCTTGAATCTTTGATGTTTGAGAGAGTTTTTTTTTTTTTTGAGTTGTAGCAAGGGAAAATGAAGAGGAAAGGTGGTGTATATATAGGGTAATGTTGGTGGTCAAATATGGGTGTGAGACACAAGAGTTTTCATGCAAAATGGATCAAGACAAAAACACAAAACAACAAAAAAATAAATAAATAATAAATAAATAAATAAATAAATAAATAAATAAAAATAAAAATAGGATGTTTTCAAGACCCAACAAGTGTGAAACAATATTGTAACATAAATCCATCATTTTGATTATAACATAAGCTTTGGTTTACAAATCGGGTCGGTTTACATAATAAACAAATACAAAAATGAATACAAACAAGACCCGAAATTGACGAATGTCATAGATACCATCTGGGTAATTGTGGATCGTTTGACGAAAAGTGCTCACTTCATGCCTATACGAGAGGCTATCACATCAGAAATGTTAGCAAACGTGTTCGTGCGAGAAGTTGTGGCTAAGCATGGGGTGCCATTGTCGATCGTATCCGATAGAGACACCCATTTCACTTCAAGATTCTGGAAGAAGTTCCATGAAGCTATGGGAACAAGACTGGACATCAGCACGACGTATCATCCTCAAACAGATGGGCAGTTTGAAAAGGACTATCCCTGAGGGTATGCTACGTACATGTGTGTTAGACTTTGGAGGAAGTTGGGATGATCATTTGCACTTGGCAGAATTCTCTTACAACAATAGTTACCATTCGAGTATTGGTATGCCGCCGTTTGAGATGCTGTATGGTAGACGTTGTAGAACTCCTGTATGTTGGGGAGAGATTGGTCAGAAGGAGCTCGGAAGTTTAGAATTCGTACAAGAAACCTCTTCAAGGTTTGAGCAGATTAAGGTAAGGATGAAAGCTGCTCAAGATCGTCAAAAGTCATATGCTGATAAGCGGTGACGACCGATTGAGTTTAACGTTGGTGACAATGTGATGCTTAAGGTCTCGCCTTGGAAAGGAATCATACGTTTTAGAAAAAAGGGAAAGCTGAGCCCAAGGTACATCAAACCGTTCAGAATCATAGCTCATGTGGGCGAAATGGCTTATAAGCTAGATTTACCTGAGGAATTGAGAGGTATCCACTCTACCTTCCATATTTCTCATTTGAGAAAATGTCTAGCTGAGGATACGCCTCATGTGCCATTAATAAACATTGAGGTGAATGAACAGTTAAACTATGTCGAACAGCCTGGTGGTTGATCGCAAGGAAAAGCAACTTCGTCATAAAGTTATTCCCTTGGTGAAAGTGATATGGAAGCACCGTAAGTGATCGGATGCTACTTAGGAAGTTGAAGAAGAGATACACAAGTTTTACCCAGATTTGTTTACGTAATAGTTAGGTTTCTGGGACGAAACCTCTTTCAAGGAGGGTAGACTTGTAACATCCGTCTTTTAAAAATAATAAATAAATAAAGTTTTATTATTAAAATGTGTGTTGTTATTTAAGTATATTAAATAATAATGGGATTGAGTGGTAGGCTTAGAAATCATACTTGGACTTGGAAATGGTTACGGGCCTAATGTCCATGGGCTTGGAGTATTTAAACTCCTTAAACTTCCTAAAACCCTAACTTTCTCATTTCCATCACCTTTGCCTCCATACACACACTCAAAAACACACAAACACTCCTTCCTCTCACCCGGATCCAAGATCCAAGAGAAACCAAGGAGATTTTGTGTTCAAGCATCATCAAACAACAAGAAAACACGTCTAGATTCATGTGTTGGTCCAGATCCGAACCAACCCGAACCCGTAAGGTATGTCCTTAATATAAAGGTTAAGTTTTTTATGTCGGTTTGTTTTAAGATCTGATGCTAAGGCAAATCGGGCGTTATAATGTAAGAAAAACATAAACTTTTGGTAAAAATGTTGTTGGGTTAAGTCGGGACGAACTAGTGGTGTTCGGGCCTTGTTAAAGCAAGAGAATGAAGTTGCTACGGCCAGGAACTCGTTGTATATCGGTAAAACGAGAATAACTGGACATCAGGAAGTGACCAGAATGGAAAGGCACGAAAAACAAGTTTCGAATTGAGTCGAATGGTATACTCGACTCGATTGGAACGAATCGAGTCGAATGGGATGACTCGAATCGATTGGATTGACTCGACTCGATTAGATTGGCTCGACTCGATTGGATTGACTCGTCTCGATTAGTTGACTCGACTCAATTACCTGGAGACTCGACTCGATTGTTTGAAAATCGATTAAAATGAACTTAGACTATGATTTAATTAGGGGTAGCTAAGTGACGCTTGTAACTTCTTAAACGGTTAGCCGTGCCCAACTGAGAAGAGGTGTGACCACAAACTCGGAAAGGAACCGAATTCAGGTGAGTTCTAACCCCTTCTCTTTGAATGTTTTCGGGCTGTGTGCATACTTGTAAGACTAGATGTGTGTGTGTGTGTGTGTGTGTGTGTATGATAAGTGTGAATGACCATTGCAAAGAATGAAAGAATGTTTGTAAGAATTTGTCATGTATGTTAAAATTGCTTAATTATATGTGATTGTAAGAGCTAAGTATGAGTATATTGTAAGAGTTAGGGTGACAGGCCCTTTAAATACATGGGCAACAATAGAGTGGCCGACTCTATGATATCAATGTAAGAGTTAGGGCGGCAGACCCTTATAATATATGTGCAAGAGTTATGACGGCAGACCCTTATAATATCTGTGCAAGAGTTATGGCGGCAGACCTTTATAATATATGTGCAAGAGTTAGGGCGACAGATGTTGGTGCATTTTGTGACCGTCGCTATGCAATTCTGTTAAGCGACAACGAAGTGCGAAGTTAGGACAACTTCGCCATAGGCGAAGTTGTAACAACTTCTGCGAACAACTTCGCCTTAGGCGAAGTTATAACAACTTCGCCTACAGGCCCAAGCCCGTGAAGTTGTTATATATATATATATATATATATATATATATATATATATATATATATATATATATATATATATATATATGTGTGTGTCTTGTTTAGGTTTGAGTATCCAGAAATTAAGAGTGTTTTTGTGTTCAGTTTATTTGTCTAGAGAGAAACCGAGAGGGAGAGTCGTGTGGGACGACCCCAGGTAGAGCTCACCTCGGGTCGTCCGTCATTTGTTTTCTTGTTTTGTATGTAATGTGTTTCGGTTATTATATAAAAGATCTGCAGATGTGTTTATCCAATTCGTGTGTTTGTTCGTGTGTTTGTATGTGTGTAATTGTGTTCTTCATCTTCTACACCATTAAACGAGTCTAGGAGGATTCCGCACTCCTAGACCTCGTGCGGATCTCGTATCGATCAGCGACGCCCCGCGGGGACCTACAAGTGTGTTTGGAGGTTTCGTCTGTATGGCCAGGTGTACACGATTATTGTGAGACCGAAGACGTTGTTCCGTCAACGAGTGAAACTTGTTATCTCTTGGTCTTACGTGTGAACAAATACGTGTCAACTCTGGATATGGAGTTGAGGTTGTGAATGGAATATTGATTGATACTGGATATTGACACATATTTGGGTGTTTGTGGGCAATGAATAGTTGTTGTTCGAGGTTGACCAACTGAAGAAAGTCAAATTGAACTGAAGGTTTTCGTCATTACTGGATTGCGGTCAGAACATATTATTTATGTTATTTTCAAGGCGTTCGAGAATTGGATCCTGAAACGTGATGCTTATTTATTAAAGTGTTTATGTTCTTGATCGTTATCCCTGGTGATTGAAGATGCTTCGGATTAATTAATGGTCATGTGTGTTAGATTCTGTCAAGGTGGTTTTGTGATGAAATTGATCACTTGATGTTGAGTAGTTGAAGATTAAACCTTATTGTATGCCGACGTGTTGGTGAAGTTGTGAAGGGAGCCCAACTTCACGTGTTGGTGAAGTCAGATGTACTTCACGTGATTGGTTGAGATGATCAATTAGGCACGGGGATGCATGCATTTCAAAGACCTCAATCTATATAGTCGGAGAAGCTTACACTGAAGGGGAGATCTGATATGGAAGACGCTGGGTGATTGGTAGATTTGTGAAGCTACAAGACAGTTTCATACACGGCTGGTTGAAGAGCAAACAGAAGATCATCAGTTAAGAGGGAGTCTGTTGGTGCATGTTTTGTAACAGATGATCTTTTGTGTTTGTTAGAATTGAGAGCAACGGTCAAAGGGGAGTCTGTTGGTGCATTTTGTGACCGTCGCTATGCAATTCTGTTAAGCGACAACGAAGTGCGAAGTTAGGACAACTTCGCCATAGGCGAAGTTGTAACAACTTCTGCGAACAACTTCGCCTTAGGCGAAGTTATAACAACTTCGCCTCGCCTACAGGCCCAAGCCCGTGAAGTTGTTTATATATATATGTGTGTGTCTTGTTTAGGTTTGAGTATCCAGAAATTAAGAGTGTTTTTGTGTTCAGTTTATTTGTCTAGAGAGAAACCGAGAGGGAGAGTCGTGTGGGACGACCCGAGGTAGAGCTCACCTCGGGTCGGCCGTCATTTGTTTTCTTGTTTGGTATGTAATGTGTTTCGGTTATTATATAAAAGATCTGCAGATGTGTTTATCCCATTCGTGTGTTTGTTCGTGTGTTTGTATGTGTGTAACCGTGTTCTTCATCTTCTACACCATTAAACGAGTCTAGGAGGATTCCGCACTCCTAGACCTCGTGCGGATCTCGTATCGATCAGTGACGCCCCGAGGGGACCTACAAGTGGTATCAAAGCCTTAGGCTCTTATGCTATGGTTCGAGATCTGCGTTTTGGTGTTTTTGGCACGTTTCTGATGCGTTTCTGGCCGAACAGCCGCCGCAGGCGAAGTTATGGGGTTCAGGCGAAGTTGTCGCTTAAATTTTAGGGTTTAGGCGAAGATATAAGGTTAAGCGAAGTTATTCACAACTTCGCCTACCTCAAAAGTTCGCTTATCTTAGGCGAAGTTATCAGTCAGGCGAAGTTATGAACAGGCGAAGTTGACTTTTAGGCGAAGTTGACTTTAGGCGAAGTTAAAAAAAAAAAAAAGTGTTTGGAGGTTTCGTCTGTATGGCCAGGTGTACACGATTATTGTGAGACCGAAGATGTTGTTCCGTCAACGAGTGAAACTTGTTATCTCTTGGTCTTACGTGTGAACAAATACGTGTCAACTCTGGATATGGAGTTGAGGTTGTGAATAGAATATTGATTGATACTGGATCTTGACACATATTTGGGTGTTTGTGGGCAATGAATAGTTGTTGTTCGAGGTTGACCAACTGAAGAAAGTCAAATTGAACTGAAGGTTTTCGTCATTACTGGATTGCGGTCAGAACATATTATTTATGTTATTTTCAAGGCGTTCGAGAATTGGATCCTGAAACGTGAAGCTTATTTATTAAAGTGAAAATTCTGGAACAAGTTGGATTTAATCGGGAATTAAAGTGTTTATGTTCTTGATCGTTATCCCTGGTGATTGAAGATGCTTCGGATTAATTAATGGTCATGTGTGTTAGATTCTGTCAATGTGGTTTTGTGATGAAATTGATCACTTGATGTTGAGTAGTTGAAGATTAAACCTTATCGTATGCCGATGTGTTGGTGAAGTTGTGGAGGGAGCCCAACTTCACGTGTTGGTGAAGTCAGATGTACTTCACGTGATTGGTTGAGATGATCAATTAGGCACGGGGATGCATGCATTTCAAAGACCTCAATCTATATAGTCGGAGAAGATTACACTGAAGGGGAGATCTGATATAGAAGACGCTGGGTGATTGGTAGATTTGTGAAGCTACAAGACAGTTTCAGACACGGCTGGTTGAAGAGCAAACAGAAGATCATCAGTTAAGAGGGAGTCTGTTGGTGCATGTTTTGTAACAGATGATCTTTTGTGTTTGTTAGAATTGAGAGCAACGGTCAAAGGGGAGTCTGTTGGTGCATTTTGTGACCGTCGCTATGCAATTCTGTTAAGCGACAACGAAGTGCGAAGTTAGGACAACTTCGCCATAGGCGAAGTTGTAACAACTTCTGCGAACAACTTCGCCTTAGGCGAAGTTATAACAACTTCGCCTCGCCTACAGGCCCAAGCCCGTGAAGTTGTTTATATATATATGTGTGTGTCTTGTTTAGGTTTGAGTATCCAGAAATTAAGAGTGTTTTTGTGTTCAGTTTATTTGTCTAGAGAGAAACCGAGAGGGAGAGTCGTGTGGGACGACCCGAGGTAGAGCTCACCTCGGGTCGGACGTCATTTGTTTTCTTCTTTGGTATGTAATGTGTTTCGGTTATTATATAAAAGATCTGCAGATGTGTTTATCCCATTCGTGTGTTTGTTCGTGTGTTTGTATGTGTGTAATCGTGTTCTTCATCTTCTACACCATTAAACGAGTCTAGGAGGATTCCGCACTCCTAGACCTCGTGCGGATCTCGTATCGATCAGCGACGCCCCGCGGGGACCTACAACAGATCTTTATAATACATGTGCAAGACTATATGAATAATTGTATGATTATGTAAGAATGTGTAAGTGTAAATATATGTATATGTAAGAGTAAAACAAAGTAATAATTATATGAATATGTAAGAATGTGTAAGAGTAAATATATGTATATGAAAGAGTAAAACAAGGTGTATGCGATGAGTGAGTAAGAAAGTAAGTACAGCGCAAAGGTAAAGATAGTATCTACGGATACGAATATGCAAGATAAATTGTGTAAGATTAACCTGTGACTTGTTAAACTAGAGCTCACTTAGCGTAGCTGACATTTAGTATCCACGCGGGTGAGTAGAATGAAACAACTAGCTTGAGGTGGGAAACATGGCATCAAAGAATAGAGACTGACATCGGAAGAAGAAAGAGTCATTTGATGTTTTATAATTATAATTTGAAAGACAATGTGTTAACATTATTTGAAAGAGTTTAGACTTTTGTAACAAATGGTTGAAGTTTTTATTATTCCGCTTAAGTTTTAATTCACTATAATATTTAGAACTATGTTTTTAAGTAAATCAAACACCTAATGTAGGGCACCGGGATCAGGGTCTTACACTTTTTGGTCCTTATAGTTTCCATAAATGCTTTCTAAGCTCGTAATAAGTGGTTTTAACGATGGTTTAACATATTTAGATGACATAACAATATAAAATGAATTAAACACAATAAAATAATAATAAATACTCATTTTCATTGATAACAGAATATCTGAATTACAAAATCAAGTCGGGTAACAAATACAAATAAAACCGAAAATTTGACGAATGTCACAATAGATATATTAAAATACATGATTATTAGGGAAAAAAAGTTCCAAATATAGAATACTGAAAACTGGAGTGTACTGAAAGAGGTAATAAGAGATTATGAATCTAATTCTTGTTTGTTTCAGTTGTGATGATTAATTTGATTACAAATAACCCCTATTTGGAACATTGTAATCTCTAACTTATACTAATCTTTATTAGACTCAAACTAAGAGAAAAACTAACTCAAAAGACTTTTAGGTTTGTAAGTACGACAGTAATGCCCCGTACTTACACAATGTTTACATTAATATGTATAACATAATGGATTATTAAAATTCGTTATTAGCCGCAGAGACTCATTACGACCTTTAATGACTTGTTAAGACATGTATGAGGGAATATGATAATTCTTAATCCTTCTTGGTGGTGCTTTTGGATGAGTCGGGCATAAAGCGCCAAAATCAGTATAGACTGTTGACATCCCTTCTCAGATAGACTCACTAAGATATTGAGGATAGTTTCAAATGCTGCTAAAAAAATAGTTAATCTTGGTCGGTCAGTCGTATCAAAGGTTGTTATTTAATCAATTAACGACTATTTTAACTATTAAGATTCAATTTGCCTATTAAGAAAGTACTCATAAATACCCTTAACAACATAAAAGAGAGTGTTGTGACATTGTTACTTAACTTTTAGCTTTATAGTCAGATGAGATTGTTTTCCTCTGGTTTCTTTTTTACTTATGTCTTATGACATACAAAAAGAGGACTTTAAGATTGAAATTTTGGGTTGGATATGTTAGCTAAAAAGCTTTTATCTCAAAGAATAAAGAACATGTGAAGTTGTGGACAAGGTATAATTTTCTTTATCCCTCCCAGGAACCTCACATCAAAACCAATTGGGACTACATTGTACTTGTGTGGTTTCTATTTTAGGAAACTTTTTTAACTTTTATTATGAAGGTCAATAAATTCTTGACACCGAAAACATCAAATAAAAGTCATAATGCATTCCACTAATAATGGACTTCTTTCACCACAAAAAAATGGTGTTATTCCATGTGTGATGTTATGCCAATGAGTTGGTGATGCTCATACTTGCACTGATAATGAAATTAAAGTCGCTACATTCACTATACCCAAATCTAGGTATTTTGGAACGTGTCAATTAAAAATTGATCGTTTCATCAATATAATAATAATAATAATAATTATTATTATTATTATTATTATTATTATTAAAGTATATGCATTATTACTAGTAGTATTATTATCTACACTACAAATAATTTCCTTGATATCATTCTTAGAAAATGTCGGTTAGTAAACGTCATTCGACTCACATACCTAAATAACACATAAAACCGTCCATGCGTAACTAACACATAAAACCGTCATTCGATATTTGGAACTACCCCAAATATCGAGTGAGCCTTTCTGAGATGGTTGGTCAACCGTCCATACTGATTTTGGTGTTACAGGTCTGACTCATCCAGAAACATTGTAAGAAATGAAATCCGCCACTGTGGAAAAACCTCTTTGAATCAGATTCTGAATCTAAGATTGTAAAACCCCAAGCCCTACCCAGCAACTCATATCATAGGACCAGAATTTCAATGGCTAGCACCTTATATTGGTGTCTAGTATGTGAATCCGTACATACATGTACTAAATAATTATAATACTTGAGCCAGTTCGATTTGTATGGATGTTAATGAATTTTAGTTTTCTCCAATCGGATGTTAATGAAATCTTATCTTGCAAGTCTCTTCATGGGAAGTCTAGTCAACTCACACAATGACATTATGATAAAATTAAACGCAATGATGATATATAACTTTCAATTAGAATGGTAAATTAGATATTTGGTTTACATTAATTTCTGACTAGTTTACTAACGGTAATATAAGAGATTACACAACAAGAAAACGATGATGTTAGATACCATGTTAATAAAAGACTTGGTTCTCCAAAAGAATAACAAATATCGAACGTCTCTAGATTCGCTCATACTTTTTAAGATCGATGCAATAGACGTCAACCATTAATTCCTATAACTTGACAAAAAAATGATTGCAAATCAAATGAGTTTGACTAACTAACCAGTGTGAATTTAGATGGAATAATTAGGAGTGGGTCGTTGTTTTAATTGTTCCCATTTTGATTAGAACATACATCAATGAATAAGATAGCCATGAGAGACACTAGATTGGGAATTTACCATTTTGGGCATGATTGAATTTAGGCTTTACAATGGCCTCATTTGTTCAACTTCAAGTAAGGAGGGTGATATTGGAAAGTTGGGCAAATAATGGTCCTTATCTTATCATCTTTCGTTTGGGTTACGAACCAATTCGACATTTTAGGGCCCTTTTTCATTACTTCTACCAAATTTTGTACTTTTTTTCTTCTACTTGCATTACACTTTATTTTTATTAAATACCTTAAATAATAATCAAATGCTTACATATGTTAAAGTGTCAAGATAATGCACTCCATGTTCTATATTAGTTGTATAATTTTAGTTTTCTTTTGGTAACTTTTGTATTACCAAAATTACACTTATTAGTTTTCCAATAATCTAATATCATTTTTCTTATTAAAGCAGTCATTTCATTATTTATAAAATTATAAAGCTTATTGATAAACTTAAGTATAAAACTAAATGAAATTCACTAACTTAAATTATAATTTATATGAGAATAATTCTTACTGGCAGTAAGAACCATTTCCCTCATAACTATCATTTTCTTTATGAAAACAATCACACTCTAATAAACAAGTAACTCTATTTGTCTTTTAACTTTCATTTATGTTGTTCCAAAAAAGTTCACAACATTCCCATAATAATGAAACTCGGTCAATAGTTCGGTAGCGAGGTTGAAATTCTTTTTCATAAAAATGCTCTGCTGCAGTTAAAATGAGAATGAGGATTGTCACATCCCAACCTAAGGCGGAAATGTCGAGGCGTGATCCGATTGCTCACAGCTCGAAGATACCATCATAATTATAAATGACAATATCTAATTAATTATTTTAATTTAAATATTCACACACGTTTACAAACATTACAAAACAATTCAAATAAATGATGGTTTAACGATCGTCTTCATTATAACCTATGGTCTTGACTAAATATCCATACTTCAATCTAATCAACCTGCATATGCGTAGAAAATGAAGTTTGTCAACAACACATGTTGAGTGAGATGATCACCAATTTTGAAACATTAAATAATAGCATATATATATATATATATATATATATATATATATATATATATATATATATATATATATATATATATATATATATATATATATATATATATATATATATAGTTGATAAATGATAAATGCGTGAACCAACCATGTGATAATAATCAATCGAATCATAACAAACATGCATATAACCAAATCGTGTGTGCCAAAGAAATCATTGCCAAGCGAATCGGGCATTGATTTCAATGACTAAGATTGTCGTTTTACCTTTGCCAAGCGAATCGGGCTCCGGTTACTAAGACGGTCGTATGATCATACTAATGAGAACCCTATACAAAAGAGGATATGTTGGACCTCTCCGAAACGTTATCAAGTAAACAATTAAACATGTAGCAATTAGCAAATAGCATTCAACTGATATTCACACAATGATTATGTTTGTGATTTTGTGTATATATGTAGAATAGAAAATATGAATAAGTACGCATATGTCCCCAAAACGTTAGAAAACAGTGTATAAAAAGGGGAATGATCAAACTCACCTGATCGATTAAGCCAAACGGAAATGAATACGACAAGAACGATAATCACGCTCTTAGAGAATTACCGACAAGGATCCTAATTAAATGATATGATGAGTGAATTATAAATGATATAATACATGTGAATTTAGGATTCGATATGATTTAAGTTATAATTATGATTTGTATGTTATGGATTGAACGATTGATCCCTACGAATTATTCTTTATTTTTTAATTATAAAAATCATTGTTTGTCATAAAACCGGGTTTAAAAATAATTAGTTTAAATAAACACGAGTCGAGGTTTACTATAAAAATATACGTTTAAATATATAATTATCTTAAAATTAATATCTTGAAAATCTTAACGAAATTCGATAGTAAAAATATAATTAACACCTTTGATACGTTTAATATGTTTATTATAATTTTTATTTAAAACGAATATATATATATATATATATATATATATATATATATATAAGCACACACACATATATATACAATACATATATCAATACGAGCAAATTTATAAAGACGTTTTAACGACAATAACATTATTATTGGTCTCGAGTTTTAATAAAAATAATATTGGTTTATTATTAATAATATATATATATATATATATGTATATATATATATTTGTATATATATATGTATATGTATATGTATATATACACACGAAAACTTGTAACGAAATTATTTGACACGAAACTTTTAGCTTAATGATGTCGGGTAATAAAATATTGTTTATTTAATAATTAATATTAATTATAATATAATATATCATTAAAACAAGCTTTAAAACCTTAAATAAAAAAATATCAAAACTTGGCCTAGCTGGGACTAGAACCCGCGACCTCAGCCGGCTCGCTGGTATTAAACACACACATCCTAGCCAACTGAGCTAGGGTGCCAGTTGGTTTGGATTTGTAACTGATTTCTTATATACAGAACTTGATAAAAACCCAATTTGATCATAAAACCCTAATTCATAAATCGATCAATTCGTTCAGCGTTTATTCAATTGATGTTAGGGTTAATGTAGAAAAGATTAAAACTATCTTACACATACCAATCATTACCTGAATCGTTGTTTAAACACAGGTTAATTACGAAGCAATAGAGCTGGCAAGGGAGGATGACGAACTGATATAACGAGACACCGTTAATTCAATTAAGCATAGGGCTTCATTTTGCGGCGAGGCTATAGAGGTGAATACGCGAACAATTGGATTATAATGAAGCCTAGGTTATATAATAGATTTTAGGTTTAGACGGTTTATTAATTATATCAATACGTATCAAAATGGATCTTGTTTCTTAATTAAATGACTTGTTTAGGCCGAATACAGTGGGAGAAATCACCAACATGATTTAATTCCGAGTTTAGAACGAAGATTGTGGGTCAAGCAACTAAACGGGTTCACTGTTTGGGTTAAACGGGTCTTTATCCATGGGTTACGGGTTTGGGTTAATTGGGTTATAAAAGAATATATGAAAATTGCATTTTAGCCCTTGGAGATTTGAGATGGGAACAATGGTGGGTTTAAGTTTATATTCGGGTTGTTTAATGTACATTCTCCAAAGTTATTTATATATTAAATAAAGAAATATAATTTATATAGGAATTCCTCGATAAACATGATACCTTTTTAGTGATAAATTTCCCGAATTTAAAACAGGTCAGGTTAAAAGATGTAATTGCGTTCGTTGGAAAACCCGAATTGTTACAAGGATTGTCATTAATCATATTATCGATACAAATTTTTATCGACCGATAGATTACAATTTGAATTGTTCAAATTCAAAGGTGTTAATTAAATGTATTTATAAAAAAGAAACAAAAGGTAACCAAAAATTAAACGCATCAAATATATTCATTAGGGCACCCAAAACAAGTCAACAAGGGTGAACTACCATCAACCGGATCAAGCTGGCATGTTACTCAATGTTACTTAAGTATTGGGTCTAAAGTCTGTATCTGATGATCAAGCGGACGGGATGGTGGAGCCTTACGATATACACTCACAAAACACAAACACACAGATATACACACATATGAGCATGAGCGTTTCCACAATAAAGCTCTATGTGGCTTGAAATGATAATGTTTTGATATACATTAAATGCACTAACCGTTACACAAGCTTTTTATTAGGCTAAAGAGCATGATTCATCTGAACCATCCCCCTCGTTTGGTACGTCTGCGTCACGCTAGCTTTACCTCAATCATTCAACAACACACTTTGTCCAAGTTATAGGTCATTCTCATTCTCCGTCATTCTCTACCATTCCCTTATTTAATAATATAAAGAAATGAAAAGGGAAAAATATTGACTGGATTAGATTGAGGCAAGCGGGAATGACCTGAATGACCACGATCATTCTTCTCATTTCATGCGTGAGATGGTATAGGGAAAGGGGGGGGGGGGGTAACGACTTAACGGAAAATGTCAGGCATTAACCATTACGAACGTACTCGGTTAAAAGTTTCTGTTAGGCATGTAATTAAGCTTGTTTAAAATGCGCCATAAGCACAGTACACTTGTTCATCATCTTCCACCATTACATTTCATTACACTCTGTAATTAATTACACAAACAAATGGCTATAAATCAAAGATCTCATTATTATATTAAAGAACATAATAAACCCGAATCTTGAAGCCAACCCAGTTAAATAAAACCCACATCAAAAAACCCATCTTTAACTCTTCAATCCAATTCATTCACACACACAAACACATTGTGTGTATATCTTCATACTAATGGATCCACCAATAATCAACGAAACCTCATTCTCAGCAGCCAATCCATCGTCTTACACTTTAACCGGGATCTGGCCGTTCAATGGCGGTCGAATTGAAGATTTAGGGCTCAAAATGGGAACCCTAATTGGTCGAATAGGAGACCCGAATAATAATAATAATACCCGTGACGATGAATCGACGGTGACGGAGTACAGTGGCGGTGGTGGCCGGAAGCGGAAGGATACTAATTATGAAGATGAGTCTTCGAAGATTGTGTCTACTGGTAGTGCGATTGATTTGGTAATTAAATAATAATACCCTTTTTGATTTAGGTATTAAAGATTGAAATTGAAGGTGTTTTAGTTTGATTTGTTGAATACCCTTATGTCAATTTTGGTTTTAGAGTATGAATTTGAAATCCTTTTGTGATTACTAATTTGCAGAATAGATTGATTTGGTGATTTAAAAAAATATACCCTTTTTGATTTAGGTTTTAAATTATTGAAATTGAGTACACATATTTGAAATTGAAGGTGTTTTGGTTTGATTTGGTGAATACCCTTGTGTCAATTTTAAGTTTTGAGTATAAATATTGGACCCTTATGTGTGTTCTTGAGTTTTTGATGTAAAGATTCAAAATCTTGGAAAAACCCCTTATTAATTTAGGTATTGAAAGATTGAAATTAAGTGCCCATATTTGAAATTGAAGATGTTTTAGTTTGATTTGGTGAATACCCTTGTGTCAATTTTAAGTTTTGAGTATAAATATTGGACCCTTATGTGTGTTCTTGAGTTTTTGATGTAAAGATACAAAATCTTGAAAAACCCCTTATTAATTTAGGTATAGATTGAAATTAAGTGCCCATATTTGAAATTGAAGGTATTTTAGTTTGATTTGGTGAATACCCTTGTGTCAATTTTAATTTTTGATTGTGAATTAGGGTTCTTGAGTTTTTGATGTAAAGATTCAAAATCTTGTTTAAAGATTTGAAATTGATTTGTCTTTTTATGATTATGAATTTAGATTGATTTGGTAATAAAAAAAAATAACCCTTTTTGATTTAGTTGTTGAAAGATTGAAATGGAGTACACATATTTGAAATCGAAGGTGTTTTGGTTTGATTTGGTGAATACCCTTGTGTCAATTTTAGTTTTTGAGTGTAAATATTGGACCCTTATTTGTGTTCTTGAGTTTTTGATCTAAAGATTAAAATCTTGTTTCAAGATTTGAAATTGATCATCTTTTTGTGATTACTAATTTGCAGAATAGATTGATTTGGTAATTAAAAAATACCCTTTTTGACTTAGGTGTTGAAAGATTGAAATTGAATATCCATATTTGAAATTGAAAGTGTTTTGGTTTTGATTTGTTGAATACCCTTGTGTCAATTTTTAGGTTTTGAGTGTAAATTAGGGTTTCCCAATTGGACCCTTATGTGTGTTCTTCAGTTTTTGATTTAGGTATTGAATGATTGAAATTAAATCCACAAATTTGAAATTGAAGGTCTTTTAGTTTTATTTGGTGAATTCACTTGGGTCAATTTTAAATTTTGAGCATGAATTAGGGTTCTTTTGTTTTTTATGTAAAGATCAAAATATTGGTGAAAAATTTGAAATTGATTTTGTCTTTTTGTGAAGATGTATGTTAGATTAGTGATTACTAATTTGCAGAATAGATTGATTTGGTTATTTAAAAAATCCATTTTTAATTTAATTATTAAAGATTGAAATTGAATAACCCAAATTTGAAATTGATGGTATTTTAATTTGATTTCTTGAATACCCTCATGTCAATTTTTAGTTTTGAGTATGAATTTGGGTTCCCAATTGGACCCTTATGTCTGTTCTTCGGTTTTTGATGTAAAGTTTCAAAATCTTGTTTAAAAATCTGAATTTGAAGCTCTTTTAGTTTGATTTCTTGAATTCCCCTGGCTCAATTTTGTGTGTTCTTGTGTTTTTTGATGTAAAGATTCAAAATCTTGTTTAAAAATTTGAAATTGATTCTCTTTTTGTGAAAGATAGATATTAAATTCCTAAAATTGAAATTGAAGTTATTTTAGTTTGATTACTTGAATTCCCTTGGCTCGGTTTTAATTATTGAGCATGAATTAGGGTTCTTCAGTTTTTGATGCAAAGATTCAAAATCTTGTGTAAAGATTTGAAATTGATAGTCTTTTTGTGAAGATCTATTGTTAAATTGTGATTACTGATTTGCAGAATAGATTGAATGGTAAGAAAGTGAAGGTATCGGGTACGAAAGATGAGTCCGGTGGTTCGAAAACAGATCAAGAAATGAGTTCAGGGTCAGCAAGCAAAGGTCCTGCATCAGGTCAAACTAATAAACCTTCTGAACCACCTAAAGACTATATTCATGTTAGAGCAAGAAGAGGTGAAGCCACTGATAGACACAGTCTTGCCGAGAGAGTAATAATTTTCTTGCACTTCAAAAAAAATCAATCTTGATCTTGAATTATGTTCAATATCCTTAAGAATTTGATGGTTCTTTGATGATTATTTGATGATTTGAATTGTGTTATTCAGGCCAGGAGAGAAAAGATAAGTGAAAGAATGAAAATCTTGCAAGATTTGGTCCCGGGATGCAACAAGGTGTGTATAAATTAGTTTGATTAGTGTTTTTGTGAGAATTGTAGTAAAGATGATTGATTTTGGCATTTTGGTATTGTTAATATTAGGTTATAGGAAAAGCACTTGTTCTCGATGAAATAATTAATTACATCCAATCTTTGCAACATCAAGTTGAGGTAATTTTTGTTATTAAGTTAACCGAAGTTCTTATGATGATTACTAAAGAATTTGACACCGTACCGTATGTTTTAATATTTATTTATTTTTTATTTATAGTTCTTGTCTATGAAGCTAGAAGCTGTAAATACCAGGATGGCCTTACCTGTAGAAGGGTTTCCTAATAAAGATGTAAGTTATGCATATCTGAGACCTCCGCTAGAGGGGAATCAGACGCTTACCACTGTGCCAACCCTTGAAGGTTTTTGTTTGTTGATAAGATAACTTGATTTTATTGCTAAATCTTGCTCATCAAACTGAAAACCCTTTTTAAGAAACTTGTGATTATACTTTTTTATGGTAATCGAGATCCAAATTGTCGAGTTGCCGCTTCAATTGAACTCATAATCCATCTTAAGGGGTGTGTTTAAATGAGCATTTACTTAAGAATATTTGTTAAGATTATTACTTAAATTTTTTTTCATCAAAACAATTACTTTTTTAGTGACTACTAGTAACTAGGGGTGAAAACGAGTCGAGTCGGGCCTAAGTTCGACTAGGCTTGAGCTCGGCTCATCTAAAATGCTAGAACTCGAGCTAGACTCGTTTATTATATATTAATTAATTTATATATATTTATTACTATTTTATATGTGCATCTAAATTATAATTTTTATATTTAACATAATATATATTATTTAGTTGTTTTTATGAAAAGTTTATACATAATAACTGTCTGTCAAATACTCGAACTCATGTCACAATATTCACTTTAAACACACATCTATGATCTAACGATATAAGAAATGTTGTCCTTGCAGCTTGGGCCACAACAACTGCTTGATGCAGCCGGGCTCTTATTCGGCTCACAGACCCCAAGGCCATTTGGACATGAGTCCCAACCTGAATGGCTTCATATGCAGCTAGGCAATAATAACTGTGGGCGGATGACATGAACCCCAGACCAGACAGGCCCACCATGTGCTACATTTTTAGCCAACTAGAAATCAGAAAAGCCCTGGCAGTTGCACTGATTGATTGACCAGTGTGATTGCATTACTTGTGTGATATATATATATATATATATATATATATAGAAAATTGTATGAGAATGAAACTACTATTGATGTTTAAAGTGTTTATGTACTATATACCATGTGTAGAGATTTGCATTTCAGGGTTACATGTATGTTATTGACAGATAAAGTGTACTTGGACTAGTTAAATTTAGAAAAAGTTTCATTATTGAACATGGTTTACTTTTTATAAAAAAAAATGATTATGCAATTTTTTGTTTTATAAAAAAATGATTTTTTAAGTGTTAAGATAGAGCCACATATATAAATATAATGCATTTAATGGAAGTTTTGTAATATATGGTGATCTGACTAGTTACTTAATGAATGGTCACAAGTCACAATATGAAAAGTTTTAATGTTTCATAAATTAATTAATTGATTTATTTATTGCATGGACATATTCTTTCATGTTGTACAACATGTCTAACAATACAACAAAAGACATAACTTTTCATGTAAAGTCATCATCTATGAATAGTATTTTATGACAACATTATAGATTTTTTTTATATACGTTTTCACTTGAAATCTTCGTACAGATATACAGAAATATAGTACTTCGATAATTATATAAAAATAGTTGTAGGTCATTTAAATTTTCAACTCATTGATAGAAGCATGCTATGCGCAAAACCGAATCTTGCGCCAAACCAGATCTGCTTTAAACCTGTTTGCATCAAGCCTAAGCAAGTCAAAACCAGATCGCTCCAAACCAGGAATTCATAAGTGGAAAACCGGATCGGTTTGGTTTCAATCAGTATATCCATCCTTAAACAAAACTTAAACTGACATATTAAAACCGGTTTCACTATCGGTTTCGGATTGGATCAGATCTAATACTGATTTCTTATCCGAACCGGTTTGAATATGATAAGTCAGAATGCATTTAGATGTCATTCTAAAGAATCATGAGTTAAAAAAGGCTCAATAATTGGCATGCAAAGACAAGTGTTCCATCAAATGATAAATAAAACAAACATGATGTAATTTTTTAACGAATATGTGTAGAGAATATAATCAAAATGTCACATTTCAAAGAGTGACATAAATTATATTTTATTATCTTTAACAAGTAACATATTGTTCTCCATTTTTTTATGGAACCCACAAAAGCCAAAAAAATATACAAAATGCCATTATAATATTTTTTAAATTTATTTTGAAACATAGCTAATTTTTCTTGTTAACACAGATGTTAAACTTACTTTCACTTGACTAGCGTCATCAAAGCGTTAATGATAGTACAGACAAGAGTTTACTTACAATAGAAACGTGAATAAAAATATGCTTGCTAGATTTACTAGATAGTAAATATTTATTAGACACTAATAGTGCGGGTGACGGGGGTTCGAGTCTTTCTGGAGACGGAAATTTTGCTAAAAGTAAACTCCAGAGGTCTCTCAGATGTTTGCTGTTCAAAAGAAAAAAAAATAGTGTGTAAAGTCTATTCGTTTTGGTTCGGTTAGGTTATGGCGGCTTAATCATAAGTTCATAACTATAACCAAGATTTGCTCATGGAAGATTGCTTAACCATAGCTATAACTGAATGGCTGGTTAACCGTTGGTTATGGGTTAGCTTCGGTTAATTGTCCAATCTATTTTTTTATTAATTTTTTCCTTCGCATATGAAAATGATTTGGTTACGTTCTAAACTCAAATATATGCGGTTTCAAAGGTGAAATATGTTGGTTCAAAGTTTGGTTATTGTGTTCCAAGTTGTGTGCTACAGACATTTACATCATAAATTTAATTGTTTGAATTTGAAATATAGAGGTACAAAAGGTGGAAATAGAGGCACAAAATTTGTAAAAAGACAAATATACTAGGTTCGTTTTTGGTTGAAATGGTTAGGAAAGACACATCAATCGTAACCATGACCGAATGATCAGTTAATCAGACTCACTTAACCATAACCGTTGCTTTTTCAGGTTATGATAGATTATTACATTTCATACATGTTTATAAAGTAACATAAATCTTAAAAATATGTTGTTTGGTAAAAAGTTTCCGAATTAAAGTAAAAAATAACTATAAAGAGTAAAGACAGTAATTAGTGTGAGCAATAATAAAATAGCACACAAAAGTTCCACATTAATGTTTCATAATGACTAATTACACGTTGAAATAATTAAAAATGTTGTGTAGTAAACTTGCAATTGACCTGATAGTTAAATTTTAAGATAGTTGAGATTTATGAGAAGCCCGACTTAAAGGGGTTTTCTTATAGTGGTGGGTTTTGTTTTGATGATGTTCTTGAGCGAACTAGTTCTGGAGCGTTAAAATCATTATCGACAACTGGCATCCTGTCACATGAAGACTCACTTGGGTATTGACTAGATGTGCACAAATCGGGTGTTTTCAGAAACCGACATAATAATCTTTTACTCTCTAATAAAATCCTATACCAGGTCGTACCCGCGGGTACGGGTAGGGACCGGTTCAGTGGATGGTTCGGAACCAGGTATTATGTGCTCCTCTAGCATTGAGGCTAGTTCTAAATGCTGTTAAAAAAATAATTCTTGTGCAAAAAGTGTAAAGTTAAAAATACTACAAGGACCACATCGAAAATATTAACTACCCTCGTAATATAAAACACTCTCTCCAAAACCCTAGAAAATATCTCCGCCGCCGGCAGCCATGACCGAGCCTTGACCTACCTCTCCGGCGACTCTCCGGCGGTCTTCCGACCAAACTTAAATGCTAATCATCCTTCCAGATCTTCAAATCCTCACAACTATATTATTCCAAAATGCCGTTACAGTCGGATCTGGACCGCCAGATCTCGCAGCTGATGGACTGCAAGCCGCTGCCGGAGGCGGAGGTGAAGGTGTTGTGTGATCAGGCGCGGACGATATTAGTGGAGGAGTGGAATGTGCAGCCGGTGAAGTGTCCGGTGACTGTGTGTGGTGATATTCATGGACAGTTTCATGATTTGCTGGAGTTGTTTCGGATCGGAGGAAGTGCTCCGGACACTAATTACTTGTTTATGGGAGATTATGTTGGTTAGTGTATTGTGGATTTGAAATTAGATGTTAATTTGAAAACCAAAATCGAACCGATGTTCGGTTTTACAAAAGTAGAAAACCAAACCATTGGTTTTTGTTTAGGTTCGATTTTTTTCGGTTTGAATCTTTTGGTTTTTCTAGTTTTGGATTGTTTTTTTTTATTTATCGATTCTAGATTTTTATTTATTTATTATTTTATTTTAGGTAATTTATAACGAATATGTAACTAAAATAATTTTGGCCAAATGTATAATAGTCTATTAGTTAACAATTAACAAAACAATTTATACCTAAATTCATTATTTTCGGCCTAAAATTTTAAAGCTCCGAAACCGTACGATTTCAAAAATCCAATACCGAAGTTTTGGTTTTTGGTTTGGTTTTAGCCCAAAACCACACTAGATCGCACCACACACACCCCTATTGAGTGTGTTGTGAGCTGATTAAGTGTTGTAGATATTGTTGAATGTTGATTAGGTTAAATTAAGTATTGTGGCTTATGCAATTGAAATTGCTGGTAATTGAGGAGTTGTGGCTGAATCTGGTTAGTTGTTGAGTGTGTTATGATCTAATTAAATATGGTACCAAACCGGTACTGTGTCGAAAAGTTTCGATACTGAAAGTGAGTGAAAGTGTTAACAGAATCTCGTATGGATTTTATTGGTTTGATAATGACTGGAACTGGTATCGTTGAAAATATCGAAACCAATCGGTATTGATAATATGAAAAATGAATTCTGTTACTGGTACAAATTGTTTACAGTTAATACGTTACCAGTGCAGTATCGGTACTCTGTACGAAAACATTAAATGTAGTGGGTATTGTTGAATGTTTATTAGGTTTAAGTTTGATTAAGTAATGCGGCTTATGTAGTCGAAATTGCTGGTAATTGAGGATATGTGGTTGAATCTGGTTAGTTGTTAGAGTGTGTTATGGGCTAGTTAAATGTAGTAGATATTGTTTAATGCTGGTTAGGTATTGTGGCTTATGCAAATGAAATTGCTGTTAAATGTTGATGTGTGGTTGAATCTGGTTGTTGAGTGTGTTATGAGCTAATTAAATGTAGTAGATATTGATGATTGTGGTTGAACCTGATTGGTTATGTTTTGATTTAATTCATGCAGATCGAGGTTATTACTCGGTGGAGACCGTCACACTTCTTGTGGCGTTGAAGGTTCGTTATAGAGATAGGATTACCATTCTTAGAGGAAACCATGAGAGCCGGCAAATAACTCAAGTGTGAGATCTCAGCTCCTTACCTTTCACTTCTATTATAACCCGAAAGTTTATTTTGTGTCATATTCGGTTTTCAAGATCCATATCTTTGGTAATAAACATGTCAATCACTTGTCTTCGCATTAGTGCTAAGGTTCAAGGCCTACTGATGTCAACTACATCATTATTCCTACTATAAAATACACGGTTATGTTTATCAGTTTGTTTTAGGTTACAGTATATGAACCATAAGCAATATTATCTCCCCTAATCTTAACATCTCGTTTCAGGTATGGATTTTACGATGAATGTTTAAGGAAGTATGGAAATGCAAATGTATGGAAACATTTTACTGACCTTTTTGATTATCTACCTCTCACTGCCCTTATCGAGAGTCAGGTTCAGAACTTCATATTATCTAGCTTGCCTTTTGTTTTAGCTTGAAGTCTTCTTATATAAACATTGTTTATGTGATAATATCATTCTGATTGCAGATTTTCTGTCTGCATGGTGGCTTGTCTCCATCTTTGGATACACTAGATAACATACGTGCTTTAGATCGCATACAAGAGGTTTGAACTTTAATACATGTAACTGTTCTCCTGTTTCAGTGACACCATGGGTATGTTTGGCAAGGAGCTTTTAGGAGCTTTTAGGGGTTTCAAGCTTTAAGCTTTTAAGAAAAAGCTTCTACCTAACAAAAAGCCTTGTTTGGTTCAATGAGCATGAAGCTTTTATATTAGGAGAAAAAGCCCTTTTTCTAAACGCTACTAGTACTAGCGTTTGAGAAAAAGCTACAAGCTTTTACAATTGAATTTACAATTTTGGTACTTGAACTTTCATCAACTTTTGTTAATTTATATAATAGTTACA
Organism: Bidens hawaiensis; assembly: GCF_021521415.1. Lineage (NCBI taxonomy): Eukaryota > Viridiplantae > Streptophyta > Magnoliopsida > Asterales > Asteraceae > Bidens > Bidens hawaiensis. The sequence goes on along the minus strand of NW_027492092.1, from coordinate 52,566 downwards.
TATTTTACTCTTATTCAAAACTAACTACCCCCATGACTCTTTAAAAGTCCATAACTTTTTCACACGGTAATATTTTTTTAAACACATTACATCATAAAAAAGAGCATTTTATTCTCTTTAATTTGAGTATGATATTGGTATACTTCTTTACCGGTTATGATTGGCAACAAGTCGAGTCAGACGAGCTCGGGTCATGCGTAAGACCAAATTAAGGTCGGAACGAGTCGATAAAAAAGGGTTAATTTAGTTTGGTTCGTGTCGGTACGGTTTTGGGTCGAAAGATGCCAGGTCAGAACATGTTTCAGATTAAAACGGTGTCGGGTCGGAAAGGGTTTCAAATCAAAAAAGGTTGGTTTAAAAAACTATCTATTTGAAATTACTGTATATTTTAGCTTTGTTTCTTGATTTTCGTCACGATTACACGCTTGCTGCCTTTGCATGAAGTACACGTTTGCATTCGGGTTATGCGTGCACTAATATCAAGTGAATCACGTACCGACACTGATTATGCGGTTGAAATCAGGTTGCGCACGCACTCCGCCGCACCGCGCTGGCAGCCAATTAGTTTTATTAAAAGCTTCAACTACTCTGCCAAATACCTAAATATATTTAAAAAGCTCCAGCTACTCTGCCAAACACCTAAATATATCTAAAAAGCTACAGCTAACAGCTACCAGCTTCTAGCTACCAGCTACAAGCTTCCAGCTAGTTTTGCCAAACATACCCATGTGTGATTCTATGATCTATCATAATGTTTTGATCTAATTTAGGTTCCTCATGAGGGGCCGATGTGTGACCTCTTGTGGTCTGACCCTGATGATCGATGCGGTTGGGGGATCTCTCCTCGTGGAGCTGGGTACACATTCGGGCAGGATATAGCTGCCCAATTTAACCATACAAATGGTCTCAGTCTTATTTCTCGGGCTCATCAGCTCGTTATGGAAGGCTACAGTTGGTCTCAGGTTTGTAATAACAGTTATCTATTATGACTAATTTTTTACTTATGAATTGGTCCATCGTGCCACCTGGCATAATCGTATATCCTTTTTCTGAAACATAACTTTTTATTTTGCAGGAGAATAATGTTGTAACAATATTTAGTGCACCAAACTACTGCTATAGATGCGGGAACATGGCTGCGATACTTGAGGTGGGAGAGAATATGGACCAGAATTTCTTACAGTTTGATCCGGCCCCTCGTCAAGTTGAGCCTGATGTTGCACGAAGAACTCCAGATTACTTTTTGTAAATTTGTGTTTGATATTAATATGACCTTTGCATCTTATTCATGTTATAGTTTTCTTTTGTTAGAAGAGTACCTTATTTCTTGCAAATTCAAAGACAAATTGAATGATTGTTTGTTGTGTCACTTGATATTGTATGTTTAACTTTTCGTCTCAATGATTGTTATGACTTACGAAAGCTTGAACTCGAGCCTGCTAAATTCAAGCTCTTTTTCTAAGACTTGCTTTTTTAAGCTTGATCTTAGATTGTTTGTTATTTTATATAGTTTGAGAAAAACCTCAAACGATCCTAGGCTTAGCTCAAGCTCGTGTGGCGCATGTAGTACCTTAAGTGAGCCAAAGCTTTACTCGAGCCTGGCTGTGCAACGTGAAATCAATACTTAGAAGTCTAAACGAGTTAATATTAAAAAATACACTAGGATTGTTAAGGCTTGATCAGCCTAAACAATCTTTCCATACAAGGCTCAAGTTCGGGCTCGATAACTAAACGACCTTTATATAGGTTTGGGCTTGATATGGCTTGGCTCCTTTCGAGCTTTTTATCTATCTGATCTCAAGTAGCCTAGCTCGTTTGCACCTGTAATTCTAGAAAAATAGTTTGCTAAATATGACTACAAAATCTATCTTATTCTAGTAATAAATGTAATGCAGTTATTTAGTAAAACAATTCTTGAGGACCGAGGTGTTGTGCGCAGAATTTACACTTTTGGGTAACTTTGACCTGTTTGACTTGTTTCTGTTTTGGGTTTTCATTGTATGACCCATTGATAAAATCATCTCCTAATCGAACCATTTATAAGCAAACGGGCCAAAACTGCCACCGCTGCTTCAACCATTATTAACTTGGCCACAGCCTGTCTAGCCCATAACCCGAACCGACCCGTTTATGTCCTGAGCCTTCTAAGATTTTGAGCAATCTCAGTAAGAAGATCAGCTCTTTCATCACCCTTTTGAAGTGTCCTTGTGGTGTTCTTTAAGTATCCACTATCTGCTTCCATCACACTCATTTTATCCTTAATTATAGACATCTCTCTTTCCATAGTTGCCTTCTTTGCTTCCCCTATTAACCCACACACAATCAAAATTAGTACCCGATATTTCAACGCAGCCTGTTCAGCGGGCCCCACATTTAAAACATGTAACATATAAATAAAACTACCTTTATCTTTATCTTCATGATCATCATCATCTGATTGTATAAGATTTTCCAAATCATTCAACATGCCAGAAATCTGAAACCGTTCGGTTTCATCATTCGTTCGTCTCTTCTCGCTCTCGGTCTCCATATAATCACTATCACCAACAAACTCATCACTTCCCTTTTTCTTAATCTCACCATATTTTTCCTTATAAGCCTCGAGTTCGGCATCCATAACCTTAATATCTTTCTCCTTCTGAATAAGCATATCTTTAAGTATCTGAATCGCCTCGTCATCATACTCGGCTTGTTCCTCCATCATTCTCTGATACTGCAATGCTTCCATCTCAATGGCAGCTTTCTCGGCCTGCAACCGAGTGATCATAGCCATTGAGTTATTAGCTGCAACAGCTGATGCACTTCTTTCTGCATTGAGTTCTTGATATAATACCATCAGCATTCGTCTGTCTGAACGGGCCTGTCGTTTTAGAACGTAAAGAGTTGAGTCGCCGTCTAATGGCCCGTCATCGTTTAAGTCAGATAAAAAGTCGGGTCGTTCGAGTGGGAAATTTTTTGAAAGTTTCGTGCCAAATCTTGGACTGTTGACGACTGCTGAGTCTGCGAGTGGGGCACCGAAGAACTTGTTTCCTTTGCCGTAGCTTGGGGTTTTTAACGATTCTTCGGTTAGTTCTTCGAGGTCTGATAGCAATGGTGCTGGTGTAGGTTTCATGTCATTTTTAACTGCAACATTGATCAAGTTGTTTGAGATAATGATTCAGTTAGATGTTAGTTATATAGATAATAAACGCTTGGGGTGTTGATATGTCGGTTTGGGCTCAAACTATATCAAAAACTTATTCCGTGTGCTACTCATTCGGTTTTTTCGGTTTGGTTTTCATGATTGGTTTGGTTTGGACTTTTCAGTTTTGCCATTTGGATTTGAAGTTATTGGGCTGAAAAATAGGCCCAAAATAATGAATTTGGGCCTGAAACATTGGGCCTAGATTTTTTTTTTGTTAATTTATGATCAACTGTTATTAGTTATTACACATTTAGGCCAAAAATATTTGGGTTACATCATTTATTAATTTCTTGCAAATTACTTAACATTTAAACATAAAGACTATCATCCACAAATTCATAACAAATACTCAAATAAAATAATTTAATTCAGGCAAAACCGGTTTTTACGGGTTTGGTTCGGTTTTATAGGTTTGGCTCATTTTTTCGGGGATGAATGCATGCAAAACTGAAACCGAACCGAAAATTCAGTTTTTGAGAAAACATAAAACCAAACCGTTGGTTTTAGTCTGGTTAATAGGTACCTATTAGTTCGGCCCGATTAGGTCGATTAGTTTGGTTCGGTTTCATGCACACCACTACTAGATGCGGGTGATACTCGGGCTTCTTTTATGGTGATCATGAGATCCTGTTACTCGTAAACTTACGGGACGCACCAATACCATATTAACCAATGAGATTAGTTAAAGTTAAACATGGGTTGCACCAGTGGAAGCTGAATTCAAACCTGACTCATTTCAACCCGGCCCGTTTCGACCATAACAAAAACATGCTAAACTATCTAAACTATTAACAAAAGAACTCACTTTTGGACTCAGTATTCAACCCATAATCATCCTCAGGCGCATCCGGTTCATTATCCGAAACAAACTTAAGCTCAGTATACCTCATTTGATTCAACTCCACATTCTTTTGATCATCATTTCGCCACCCCATTGGGGTCAACGGTACCCGAGGCGAAAAAGCCGGTGCGGTCAACGAGGCCTGAAGGTTAGAAGGAGTCCTAACAAACACTTTAGACGACGTCCGCTTCTTAAACGACTTGCCACAACACGAACACTTACTCATTTCAACACGCGGGGTAGCACCGGTTTCCTTACCCGTTTTCACCTGTTTCAACTTCATTTCCCGGCCACCCGCTTTACACTCATTCGATCCGTTTTGCCCACCGGGGTTTTTGGTTTCAGCGTTATCTGATTCTTTATCGGTTTGAAACGAGATTAGGCACCCGTCGCACATGTTTCGGATATCAGACAGTTTTCTATGCACATGACAATATGCTAATGATGATATGTCCTTTTTGTGGGATTCACATATTGAGTTGTTGTAATATGAGCTCGGGTTAGTAGCCGCGAGGGACTGGTCGATTCGGGTGCAGAGGACGCAGGGCGGGTCCAGCTGGAAGACCGTGGCAAATTGGTGAGATATAAACGCGATGAACCCGTCGATGAAAAGAGACGCGATCAAGAACCATTCGAGTATGGCTCCAACTACAAAATGTGGGAATTCGCCGAGTTCTTCCTCGATGAACATTCGAAATGTTCTTTTCGACATATTGTCGGGTTTGAAGAAAGTAACGGGTTAGGATTCGGTTATCTGTGTGTTTATGTGATGAGTGAAGGCTAAATATAGAAGTGGTTTGTTGTTATAACTGAATTAACGGTCAGTCATGCACTTTTACACAAATTATGTATGTTTAAATTATATATATATATGTTACTAGAGCACTAACATATATTGCAATCACATTGTATGCATTAAATTTCAGTTGCATTAAGTCATCAACTAGACCAAAAATATCACATTTAACATTATTCTTAATTTATCTTGAAAATACAAGTTTAACCTAAGAGCTTTAATTTTTGGCTTAATTATCATAAATGTGTTTGGTTTATAAAGTAATTTCAAGAAAAACTATGCTAGTTGTCAGTTTGAATCCTGAGCCCACCCGGGTTTTCGTCACACCGTGTGTTACGCAAGAGAGTTATGCTCTTGTGGTGGCACAACGGCTGTCAAGTGGCAATCGGCGGTATGGTTTCCCGGGAACGCCCAAGCCAAACTCTGAAGCCATCGTGGGCCCGGTTAAGACAACATAGTCTGGCCAGAGTGGGGCATCGGGGCTCTCCAAATTTGGAGAGTGTGGTAGCCTAAATATAAGAAAGTCGCCGTTCTAAAAAAAAAAATAAAATAAAAATAAAAAAGAATAAGGTTACACTACATGTACTTACAGCATAAAATGCACGCTGTGTTATTCGAGACGACAGTATAATAAAGACGCGAGTAAAAAAATATAGAAAACTATTTGAGCTAATTTCTACACACATTATCACCATCATACTTAACATAATAGAAAAGTTTGCATTTTTAACCATTGCTAAAGGTCTGACCTACAATATTTAAAGTCTAGAAAAAGCATAAATAAATGTTCATGTCTGAAATAACAGTCTAGTGCTGCAGTGAATAACTTAGAGATATAATATGTTTGGTTAGCTTAAAAAACTACCATTCCTTAATTTGCAAGCATAGTACTTGTAGCCACGAGTCGCTGCACCTGTACCGAAAATCACACGTTAGTGGTCGGTTCGTTTGGGTCCATGTTTATAAAATTATATAAATAGTTAAAACACAAATAATGAAAACAATTCGTTAAACTGACTTTACGTCTAAATCTTTAAATAAGACGATTTAGAAAGTTATACGTGCTAAAATAAGGTTCGGTTTATATAAGTTAATTCTTTTACCTGTTTTAAAGAAGCAGGAATTTTGATCAGCCCATGTAGCAAGAGATCAACTTTCTCCAACATACTTTTTGGAACAGGTGTAATCAAATACAAAATATCTTTTGCTGTGTCTACTCCCCTCACAATTCCTGAAAAATAACCAAATTTTAGTCAAAACAGTTTTTAATTTATAAGAAAATTAAATATTTAAAAAAATGATTTATCATACATACCAAGACCAACACAGCAGGGCAAACCTTCAGAAGTTGATGAGCTAACAGCCAATCCAACTATAAAGCTACCCGATGTTTGCACCCGTGGCATCTACAAAATTTCGGTTATGCTTAATCAAATTGGTTAAAATAGTTAGGAAACTATTTGTGGCCCGACCCGACCCATTTTGGCCCACACAAACCTCAGGATGAAGTTGCTTGATAGTGACCGAAGACATGAGGATTTCGTAAGGAGGGTGTGCAGCCAGTTCATGATCAAGCTCCTCAGTTGTGGTTAAACTCGCACTATTTGGAACACATTTTCTGAAATATGCTAACAAACGATCGTGCGCAGCACGTACCCTGCATAAACAATACATAAATGAAATCGTTTAAAGCTAATAACTTCATAAATAAAGATTCATATGTCAATATGACTTTAGAAATGAAGGAAAACTTACAGTTTCTTTGAACCGATTTCAAATAGGGTCACTTCTTGATTAGCAGGCCTGTCTTTCAACCAAAACGGGCCGGGCGGCAGGTTCTTGTTTTCATCCGGTGCACGGATTTTAACCACTTGAGTAGGAGCAATATGTTTTAATATATCCACCAGTAGACCAAGTCCCATACCTTGCATACCAATATAATAAGTAAACGATTAATAATCATAACACAACTTATAAAAAAGAAAGATATAACTATATAAGCATACCTTTAACCCAACCAGGAGTGTTTACTACTAGGGGAACCCCAATTTTAGCATCAGCTTGTTGATATTTTTCAAGATAGTAATCATACAATGCATGTATATATGCCAGATAAGTCTTTGGATTAGTTCTTTGGGTAGTAGCCCCAAAAAAATAGCATCTGCAGAGGTTTACAACATGCATTTGTTAACCATACTTTTAGGGCTGTAAAAGAACCGAACGAGCAAGGCCTTGTTCATGTTTGTTAAGCTTCTATCAGACAAGTAAACGGTTCACTGTTCACCTAACTGAACGGAATTTTTTGTTTGTGTTCATTCGTTAAGGAAATGAACTTACTCGTGAACGGTTCACGGACACAAACGAACACAAACAATGTTTTATTTGATTTGGCTAACCGAGAATGGTCAGTGTCAAAGTTCGGTCCGGCTACCAAAGTTTGTGTTGCTAATTTTTTTTAACATTCATATTCATATGCTAATTTACAAATAAATTAATTACATAATACTAGGGAAGAGTCTTTTTTCATGATTTCGTATCAATTGAAAATGTAGATTTTTTCTCGGGTATATCTGGTACTAGGTACCGGTATCCTTACTTCTTTTTTCTTTTCTTTTTTTTTTTTTTAATTTTCTTATTGATACAATTTTTAGGATATTTTTGTATGTTTTGGTCTTGTTATTATGGTTCCTTGATTATGAGTAAATTTGATACGATTTTTAGTTTCTTTATTCCCCTTGGTTACGAATGAATTTTTATACGATCAAAGGAGATTCGAAAAAAAAAAACAAAAACAAAATGGTACCAAAGCGGGTACCGTACCGAAATACCCGTGCCTTACCAAAATACAAGTATTGTACTGGTACCGAGCCAACACATCTGATATGGTATTCGGTACTCAATTTTGTTCAAATTCGTTATTAGTATTTTTGGCACTGGTACCAATCTCATCCCTACATAATACTCATAAACATATATATTTTTTATAGTTAATAGTTTCGCTTAAATCTATTATAAGATTAGAAAAGTCATTAAAAAATATATATAAAAAAACCCTTTAATGAACAAACATAAACAGCCAAACATTAATGAACATAGACGGACGTAAACGAACACATTATCAAACGTTCACGAACACAATTTAACGAACACGACCTCTGTCCATGTTCGTTCATTTAGTTAATCAAATGGAATTTCTTGTTCATGTCCGTTATCTTTTAAACGGACATAAACGAAGTTCTCGCCAAACAATTCGTAAACAATTTGCCAATCAATCGGTTCGTTTACAGCTCTAGATATTTTGATCATGTACTTAACAAATGAGAACTATGATAAATCAAGATCTGATCCATACCTCTCAGGCGTCCTCAAACACGGCATTGCCAGATCTACATTCAAACAAAGGACGATAATTAACACCGATTTCAAAACATTTTAACTTAACAATAACTTAAATGTGAACAACTCGAAAATACCTAGAGTTTCTTCATTAATAACAGTAAGCGATAAGCATCCCGAAGTCGTGAACTCAGCTTGCCCTACATCGGTATCCATGTACGCAACTCGTCGGTATCTGTTCATCAAAAACGATCAAAAACAAAATTCGATAATCATTACTTATCCGCAGCAGAGAGCAACTTTAGAGATATTGTATTTCTACTATGCATTTTTAATAAAGTTTGACGTACTTTGTCATACTTTTAAAATATTATTCTCTTTCGTCTTTTATTTATGTAACCCGACCCAACACAAACATAAAAAATATCATATAGTGATCATAGTTTCCCTGACGCTAAAAAAATTTCGCCCCCCATTAAAATATATTATACCGGCCGATGAGAACATTGAGAAGGTGTCGAGAGAACGTTGATTTGCCGCTCTTCGGAGGGCCGCAAATAACACAAATAGGCGCTGGAGACGTAACTGAATCGTAAGCAATTGCGTTGGCTGCCTCGTCCCACTCTACCGGTACGAGCTGGTGATTATTATTGGCATTTTCCGGTGGTAAGTTGGCGGCCATCACCGGAAGTTGTTCACTGCAAATGAAAGCTCAGTTTGGATTTTTGCAGGCGGGAGTAAGAACAAGAAGGCATGCGTTCTGCATGTATTTATTGTGACCGTTCATGATCGGTACAGTACATGCACCGTACTATGGAGTTTTTATTAAAGTAGGTATCGGAATACAAAGTTGAATGTTTTTCAAAATTTTCATTGATCGTATCAAATTAATTCAAAAGGGGTTGCGGCACAGCTTGTTGTCCGTTTGCCCGTCACTTTATTTTAATCGTTTTGATTTTAATGATAAATTAATTTGTTTTTATTAAAAAAAAAATTAATTCGTAACCAAATCATGACCAATAATTGTATCAAATTCATTAGCGATTAAGAAATGATAATACCAAAAATAAAACATATAAAATGATAATACCAAAAATAAAACATATAAAATGTATAAAATTGTAGGCAAGAAAAACTTTAGTATTATACATTTTTCAATCGCTATCATTTACCAAAATACCGCTATAGATAATGAATACCAAGTTTGAGAAAAGTGGATATTGAATACCGTACTATATGTATCGGTTCAGTAATAGGATTTGGAAAAAAAGAATCTCATTTTTAGTTTGTCTATTGTTTACTGGTGTAGACTTATATTCCCGAGATTATTTGCATTAAACGAGCTAAAGAAGTATTATATATATATAGAAAAACTAACGTATAAATTAAATTAACGTGTTAACTGTGAGAATCAAGTAGTGTAATTATATTTATAAGTAGTGTAATTACATTACACTATGCTATAATTACACTATGTTGTATATATGATTACATTACTTGATTCTCACAGTTAACACATTAATTTAATTTGTATTTGATCCAAATCCTATATATATAACCATTTTTAGAAAAAAAAAAACATTGTAACGGCTTAAACATTTTTACAGTTTCTTGTTAATTGGAATAAACTTATATGTTGTATAAAGAAAGTTACAATTTCTTAATTATAATGAAATAAAGAGTATTTGTAGTTTTAACAAACCAAATTTTAAAACTTTTGTAAGGCAAGTAGGGGTGCAAACGAGCCGAGCCGAGCCCGAGCTTGACTAGGCTCGAGCTCGGCTCGTTTAATTTATACAGAGCTCGAGCTTGGCTCGTTTCGAGCTCTATTTTCAAAGCTCGAGCTCGACTCGTGAGCAGATTTTGAAGCTCGAGTTCGACTTGTTTACTATTTATCAATTACTTTTTTCTACATAATTATAATTATATAATTATAATTATATTTATATATTTTTTCTATTATAATTTTATGTCTAAAATAATATATATTATTTAGTTATTTTTATTTATTTTTTTATAACATTATATATATTACTTAATAATTATTATATATATATATATATTTATAAAAATTATATAAATGACAGGCTCGTTTAGGTTCGCGAGCCGGCTCGAGCTCGATAAGTGAAGCTCGGGCTCGGGCTTATTTACTAAACGAGCTTATCTTTAAGGCTCGAGCTCGGGCTCAGGCTCGATTAAGTTCGGCTCGATCGAGCTTTTTGACGAGCCAATCTCGAGTAGCTCGTGATCAGCTCGGCTCGTTTGCACCTTTAAGGCAAGTACGCATAACAAGTTTACTCAATTTTATACATTAATCTAACATATTTATTGATTACTATTTATACAAGATATGATTTAAACGTTTTTCTATATCTTTATACATAAAAATCTAACTTTGTATACCTTTTAACCTCGACTGCTTCTTCAACTTTTTTTTAGTATCCAACTATCCATTTGTTTTAATCGGTACCAATTACTAAATATCGGTATCGATACCGAAAATACTGAATACCAAGTTTGAAAAAGTGGGTATCAAATACCGTATTATATGTACCGGCTTAGTACTAGTATTTAAAAAAGAATCTCATCCCTAATTGGTCTATTGTTTATAAGTGCAGACTTGTATTCCCATGCTTATTATATGTACCGAAGTTGTTTGTAAGTGAACTAAAAAATGTTATATTCAACCATTTTTTAAAAAAGATTTGAAACCATGCCTTAAACATTTTACAATTTCTTTATAAATTGTATAAATCTATGTTGTATGATGAAAGTTACAATTTCTTAGTAATGACATAAAGATTATGTGTATTTTTTAAATATTTTTAAATAAACCATTTTTAGAACATTTTGTAAGGCAAATACGCATAACATGTTTACTCATTTTTATACATTAGTCTAATGAATTTGTTGATGACTATTTATACAAGAAATGGTTTAAAAATTTTTCTAACTTTATATGCTTTTTAACTTTGACTGCTTCTTTTTTTATTTTTAAGTATTTATTTGTTTCAATCGGTACTAATTACAAAAATATCGATACTGAAACTACTAAATACCGAATTTAAAAAAAGTGGGTGTCGAATACCGTGCCATATGTATCTGTTCAGTACTAGTATATGAAAAAGAATCTCATCCCTAAGACCACTCCCATTAACAAACCATTTATGGTTTGTTCACTATTTGCAAAAATAAATAAATAAATAAATAAATAAAAGAAATGGTCCAAACAGTTCGATGCATCAAACCATTCTAATGGACCTCTTTTTAATTTATTTTTTCTTTTTCTTTCACACTAATTAATTTTAATTACAATATTGTTTTTCCTAATGTTTTATATTTAAGTTTTTCAAATCTCTAAGACCACTCCCATTAGCAAACCATTTATGGTTTGTTCACTATTTGCAAAAATAAATAAATAAATAAATAAATAAATAAATAAATAAATAAAAGAAATGGTCCAAACAGTTCGATGCATCAAACCATTCCAATGGACCTCTTTTTAATTTATTTTTTCTTTTTCTTTCACACTAATTAATTTTAATTCAATATTGTTTTTCCTAATGTTTTATATTTAAGTTTTTCAAAAAGTATAAAAATATAGACTTGTTTTGTTTTTTTTAATACATCGGCATAAATTTTATTAAAAATAGAGTTTGTATAAAAGAATATTTTTTTAATATAAAATAAATATTAAGTATGTTTGAAAATATAAATAATTTGTCTATTTTTTTAATAATTTTAAATTATATATATATTGCTAATTTTCAAATAAAGTTATTATTTTTTACATTTCTAGTATTTTTAATTAAAAAACAATAATTATAAAGTATATTTATTTAGTAAAAAATAGTGTATGTTGTGTTGCTAACGAATGTAAAATGTTTGGTTTAGTTGGGTTGAATAGATGGAAGTGAAAGAAATTAGTTTTATATAAAAGATTGGGTTGGATTAATTTATGATTGAGGATAGTCTAATTGGTGTAAGAGCATTCCTAGTTCAATCTCCATCTTCATCTCCATATCTATAATTACACTAAAAATACAATCTTTTCTTTCTCATTTTAAATTAAATAATATTATTTTTATACTTTTATCATTATCTTTTCTCTCTCATTCGCTCACAACCACTTTAAAAAACATTAAAAAATTATAGAGGTGAACAGTGTTTTTCTCCAAATTTAACCATAAACAGTAACATTTTCTCTGTCCTCCTCTCACAACCACTTTTAACCATCTCTAAAAAATAGAGAACTCCTTCACATAATTTGGAGAAACCACTGGGAATGCTCTAATGCTTACAAGTGCATGCTTATATTTCCAACTAGTTTTTAGCCCGCGTGTCACGCGGGTTATGTTAGTGTTTTTTTATATAATTGTGAGTATATAATTTTCTTGTAATCAAAGGTTATGAGTATATGAAGTATGTTTTGTTTGTAGTTAAAGTTTAAATTTAGGTTTTTAATTTTTGTGTGTTTGTCTGGTCTTTGTTTGGTCATGCGGTGCAGGAGAATTGAGTTTAATGGACGGGTTTATATAGATGTTAAATTATTTAATATTGATAGGCTTATAATAATTTTTACAAATGTTGAGATGCAGATGGTGAATTTACTAAAATGGTATAGTTTGGCCCTCGCATTATAGGGATTATTTTACATTTTTCGTTTTTGTATGTTTAAACTTGAATAAATACACATGTAGTTATATTTATAAAAATATAAACATAAAAGGACCTCTTTTAAATTGTAATAATGCATTAGACTTTTTGTTTGTGTTCATTAATGCTAACTTATGTTCGTTTGTTTCGCTTATGTTCAATCAATTGTTTTCGTTTATGTTTGTTCAATTATGTTCATTTAGGTTTGTTTGTTTGCGTTCGTTTACATTTTGTGAACAGGTCGTTTATGTTTTAAAAAAACAGACAACCTTTTTTATATGCTTGTGTTTTCACAAAAAAGTACGATCCGTCTAACCAAACACTTTGGTCGTCTTTCGACTCGTTTGAGCAGTTTCCTTATAAAACATAATCAATCAACTCATTCACAGGTAAAATATCGTACAGTTGCATCATCCTACATGATAAAAGTACATATATTAAACTTAATTCATTGGAAAAAAAAGAACCTACTCATTTTAACTTGTTTAATTATAATATCCCATGCCCACTGCTTTGAGTGGTCTTCCACAATTTGTAGTTCTGCAAAATGATATATGATGAAAATTCAAAACTTTGGTTCGGAGCAACACGGGCTAGCTGTGACCAAGAGGTTTTTTCAAGATATTAAAATTGATTTTTCAAATAAAATACCTTATCAAATACGCCTCGAACATGCTTAAGAATGTCAGAAATTCCTCGCTCGGCTTTGGTTACGACAGGAGAAGAGTTAGGGGCTAAAAAAAATAAACAATTCCCAAGCCAGTTTTATAAATTAAGACACAATGAAAGCAAACAGTGTCAAATTCGGAAGACAAACTTTAGTGAAATCAATTGTCCACAGCTTATTGCTTTATAGATTATATGGTCACTCATCGACTAAATTCGGTTTTAGAAAAACCCCCAAACCATGTCCATAATATGTACTAATTTGACCCAAAACTGATCCCAGGTTTGCTTGCAGCCATAATAGTCATTGAAGCAACTGGAAAAATCTGAAGAGAGATATGGAGTGCATGAAAACCTTTATATGCACCATTGCGACTGCTTCAATTTACTACGTGGTTCGTCCAAAGCTTATAATGAATTGCTTTATAGACTATGGTCACTAATCGACTAAATTCGGTTTAAAAAAAACCCTAACCATGTCCATAATATGTAATAATTTGACCCAAAACTGATCCCAAGTTTGCTTGCAGCCATAATAGCCACTGAAGCGACTGAAAAATCTGAAGAGAGATCTAGAGTGCATGAAAACCTTTATATGCACTATTGCGGCTACTGCAATTCACCACGTGGCTCCAGTACCTAAACAAACAAATCAATGAAAAAACAAATAAAACTTAATGTGGCTGAAATTCATGCAGATAACCTGTCCATAAGTTGTTCTCTAGGAGGAATAGGTGGAAGAAAACCATCAAGTTTTGTTCCCCAATCGACTTCACACCGACATATTTCTTTAGCCAAGCTCTATATAATGTCACCATAGTATCTGCTTTGGTCAGCGCATAACAGACTTTTTGCCAATTCGAAGGACCTGCCTCCATCAAATTCTCCTCCTAAATATTGCATAATGCTATAAAAAATCGAATATTAATTTTTCTATGTTTTTTTATTTATGTTTATTACAAATGGAGCTCAAATATTTTACCCCCAACCTATGTGCAGTATCCAAATTCTCCCACTTTCATCTTGCAAGAGCTAACGAACACTTGCTGCCTTCTTTACTTCCCACATCTAATAGAGAAAAAATTGTAAGTTTGACTAAATTATGACAACGAAATACCTAAATTCATTACCTCATGTCCTCATCATAAAATGTGATTTGTAGGGACTACAAATGCTGACCAAACTTAAGTATCCATGAACTGTCATAAACCTCCTGATCTGACCATTAAAGCAATCCATGTTTGTTCAATTATCTTTGTTTAAGTTTGTTTGTTCATATTTATTTTTGTTCGTTTTCGTTCGTAAACTATTCCTTTAAGTTTTAAATAATTAACATGAACATGACAATTTCCTTAATGAATGAGCATGAACAAAAAAATATGTTGAGTTAAAGTTAGATGAATGAACACAAACATACCCCCGCTTGATGGTTTCTAAGTAAATTGTATAATTTGTATAATGGAAGTTACAATTTCTTAGTAAACTTTTATTTTTAATAAACCATTTTTAAAAAACTTTTCGTAAGGCAAATACACAACGTTTTTACTTTTTTTTCGAATGGACATAACATTTTTACTCATTTTATACATTAGTCCAACGCATTTATTGATTACTGTTTATAAAAAAACGATTTAAACTTTTTTCTACATCTTTATACATAAAATTTTACTTTATATATTATATACGTTTTAACCTCATTTGTTTTATCTATATCTATACTATATATAAAGTAGGAGTGAGGGTTCTTTTAATTTTTTAAGAAGTATCAAATTTGTTGCTTTAAGTACAAACTATAATGTATAAGATTAAGACATTTTAGGAGCAATTTTATCTTTTGACAATTTTGTCTTTATCAAAATTTGATTTTAATTTATTAAAAAATAATTACTTTGGTCCTTTAACTTTAATCACATTTTGTTAATTTATAGAATAGGTACATATATGCCCTTTATTTTAAACCAACCACCCCCACGATGTTTAAGCGTTAATAAAATTTTCACACGTTAATATTTTTTAAAATACATTATACCATAAAAAAAGTATTTTGTTCTCGTTAACTTGAGTATGGTATTGCTATACTTTTTTCATTTTAAAAACTTAATGTCTTGCGTGATTACCATTAAGAACCGACAAGTGGGTCGGGCGGGTTCGGCCGTTCGGGTCATGGGTCTAAAAGGTTAAGGTTGGAATGGGTCAATACAAAAAAGGTTAGTTTGGTTTGGGTTGGGTCGGGTTCGGGTCGAAAGGGGTTAAGTTAGAATGGATTTCGTGTTAGAATAGTGTCAGGCGGAATGGGTTGCGGGTCAAGACACACTTAATGTAGCCTTATGTGTGCACCGACACCTGATTGCAGGCGTACAATCGTTGTATGACGTGCTTACTAACACCGGTTAAGCTTCCAATGCCGCATAACGAGCATACTATCGCCGGGTTACGCGCGTAATGCTGTTAAGTCACACACTTGCTGAAATGGTAACACCAGCTACATGTTCGATGTCATGTTTGTGTACGTTCCCCGCTGTGTAACATTCGTTATTTTTATTTATTTTTTTATAACATTATATATATTACTTAATAATTATTATATATATATATATATTTAAAAAAATTATATAAATGACAGGCTCGTTTAGGTTCGCGAGCCGGCTCGAGCTCGATAAGTGAAGCTCGGGCTCGGGCTTATTTACTAAACGAGCTTATCTTTAAGGCTCGAGTTCGGGCTCAGGCTCGATTAAGTTCGGCTCGATCGAGCTTTTTGACGAGCCAATCTCGAGTAGCTCGCGATCAGCTCGGCTCGTTTGCACCTTTAAGGCAAGTACGCATAACAAGTTTACTCAATTTTATACATTAATCTAACATATTTATTGATTACTATTTATACAAGATATGATTTAAACGTTTTTCTATATCTTTATACATAAAATTCTAACTTTGTATACCTTTTAATCTCGACTGCTTCTTCAACTTTTTTTTTAGTATCCAACTATCCATTTGTTTTAATCGGTACCAATTACTAAATATCGGTATCGATACCCAAAATACTGAATACCAAATTTGAAAAAGTGGGTATCAAATACCGTATTATATGTACGGGCTT
Source organism: Bidens hawaiensis (assembly GCF_021521415.1). Classification (NCBI taxonomy): domain Eukaryota; kingdom Viridiplantae; phylum Streptophyta; class Magnoliopsida; order Asterales; family Asteraceae; genus Bidens; species Bidens hawaiensis. The sequence continues at coordinate 35,990 of NW_027492092.1, read as the reverse complement.
AGTACTAGTATTTAAAAAAGAATCTCATCCCTAATTGGTCTATTGTTGCAGACTTGTATTCCCATGCTTATTATATGTACCGAAGTTGTTTGTAAGTGAACTAAAAAATGTTATATTCAACCATTTTTAAAAAAAGATTTGAAACCATGCCTTAAACATTTTACAATTTCTTTATAAATTGTATAAATCTATGTTGTATGATGAAAGTTACAATTTCTTAGTAATGACATAAAGATTATGTGTATTTTTTAAATATTTTTAAATAAACCATTTTTAGAACATTTTGTAAGGCAAATACGCATAACATGTTTACTCATTTTTATACATTAGTCTAATGAATTTGTTGATGACTATTTATACAAGAAATGGTTTAAAAATTTTTCTAACTTTATATGCTTTTTAACTTTGACTGCTTCTTTTTTTATTTTTAAGTATTTATTTGTTTCAATCGGTACTAATTACAAAAATATCGATACTGAAACTACTAAATACCGAATTTAAAAAAAGTGGGTGTCGAATACCGTGCCATATGTATCTGTTCAGTACTAGTATATGAAAAAGAATCTCATCCATAAGACCACTTCCATTAGCAAACCATTTATGGTTTGTTCACTATTTGCAAAAATAAATAAATAAATAAATAAATAAAAGAAATGGTCCAAACAGTTCGATGCATCAAACCATTCTAATGGACCTCTTTTTAATTTATTTTTTCTTTTTCTTTCACACTAATTAATTTTAATTACAATATTGTTTTTCCTAATGTTTTATATTTAAGTTTTTCAAATCCATAAGACCACTCCCATTAGCAAACCATTTATGGTTTGTTCACTATTTGCAAAAATAAATAAATAAATAAATAAAAGAAATGGTCCAAACAGTTCGATGCATCAAACCATTCCAATGGACCTCTTTTTAATTTATTTTTTCTTTTTCTTTCACACTAATTAATTTTAATTCAATATTGTTTTTCCTAATGTTTTATATTTAAGTTTTTCAAAAAGTATAAAAATATAGACTTGTTTTGTTTTTTTTAATATATCGGCATAAATTTTATTAAAAATAGAGTTTGTATAAAATAATATTTTTTAATATAAAATAAATATTAAGTATGTTTGAAAATATAAATAATTTGTCTATTTTTTTAATAATTTTAAATTATATATATATTGCTAATTTTCAAATAAAGTTATTATTTTTTATATTTCTAGTATTTTTAATTAAAAAACAGTAATTATAAAGTATGTTTATTTAGTAAAAAATAGTGTATGTTGTGTTGCTAATGAATGTAAAATGTTTGGTTTAGTTGGGTTGAATAGATGGAAGTGAAAGAAATTAGTTTTATATAAAAGATTAGGTTGGATTAATTTATGATTGAGGATAGTCTAATTGGTGTAAGAGCATTCCTAGTTCAATCTCCGTCTTCATCTCCATATCTATAATTACACTAAAAATACAATCTTTTCTTTCTCATTTTAAATTAAATAATATTATTTTTATACTTTTATCATTATCTTTTCTCTCTCCTTCGCTCACAACCACTTTAAAAAACATTAAAAAATTATAGAGGTGAACAGTGTTTTTCTCCAAATTTAACCATAAACAGTAACATTTTCTCTGTCCTCCTCTCACAACCACTTTTAACCATCTCTAAAAAATAGAGAACTCCTTCACATAATTTGGAGAAACCACTGGGAATGCTCTAATGCTTACAAGTGCATGCTTATATTTCCAACTAGTTTTTAGCCCGCGTGTCACGCGGGTTATGTTAGTGTTTTTTTATATAATTGTGAGTATATAATTTTCTTGTAATCAAAGGTTATGAGTATATGAAGTATGTTTTGTTTGTAGTTAAAGTTTAAATTTAGGTTTTTAATTTTTGTGTGTTTGTCTGGTCTTGTTAGGTTTGTTTGGTCATGCGGTGCAGGAGAATTGAGTTTAATGGACGGGTTTATATAGATGTTAAATTATTTAATATTGATAGGCTTATAATAATTTTTACAAATGTTGAGATGCAGATGGTGAATTTACTAAAATGGTATAGTTTGGCCCTCTCATTATAGGGATTATTTTACATTTTTCGTTTTTGTATGTTTAAACTTGAATAAATACACATGTAGTTATATTTATAAAAATATAAACATAAAAGGACCTCTTTTAAATTGTAATAATGCATTAGACTTTTTGTTTGTGTTCATTAATGCTAACTTATGTTCGTTTGTTTCGCTTATGTTCAATCAATTGTTTTCGTTTATGTTTGTTCAATTATGTTCATTTAGGTTTGTTTGTTTGCGTTCGTTTACATTTTGTGAACAGGTCGTTTATGTTTTAAAAAAACAGACAACCTTTTTTATATGCTTGTGTTTTCACAAAAAAGTACGATCCGTCTAACCAAACACTTTGGTCGTCTTTCGACTCGTTTGAGCAGTTTCCTTATAAAACATAATCAATCAACTCATTCACAGGTAAAATATCGTACAGTTGCATCATCCTACATGATAAAAGTACATATATTAAACTTAATTCATTGGAAAAAAAAGAACCTACTCATTTTAACTTGTTTAATTATAATATCCCATGCCCACTGCTTTGAGTGGTCTTCCACAATTTGTAGTTCTGCAAAATGATATATGATGAAAATTCAAAACTTTGGTTCGGAGCAACACGGGCTAGCTGTGACCAAGAGGTTTTTTCAAGATATTAAAATTGATTTTTCAAATAAAATACCTTATCAAATACGCCTCGAACATGCTTAAGAATGTCAGAAATTCCTCGCTCGGCTTTGGTTACGACAGGAGAAGAGTTAGGGGCTAAAAAAAATAAACAATTCCCAAGCCAGTTTTATAAATTAAGACACAATGAAAGCAAACAGTGTCAAATTCGGAAGACAAACTTTAGTGAAATCAATTGTCCACAGCTTATTGCTTTATAGATTATATGGTCACTCATCGACTAAATTCGGTTTTAGAAAAACCCCCAAACCATGTCCATAATATGTACTAATTTGACCCAAAACTGATCCCAGGTTTGCTTGCAGCCATAATAGTCATTGAAGCAACTGGAAAAATCTGAAGAGAGATATGGAGTGCATGAAAACCTTTATATGCACCATTGCGACCATTGGCGGATCCAGCATACAAACGGGTGGTTCCCCGGAACCACCCGAGTTTCGAAATAATAGTGTACGGATATATAGAAGACGCGTAGGAACCACCTTATAAATTAAGAGGGAACCACCTAAAAAAAATTCCTGGATCCGCCACTGATTGCGACTGCTTCAATTCACCACGTGGTTCGTCCAAAGCTTATAATGAATTGCTTTATAGACTATGGTCACTAATCGACTAAATTCGGTTTAAAAAAAACCCTAACCATGTCCATAATATGTAATAATTTGACCCAAAACTGATCCCAAGTTTGCTTGCAGCCATAATAGCCACTGAAGCGACTGAAAAATCTGAAGAGAGATCTAGAGTGCATGAAAACCTTTATATGCACTATTGCGGCTACTGCAATTCACCACGTGGCTCCAGTACCTAAACAAACAAATCAATGAAAAAACAAATAAAACTTAATGTGGCTGAAATTCATGCAGATAACCTGTCCATAAGTTGTTCTCTAGGAGGAATAGGTGGAAGAAAACCATCAAGTTTTGTTCCCCAATCGACTTCACACCGACATATTTCTTTAGCCAAGCTCTATATAATGTCACCATAGTATCTGCTTTGGTCAGCACATAACAGACTTTTTGCCAATTCGAAGGACCTGCCTCCATCAAATTCTCCTCCTAAATATTGCATAATGCTATAAAAAATCGAATATTAATTTTTCTATGTTTTTTTATTTATGTTTATTACAAATGGAGCTCAAATATTTTACCCCCAACCTATGTGCAGTATCCAAATTCTCCCACTTTCATCTTGCAAGAGCTAACGAACACTTGCTGCCTTCTTTACTTCCCACATCTAATAGAGAAAAAATTGTAAGTTTGACTAAATTATGACAACGAAATACCTAAATTCATTACCTCATGTCCTCATCATAAAATGTGATTTGTAGGGACTACAAATGCTGACCAAACTTAAGTATCCATGAACTGTCATAAACCTCCTGATCTGACCATTAAAGCAATCCATGTTTGTTCAATTATCTTTGTTTAAGTTTGTTTGTTCATATTTATTTTTGTTCGTTTTCGTTCGTAAACTATTCCTTTAAGTTTTAAATAATTAACATGAACATGACAATTTCCTTAATGAATGAGCATGAACAAAAAAATATGTTGAGTTAAAGTTAGATGAATGAACACAAACATACCCCCGCTTGATGGTTTCTTTTTGTGATGTTAGGTTACCTCACAATTGATGCTTTAACACATGCGGTTTCATATTCAGATTGATTTATTCCTTAAGATGCTGGTGTGTTTTATACAACATGTAACCATAAAAAAATTTGATGCATGAAGAAGTGAAGAACGCATATATTTCTCAAAAGATAAGCAATTATGTCTAAAAACATCACATACTTTGAATAGTTGTATTTATAACCGGTTTGGTTAATTCGGTTATGCCACACACCAAAACTGAAACCAAACCATAATTTTAGGTTAGGTTAATTCGTTTCCTTGTTCACCCCTAAATTCACCCCTAGCAAGTTAAATAACAGAATTTGTCTAACTAATAATCGCGATACGTACTTCATCAAATTGAAAATCAAAGTAACTATGCATAAGAACACGGTCGCTGCAGCACTATAAGTGTGTTGATTAATTAAAAAAAAAGTTAAAAACAGAAAACGACAGAGACATTAATGTATGCGTAATCTAAAAATCAAGTATCAATTATCCAAAGTCCTATTTGTTAAACTAAATATCTCAATTTAGGGTGGCTTATGTTTGATAGATCTTTATGAGAGACGAAGACATAGCAAACTGACGAAGGATCGATCAATCGTCAAGCAATTAGATTACTTTGGTCCTTTAACTTTAATCACATTTTGTTAATTTATAGAATAGGTACATATATGCCCTTTATTTTAAACCAACCACCCCCATGACGTTTAAGCGTTAATAAAATTTTCACACGTTAATATTTTTTAAAATACATTATACCATAAAAAAAGTATTTTGTTCTCGTTAACTTGAGTATGGTATTGCTATACTTTTTTTCATTTTAAAAACTTAATGTCTTGCGTGATTACCATTAAGAACCGACAAGTGGGTCGGGCGGGTTCGGCCGTTCGGGTCATGGGTCTAAAAGGTTAAGGTTGGAATGGGTCAATACAAAAAAGGTTAGTTTGGTTTGGGTTGGGTCGGGTTCGGGTCGAAAGGGGTTAAGTTAGAATGGATTTCGTGTTAGAATAGTGTCAGGCGGAATGGGTTGCGGGTCAAGACACACTTAATGTAGCCTTATGTGTGCACCGACACCTGATTGCAGGCGTACAATCGTTGTATGACGTGCTTACTAACACCGGTTAAGCTTCCAATGCCGCATAACGAGCATACTATCGCCGGGTTACGCGCGTAATGCTGTTAAGTCACACACTTGCTGAAATGGTAACACCGGCTACATGTTCGATGTCATGTTTGTGTACGTTCCCCGCTGTGTAACATGTAACACCCCGACCAAAGGCGGATTATACATCGGGGCGCCACATATTGTTTCATTACTCGTGACACTATTGGGTGTCAATATTTAATAAATACATTCATTCGCGCACGCGCAAAGTAAACAAGATAATGTAAATCATCATAAATCAATATATTATAAATCATAATATTCGAACAGCAAAGACTTGTCTTGATACATTTTAATCTAGGTCCAAAATAAAGAAAACTCCCTACGTGTCCACAAGCTCCAAATGTAGCTACAGCAAACCTGAACATGTGTTAAAATAAAACGTCAAACACTTGCGTGTTGGTGAGAAATCAAGTTTAATACAATACATAGATAACAATAAATCTGCGCGCAACACGTGTATGTCTGGTGTTTAACAAGGGTGCAATCAGATTGTGATCAAGCCTAAATAGATCATAGCTCATAGTTCATAGTTCAATCCGTGCTCCCAATTGAGCACAAAAACGAGAAAACATCTGTGCAAGTGTAAACAAAGAAAACCGTAAACGATAGGTCTCCCGTGTTCATCTAATGGATCCATGAAAACTTCGGAATAGGCCGAACAAAGCGGTTAATGATACACACATACAAATAAAAAGCCAAGTAAACGTCCTCAACACATGGGATACTGCGCGACTAAAGTTCATAAACAAGTTTAAGACTCAAGTTTGTACGAACACATGAACATCCCAAAACATTAAAGATAAAAAGGGATTAGGTACGAGATTACTCACTTGATAAACGATGCGGTGTAAGATAAAGCAAGAACCAACTTTAAACAAGCACAAGTTAACCTAAAAATAAGATTATTGTTTTAATGATCTGTTTTAAGTCTTGATTATAAGTTAGCATAATTAATAAGTAAATTATTATATATAATATATATACCGGAAAAGCAGGGCAGAACAGGGAGGAAGACGGAGGCAGAGAGGAGGCGGCAGAGAGAGCAAGGAGCAAGAGAGAACAGGAGAGATTTAGTGTTTTGTGTGTGTAGTGTTAGGAAAATATTATTATTATTTATAGAGAAACCCTAGGGAACACAATCCCTAGAAAAGGGGAAAAAGATCTCAAAAAGCAAAAGATTCCAAAAGCAAAAGATATCAAAAGATATGGCAGCTGCAGGGAACAAGGAAAAGCTGACAGGGAACAGTAAAAAGCATGGGAGGATCAGATAAAGGTACTGGTCAAGCAAGGAAAAAGCAGATCTCAAAAGATAATGTCAGTCACTTTTTCTGCCAACCAATGGGGTTGGTGCGCATGCTGCGCCGAAAGTAACTTTTCAGACATAAAGCAGATTAGGTCAACAGCTCAAAAGATAAGACATCACAAAAGCAAACGGCTAGATTCAACAGAAGAAAACTCAAAGGGTTTAGCGCGAGAAGGCTTGAGCGCACGCGCGAGGGCGAAGGCTGACAGAACAAACCTTAGCGCGCCGCGGGAAGAACTACCGTTCTTCGCGCGCTGCGAGAAGAATTACAATTCTTAGCGCGCTGCGAGAAGAGTTCGTCTCGCGTATCGCTGGAACAGATGGTCTTCACGCAGGCTTCCTTGTAAGGAGTCTGGCGCGTGGAGCTGCGCAGACAACCTTAGGCGGGAAGGAACAAAGGACAAGCAAAGAGTTAGAAGAAAAAAGAGGGAAACAAGGCTTAAGGGCGGGACTGCGACAAGAGGGAACAGAAGGCGGAAAGAGAGAAGGAAGAGGGACGGGACGGAGGAAAGGAAAAGAGAGAAAGAGGCGGGAAGGAAAATATATTATTATTATTAAAAATAAAGTATAAGTATAAATAAATATTAAATCATAAAAGAAAGAGATCGGGTCAGAGAAACGGGTACCTGGGTCGGGTCGGATCGGGGCAGATGTTACAGTCTCCCCTACTTTAAGAAATTTCGTCCCGAAATTTATCTCGAAGTAGGTTGCGCAGAGAACAGGTGCGGGTACTTGATCTTCATTTGATCTTCCCTTTCCCATGTAAACTCGGCTCCGCGCTTGGACTCCCAGCGAACTTTCACGATAGGGATGCGACTGCGCTTGGTTTGCTTAACCTCGCGATCCATAATCTCAACAGGCTTCTCAACGAAATGCATAGATTCATCAACTTGAACTTCATCAAGTGGAATGTGAAGGTTCTCGTCAGCTAAACACTTCTTGAGATTGGATACATGGAACGTTGGATGCACATTACTGAGCGCGGGCGGCAGGTCAAGTCTGTAGGCAACTTTCCCTACACGCGCGAGAATCTTAAATGGTCCAACATATCGAGGAGCAAGCTTACCTTTCTTCCCAAAGCGGACAACACCCTTCCAGGGCGACACTTTGAGGAGAACAAGATCACCAACTTGAAATTCGAGAGGCTTCCGCCTACGATCCGCGTAACTCTTCTGTCGGCTTCTGGCAGTCAGCAGATGATCACGGATCTTGGCGATTTTATCGGTTGTCTCTTGAACAAGTTCGGGTCCTGTGATTTGAGCTTCACCCACTTCGCTCCAACAAATCGGGGAGCGGCACTTACGACCGTAAAGTGCTTCAAATGGGGCCATACCAATACTGGAATGATAGCTGTTATTATAAGAGAACTCAATCAAAGGCAGGTGTGAATCCCAATTACCTCCAAAATCAAGAACACAAGATCGGAGCATATCCTCAAGAGTTTGAATAGTTCGCTCAGACTGACCGTCAGTCTGAGGATGATATGCCGTACTCATGTCCAAGCGAGTTCCTAGCGCAGATTGGAGAGATTTCCAAAAGCGAGATATAAAACGGCCATCGCGATCGGATATGATGCTCAAAGGAGTACCATGGCGGCAGACAATTTCCTTGACATAAAGCTGCGCGAGTTGCTCAACACGGTAGTTTTCACGAATGGGCAGAAAGTGAGCAGACTTAGTCAAACGATCCACTATTACCCAAATGCTATCATGTTTGCTTGCTGTCAAAGGTAACTTGGTAATAAAGTCCATCGCTACACATTCCCATTTCCACGTAGGAATTTCTGGTTGTTCGAGCAAACCAGATGGGCGTTGGTGTTCAGCTTTTACCTTAGAACAAGTCAGGCATTTAGCTACGAACACAGCAATATCCTTCTTCATACCGGGCCACCAATAAGTAATGCGCAAATCCTTGTACATCTTATCAGCGCCGGGATGAATAGAATACCGAGATTTATGCGCTTCACTCAGGATATCAGCGCGAAGATTCTCATCATAGGGAATCCAGATGCGATTGAGATAACAAAGAATTCCACTCAGATTGGGCACAAAATGCGCTTCCGCGCCACACGCTAACTCGGCGCGAAGGTTACCATTACTGATGGATACGCGCTGCGCGTCACGAATACGCGATTCAAGGTTGCTTTGAATCGGCGCGAAGTGAAGCTGCGTGCGCGGCAAGATACAGTTAAGCTGGCAGGGTTTTCGGCTGAGCGCATCGGCTACCACATTAGCCTTACCATGATGATACCGGATCTCACAATCGTAATCGCTGATGAGTTCGTTCCATCGGCGTTGCCTCATGTTAAGTTCCATCTGATCAAAGATATGCTGAAGGCTTTTATGGTCAGTGTAAAGGATACACTTAGTACCATAAAGGTAGTGTCTCCAGATCTTCAAGGCAAATACAACTGCACCAAGTTCGAGGTCGTGAGTTGTATAATTCTTTTCATGAACCTTGAGTTGCCTTGATGTGTAAGCGATAACCTTGCCTCGTTGCATAAGAACACAACCGAGACCTTGGTTGGAGGCATCGCAGTACATGACAAAATCATCATTACCCTCAGGTAGCGCAAGAACAGGAGCTTCACACAACAATCGCTTGAGCGTTAGAAAGGCTTCTTCTTGCTTCGAGCCCCAAATATACGGTTTACCTTTGTGCGTTAGAGCTGTTAAAGGCAATGCGATCTTCGAGAAGTTCGAAATGAAGCGCCGGTAATAACCAGCTAAGCCCAGAAAGGAACGGATCTCAGAAGGAGTGGTCGGCGTAATCCAGTTCTTGATTGCTTTAATTTTGGATGGGTCGACATGGATACCCATCTTGTTTACACATGACCAAGAAACTGTACTTCATCAGACCAGAATTCACACTTGGAAAGCTTAGCATAGAGCTGCTCGGTTCGAAGCTTTTGCAACACCAACCGAAGATGTTGCTCATGCTCGGCCTTGGTCTTAGAATAAATCAGAACGTCATCGATAAACACAATCACGAATTTATCCAAGAAAGGCCTACACACCCGATTCATTAGATCCATGAAAACGGCGGGTGCGTTGGTTAAACCGAAGGACATGACCAAGAATTCAAAATGGCCATAACGAGTTCGAAAAGCAGTCTTCGGAACATCTTCATCGCGAATGCGCAACTGGTGATAGCCAGAGCGGAGATCAATCTTCGAGAAACAAGAGGCACCTTGGAGTTGATCAAAGAGGTCGTCAATACGCGGTAAGGGATACCGGTTTTTAATGGTGAGTTTGTTCAACTCGCGGTAATCAATACACATGCGAAACGATCCATCTTTCTTTTTAACGAACAACACCGGAGCACCCCAGGGCGAAGAGCTAGGGCGAATGAATCCTTTAGCAGTCAACTCTTGAAGTTGGCTTGCCAATTCTTGCATCTCAGCGGGCGCAAGACGGTAAGGAGATTTAGCTACGGGGGAAGCACCAGGGACAAGATCAATACGGAACTCGACTTCACGAGCGGGAGGGATACCAGGAAGATCATCAGGAAAAACTTCAGGGAAATCACGCACAACAGGGATATCGCGAAGCTTCTTCTTTTCTTCAGCAGGTTTAACCACATGGGCTAGAAATGCAATACACTTCTTCCGCATGAGTCTTTGGGCTTCGGCGCAAGACATAAGTTTAAGACCGCGGGAGGGTTTTTCGCCGTAGATATGAAGATCGCCATTCTCCCGAGGTATGCGAATCATCTTCTTGGCGCAAATAACTTCGGCGCGATTATGCGTAAGCCAGTCCATACCAATGATAACATCAAAGCTTCCAAGAGGCATGGGGATGAGGTCGATTAGAAAATCGTTTTCGTTAAGGTTAAGCGTGCAATCCTTAATCACTGAGTTAATTAAAACAGTTTCGCCGTTAGCCAATTCAACTGAAAAATCTTCTTTTAAGTTATCGCGCGGTCGCGCAAGCTTCTGCTCGAAGGCGCGAGAGATAAAACTTCGATCGGCGCCAGTATCAAAAAGTATAGAAGCATAAAATCCGTTAAGCAAAAATGTACCATTAACTACGTCATTATTCGCTTGCGCTTGGTGCGCGGTTATATTAAAAGCTCGTCCGCGTGCCACTTGGTTCGAAATCTGGTTCACCGGATTCGCTTGCGTAATCTGAACTTGTAGCCTTGGGCACGCGTTCCGGAAATGACTGGGATCACCGCAGTTATAGCACGACCTGGGTCGTGGGTTTTGGTGGGTTGGTTGAGGGTTCTGCGGGTAGACTGGTGGTGTTGGCGCAATTGGATTGGCGGGAAGGATTCTACAGAACTCAGCAGAGTGACCAACGCGGCCACATCGGTTACATTGACGACACGGGGTTTGGGTTGGGTGGTGAAGTCTACAGGTTGGGCAAAAGGGTTGATTTCCTGTATAAGGTTTCTTAGGTGGCAGGGCAGGGAGTGCTGGATTGGTTAAGCATAGTTGTGGACTATAGGAGGTGTTGGGTAGGCTGACAGTGGGTTAGGCGCATAAACTGGAGGTTGGTAGATGGGTTGCTGGACTATGGGCGGGTTGGTAAGCGCATAGGCCTTGCGCCTGCGCTTGAGGTTGTTACGGTTTGAGGGTTCTGGTTTGGTTTCTGTTGGTTCAGGGGCAGTCTTGGTGAGTTTGGTCTTTTCTGTTCCCCGCAGGAACAGGGTTCCTGCTCTGACATGGTTGTCGCTGAGCACAGCGGCCAACTCGATGGCGTCAGAGAGGGTTACTGGGTTTCTGGCCCATACAGAATCTTGAATTTCCATGGGGAGACCCCCAAGGAATTTCTCTATGGCTCGGCGGGAAGGGGTAACAAGGTGAGGGACAAGCAGGCTTAGTTCATGGAAGCGCGTCGCGTACTCGCGCGCTTCACCGCTGTATTGCTTCAAGTTCCAGAATTCTTCCTCCAAGCGCTTAACTTCGTTGGGAGGGCAGAATTCTCGCGTCAGAATTTCCTTAAATTCCTCCCAAAGCATGCTGGAAGCAGCTTCTGCGCCACGCGCTTGAGCTACTCCATTCCACCATGTAAGCGCTCTAGATTCCAGGACACTGGAAGCATATAGGGTTCGTCTGTCTGAGGGGCATTGGGTATGGAGGAAAGTGTTTTCTATTTTCTCAAGCCATTGGAGCATCACGGTGGCTCCTTCAAGACCTGTGAACTTTGGAGGGTTACCCGCGTTAAAGGACTTAATGTTGTAACCAAAGGTGTTGGTATTGTTTTGGCTCAAAGCTTGGGCTATTGCGGCGGCCATTTCCTGGGAACGTTGCTGCGAACGTCTGCGCGCGGCTTCTTTCTTCTTGAGATGGCGAGCTGATAGTGGAGGCATTCTATAAAAGTTTTAATTTTAGTTAATATCTTGGTTTTAGCGCAAAGTATAACCTCGAAAAGCTTGGTTTCACGGAGTCAGTTACTGTCAAAAGTTAAAGTAAAATAAATGACCCTAAATGCAGACTTAATAAAGGTAACGAATTCGAATCAAGAATCGACAATTCATGTATCACCATGACTTTCCGAATTCCCAATTTAAAATATACGAGCAAACGAGTATTGGAGATTGACGATTCATGTATCACCATGACTTTTCAATCTTCAATATAAAATATACAAGAAAATGAGTATTGGAGGTTGACAATTCATGTATCACCATGACTTTTCAAGTCTCCAACCTCAGAACATAATCGTAAATGGAAATTGAAAATCAACTATTCATGTATCACCATGACTTTTCGGATTTTCAAATCCAACAAACGAATATGTAAGAAAAATCAATAAAAATCGAAATTCAATCAAAAATCGAAATATCGCGAAATAAAACATAAAATCATATACTGCGCAAGCGCGAGCATATTCATAAATAACGAGTAATTAACAATAAGCGTGCAAACATGAGATTTCTCTCATGCGCGAGAAGGGACTCTTAGGTATTCTAGGCCGTTACGTCTAACCACCTATCCTAAAGTCAACGAGCTCTGATACCAATCTGTAACCCCCGACCAAAGGCGGATTATACATCGGGGCGCCACATATTGTTTCATTACTCGTGACACTATTGGGTGTCAATATTTAATAAATACATTCATTCGCGCACGCGCAAAGTAAACAAGATAACGTAAATCATCATAAATCAATATATTATAAATCATAATATTCGAACAGCAGAGACTTGTCTTGATACATTTTAATCTAGGTCCAAAATAAAGAAAACTCCCTACGTGTCCACAAGCTCCAAATGTAGCTACAGCAAACCTGAACATGTGTTAAAATAAAACGTCAAACACTTGCGTGTTGGTGAGAAATCAAGTTTAATACAATACATAGATAACAATAAATCTGCGCGCAACACGTGTATGTCTGGTGTTTAACAAGGGTGCAATCAGATTGTGATCAAGCCTAAATAGATCATAGCTCATAGTTCATAGTTCAATCCGTGCTCCCAATTGAGCACAAAAACGAGAAAACATCTGTGCAAGTGTAAACAAAGAAAACCGTAAACGATAGGTCTCCCGTGTTCATCTAATGGATCCATAAAAACTTCGGAATAGGCCGAACAAAGCGGTTAATGATACACACATACAAATAAACAGCCAAGTAAACGTCCTCAACACATGGGATACTGCGCGACTAAAGTTCATAAACAAGTTTAAGACTCAAGTTTGTACGAACACATGAACATCCCAAAACATTAAAGATAAAAAGGGATTAGGTACGAGATTACTCACTTGATAAACGATGCGGTGTAAGATAAAGCAAGAACCAACTTTAAACAAGCACAAGTTAACCTAAAAATAAGATTATTGTTTTAATGATCTGTTTTAAGTCTTGATTATAAGTTAGCATAATTAATAAGTAAATTATTATATATAATATATATACCGGAAAAGCAGGGCAGAACAGGGAGGAAGACGGAGGCAGAGAGGAGGCGGCAGAGAGAGCAAGGAGCAAGAGAGAACAGGAGAGATTTAGTGTTTTGTGTGTGTAGTGTTAGGAAAATATTATTATTATTTATAGAGAAACCCTAGGGAACACAATCCCTAGAAAAGGGGAAAAAGATCTCAAAAAGCAAAAGATTCCAAAAGCAAAAGATATCAAAAGATATGGCAGCTGCAGGGAACAAGGAAAAGCTGACAGGGAACAGTAAAAAGCATGGGAGGATCAGATAAAGGTACTGGTCAAGCAAGGAAAAAGCAGATCTCAAAAGATAATGTCAGTCACTTTTTCTGCCAACCAATGGGGTGGGTGCGCATGCTGCGCCGAAAGTAACTTTTCAGACATAAAGCAGATTAGGTCAACAGCTCAAAAGATAAGACATCACAAAAGCAAACGGCTAGATTCAACAGAAGAAAACTCAAAGGGTTTAGCGCGAGAAGGCTTGAGCGCACGCGCGAGGGCGAAGGCTGACAGAACAAACCTTAGCGAGCCGCGGGAAGAACTACCGTTCTTCGCGCGCTGCGAGAAGAATTACAATTCTTAGCGCGCTGCGAGAAGAGTTCGTCTCGCGTATCGCTGGAACAGATGGTCTTCACGCAGGCTTCCTTGTAAGGAGTCTGGCGCGTGGAGCTGCGCAGACAACCTTAGGCGGGAAGGAACAAAGGACAAGCAAAGAGTTAGAAGAAAAAAGAGGGAAACAAGGCTTAAGGGCGGGACTGCGACAAGAGGGAACAGAAGGCGGAAAGAGAGAAGGAAGAGGGACGGGACGGAGGAAAGGAAAAGAGAGAAAGAGGCGGGAAGGAAAATATATTATTATTATTAAAAATAAAGTATAAGTATAAATAAATATTAAATCATAAAAGAAAGAGATCGGGTCAGAGAAACGGGTACCTGGGTCGGGTCGGATCGGGGCAGATGTTACATAACATTCGTTACTTTTCAAACCCGAAAACCCGACCCATTTCGAATTTTGGTTTGTTTATGTATATATATATATATATATATATATATATATATATATATATAAAATCAAGTTTCATTTCATGAATATTGACATTCGTCAATGTTTATTATTTGTAATTGTATTTGTATTCGTTAAACCGACTCGGTTTATCGTTTCATTGTATTCTTTTTCATCGTTTATTATTAATATAACATTCTCGATGATTCACGGTTATCGTTTGTTCGTTTTCTATACGTTTTGTTCAACTATCGAAACTTCGGGATTTAAAGTTTCTATTTTAAACGATCCTCAAACTATGCGTGCATAATACGAAAATTATCCAAGCTTTATAATTCAAGTATTAAAAGTTTTATTACATCTCTAACACTTTTCAAAGTTCAAGGTTTACTGTATAAATATATTTTAAATTCTGATCTTAAAACAATTAGAAACTTGAGGGACTGAAAGTATAAATTAACTTAAATTATATCATACTATATATAAAAGAAAACATATAGCTAAGTTAAAGTAACAAGAATGTGGTCTAAGCCACTAACTTTCCTTTTTTTTTAAATCTATTTTATAATTTATTGATTTTAAACTAAGTGAAGTAATAAAAACGAAGTTTGTGGGGTGGTTTTGTTGTGTAGTAACAACTTACAGGTCGCAGTTCAATCCTCTTGGACGCATATCATTTTTTTTTGGTTTTTTTTGTTTTTGTTTTAGTATTTGTTTATTTGAAAATAATAAAAGTAACAAAAAAAGGAAGCTGCTGTTGTGGTATTGTTTTGTTGTTGCAACTTGCAACTCCCAAGGTCGAATCTTCTTGATGCCATTTTTTTTGTTTTATTTAAAATAGAAATAAATTTTTATTTATAGATTTCATACGTAATCAACCAATGAAAAAGTAAGATGATGTGGTGCTTTGTTTTTTTAATTTGTTTTAATACGTTAGTTTAAGAAATTATTTTTTTGGTTTAGTTTTGATACCGTAAAGAACGTTGCCGATACCAACCTAATTCGTGTCAACCTACAGAAACGATGCCCGGGTGTAACCAACACAGAACTACCCGGCGCGCTCGGCGTAACGTGCCGGGTAACAACCTAGTTATTAAAATATGTAACTAACCCTTCCCCCCATTATCCCACATTTTTCCGGCGGATGAATTCCGGCAGGCTGCAAGCAACTCCAACGATGCTAAATCACATTAAATCTCAAAAAATTAATTCAATTAACGACTCATAAACCCTTTTGGCACTAACGGAAATTCCTAATCAACGATAATAATGTGTAATAACAACCAATAATGAGAGTATTAATCCCGTGAACGGCTGGAGTATTATTGTAATCGCAATAATGATCATTCAAGTCAAAACGTTCAAATTAATCCTATAAATAACATCTAAACAATCGTCTAAACCTGTCCACAACATCAATTTAATCTAAAATACACTTGAAAATCTGTCATTTCTTCACTCAAGTTTGTTTTCCGGCAACTCCGTTCGTCGTCCAAACATAACATTTCCAAGTAATTGAATTATGGGCTTTCATTGTTTTTAGCCGTCTAATGAAACCCATAACATAAATTTACCATTTATGAAACCAATTTGAGGAATTACAAACCTAGGGTTTAGGAAGAAGATGAAGAACTTTTTTGTTTATTTATATATTTTTGTTTCTGACATAAAACCAAACAATCTAAGCTGGTCCAGTGGTTAAGTCTAAGGTGTTTAATTCATTAGACTGGATTTGAACCCGAGTCAATGCAAATGTTTTTATTATTGGTTTAAACCATTTTTTTTATTATTAAAAATCAAATAAAATTATTAAAAATCATTTTAAATTAAACAAATTATTTTAAACTACAGAAAATTAATTATAAATTATCTTTTAACATTTTGCACCTAAACACTAACATTTGCATTCTTTAAACCCGTTACTTTATTTTTCCGTTTCGTTAACTTTAGTTCGTTACTTTTATAATTTGTTAACGTAATCATGTTTCTAGATAAATTAACCATTAAAACCCGTGCGTTGCAAATATCATATTTCCCATAATAATGCTAAGTTATTAATTAAATATTATTAAAATAACGCAAACCTTTAAAATTTCCGTTAAGCATAAAATATTATTAAATGCCAAAATAATAAATTTTGTAATAAAATAATATATGATCCCAAAAAGCAAATTATTTAAACTTTTATAATCCCGTTACCTAGTCGTTAAATTTTTGTATCTATTTTATTTATAGTTCGTGAGGTTCAACCGTTTCGACTTCCTTGACGTGTTTCGGCTTTTCCTTTTATTTTCACTTCAACATCAAAGGTGAGTTTCTCACACCCCATTTTTAAACGTTTTTATATTTTGGGGGTAGCATCTATATCATATTCAAACAATTGCTTAGTTATTCTTTATTCAAACTACAATTCGTATTATGAACTTGTGTGTTTATTTGATTACTTGCGTTAATTCAATTTCAAGTGGTGACTTTGATAAGTCTGATCATATGCCCCCCTAGGCACTCATGACCTTCATGTTATGAGTGGAAAATGGACCCCCGATCCGAGTACGTTGGTTGTTATCAGCTGGAAAGGACTCTTGCGTGCGTTTATCTGAGTACGTTGGTTGTTACCAGCTGGAAAGGACCTTGCTTGCGTTGTACACATGTTCATAGAATTGTATGATTTTCTTTACTTATTTATATCAAATTGTGTGATTCTCACAAACTACTTGTTAGTTGACCTTATTTTATATGCATGCTACAGGAATAATTATTAGAGGTTGAAGCGATGAAGATTGAAGACACTAGACTTATGTTATAAGAATAATGGACAAGACGTTTTGCATTTTCTTTTATTAAATGTTATTTTTTTGCTTTAAATTTGTGTATTTGAAGTTTGAATAAATCAATGATAATATTGTCACATAATAGTGTCACATGTATTTTGAACAATCTGTACGTCACACTCGGGCGTTTCCACTTAAGCCGGGGTATTACATGCTGGCACCCAACTAGTTTATTTGAAGCATTTGCTTATTTCGTCAATTATTTATTAAGAACAATTACGTTAATCTCTCTCTAAACAACATACAACTTTTTAATTAATAACAAAAAAAATATTGGGGAAATATGCCAAGCCTAGTTGATCCTAACCTGACTGGGCCCAAAAGTTTTTAAAACGTTTGAAAATAAAGTAGAATACAAAAAATTGGTTTGGGATAACTACCTAAATTAGATAACGAACTAGTGACATAGGCTGTCGCGGTCTACTAAAAAACAATTAATTAAAGACTTAAATACCTATAACTAGTACGGGTAAGTAAGGACGTCTCCTCAAAGACTCAAGGAAAGTGCAAGTTTAATATGACTAAATTAATTAATTAACTAAGACGGACAGACGATATCAAGCGGTTTTTAGAAAAAGATTTAAAAACTAGTTATTACTTAAAAACGATTTGTAAATAATATTAATAAAAGCATTCATTTTAGGTTTGGGTTATGTGACATTCAACTTAATCACAGATTTACTTGTCTTGATTGCACAGTAATTATTAAACCTAGTAGTTTGATTGTGATGACAAACGATACCCTAACCGAATTGTTGACACAATTGAACTCGATCTACACAATTACCAATATATGTTTTATGATAACTAATTTAAATAGTATGAACCGATGATTATAAGTTCAATGACATAAGAGCCTAACCCTAAGTGTTGATGAACAAAACCAAACAAGTGATGCACTAATCAATAGTCGCAAATATAAATTGTTTAAACAACCAAGCAATCAATTAAACAAATAAAAGCAATACCTCAAATCAAGTTCATAACTTTAAGCATAGCAAATCTGGTCTCAAGAGGAATTACACAAAACCCTAGCCTAGAATGAACAAAGGACTTAGCCGAACATAATCATAATGTCAAAACATTTATCTTTGATGAACATACAAACCCGAGATGAACCGGAAGCCTTGGAATGGTGAGAAGTTGTCTAACACAGCCTCTTTTGCCTCCGGAATTCGTTTTTAATTGAATGGGGAGGTTAAAGGGTTTATATAAGGCAAAACCTAAATTTTTGGCCAACTTAAGCATCTTCGCGTATCGCGAAGATGTCCAGGCATGCTTCTTCGCGTATCGCGAAGGACAAAATAGTCGGTTTCAGATTCTGCAACTTCGCGTATCGCGAAGCTGCCCTTTTTTGCATCTTCGCGTATCGCGAAGATGTAAAACTTCAGATTTTCATTTTTTTCTTTTCTTGAATGCCTTGTTATGCGTGCATGTCCAATCTCTTACTTCTCGATCTTCGTTCCAAGCCCGTAAATATCCTCGTTAAGCTCCATAGCCTCCAATGTCCTAAAACACGTAAACAATGCTTGAAGTGCCAATGTTCATTCGATTATTTACCTAAATATAACTAATATATATATAGTACTTACTAACTTTTACCCAACCATCACATCCCCACACTTATCCTTTTTCGTCCCGAAAAAGACTTTGCAATGAAATCAGAATCAAAGATCATTCTCAAAATACTTCATAGATTATCTTAATTAAGCACAAGAACACAAAAACCACGATTGCGACCCACGCCTTAATACTTACTGGGAAAAATAAGGTGTGACAATTTTATTAGTTCATATGATTAAAATGGAACCCACACCTCAAAGCCCTGAAGCCGCCTTACCATGCTTCATTATAGTTTTACCGAACCAGACCACCCCAACTTGACTTAAACCTTAAGATTAGACGATCAAAATTTTACACATTTGTACAATTTTTCAAGCCCATATGTAATAGCTAAGACAATCTTGGATATTTTTACCGAACCCAAAACCTAAACTTAAGCATTAAAGTCTACCAAAATAGACATTAGATACGATTAAGGTGCAATTAGGTAACCAACTAGTAAATAGCCCCCACTACATGACATACCCCCGTTATCAAGCAATACCCCGAAGTCCATCACCATACGTGAGTAGGCACGAATTCATCTGTAAGGCTTACATATGACGTGTCCCGTGTGGTCCATTTCTTAATGGTAATGAGACGCAAGCACGGGGACCCCATATGACTAACAGCGTGGATGATCAAGTCAGTAATGAATTAGTCCTTTTAAAGCACTTTTTGTGATCATGTTTATTGACTTATGAATTGGCAGATAAACTGCGGGTTTGCTCTTTTTAAGCTTTTTTTAATATGAATAAATCCACTTAAGATTTACGCATACCAGATGATAAACCGCATACCGACCCATGGTCTCCGTTCCCCGGGGCATCCCATCAATACAGGATTTAAGGCCATAAAACCATACGCCTATGAAGTGTTAGCCACTTAACTAGCAGTTTTTTCATTTATGTTTATATCAAAAGCCATTTAGCATACTCTAACGTTAAGCCTATCCAACCATTGTACTATAGACTATTCATATTAAAATATAATTTTAGTGATCAAATCTAATAGTAAGGCTTGAGTATGGCCTAATCTTTCATTCCAGTCCTTACACAGGCTTAGCTGAACAAACAAAACCCTGAAGGCGTTTCCCACTAAAAATCAAGCATTTAAAGTTCAATTAAGTCA
Organism: Bidens hawaiensis; assembly: GCF_021521415.1. Classification (NCBI taxonomy): domain Eukaryota; kingdom Viridiplantae; phylum Streptophyta; class Magnoliopsida; order Asterales; family Asteraceae; genus Bidens; species Bidens hawaiensis. The sequence goes on along the minus strand of NW_027492092.1, from coordinate 15,732 downwards.
ACAACCAAATTACCCTTTCATTCTCATGGCTGAGCCTACCAATACATCTCAAATTATGTGTGTTCCCGTTTTATTTATCTCATATTATATAATAATTTTGAAAAATAACCCCCGATTTTTCTATCATTTTTCATTATTTTGCAAAAAATCTTAATTCAAGGAACATTAAAACTTTTAAAATTTTCAATTTCTCCCCCATCCCCACACTTGAGGCAAACATTGTCCTCAGTGTTTAAGATTTAAGACATAAAATAGGGACGTGATTAAAATTTACTTCAACAATTTTAAAACCGGGCCTAATGTGATGGTGGTTATTAAATATATACAAAAATACAATTACACTTTTAACACAAAAACTAATAAAACAAATAAGGTTATGAAAACGAAATCACCTTATAGAAAATATAACTCTCGTGTGCAACTCTCGTGCCCTATGTGATCTCTCGGTAAACTTACCTCCTCAACTCTCAAAATAAAATCTGCAAACTCTCAAACATGTAGAAGCAAGCTTCTCACAAATGTTAAAAATATAGGTCTTTTAAATCGTTTGCAAAACCATTAATTTTAAATTACCGACCACGATTAATTAATTTCATAACCAAATTTGTTACACGAGTAAAAATATTAAAAGACCTAACTCACTTTCGTAGGAATCACGATTGCATTTAGCGTATGCAACAAGCCCTTTAAACCCTTCGGTAGCCCGGGTGAACGAGTATGGTCTCGTGAGGGTTTATAATGAACTACACCCACAAAGTTCAAATACAAAATATACAAGTACCTGAATACAAGGCCGGGTTGCCTTCCGGTTAGCGCTAAGTTTTTGTTAAGGTCTTCAGCTAGACCATTACCTCATTTTGCGTTTATGGTGGTCTAATGGAGTGCTTACCTTCCTCCACCTCATTCTTCTTATTCCTCCAACATAGTGGTACACTGTCCATGACACTCCATCTTGGCCCAAAGCATGCCAATCTTCTTTGCTCGTTTTCAAACCTTGGTGGCTTCCTCACCTTCTACTTCTTTGGTGATTTCTCCTTACTTGTCTTACCTGTCTCATCATGAACCACCTATTTCTTGCATGTTTGAAATCATCACCTGACTTTGCCACCTCTGTAACACGTATCTCTACCGCATTTAGCTCCTCTTTCTCTCTCTCTCCCGCTTCGACCTATCAAACACAAAACTTTCTTCTTTGGTGTCATCCTCACTTATATGAGGAAGACACATGTTAGTAGCACATGACCTAAAAGATTTATTTTCACAAAATTAATCAAATAAATTTGAAAAATTATGCAAAATTAACTTACGATTACCCAAGGCCATGCACACTGTTCCGTCTCGGCAATTGATTTGAGCATTTGATGTTGCCAAAAACGATCTCCCCAATATCACTCTCGGCTCTTCTTCATTCTCTACCGGTTCATAATCCAAAATAAGAAAATCTTTAGGATAATAAAACTCACCAACCTTTACTGCAACTCCAACCAACTTCCCTTGGGGCCGTCTTCGAGTGAAATCAGCTAACACCAATGTGGTGTCAACTTCTTGTAAAGGCCAAACTCAAACCGGTCATAAACACTCCCCGGTAGAACACTTACACTCGCACCATAATCAACTAGCGCCTTGGTGGTCTTGAACTTGCCAATCTGAATGAGAATAAGTGGTGCCCTTGTTTCAAATTCTTCAACCGTGTCGTTCACCCCATGATCTTCAATGGTGATTGCACTAATGTGTATGTTTTTACCATTTGTTGAACTGCTACTCTGATGGCTCGGGTTCTTCACAGTATCACTTGGTAGCTTGGATGGATTCCTCTTCAAACTAGCCCCTTCTTCTGCAAGCTGGCTCACCTGTTTGTCTCTCGCAGTATTAGCTTTCTCTTGGAGCTCTAATATTTGATTCACGCTTTTATTTTGAGCCTCTTGATCAGTTTTCATTTGCTTCAGGAAGTCCATCACATCTTTAATCGACTCTTCCTTATTACCCGAAGAACTTCCTTGACCTTGTGTTGCCCCTTGACTTTGCTGACCCTGCTGATAACTCTTCTGATAAACCTTATTATAACCACCCGACTCTCTTTGATTATACCCGATTTGACCGCTACCCCTTTCGTTCCTATATTGACGCTGATTTGACTGATAACCTGCTTTTTGGGAATTACCTTGAAAATTTGGGTTTTGTTGCGTGTTTGGGTTTCTGTAACTGAAGTTGGGATGGTTTCGGAGGCCCGGGTGATAGGTGTTTGAATTCATATTATTATTGTACTTCTTCTCACCCTGAACAAGATTCACCTCCTCTTCTTGTTCCTCTTCGTCTTCCAACACGACCCCACAAGTAGCCACTACATGGCCTATTCCACCACAACCTTCACAAACTGGATACGCTTTTCCTGATTTGCCTTTTTCTTTCACTCCCACACCCATCAACTGATCCAACTTTCTTTCCAACCTGGCCATACGATCATCCGACTCACCACTATCCACGGCTTTCACAACCGCCCTTTTTACCTTGCGATTCGACTGAGCTTGCCGTTTTGAATTCATTACATGCCTCTCTAAGTGTTGCAAATCTTCATTCTCATCATTAGTCAAAAACGACCCATTTGTGGTCGACTGAAGATCACGCACATCGTCACTCGACAACCCGTCATGAAACGCCTTAATCAACTCCCACAGTGCAATCCCGTGATGCGAACAAGTTCTCAACAACCTCTTGAACCTCGTAAATGCTTCATGAAAAGTCTCACCCGAACCTTGCTGAAAGTTTCTGATGGAGGTTCGGGCCTCGGCTGTTCTCTGTGGTGTGTAGTACTCATGCAAAAACTGCTGCGCCAGATCTTGCCACATGTATATGCTCGCTGACGGTAGAGATAAGAACCACTGCTTCGCTAGATCTTTAAGACTGAACTAAAAAACCACTAGCTTGACTTCATCAGCAGTGAAACCTTGACTTGAGATAGTGGCACAAATTGCATTAACCTTGCTCAAATGCAAGTACGGTTCTTTTGATGCTTTCCCATGAAAAGTAGGCATCCCGGTCAAGTTACTTTGCCTTACTGAAAACGTTCTTCCTTCTCTCACCGGGATCACAATGGGAAGCGAGTTCGTGGCCACTTATGGAATGAAGTGGCTTTGAACCCCCCGAACGGGCGGTGGAACAAATGCCCTCAGAACCCCATCATCGAACTCATATTCGGGAAACTGCGGCTCGGGAATCTCTTGTCGTCTTTGGGCTCGGCGGTTTCTCGGCTCTTGAACAGGAGGGGGTTGTTGTTGTGGTCTTCTATAATACTGACCCCCCGATCATCTTCCATCTCTTCTTCATCCTCAAACTCATCAAAATCGTCAAATCCCCTCTGCCTATCATACTCGAACTCGACTCTATTGTGCGGTGGTTTAGACCTGATTGAACGATCATCTCTCATTTGATATCTTCTTTGAGCTCTCGGGTTTCGGTTTTGGTGAATGGGTGGGTTGAATGGTGGTAGGTCATCGATTGGTGGGTTTTGTGTAATGTTTTGTTGGATATTTGGTGGAATGGGTTGTTCTCGATTGTGCGGCGGGTTAAGGTTATCGGGTTGAAACACAGGTGGAACCGGGTAGGGGTTATCTTCTTGATGATTCATATCTTCTTCTTTTGGTCTTGAAGTTTCACCCCTTCTTTGTTTTGCTCGATTTCTTCTCGCGGCTTTCTCAATCTCAGGATCAAACTGCAATACCTCCTTGTCTCTAGCAAACCTCATATGCATCAACCTGAAAGATTAACTGCACACCACAAACAAGCACACCACGCGAAAAATCAACGTAGAAAAGAAATTAAACTAAAATTAAACTAAATTACGCTAAGTTAAACTAAACTAAACTAGCACTAACCGTGTTGAATCCCCGGCAACGGCGCCATTTTGACGTAGGCTGATGTGTGTCTAATAACCCTATAATAATGAACCTCACAACTAAGCTTTAAATATGAAACGAAAATCCTAAAACCACACACAACCGGCAAGTGTACCGATCGCAAGTAGTATAGACCTAGGAAGTCCGAGTATCGAACACGTGGACACGTAAGACGCTAACGATTACTAACCCTAGACAAGACCTACCTTAGAATAATATTATATTGATTTTTGATTTCTTTTAACTTAACTGAACTAACCAGACTGACTGAAAAAAGTTACCAAAAATAGAAAACTTAACGACAAACTAACTGTGTTAACTTAGGATGGAGAAAAACGTCTACCTAGGTCTGAATCAAATTGTAGGCCTAACAAGCTAATGGATTGAATGACTTCAAGACACCGCTCCCTAAAGATGACATGACTAAGGATCGCTCGGGCTCACTGGATCACCTCTCGGTCTCACTCAACAAGCCTAAACTACTCAAAATCGCCTAAAACGACCAAACCGGGAAACAATTGCTAACGTGTTCTAATGAAGGATCACCTCTCGGTCTCACCAACACTCGACCCTAATGGCAATGAATACTACACTACCAAGGATAGAGGAACAATTCAACTTAAACCAAAATAGATCAGCTAGTCACTCAAAACACCTAAACCTGACAAGAAACAAACTCGCTCTCGCGTAATCCTTATTCTAGCATGCAAAAGCAATGAGACAACCCTAACTTCTTATCACCTCTTGGTCTCAAAGAAGGTGTTTAACCGCTGTACTTAATCCAAATAATCACGCAACAAAACCCAACGATGGTACCTACCGCAAACAAACCCTAAACACAAGTCTAGAATCAAACAATGCACCGATCAATCAATACAAAACTAATCAACCGACACACGGGGTTTATGCAATGAATTAACCAATATTTTAAGCCCTTAAACACAACCTATTCATGTCTAAATCAAACTTTACAATAACAATTAAGGTCTATTAATCAAACAATCCATAAAACCTATCAAACACTAACAATAATCATCATTCCTAGGTAGAACTAACAAGTTTAGCCGAGAATCATAATTGGACAGCAGCAAACACTCAATAAAATCATCATAAAACTCATACCAATCATCTTAACAATCATCCAACGATCAACAATAATCATAAACAAGTCAATCTCTAACACAATTGCAAAACTATGTAGTCAATTGAACAAGTAAAATAATATGATGAACAATGTAAAAGATGGAAGGACATGGAGTGATTCCGGGCTACTCCTTGGCTGTAAAATTGATGGTGAATGATATCGAGGCTTGATTCTTGTGTCTTCTTCCTTCCCTAGCCACCACAAGCTCCAACCCTAAGCCAAAAAAAGATTTTTCTTCTTGGTTCTCTCCTGCTGCTGGCCGATCGGACTGTAGCTGTCCAAGTTAGGGTTTTTTTTATGTTATAATATAATAGGTTCTTGGGCTTTTCCAATACGCCACCGGGCCGGGCCTTGAGTTTTGTCTTGAAATTGTATGCGTAAAAGTCCATTAAGCTCTCCGAAAAGCTCGGTTTTTTGTTCCTTTCCACCCATAACCTACAACATGAATAAAATTATGTAAAAGCTATATAAAACGAGTTAAAACATATAAAATATAATATAATACGTAGATAAAACGTGCGGAAGATACGTGTGTTTTACAACACATCAAATATCCCGACGCTTAAGACTTTTTCGTCTCTGAAAAAGAATACTACACAGGATCATATCCGAGTTCAACCGACAACTCTTGGTTTTATTTATTTATTATTATTATTATTAATATATATTTTTTTCTTTTTAAAGTATTAGAACAAGTGACCCGTTACCCAATTATCTCTTCCAACTTTCACCTAATAAACTAGATCAGGTCGATTGCAAGTATTGCTGTCCACTTTAAACCCATGCCCTAATACTTACCGAGGCAAATAAGGCGTGACAATTTTATTAATTTGTATGACTAAGTGGAACCCACACCTAAAAGCCTTGCTGCCACTTCACCAATTCCATTATGGTTTTACCGGGCCGAGCCACCCCAACTTAACTTAAACCTATTGCCACATGATTAAAACATTTCGACTCAAATACTAACTATAAACTCTAGCTCTCTTTCAAGTGCACACAATTACAAATGCATTCCTTCTTTTTTTTTCTTTTTCTGCCTTTTGGCTTTTTGCAAATTGTTTTTTTTTTGAATACTCAAAGTACATGGCTTTGCCTGAATATAAACAAATACAAAAGATAAAACAGCTAATATAAACAGACGATCATGTGACTCGAGGCTTGAGTATGACCCGACTTTTCATTCCAGTCCTGTCACGAGCTTAGTTAAACAAACAAAACCCCTAAGATGTTTCCCACTAAAGTCAGGCCATTTAAGAGGTTCAATTAGGTCAACAACCAAACCGCCCTTTCATTCTCAAAGGCTGAGCCTACCGACACATGATTACTGAGTCTAAACCGTTCGGTTACCATACATTACATGCGAGTCTAATGGGCACTGTTCTTATTTATTATATATATATATATTGAAAACACCAAGAAGTTATAAAATAACCATTACTCGGTAATAATATCATCTCCTGTTTAACGTAGAGAAAACAAATTTCAAGGGACTATTTTTTAAATTTTTCAAATTTTTATTTTTTATTTTTTATTTATTTATTTTTTTTCAAAAATTTTCCTACAACTAAGTAAAATAAACCTCATCCCCACACTTAGAACGAAATCGTCCTCGATGAGTACAAGGATAAGAAATAAAATAAAATAAAAATAAAAATATGATATACAAGAGAAAAAACAAAGAACGGGTTACTCCCCTGGTTTGTGTGCAGAATCTTCAATAGCTGAGTAATGTTCAAACGACCGTATAGCATTTCATTCGCGGCCGCAACCTCGGGAGAACATGTTCCACAACGCCATCGTAGCTACCATGCGCATAATATAACCTGCAAAATTCAAACTCGCTCGCATGTAACGGCGTACAACTTGGAAAACAAAAACATAAACAAATAAACATATTTTTGTGTTTTTTTTTTATAATAATTTTTTTTATTTTTTTTTCAATAATGGAACACCCCTTAAATCGACAAAACAAATAAAACAGATAGCACACACAAATACCGAAATACAAACTCTGCAACTCGGGCAGTCTCCCGAGTGACGCATCCACATGTCTATCATCGGCTCGCCAGTGTAGTGCATCGGTCTATCACCGTTCACCATAAACGTCCCGCCTTTGTCCTTTATCTCAATAGTGCCATCCGGGAAAACCTCATTAATCATAAACGGACCTGACCAACGGGATCTCAACTTTCCCGGGAATAACCTCAACCGGGAATTATACCATAAGACCATATCCCCACACTTAAACTGCTCAATACCCTCAAACTTACGATCCTGCAGTTCCTTCACCTGCAGCTTATAACAATCTGAATGCGCGTAAGTATGGTCCCGTAACTCCTCCAACTCAAGCAACTGATGAACACGATGATCTTCGGTAGATAACTCAGAATCAAAGGAAGATGACTCAATGTCAGCATCAGGGGAGTGTTCAGTCAAGGCGACCATCTCAACCTTCGGGGTCTCCCTATCTAGGATATGTGTGTCTGAGGCGGGGCCTCCACCGGGGTCACTGGAAAACTCCCCCACATGAGTCATGATCGTATCAATGAAGCATAGGGAGTCATCAGTCGATTTGGGATGCTTAGGTGACTGTTGAACGTCAAACGTGACGTTCTCATCCCCGACTCAAAGGATCAGTTTGCCATCGTGAACGTCGATCAACGCATATGCGATGGCAAGAAAAGGTCTGCCCAGAATGAGTGGAACATTATCATCCTCATTCATGTCAAGAATAACGAAGTCCACCGGGAAAATGAACTTACCAATGCGAATGAGCATGTTCTCAACAATCCCACGCGGATACTTCACGGAACGATCAGCAAGCTGGATACTCATCCTCGTAGGTCTCGGTTCGCCTAAACCCAGCTTGCGATACACAGAATACGGCATAAGATTAATATTAGCACCAAGATCAGCCAGCGCATGAACCAACGTATCATCACTCAAGGTGCAGGGAATTGTGAAACTCCCTGGATCGGCCCTCTTCTCTGGTAACTTCCTTTGTAAGATAGCAGAACAACTAGCACTCAAAGGGAGGGAAGCTACCTCAGCTAACTTCTCCTTATTCGAAAGAATATCCTTAAAGAACTTCGCGTGTTTAGGCATCTGAGTAAGTGCCTCAAGGAATGGTATATTAAGGTAAAGCTGCTTCAAAAGATCAAGGAATTTGGAGTTCTGCTCCTCATCTCTATCTCAACGGACTCTCCCGGGGTATGGCAATCGGGGTTTATAGACTCTCGGTGGCTCGCTCGGTGACTGCTGTCTCTCGGCCTGTGCTGAACTCCCTGGGCTACTCCTTTGATGCACCTAGGCCGGCGGAGAGTCCATTTGAATCTCCTCATCCACCTGCTCCTCTCCATTGACTGCAGGCTCCTCAACAACTCCTCCTTTAGATCTCTGCTGAATCACGGGCTCATCTCGTGCCCCTGCACCGCTCCTTGTTGTCACAGCCTTCACGAATCCTCTTGGGTTCTGCTCGGTATTACTCGGTAACGTACCCTGCGGCCTCTCTTTTAATCGACTGGCTATCTCTCCCATTTGCCGCTCGAGATTCTGAATTGACGCTGCCTGATTACTCATGAACTGCTCGTGCTCTCGAAACTTCTCCTGCGTCTCCTTGTGTCGGGAATCCTCACGCGTCATAAGCTGCGACAACATCTGTGTTTGCTGTGCCATCATCTCCTCCAAAGTGGGCTTCTTCTCCCTACTGCTCGTTCCTTCGCTCGCATCCTGGAATAAACTCTGACGCTGCTGAAAACCGGACTGGCTGCCGCTCCTCCAGTTAGAGTTCTGATTGCCTCTCCATCCCGAATTATAAGAATTGGAAGAATTTGGATTTCGGTTTGGATTTCCTACGAAGTCTATGACCTTTCACCTTAAACTTCCCGCCTTTATCCTCTATCTCGACAGTGCCGTACGGGAAGACCTTAGTGACCGTAAACGGTCCCGACCATCGGGATCTCAACTTTCCCGGGAATAACCTCAACTGGGAGTTATACAATAAAACCAAATCCCCACACTTGAACTGCTTGCTACCCTTCAACTTCCTATCGTGCAGTTCCTTCGTCCGCTCCTTATACCTAAATGATTGCGCGTAAGCGTGATCTCTCAGCTCCTCTAACTCGTGCAACTGGTGGAAACGAGTGCTCTCTGCGCCAGACATATCTAAATTAACCCTCTGTAGGGCCCAAGAAGCACGGTGCTCTAACTCGACAAGCAGGTTGCAGGCCTTCCCATAAATCATCCGAAACGGTGTGGAACTGGTCGGAGTTTTGTAGGCAGTACGGAAGGCCCACAATGCATCATCTAACTTGTCGGACCAATCCCGACGATTCGAACCAACCGTTTTCTCAAGAATACGTTTGATCCCCCGGTTACTCATTTCTACCTGCCCACTAGTCTGTGGGTGGTAGGCGGTTGCAATCCGATGGGTGACCCCATAGAGACGCAACACCTTCTCCATCTGCGCATTGCAGAAGTGAGTTCCTCTATCACTGATCAACGCCTTCGGGACACCAAAACGAGCAAAAAGGCTCTTGAGAAAATGTAGTACAACTCGGGCATCATTAGTGGGTAAGGACTTGGCCTCCACCCACTTCGAGACATAATCAACCGCCACGAGTATATACTTGTTCCCACGCAAAGATGGAAATGGTCCCATGAAATCAATGCCCCACACATCGAAAACCTCACAAACCTGAATAGCATTCTGGGGCATTTCATTTCGCGACGAGATGTTGCCAACACGCTGGCAACGATCACAACTCTTCACAAACACGTGCGCATCCTTAAAAATCGAAGGCCAATAAAATCCACAATCAAACACCTTCTTTGCCGTCAAACTCGCACCATGGTGACCTCCTGTCGGTCCAACATGGCAATGGCTCAGAATCTGCCATCCCTCCTTAACGTCACCACACCTCCTGATCAACTGGTCAGCACCTATACGAATAAGATACGGGTCGTCCCACAGGTAAAACTTAACATCAGCAAAGAATTTCTTCTTTTGCTGGTAAGACATCTTCGGGTAGTACCCGTCAGCAAGATAGTTCGCGAAGTCGGCGAACCATGGGAAACCCTCATCCTGAGCCGAAACAAACATAAGACTCTGTCTGAAAGTGGTCATTAATCCTGACCCCCGGCTCTCCTAACTCAGCTCCCTCAAGACGCGAAAGATGATCGGCCGCCACATTCTCGGCCCCCTTCTTATCACAGATTTCAATATCAAACTCTTGAAGCAACAGGATCCATCGGATAAGGCGTGGTTTAGCATCCTGTTTGCTAAAGAGATAACGAATGGCAGAATGATCCGTGTACACAATCGTCTTGGACAGAACAAGATAGGACCTGAATTTGTCGAATGCAAACACCACAGCTAAAAGCTCTTTCTTGGTGGTGGTGTAACTCTCCTGTGCACCATTCAGGGTCCGGCTAGCATAGTAAATCGGATGGAAGTGTTTATCCTTCCGCTGTCCAAGAACCACTCCGACTGCGAAGTCGCTCGCATCACACATCAACTCAAAGGGAAGCGACCAGTCGGGAGCAATCATGATCGGGGCATTAACGAGTTTGTCTTTTAAAAGATCAAATGCCTCGATACACTGCTCAGAAAACACGAATGGGGCATCATTCTCCAAGAGTTTGGTCATGGGTCTCGCAATCTTAGAAAAGTCTTTAATGAACCGGCAATAGAACCCAGCATGACCCAGAAAACTCCGGATGGATCTCACGGAAGTGGGCGGGGGAAGATTAGAGATGGTATCGACCTTCGCTCGGTCGACCTCTATCCCCGCACTCGAAATACGATGCCCCAAAACGATGCCCTCGCGTACCATGAAGTGACACTTCTCCCAGTTAAGAACTAGGTTGGTGTCAACGCATCGGGCCAACATCCTCTCAAGGTTGGAGAGACACCGATCGAAAGAGCTCCCAATATAGAAAAATCGTCCATGAACACCTCCATGGAGTCCTCGATCATGTCATGAAATATAGCCATCATGCACCTCTGAAATGTGGCTGGAGCGTTACACAGTCCGAATGGCATACGCCGATAGGCAAACGTACCGTATGGGCTGGTAAACATGGTTTTCTCCTGGTCATCGGGAGCAATAGGAATCTGAAAGTACCCGGAGAAACCATCTAAGAAGCAGTAGTACTGCTGACCTGCCAAACGCTACAACATCTGATCAATGAAAGGTAGAGGAAAGTGGTCTTTCCTCGTGGCATCATTCAGTCTGCGGTAATCGCTGCAGACTCTACAATCGGTCACAGTCCTAGTGGGAATGGGCTCGTTCCTCTCATTGGTGACGACAGTCATGCCACCCTTTTTAGGAACCACTTGGACTGGACTAACCCACGAACTATCAGAAATGGGGAAAATGATCCCCGCATCAAGGAGCTTGATGATCTCCTTCTTCACGACCTCCTGCATCTTCTCGACCTGTGTCGTCAGTGCGGTGGAGGTGGCCACCGAATGCATGCCTCATGAGATGGAATCGACGGTCTTACCTCCTCTGGCGGGTGGTCTCTGGCACCCACTCATAGCTAACCCATTGAATAAAGCAATACACTCATCGGGGTCTTTGGTTGTTAACAGATTTCCTCCCGCCGCCGTGTCGAGCATACTCTGCGTCGCGTACGTCACTCCATTGTAGAACTTTTCGACGACCGCCCAATCTTGCAAGCCGTGGTTGGGGCACAACGCTAATAAATTCTTGAACCGCTCCCAAGTCTCTTAAAAACTCTCTGTGTCCTCCATCTGGAAAGAATGTATTTGGTTATGCAGACGAGCGGCTTTAGCCGGAGGATCGTATTTTTCAAGAAATTGGGTCTGCATGGCAGCCTAAGTAGCTATAGAGCCATGTGGGAGGGACTCGAGCCACAGACTCGCTTGATCAGTGAGAGAAAATGGAAAGACGCGGAGCTTAACGTCGTCTTCGGAAACGCCCGCAAGATGGAATGTGTCGCAGATACGCACGATGCGGGTGAGATGAGAGTACGGGTTCTCATGAAGCAACCCGAGAAACTGAGCATAATGAGCAATGTTATTCAGAATGTTCGACGGGATCTGCCAATTCGTCGCAACTCCAATGGCGGGTGGTGCGATGCTGGATCTCGCGCCAGCATTGGCCAGTCGGGCCCAGTCCGCAACTGTCCTCCTCGGTGGTGGAATGTCGCCCATGATCCTATCCCTATCGTCGGGGTCAACGGATGAAGAAGTGGATGAAGGTGAAACGGGACGACGTCTCTCACAAAACTCTCTCTGGCTCGGGAAATGCTTCCGTGTCGGGTGGTCCTAGAGATCGAGTCTGTCGCATAGAACTATAGTTAGGAATAATATTATCTAAACAATACAAACAAATAAGCAAAATAAAAGAAAAATAATTACAAGTAGCACAAAAGATAAGTCCTAACTCGGAATGCTCTCAAAACGCCTAAAACCGTGTCCCCGGCAACGGCGCCAAAAACTTGGTGTGTGTCTAATAACCCTATAAAAATGACCCTCACAACTAAGCTTTAAATATAAAACGAAAATCCTAAAACCACACACAACCGGCAAGTGTATCGATCGCAAGTAGTATAGACCTAGGAAGTCCGAGTATCGAACACGTGGACACGTAAGACGCTAACGATTACTAACCCTAGACAAGACCTACCTTAGAATAATATTATATTGATTTTTGATTTCTTTTAACTTAACTGAACTAACCAGACTAACTAACAAAACTTACCAAAAATAGAAAACTTAACGACAAACTAATTGTGTTAACTTAGGATGGAGAAAAACGTCTACTTAGGTCTGAATCAAATTGTAGGCCTAACAAGCTAATGGATTGAATGACTTTAAGACACCGCTCCCTAAAGATGACACGACTAAGGATCGCTCGGGCTCACTGGATCACCTCTCGGTCTCACTCAACAAGCCTAAACTACTCAAAATCGCCTAAAACGACCAAACCGGGAAACAATTGCTAACGTGTTCTAATGCTAGATCACCTCTCGGTCTCACCAACACTCGACCCTAATGGCAATGAATACTACACAACCAAGGATAGAGGAACAGTTCAACTTAAACCATAATAGATCAACTAGTCGCTCAAAACTCCTAAACCTGACAAGAAACGATCTCGCTCTCGCGCAATCCTTATTCTAGCATGCAAAGGCAATGAGACAACCCTAACTTCTTATCACCTCTCGGTCTCAAAGAAGGTGTCTAACCGCTGTACTTAATCCAATTAATCACACAACAAAACCCTACGGTTGTTCCTACCGCAAACAAACCCTAAACACCAAGTCTAGAATCAAACAATGCACCGATCAATCAACACAAAACTAATCAATCAACACACGGGGTTTATGCAATGAATCGCCATAATTTCCTGCCCTTAAACACAACCTATTTCGTGTCTAAATCAAACTTAACAATAACAATTCAAGTCTATTAATCAAACAATCCATAAAACCTATCAAAACCTAACAAGAATCATCATTCCTAGGTAGAACTAACAAGATTAGCCGAACATAATTTTTGGACAGCATCTATTTATTAAGAAAAACACCATATAAATCATTCCAATTATCATAATAATCATCCAATGATCAATACTAATCATAAACAATTCAATCTCTCAATCAAGTGCAAAACTAGTTAACAATTAAACAAGAGAATTAAAGTTGTTGAACAATGTTATGAAAGAAAGGATATTGGGTGAATATGGGGCTGCTCCTTGCTGTCAAAACTGATGAGAAACGGTCACCGACACTTGTTCTTGCTTGTTCTTCCTTCCTTAGCCACCACAAGTCCAAACCCTAGCTCCACAAAACTTTTTCTCTTTTCTTTCTTTCCTGGAAATCTCAATCGGACCATCTGTAGCAGCTTAGGGTTTTTATTTTTTTTATATAATATAATATAATATGGTCTTGGGCCTCCATGATGCATACGGGTCGGGCCTTGAGCTTTGTCTTGAACTCGATCTACACAATTACCAATCTATGTCAGTTAATTAAGTAGCATGAACCGATGATTATAAGTTCAATGACACAAGAGCCTAACCCTAAGTGTTGATGAACAAAACCAAACAAGTGATGCACTAATCAATAGTCGCAAATATAAATTGTTTAAACAACCAAGCAATCAATTAAACAAGATAAAAGCAATAACTCAAATCAAGTTCATAACTTTAAGCATAGCAAATCTGGTCTCAAGAGGAATTACACAAAACCCTAGCCTAGAATGAACAAAGGACTTAGCCGAACATAATCATAATGTCAAAACACTTATCTTTGATGAACATGCAAACCCGAGATGAACCGGAAGCCTTGGAATGGTGAGAAGTCGTCTAACACAGCCTCTTTTGCCTCTGGAAGTCGTTTTTAACCGAATGGGGAGGTTAAAGGGTTTATATAAGGCAAAACCTAAATTTTTGGCCGACTTAAGCATCTTCGCGTATCGCGAAGATGTCCAGGCATGCTTCTTCGCGTATCGCGAAGGACAAAATAGTCGGTTTTAGATTTTGCAGCTTCGCGATACACGCGAAGCTGCCCTTCTTTGCATCTTCGCGTATCGCGAGGACATAAAACTTCAGATTTTCATTTTTTTCTTTTCTTGAATGCCTCTTTATGCGTACACGTCCAATCTCTCACTTCTCGATCTTCGTTCCAAGCCCGTAAATATTCTCATTAAGCTCCATAACCTCCAATGTCCTGAAACACGTAAACAATGCTTGAAGTACCAATGTTCATTCGATTATTTACCTAAATATAACTAATTAATATATAATACTAATTAACTTTTACCCAACCATTAACTAGCTCATTAATGTAGGTGCACAAAAAACCCGAATCTAGAACCGAAACCGAAAAATAACCGGAACCGGTTTTTGCTGTACTTGGGTTTAATACCCGAACCCGTAACCGATCCTACATGTAGGGTACGGATAGGGTATGCATTTCAGTACCAATGTCCGTACCCGGAACCGGGCCCGATTTATACCGGTAATACCCGAAAACCGGAACCGGTTCCATACCCGGAACAGGGTTTTTCCAATACCCGAAACCGGGTTTTTCAAATACCAAATCTTTACCCGATAAAAACCTGAAAATACCCCTAAAATTGTAACCCCTTATAAAAAAATCCAATCTATAACAAAAAAAAACCCGGAAAAAACCCAAAAATAGAATTTTTCAATACTCGGAAATAAGGTATCCAAATACCCGGTTCTATACCCGACCTGAACTCGATGCATAGGGTATGGTTTTTAGAAACAGTACCCGTACCCGAACCCGACCCGAGCATCACCAATACCCGAATTTTCCAGTACCCGGTCATAACCGAACCCGGTTCCAAACCCGAACCCGGGTATTTGAAAAACCCGATTTTTGCACCTCTACCCATTAAGGCATTATGCTAGGCCCAAAGTTAATTAGATAAGAAAACGAGCTTTGAGCCTTTGAGATTAGTTTTTGGGCTCGGGCTTTCCCCGGGTGTAGTAGTGTAGTGTAGAGGTGAAAAAAAAAAACCCGAACCTGAAAAAAAAAATCCGAAACCGGGTTTTTTATACCCGAGCTTTTAATACCCGAACCTGTACCGGACTCGACCCTACCCGTAGGATACGGATAATGTATGCATTTTAGTACCAAAACTCGTACCTGGAATCGGACCCGATACTCGAACCAGGTTTCTCAAATATCCGA